>NC_056744.1:798714678-799369678 GCF_019279795.1 Protopterus annectens
GGTTGATTTGATCACTGTCTGGAGTTCCTTGCTAAGTTGAGCAAGAGCATTATTGACATCTTCAGAGTCAAGTTTACTTTTGAGTGCAGTCAAAATTTTCCCTTTATTATAAAGCCTATTTATACTAGGGTTGAAATATAAGGGTTTATTTTTAAATTTGACAGTGAATTTAATTCTGAGGGGGATATATCCATGCAGCTATTTACACATGCATATACTTTGGTGGTAAAGGATTACACATAAGCATTGGGGTCAACAAGATGGAAGTGGCTTTTAAATTTAGCCAGATCATCAGTCAGTATTAGAAAATTACCCTTCACATAATCCCTGAATACAGAGGTATTGGAAGCTCTTTCAGGCTTAAGTCTTAAAATGAATGTGACTAACTTGGAGTCTGATTTGATCAAGTCCAAGGTTTTAACACCTCTAGTTGGGATGCAGACTAACTGGTCAAGAGAGTTTGTATTGATGAAATCCAGGAGTTTTTGGCCATAAGACTAGCATTTGGCTTAATTTGTGGGAACATCATACTGGTTAGGTAGGAGGTATGGACTGAGGGGAACATAAAGGGGGCTCTATAGTTAGCTATGATATGATAATAGGTTTTATTAATAGTAAGCTAGACATGGAGGAGTTACAGGCCATTATCTTGCCTAACAAGTCAAGAGACAATATTTTTCTTTTTTTTTTTTTTTTTTTTTTTTTTAGAATATGAAGACACCACCACCCATAATGCATCCATCTAATGTAGTGGGCTTGAATGGATGATATGCATTGAAATCCTGCACTGATGAAGTGCTCTCATTGGTCTTGAACAAGGTTTCCGTGACAATAAATATATCAATGTTTTCCAGGTAAGGAGTGCTTGTAGAATATGGAGGTTTTTAGGGCTCCTAGTATTGAGCAGTAATACTTTCATGTTATCTGGATTTCATTTTGTTAAACTGGAAGCTTTAGAAGACTAGCATTGCCAAAAACCGGCATTATGAGGGTGGACAAATATTTTGTCAATATTCAAAAGCCTTGTTGGGATAGGTGCAGGCCATCCCTGTCAAATCAGTTAGGACTATCTGCCATCTCATTCCAAGATGATGTATATTGTACCCCCTTAGAATGACATCAGAGGCTAAGTCAACTGTTGAAATCAATTATAGGTTCACATGTTCATAGGTAAGTACTGTGTTAGGTGCCCTTGCAGTCCAATTTAAGCCTAGAACATTTCCTTTATCGTGCTCAGAAAAATCCATTCCATTTGGTTATATATATTGGCCTTACATAACCCATGGTTTATAATTATATACTACCCTTAATGGGAACAGCTGGGATCATACCATTGATAATTTGAGGAGACTCATTGCATAGGATAAAATATTTAGGAGCTGCCTCTGTCCATTAGTAGTACAGGGGTCAGTCCTGGAGAAAATTTTCTGTTTCCCATCCATCAATCTAAGTTATGCTTGAATATGGACAAAACTAAACTTAGTTTTATATGGATGGGGAGTCTGTTCCACAGCAGTGGTATCCTGTGAGAGATATACCTGTCACTCCAAAGCATTATGGTGATGTTGCAGAAGAAGTTTAGATCTCTAGACAGACTATTTTTGATACCATTTGACTTGCTGATGTGCTGTAAATCCATCAGTAATGGGCCTGAGGATGCCGTGTATGCCAGACACAGGTCACCTCTTAACAGTCTGTAGGATACCAAGTATAGTCGCATGGCTTTGAGTCTGTCCACGCAGGACATGTTGTTTGTACTACATATCATTTTAGTACAGTAGCTCTGTGGGCATTCCAGTTGCATGTGTCTAGACAGATACATGCTAAAGGAGGCATTATATTCAATGACTGGCCTAATGAGGGCTGAGTAAACGAGGACAATGACATCCCTACATCTAGACACAATCCCTTTGTTTATAAGCTGCGCAGTTTAGAAGGACTTTCTTACAACAATAGACACATGTTGGTCAAATGATATGTCACTGTCCACATTAGTTTCCAAATCTTGAACAACTGGGTCAACTCTTAGGTGTATATTATCAATGTGGTAGTTCCCCCTGGGTAGATGACTTACCAAAGGATACAATAACACATTTTTCTGACATTTAGTTTCGGTCCATGATTTTGTCACTACTTATTTATTTGGGACAAATCTTTTTGCAGGACGGCTAAGTCATTTGGGGATTCAGTGATTGCTCCTAGCTTGCAGTTATCTGCAAACTTAGTTATCAAGAGCCCTTTGGTATTGGCTTTTACTTCAGAAAAGTAGATGCCAAACAGGAGTGGACCCAGCACAGAACCCTGGGAGACTCCACTGGTAACTGTTCTCTTTTGTGGAGGTAACTTCCCCTGTTTTGATTCTCTGAGTCCTATCTGTGAGCCAGTTATCAATCCAGTCAGTGACATAGAGCTTTATTCGCAGTTTATTTAGCTTTTCTACTATGGCTGAGTGGAAATTGTGTTAAAAGCTTTGGCCAGGTCAAGCCAAAATACAAAGGCAGGTTTAATTTCTATTGTGGCATCATTCTTGGGGATGGTACAATGCTGCTCAATGGTAGGTTCATTCCTGCCTCAAACATATATTCTAAGACCTCTATCATTTATCTCTCTTCATATAGTCCAGGGAGGTTTATCTCAAGTCATTTACATCTACATGCTATATGACTGGGTCATATGTGCACTTGTTCAGACTTGAGTGCATGTGTGATGTGGCAAATTCTGGCATCTGATAGACAGTCAACCTTTGACTCTCTCCTTGCACAGCTTAGTGAGTTGCGCATTAGTGTGTCTCCCTATGGTGTCACCTATGGCTAGGATATTGGAGTGTATGGAGTTTTGTCTTATGCACTTTTGACTCTTAGCTGTATGTTTCAGGTTATCCACATATTGTAATATCTTTTTGTAACTGCATCTTTAAGTTAGCATCAGGACATATATTATATTTTCTTCTGTCACTGGTAAATGGAGAAGTGTCCTCTGAATCTCCAGTTCTTCCTCTAGTAGTTGATTGATTCAACTCTAGTAAATGTGCTTTACTCGCCATATCTGCTATGCATAGTTTCTTGCTTGGTCTGTATATCACTTTTGGGTAACAAATTCATAGAATAGGTAACATTCATTGCTTTCTGAATATCCTTTACAAGGAATTGTGGTCTATTTATACCTGAACTTCTTTATCACAGCCAAAGTTGCAGAATTTCTCACATCTAAGTTGTTTTGCTAGCAGTTTCTTTTGTAAGCATATCTTTATTGTGTATTCTATTGTAGTATTACTTTTGCAGTAATATTGTGAATGACATCTGTTTACAATAAGATTGACTTATTCATATCATAATAGTTTAGTGATGGCATATCTGTGACTAGGTTTTAAACTATTTTCCTTCCCATAGCTCCATTCCCAGAATACAGCTTGCTCTAATAAGTTTGTAATGGTATAGTTATCTCAAATATATTGGGTACAAATTTTTCAAGATACTGCAACATTCCTTAAAAAATGTTCTTCTTCATTGCCTTCTGGCTTTTGCATTTATACAATTGCTTGACTTTCTGCATCCAGCGTCAGACCCTCTGAAATTAAAATATGACCCATCACTGTTGCTTTTCATTTATTTTTATTTAACTTGAGCTTACTCCATCTAACTTTTTATCCCAGAATCCCTGGTTTACCTCTACTACTACTGAAAATAAGTTAAGTATTCAGCATTGCTGGGACAAAATCTTCACCTGTAAGTAATGGATGATGTCCTTTTTTAATTAGTTTGCTCATATTTTGCAGATTAATACAAACGTAAATCTTGTCTTACTTTATAAATGTTACTGTGCTATTTAGACAATTATTTGGTACTAATTGCTTCTTAATGAACATGAGCTTTCCATTAACTTCAGTTTACACTGACGTTCATCATTAGATCACTGCTACAGTAGCCCAGGATTTACGGGATGTCATGACAAGGATCAGACCAAGCAGACAGCTTCCAAAGCTTTGGGGCATCTTGCACTCACCCTAGCAACTGTCATGCACTGGTAAGACAAGATTAATTTTGATTTACAGCTTATTTTTACCTCTGTTTTTTACTCTTTGTATGAAGAATGATATAGCTTGAAGAGAGGAGGATTTACTTTGATTTATATTTTGTTGTTTTATCTCTAATTTTCACTGTTTGTTGTTAAAAAAGGGATAGATTTTAGAAAGGCAAACTCTAGCCATCCCAAGGTACCTAATCAGCTATAAAGTCACACAGACTGCAGAGAAGACAATCCAGAGATTATCTGAAACAATCTTGTGTTGGTTTGTGATATTTTAATATCTTTACTGTTATAATGAGGTGTGGCCATGAGCAGAAGTGAGTGGAAGCTACTGCATGGGATCCCATACAGAGTAAAGGAAATCTAGCTTTTTTGTGACTGGCACGACTGGTACAGTAGGTTAGAGTGATGATTTTATTGCTCTTAATTTGTATTCAGTTTTATATTATTTATGTGATTTTTCTCATAGAAGTTGACTTACATTCTCTTTGAATCCTGTGATACTTGATTTTGTTTATCCTTTTCTTTTAGAATTTTGTATTCATTTGCAGCTGAAAATGGACTCCTTAACTCATTAACCACGAGTACCATCTCACAGCGCCTCTGTGCTTACACCCGAGTGCGCTGTGAGACGATAGGAATTGCAAGCTGTTACCACCGAGTACCTTCCACTGACATGACAAACTGCAATGTAGATTTTCAATGTGAGCAGCATGTAAAACATGCTTAAATCATAGTCTGACTTGTTCTTTAAATCATATACCTATGATTCAGTGTGTTTTTACATGCTACTCACATTGAAGTTTTTGAAGAAAATCACTTGTAAAGCGGTCGATTATGCAAGTGGTGGCAGCCAATCGGATTATTGCAGTTTCAAAGGTCTCATGTTTTTTCTTCTGCCGGCGACAAGAACTGCTTCTTACTGCTGAATTAATTTTGCCTGTGGTAAGGTAAGCTGACATTATGTAGGCTAGGGTAGTGGGTTTGAGTTTTGTGTATTTTGGTGCACTGATTGCAAGTGCGTGCAGAGAGAATGAAGTGTGTGTGTATGTATACAGATGTGCCTGCGTGTGTGTATGAGAGAGCGATCGGTAAATGAATGAATGCAGAGTGTGTGTATGAATGTAGATGTGCCTGCGTGTGTGTATGAGAGAGCGATCGGTAAATGAATGAATGCAGAGTGTGTGTATGAATGTAGATGTGCCTGCGTGTGTGTATGAGAGAGCGATTGGTAAATGAATGAATGCAGAGTGTGTGTATGAATGTAGATTTGCCTGCGTGTGTGTATGAGAGAGCGATCGGTAAATGAATTAATGCAGAATGTGTGTATGAATGTAGATGTGCCTGCGTGTGTGTATGAGAGAGCGATCGGTAAATGAATGAATGCAGAGTGTGTGTATGAATGTAGAAGTGCCTGCATGTGTGTATGAGATAGCGATCGATAAATGAATGAATGCAGAGCGTGTGTATGAATGTAGAAGTGCCTGCTTGGGTGTAGGAGAGCTCGAACGGTAAAGGAGTGAATGGAGAATGTGTTTATGAATGTTGACGTTTTAATGGGGGTTGTTGTATAATGATCAATATACAATATTTTCATGTTGAACCCATGAAGATACCAGCAGAAACATCCAAAGACAAATATATGCAAAGCAGACACATTACTGTAAGTAACTAGACTGGCAAAAAAATGCATTCAAGTTGGTGTATAAAAATAAACAGGATATTCTTAGCTAAATCACACTAGCCTTCTGACCTACAGGCAACACATAGGAAATGAGAAACATAATAAAAGACTGCAGTTAATGAGTGGTAAATAATTTGCAGATAGCATAACTACCTTGGACTGATGCTAATAACCCCCCCCCCCCCAACCACAACCTGACTAAGTAGTACATCACACTTTTGATCTTAGGTGAGGGAAGTTATGTTTTCTTCAAACTGCTGGAATGTAATTTATTTACCCATTTAATTAAGAAATAGTTAAGAGCTACTGTTGTTCTGATTTTAGCACTGATGTGAATAACTCACTTTCGTGGCTCAATAAAGTTTCCTTTTAGTTCATCTAAACAGTGTTTTTATTTTTATGTATTCAGTAATATAACCAAGGCTTATGCTACAGAGTTAGAGGTTATCAGCTATTTCATAGACATTTTTTAAAAAAAGAATTCAGGAAAAAAAAATCAGAAAATAAATAATGCTTCTACAGTGAAATCCCTTACACTTACTTTCATAGGTGAGTGAGTAAGTTGTCAGGTTGCTCCTTCTGAAATGCAGGGAGACATTTTAATTACAAAATAAGCACTCAGTCCATTGCTTAAGGGTATGAAAGACAAGAAACTGCCATAGTGGAAGGGAGACCGGTCGAAAGGGTAACCACTATTTAGCAAGCAGGATATAACTGCACAAGTGGATTTTACCAAACACTACACACCCAAGGAGGCAGTCTAAACCATTATATTAAGCTATATAGGCAAAGTGGAAGTCAATGGCTCCAGTATACACCAAAGCACTGGGGTTAGATGTTTCCAATGTAACCAAGTGGGATATGTACAGTCACAATTTCCACAAAGACAGAAGCAGAGGAAAAATCCATACCAAAGAGCTAGCATAAGCAGTAACATGGCAGTGGTTGATTGCCTAAAACTGTACTTTATCAATTATGAAAAATAATATATTAATCATATTTCTGTGAATATATCAAGAAGGGAACATCACACAGTAATGGTTAAGGTATCATTTTAAAGCTGACATTCATATTAACAAATTACTTTCAAATTGTATGGGTCTGCATGGTACATTGACCAAGATATTATGCTTTGTTTTTCCAAAAAGGTAAAAAATATGCACAATATCATCATTCCTTGCCAAATATTTAATAATGACTTTGATATACACTATCAACATTTACACTGTTGGAAAGGTCAGTGTCTGCTGAACAACTTTCGCGTTTACATTTTTAGCCTAGCTCTTATAGTTAAAGAGTTATGAACATTTGTTTTCTGTATGGTATTACAAATGGATTTTCTGAAAATGAGCTCAGGCTGCACTGTTGTTCCTATGGTGGAATTAAGCAGGCAGCTTTTCCTGAGCTGCTCCGGAGTGAATGAGTTAAATGAGTTTGCCATTAATGATTTGCTTAACCACAAGTATCTTGCATAGTTTATGTATATTTAAAAGTAACACCTGATAACACTGATGACCTGTGTTCCTCATGTGCAAGATTTGCTTACCATTATTAGTAGCAAATCTATTCTTACTGATGATGATGATTGCATTTGTGAAATTAGCCCAACTTGGAGAACTGTTGTTGCATATATTAATGGCTGGACTGACGAGATAAATAAGAGGCAAAAGTACAGAAAAATATATTTAATAAAGCCACTATCCATTGTCAGTAAGGATCACGCAACCCCTATTAAACCTGATTTTACTGATGACAATTTGGAATTCTGAGGATTCACAGCCTGTATAAAAAAGAAAAAAAAAGAAAGAAAAATAAACTAACTGATGCCCCCAATGTAAAGAGAATACATACTAAAAAGTGCATTGCATTGTTATTTAACACATATATTATAGGGGTGATATCATTGTTCTGTCAGAAAACCTTCAGTCTACAGAAAAAACATCCTTTTTCCAAAAGAGAAGGTAGAAAAAAATAAGCAAGGGGCAGGTGAAAAGGAAGAAATCAAAATTGAACTTGGAAGGACTGAAGAACATTACTGTAAAAAAAAAAAAAGACCAAATTTGACAGCGTGGCTCAAGCTGTGGAAGTGCAAAGCCCAGATGTTTTATAACTGTATGCCTGTGAATGTAATAAGCAATGAAAAGAGTGGGATTAATACGACTAATCGTAATGAAGATTCCTTTACAACTGATACAGTAGATATTACTGAATTAGAAGTTGGAGATTCCTCAGATTTGGTAAGAACTGACTTACTTGCAATACAAGATTCAGTCATTAGAGGAACTGATACACTTGCAGAGAAGGTAATGAAAATTGAATAGTGTTATGCTTACCAAGAGCAAAAGTACAGGATATGAGAAATTCTTTAGAACACCTTAATGTAAGGAAGCATGGAGCTGTTTTTATCCATGTTGGTTACTCTGAAAGGACTCTCTGACTGTTAGCATAGCTTGTACAGATTTTGTGACATATTTTTCATATATTACATACAAAAAGGAGAATCACGTCACCATGAATGAAAAATACCTACATGAAAAATTATCTGTTTTAAAAAATGTAAATGTGTAGAGCATCCAAACCAAATCTGAGGCACACTTGTTTAGACATGATGGTACTTGTCAAGGGAAGATAACTTTCACAGCACATATATTGAGTTATCCGACAAACACAAGACAGGATTTTTGACAGGTCAAAAATATAAAGGTTCATACATAGCAACATTTGATGTTTCTCTGATGGTTATTGCTAGGAGCATTAATGATAGCATTTTTATTGGATAATTTGCTATGTTCTCACAAGACTGATGTTGTTATTGTTTGTGAAACATGGTTAAGAAACAACCGGAAACTAGTTCTGTCAGGGTATAAATATTTTTACTGTAGCAGACATTCTAACAAAAAAATCAGGTGGAGATGTTATGATAGGGTTAAAGATTATTATGAGACCTGTGAAAATTAAATGTTCAATGATAACACCAATGCTGTAGATTGTGCAACTGTGACAATAAAGACAACCCTTGAACATATAACTATTGTTGGAGTGTATAAACCATTAGAGGAATTCATAAATTTCTTGGATAAAACACAGAAGAAAAGAATAATAATGGCTGGGGACCTAAATTTACCAGAAACAAAATGGAATACTATTGATTCAACAACATTAATAAGGAAATTATTTACAATGTATGTTCAAGAACAACAATTGTTTCAGATTGCAAAAAAACCTACCGGGGAACAGAACATACTAGACATTGATTGTTTTCCTAAGGAAATGACTGTTACTTTATGAAAAAAGCTTTACTACATTGGGATTGGCATAATGGTAACAATGTTTAACACATAAACAAAAGGTATTGGGTTTGATTCTTACCTTTGGGATAGGAAATTTGGTTAAGCTTAAAATGGCCCACAACGGCAACCAGCCTAGTGCTACCCTATGAACCTATTTATGCCTAGAAGGTAATTTCATGATAAATAATAAATTACATTTAATGATGAAATCATTTGGTCTTCTATCCAAGACTTGGAGAGGTATGGAATTCTGAGTAACTAGTCTTTCAAAAAAAAAGGGAGGAAAGAGAATTAAATTATTTTAATTATTTCATTTTACTTAAAATACTTGAGTAGCACTCAGTGATCTATATGGTTATAATACTTGTACTTTTCTGCTCTGTTCCATCTGTTTGTATTTTTAAGTTTGTCCTGAGGCCTTAGTCTTGTAGTTTTATTAGCAGTTGTGGGAAGATTGCGCTTCTAAGTTATTCTGCACTTGTATGTTCACAAGTAGAATTACTTGTAAAAGCTGTTTGTATTTTAAACCATTCAGACCCATAGTCCTGTACTTTAATTCACAGTTGTGACAGAACTGTGTAAGCCTGCGAGAGTTTCAGCCTTAGTCAATTATTATTGCATTTTCCATAAACAGTATTACTGGTAAATTTCTGCATATTCTGGTGCCTTCAAATGTAGTAGAGGGTTGATAGTTAGAAAACTGTCCCTGCTCCAGTTTGTGCTTCAGTACTATCTAGTTTGCCTCCTATTTCCAGCACAGAGCTACCCACAACCAGTGTATTTTACCCAAGACTTGGAGAGGTGTGGAGCTGTGAGTAACTAGCTTTTCAAAAAAAGAATAGAATTAAATTATTTTAAATATTTTAATTCTGTTTAAATATTTGAGTTGCATTTAGTGACCCAAGTGGCAATAGTACTTTCTACTTTTCTGCTCTGTTCCATCTGTTTCCATTTTTAATTTTGCTCTGGGACCTTGGTCTTGTATTTTTATTAACAATTGTGGGAAGATTGCATTTCTGCATTATTCTGCACTTCTATTTCTACAAGTAGAATTACTTGTAAAAGCTATCCATTTGTATTTTAAAACATGCTGGCCATTAGTCTTGTAATTTAATTCACAGTTGTGGCAGAACTGTAAAAGTCTGCAAGATTTTGAGACTTGGTCATGTATCATTGCATTTTTTCCACAAATAATATTACTGGTAAATTTCTGAGCTGTGCAGTGCCTTATATTGTAAAAGAAGGTCAATAGTAACAGAATTGGCTCTGCTCCAGTTTGTTCTTCACTGCTTTTATATTCTGCTTATCTTTTACCTGCTTAAAATTCCATTCTGCATCTGCCCCATCGTCCAGTATCACATTAAGCTAAAGTTTCTGAAAGAGCTTCAATTCTGCCTTTATTTGATTGGATGGCTGGCTACCTAGCCTCCTATTCCAACATAGCACCACGTTCACCCAGTGTCTTTTATCCAATACTTTGAGAAGTGTGGAACTGTGAGTAACTATTTTTTTAATTATTTCAGTTCTACTTAAATATTTGAGTTGCTATTAGAGACCTCTGTGGTAATAAAATGTTGTATTTTTCTGCTCTGTTCCATCTGTTTGCATTTTTAAGTTTGTTCTAGGACCTGAATCTTTCATTTTTATTAGTGGTTGTGGAAAGATTGTGCTTTTGCATTATTCTGCACTTCAATTTCTGCAATTATAATTACTTCTAAAACCTATTAATTTATATTTTAGACCCTGCTGAGTCATAGTCTTGTAGTTTAATTCACAGTTACGGCAGAACTGTGTACTCCTGCAAGACTTTTAGCCTTAGTCATTTATTACTGCATTTGTTTCATAAACAATGCTGCTGGTTTCTGCATAGACTGATGTCTTCAAATGTAGTAGAAAGTCCATAGTGAGAAAATTGACTTGGCTCAATTTTGTGCTTTAGTGCTTTTATATTCTGCTTATCTTTTTCCTGCTTAAAGTTCCATACTGTGTCTACTCCATCCCCAATTAACATTAAGTTAATGTTTCTGAAAGAGCTCCACTCTTGCCTTTATTTGACTGGATTTCTCTCTAACTAGCCTCCAATGTCCAACACAGAGCTACCCCCAACGAGTGTCTTTTATCCAAGTTTTGGAGAGCTGCGGAACTGTGAGTAACTATTTTTTCAGAAAAAAAAGAAAAGAGAATTAAATTACTTTAAATATTTAAATTTTCCTTAAATATCTGAGTTGCACTTCTTAGTGACCTGTGTAGTAATAATACTTTGTACTTTCCTACTCTGTTCCATCTCTTTGCATTTTTAAGTTTGTTCTTGGACCTTAGTCTTGTATTTTCATTAGCAGTTGTGGGAAGATTGTGTTTCTGCATTATTCTGCACTTATATTTCCACAAACAGAATTACTTGTAAAAGCTATCTGCTTATATTTTAATACATGCTGGTCTATAGTATTAAAGTTTAATTCACAGTTGTGGCAGAATTGTGTACTCCTGTGAGATTTTGAGCATTTAGTCATTCATTATTGCATTTTTCCATAAACAGTGTTACTGATAAATTTCTGCATCGTCATGTGCCTTAAATTGCAGTAGAATTTCAATAGTGAGAACATTGTCTCTGCTCGATATTGTGCTTCAGTGCTTTTATATTCTGCCTATCTTTTACCTGCTTAAGGTTGCTTTACCTGCATAAGGTTTCATTCTGTATCTGCTTTTCACCTGGTTTGCTTTGATTGTCGTGGTGTATCTACCTCTTATTTGGTTTGGATTTTTCTCTTTGTGAGGTGATACTTTACCCTGGGGCAGTGTTTTTTGGTTTTTTGCATTCTGTATCTGCCCCATCCCCCACTAATACGTTAAGCTAAAATTTCTGAAAGAGCTCCAATATTGCATTTATTTGATTGGATTGCTCTCTATCTAGCCTCCTATTTCCAGCTACCCCAGTGAGTGTCTTTTATCCAAGACTTGAAGAACTGCGGAACTGTGAGTAGCTAGCTTTTCAAAAAAAGGTAAGATAATTAAATTATTTTAATTATTTCAGCTCTGATTAAATATTTAAGTTGCAATTAGTGACCTGTGTGATAACACTTTGTACTTTCCTGCACTGTTTTATCTGTTTGCAAGTTTATACTGGGACCTTAGTCTTGTATTTTTATAAGTAGCTATGGAAAGATTGTATTTCTGCATTATTCTGCACTTCTATTTCCACAAGTAGAATTACTTGTAAAGGCTGTTTGTTTTTTTAAAACCTGCTGGCCCATAGTCTTGTAGTTTAATTCACAATTGTGGCAGAACTGTGTACTGCTGCAAGATTTTGAGCTTAGTCATTTATTATTGCAATTTTTCCATAAACAGTGTTACTGGTAAATTTCTGCATTGTCTGGTGCCTTAAACTGTAGTAGAAGGTAAATAGTAAGAGAATTGTCTCTGCTCCAGTTTATTCTTCAGTGCTTTTATATTCTGCTCATATTTTACCTGCTTAAATTTGCATTCTGCATCTGCCCCATCTCCCAGTAACACATTAAGATAAGTTTCTGAAAGAGCTCCAGTAGTGCCTTTATTTGATTGTATGCCTTTCTATCAAGCCTGTTTGTTTTTCCCCAACCCTCCCAGCCATAAGTACCCCCACCCTTATTCCTGCTCTTTTTTCTTCATGGGTATCATCGTGGGCACCCAGGCCACCCTTATTGCTGTGGTTGTTTTTATAATAAGACTGTGTCTCTGGCCTCAACCCCATGTGATAATCTGATTTCTAAAGTTCCTCCCTGCTGTCTTTCATTGCTATTGACTGTTGTATAAGCTATATTTGTACTCTTCTCACCCATTTTTTCCACAGACCCATGATACTGAATGCCCACCCAGCAAACCAGTATTGCTGTTGAGTAAATGTCCTTTACTACGTATTGCCTCCTACTCATTTCCAGCAGCTCAGCAAACCTTGGAGTCCTAGTCTGCATTCCGGGAATGTTTTACTTGTATCCATTGCCTTCCAGATAAAGTTAAGCACCTTTGATTGCTAAATCGAACTTGAGTTATTTTGAGTGATTGATACTGTTTCCTGCTTTTGTGTGTGCATTTCAACGATTTTTTTTTTGTAAAAAAAAAAAGTTCTCTACCTCTCACTGTTCCTGCTGTAAGACTGTCTTGAAATTACCCTTCCATTTAAGGGATAAAATAAGACATTTCAGAGATTTACTAGAGAGGCTCACCCAGACTATGCTACACTTTGCTGTGAAGGAAAGGTTAGTTTGCTTTATATTTTTTATATTTTTATTACTTTATTGTCTTTTTATATTTTGAATACTGTGATTTATTTTCTTTACCTTGTGTTTTACTTGTATGCTGCTTTTTACTGCATATTAAAACTTCAAAGGAGACCAAAGCTCTGTCTCTTGTGAGTCAGGCAGAAATTAGAACTGATCAAATAAGGACTCATACATAAGATAGAAGAGGTCACTTAAGGTTAATCATTTGTGAACTGAGGGGGCGAAGCTAGGAACTAAACCTTCTATTTAAGGGGTAAAATAAAACATTTCAGAGCTTTACTAGAGAGGCTCACCCAGACTCTGCTACACTTTGCTGTGAAGGAAAGGTTAGTTTGCTTTTTATTTGCTGTATTTTATATTACTTTATTGCCTTTTTATATTTTGAATACTGTGATTTGTTTTCTTTACCTTGTGTTTTACTTGTATTCTGCTTTTAGCTGCATATTAAAACTTCAAAAGAGACCACAGCTCTGTCTCTTGTGAATCAGGCAGAAATTTTTCCTAACCCTCCCACCTGCTTACTGTCGTGTTCTTAAATACCACTGTCTTTCTAGTTGCCTGTCTCTTGTGTTAATTTGACCATATATCTCATTTCCTCTCTGCTTTCACTGGCTTGTGTGTGTAAACACAAAATTATCATTTTGTGAAATCACTCCCCTTCAACTATTTAAATTTATTGGCCATCCTACTGTATTCCATAGTACCAGAATACAAAAGTGACCACCCCCTTTCAATCTATCTTGCTGTTTTAAAAATAGTGACTCTCCACTAAAACTTAACTTTTTAGACAGGTAAAACATAAGTTACCTACTTTCACATCTAACTTATCTAGTGCACACTGCAGTGTTTAGGATAAACCATTTTTTTCATCTTACCTTTAAGCATCCCTGTGACTAGCACTTGCTATAATGCCTGCTGGAAAGCACTAGGAAGCCTTAAACTGATACAAGTACTGAACTCTCCTTGTTAATAAGGAGAAATTAATCGTAGGCACAAAACAGCCTGTAATTGCAAAGTACCTTGCTAAATCAAGGGACAACAGATCCTATACTTTACAAAAAAAGCACCAAAACAGGAATGTCCTAGGGTCAGCTTCCTGTGATTTCTCCTGTCCACCTGGTGAATCTGGGCATACTGGGACAATGCAGCAATTGCCTCATGTACACAGACAGCCCTCTCCTCTTACCAGCCAACACTACAACCTGTGAGAGATGCACTTGCATAGCCAAACTGGAAGCAAGGCTCTCTCCACCCAAGATTGTGCTAGACAGTCAAGAGAAGAAGGTTAACACCCGCACTACACCTTAAGCAACACATAGCCCTTCTAAACCCACACCACCAACACCCACACATAGCAACATTAAATCCACATATGCAGAGGCCCTTAACTGTAACCTGCCCAAGCAACAAGGACCTCCGAAGCTGAAATGCAAACAAACACCAATCACAACCAAAGAGTCACATAGCTCACAACACCAGTGTGCCACCCAGCAACAGCCCCTAAGGCAAGACAACATACCTAACACTTTAGTCATAGGTGACTCTGTAGTCAGGTACACTGATGTCCCACTCACCAGGCTGAACAAGGAGAAAATTATGGTTTGCTGCCTGTTGGGTACCAGGATTCACTACATAACACATGCACTCAAGTCACTCCACAACAAGTACAAATATGACTCTGTCATTGTCCATGTTGGGGTGAATGACTTGAGACATTACTCCCTGGACTACATGAAAAGAGACATGGAAGAGCTCTCGGATCATGTAGCCCAGGCAGGTAAGACCCTAGCCCTGAGTAGCAGCCTGCCTTCTCCCAGAATAATACCACAATATAAGGACAAAATGATTGACTTCAACAATTGGCTAAGCTTCTGGTGTCATTCAAAGGGGATCCAGTATCTGTCTTCCTGGGATGACATGATCAACAGACCATGATCCTTTGCCAGAGATGGTCTGCACCTGTCGCCCCTGGGATTCAGGTTACTGGTTAAGGCTCTTGCCACCTCTATAGTGCTTTTTTAGGCAAAGTTCAAAGGACAAAACCACCACCATAACAGGTGCAAGCATGCAAATTCTGAAGGCAATGCTACTCAATGCTAGAAGTCTAAACCTCAAAATGCACTCTCTCGAGGTACTCCTAAAACTGGAGAATATCGATATCTGTGCAGTAACAGACATGGTTCAAGGCTCCAGAGAGCACCCCTGCAATGTCAGGCTACAACTCTTACCACACTTTTTGGCCACCAAATCAGGACCAAAACACTAAAGGTGGAGGAGTGTCCATATTCACCAAGGATATTCACACCACCAAGCTAGTTGCCCAACACAATGCGTCTGAAATTCTCCAGGTGCAACTAACACTAGGTAAGACTGCAATCTAAATTGTAGCTTGCTACAGATCCCCCACCATGTCTTAAGATTCTCACTACACCTTTCTAAACATACTGGAAAATATTACAATACAACCAAACACCCTAATACTGGGTGATTTTAACCACCCTGCTATTAAATGGGAAAACTACTTGTGTACCAACACCTTTGTCCAACGGTTCTTGGAATTCATAAATTCCAATGCCCTGGATCAACTAATCTATAATCCCACCAGGGGCTCCAATATCCTAGACCTGGTCATTACCAACATGGGAAATTGATGCCCCACACCTATGGTCACCCCCTTGTTGGTCAGGTCTGACCATAAGCTAATCACCCTTAACATCCACATCCCACCCCCACCCCCCAGTAAGGAAACCTCCATAAAAAAACTTCTCCAAAGCCAACTTCATGCTACTCAAGTCAGAAGTGACAAACTTCATGACACCCATGCAGACGGGAACTTAAAGTCCGACTACTGAATCCTACACTAAGGCACTGTACAAGCCCATCCACTCATGCATGAATCATGCCATCCCAAATAGAACCAAGATGCTCTCCTCCAAAAAAGGAAGCCAATCTGGTGGTCCCCTGCCATAAACAAACTTTACAACAAAAGGAAGAAACTGTTGTAGAAAAGAGGAAAATACCAGGATGCAAAAAACTCTCTTACCAGCCTCAGTAAGAAACGGAGATCCCTCATAAAAGCCTCCCAATCTAGTTACAAAAATTAAATTGCCAAAGATTCCAAAGACAACCACAAGGCATTCTATAACTATGTCAAGAATCTAAATGGCAATGCTCAGATCTGCTCTGAGCTACAACAGAATGGCATTAAATATACTGATCCCAAGGATATTGCCAATATCCTGTCAGATCAATTCAGTGCCAACTTCACCCTCCTCTCATCCCCTAAATGGCCCATCCCAATACCAAAAGATTGCCAAATTCCAGTAATAACAGCCACACACATAAAAAATGCACTATCCAAAGCTAAGAATACAGCATCCATGGGACCAGATGACATCCTGGGCTGTGTACTACATGAACTACAAAATGAACTGGCACCTCAACTAAGTGTCATGTTTAATCATAGCCTCACCTCAGGCTTTGTGCCCACTGAGTGGCACACAGCTACCGTTATCCCACTCCACAAGGGAGGATCCACCTCAGATCCTGGGAACTACTGCCCCATCAGTCTGATGAGCCTCATCTGCAAGGTCATATAATGTATTATCATGGAACTTATAAACAAAGACATTGGCAACCTTCAAACACTGGACCCCACCCAGTTTGGGTTCGTGAAGGGCCGATCTTGTCTCCTGAACCTGATTGGCTTCTTTGAATCAGTCTCCAGAGCCGAGGAGGAGTGTAAGGTGGTCCACACAGCCTATCTGGACGTCGGCAAGGCCTTTGACACCATCCCCCACTCTGGAATTATAGATAGACTTGCTAAGCTGGGCATTAATCCCTACGTCACTCGATGGGTTGCCAACTGGCTTACTGACAGAACCCACACTGTAAAAGTAGCTGACTCCAAATCCAGCTCCAGACAAGTGACAAGTGGAGTACCTCAGGGTTCAGTCCTGGGACCGCTCTAGTTTGGCATCTATTTCTCTGAAGTACAGGCCAACGCTAAGGGACTCTGGCTAATAAAGTTCGCAGATGACTGCAAACTGGGAGCCATTACTGAATCCCCAAATCATGTGGATACTCTACAAAAGGGCTTTACAGAAACAGATGCTTGGTGCCAGAGCCATGGGCTCAAGCTCAATGCCAAGAAATGTATAGTTATCCCCTTTGGGAAAAAAAAATGTACCCGTGAATTACCACATAGGTGGCAGCACACTAAATACCAAATGTGTGATAAGAGATATAGGGACACAGGTGGACAGTGGTCTCACCTTCGATAACCATATTGCCACAATAGTCAGAAAATCCTTCTAAGTTGCACACCTCATTACTAAGGGCTTTTCATCCAGAAAAAAGGAGATCATTGTCCCACTGTACTCATCCCTCATTAGACCCATTATAGAATACAATGCCCCATTTGGCATGTACCTCTCAAGACATCTGCAACAACTGGAAAGGCCGCAAAAATACCTCACTAAAAGAATCACAGGCCTAAAGCAGATGCCCTATGCTGAACGCCTTAAAAAACTCCAGCTATACTCTGTCGCATATCGTCTACTCAGAGGCAATCTCTGCTTAACATACAAGGCCATGTCAAACCCAGAGCTGGTGGACATGCTACACTTAAAGAAATCCCAGTCCCTCAGAGCCACACGCTCCAGGGATCTAAACCTTGTCATCACAATAAACAAAACATGCTGGAGGGATAGGTTCCTGACCCAGAGACTCCCCAGACTCTGGAATAGACTGCCCATACATGTCAAGCAGAGTGTCTCTTTGGCCGTCTTCAAAAGGAACCTTGACGATTGGATGGGAGAAAGGAAATTCACCCTGGGGATCACGTCAGTTGCCCTGCTAGACAGGGGTCCAGGGAAGTAAATAGTGTGGGAAGAAATAGTCAGGGAATTGTTATGGCTAGGACTGATAGCCTAGTACCAACCTGTGAACCTATGAACCTATGAGCCTTCAGCAAGGGATTTCCAACTAGTTGTTTAAGTAGTTTGTAGGAACATTGCACTTATGGATGTCTTCTACTGTGTTTTTACATTAAGAGGACTGGGTTTATTCATCTTGTGGCAGGAGGTGTTTGCCATGTCTGTCTGAGTTGGGAAATGCACAAAAGAACTCATAGTGTAGTCATTTTATTGGCCAGAGGGCTCATTAGTTAGTTTTCTGTTTTTAATGTGCTTCTACATATTTTGCACATTTGCATGGGTTAGCAGTACCCTGTACATCAGCAAACACCTAGAAAGAATGCTTCATAAACCTGTACCCTGTAAAGCAACAACATAGCGCAAATAACATGTGCACCAGCAATCTTAGAGCAGCTAGTTGGGAGTTAAGTTGCAATACCTACAGATTTACTTAAATTCAGTATTGTGGAAACATTAAAATTAGTAGAATTTAGTACTGTTTAGCATGATCATATTTACTGACAACCACTTAATTAATCCTTAAAGAAACAAACACAGTATGCAAGATGTGTACTTAGACAAGGACACTGGAGGAGAAACTCTCGGATACAAATGTACATCAGGTTGTTGAAACCATGCACACAACACGCAACTCACATAGTACACAACACACACATAGACTAACTTATGCTGAGGCAATTAAAAGCAATCTTCTTAAACGATAAAGATCACTTAGATCACCTGTTGTCAAAGTTATACCTCAACAAGCTCAAAGGCACTCAGGAAAAACAACACCTAACTCCACACGTACTGTCACTCTCAGTGGAGCCCCAAACACTAAGCCCCTCAACCAAACACACTTCCCAGGACTCTCATCATGGGGACTCCACTGTAAAATAAGCTGATGTTTCTCTAACCAGGCTGAACAAGGAGAAGATAGCTGTTAGTTGTTTATCTGGAGCCAGGATTTGCCAGATCATGCATGCACTGAAGTCATTATGCCACATGTACCAGTGTGATTCCATCATAGTCATAGTCCATGTAGGTATAAATGATCTGAGATGTACTTCCCTGAACTATATGAAGAGAGACATTATGGAGCTTTCTGACTATGTGTCTCAGGCTGGTATGAGCCTAGCACTGAGCAGCATACTACCATCATGGAGGATGATGCCACAATATCAGCAAAAATGATTGATTTCAACAACTGTCTGTCTTTCTGGTGTCATTCTAAGGGGATCCAATATTTGTCATCTTGGGAGGACATGGTTAACAGAATATGTTGCGTTGCCAAGAATGGTCTACACCTCTCCTGTCTTTCGAATACTAGATAAAACTTTCCCCACTCCCACAATGCCTTTTTTAGGGAATGCCAAATTGACAAACCTACCAACATAGCAAAAATCAACTCTACTGAACCTCAGAGTGTTACTGATGAATGCCAGGAGCATAAACAAAAAAATACACTCTGTCCAAGCCCTTCTTATACTCAAGAATATAGACATCTGTGCAGTTACCGAGACATAGTTTAAAGTGGTAGACAGTACCTGGCAGTGCAAAGTTTCAGTGCCTTCCACACTTTTAGACCAGTAGCTGCATAGGAAATGGATAAAAGAGGAGGTGTCTCAATATACATCAGTAACAAGCATTCCTGTAGGGTGGACAAACAGAGTGATTTTCTGGAGTTTCTGCACATACAGATCACCACAGACAAAATCCTATACCATATCCTAGCCAGCTACAGGTCACCCTCCATGTCCCAAGAAGTTCACAATACATACTTGGACCCACTGGAGACACTTACCATCCAACCTAACTGGGAATCCTACATAGCCTCAAATCTACAAGTACAAAGATTCCTGGACTTTGTAAATACAAACACCCTTGACCAAACAGTGACTACATCCACTAGAGGCACCAACATACTGGACCTTGTGCTTAAAAATATGAGAGAATGCTGCAAACACCCCCACACCTGCAATGTCTCATCCTCCCTGGTAAAGTCTGACCATAAAGCTGTTTCCTTTGAAATCAAAATCAACTCCATAATCCCCATTAAAACCAGTAACAGTCAGGAACTATTCCAAGGCAAATTACCTTTTATTAACTGATGGATTATCAAAATGTAATTCTCCTCCAAACTCAGACAACACAGCAGCCTGTGCTGAGTTGCTCTCAGAAACTCTGTACAACCATGTCAGTGGCTGCAGAGAGGCTGTTGTACCTACCAGAAGAAAGCCCAGGACAAGTCCTAGAAACAAACCTCCCTAGAGGCATCACAAATTAAACAGGATATACAATAAAAGGAAAATAATTCGCGAAAATCAGGAAGGGTAACTCCCATAAAGATAAGACATTCTCTCATCACAGTAAATAGGCAGCTAAAAGGGCTAATTATTTATTTGTCTTTGTTGACTGAGAAAGTAAGACTGAGCAGAGCCCATTTTCAGTTAAGGCCCGGGGAGAAAAGCTCCACCACAGTACATTTATATTAACAAGTAAACTTCAAACATTTCTCAGAAAAACAACAGTTATATTTCTCATTAGGTCAAGCAAAGACAAATTTGAGGTTAGCATAGCCTCCCAGGTAAACAATAACCATAAGGCCTTCAACAGCTATATCAGAAACCTCAAGCGCAGCATACAGCAGTGTGCTGAAATGGTGGTTAATGGTGCCACATTCAGTGAGCCTGGTAATATAGCAAACCTGTTGGAGGGCAAATTCAGCTCCAACTTTACTGCCTCTAACTTCCAACCATTCCCTCAAAAATACTCTCAAACATAACTCCTCCAGCTAAACAGGCTTTGTGCCATGTGAATGGAAGACTGCAATAGTCATCCCTCTTCATAAGAGAGAGCCTTCAACAGATCCTGGAAACTGAAGACCAATTAGTCTGACTACTCTTATTTGCAAAGCCATGGAAATTATCAGCAAGGACATTGGAGACCTCTAGGCACTGGATCCATCCCAGTTTAGCTTTGTCAAAGGAAGAGCATACTTACCGATTCTGGTGGACTTCTTTGAAAAGGTTACTAAGGCAATGGATAAGTGGAAAGGAGTGCACACTGCCTACCTAGATCTGTCTAAAACATTTGATACAAGACCCCACTCGGGCATTGTCAACAAATGTATGGAACCAGGTATAAACCCGTCATAACATCTTGAATAGCTAGCTGGCTCACTGATAGAACCCAAGAGGTTAGAATCAGTGAGGCCACATCCGCAAAGAGGCTAGTCACCAGTGGAGTCCCCAGGGTTCTGTGCTGGGCCCACTCCTATTTGGCATCTACTTCTCGGATGTCAAAGCCAAGTTCAAAGTTCTTTGGTTGACAAAGTTTGCAGATGATTGCAAACTGGCAGCAGTCACTGAATCCCCTCAGGATGAGAACATCCTTCAAAAAGGTGCAATACAGAAAAACGCTTGGTGCCAAAGGCATGGTTTAAAACTCAATACCAAGAAATGCCTTATAGTACCTTTTGGGAGATGTACCACCCTGAGTAACTTCATCATCATTAAAACACCCTTAAAAGTTAATTCACAAGTCAGGGAATCTGGGAACTCATGTCAATAGTAACCTAGCCTTCAACCAGCATGTGTACAAAGTAATAAGAAAATGTTTCTATGTTGCTCAACTTCTAAGCAAGGACATGGCAACAAGGTCCAGAGAGGTCACCATACCACTGTACTTGGCCCTCATCAGACACATCATGTAATGCCCTCTTCAGTATGTATCTGACCGGACACATGTAGCAACTGGAATGTCCACAGAGTTTCCTTACAAAAAGAATACAGGGAGTAAATACAATGTCCTATGCTGATTGCCTCAAAGCCCTGTTTCTTTATTCAGTATTATACAGACTTTTGAGAGGTGATCTTTGCCTGACATACAGGGCAACCCTGGACTCTGCTTTGGTGAACCTTTTGCACATCCACAAAACAAACAGCATCAGGACTACTAGATCAAAAGACTTAAATGTTGCTTGTAAAAAGTACAGTACATGTTGAGACAGATATGTTTCTCAGATAATTCCCATTCTCTGGAACAGGATCCCCATCCATGTGAAGCAGAGTTCCTCGTTTTCCCATTTTTAGCACAACTTGGGCAAATGGATGTGAAATTCACCCCAGGTCTGGCTCCTATGACTCTGATGGACAGAGGCAGTCAGTAATTCACCATCTATATTCATCAAATTTGTGGGTCACATTTGGAGTTGCAAGGCTAGGCTTATAAGGGACCTAGTGACCGTTAGTCTAGTATACACCTATGAACCTACTGATGTGCAGTCATTATGGGGTTATAAAGGTTGACTTGCTGCTAGATAATTCTGCCAAACAGAAATCTAAACCAACGCACAGAAGATTGATAACAGATTATATGAAAGCAAAACAGTCTCTATGTAAAACTAATTGGAGTGATGCGTTTTTTTTGAAAACAGCAGAAGGAATGTGACAAGTTTTGAAACAGAAATTGTTTAAATGCAAACAAAATGTTTAACATCATGATCTAGGCACACAGTGTCAAGAAGATATATTTCCATAACTACAGGATACTTGATTAAGGTGAGAGACAAAAAAAAAAAATAAGAGATGGAAAAGCGGTCAAATATAACTTTGAAAACTGAAATAAACAAGCTGTACAGACAAATTAAACATAATGTGAGACAAGATCAAGAAAAAATTGAAGAAAATGTATATTGAGATATTGAGTATAATAGGAAACCATTTTATAGATAGATAAGATGTGGTAGGAGTAAAGTCATACACATTGATAAACTGTGTGTAGATTCTAAAATTCATTCTCGGACACAACAGATTATAGACATATTTAGAAAATCTTAAGCATAGCAATTTAGTTCCACAAAGGGGGTGATAAATTGTCATTGTAACATCCAGGTAATCTCAGATACTGAAACCATATTAGATTACATTGAAAAAGAACTATGCAAACTGAACCCAAACAGAGCACAGGGAGTAGATGGAATTAGAAATAATGACCAGAGAACACTTCGGCATGAACTTACAGTACCAATATATCTATTACAGCAAGTCATTTAAATATGGGGAGATTCCTTAACATTGGAGACATGCACCTGTTAAACTTATCTTTAAGGGAAAGGGGAGTGGGACAAACCCAGAGTCATACAGACCCTTAAGTTTACTTTTGTGTTGTGGAAAAATAATGGAGAAGCTTATTTTGGATGAATTATTTTCAGAAATGGAAAGGTTAGGACTTAAAAGTATATGTCACCATGCATATGTTAAAAATAGATTTATAACTACATGTACGATGAGGTTTTATAACAATAGCTATAAATGAAAAATTGTGCTGTGATGTAATTTATATAGACTTAACTTCTGCATTCGATGGGGTCATTCACAAAACTCTGACCAATAAATTAGAACAATTAAGTACTGATGTACTCCAGATAAGATGAATAGCTGCATGGCTTACAAACAGGACATGGTATGTATCAAACAGCAACTGGACAGGTGAAATTCTAGGTTACAGTCAGGGTGTCACACTGGGTTCTGCCTAAGCCCATACTTGTTTAGGTTGTATCTTTCAGATATGACCTTTTTTATCTGAAGTGTTCTACAGTCTGAATGGAGATGACTTAAAAATGGGTGAACTGATTACAGATAGGACATGTCTGCAAAACAAAGTGAACGAAGAACTCAAACTACCAGGTAAAGCACTCTCCTTAAAAAGCACAATTAGACATAAAAAAGTATAGAGTGCACCATGAGCTGTAGAAATCTCCAAAAATTCCTTGGTAGAATGAAGAAGCACAAATTTATAAAATAAATCCACTTTATTAAAAGTGAAGACTGCAGAAACTGGTGTGCACACTCAGCGTTGACTCATAGCAGCTTCATCAGACATAAAAAAAGTACTGCAGAATCAATCTTTAAATATGTTACAATCACATGACATCACATTAACTTAAAAGGGTGATAAAAATAAATGTTTATACATAGATTTCATATCATTAGGTATTATAAATAACAGAAGACAACATAGTAACAATGATTTAGCAGAGTTATGAGAATCAAATGAACTGCTTGCATAAAAATATTCCATGTTAATGTTTAAGTGACCTGGCTGCTAAAGAAGGCTTGATACTAAGCCTATCATTAAGCCCAAATCTATGTGCTTGGAGTTTCAAGATCCATTTATTTTCTCTTTCCTCTACCTTATTCTGTAAATTACCTAGCCTTGCATCTGTGTAGACTAATTCTAAAACTAGGAATTTGAAAATGTGTGTACCTCCAAGCTCGGTCGTGTGTTTGGCCAGAGCATTAAGTGTATTGTTTTTGTTAATGGCATAAGTGTGTTCCCTTATATGCTCACGCAAGGATCTTGTGGTCATACCTACATAAAATTTATGACAAAATTGACACTCAGCCAAATAAACTAAATTGGTGGATTTACAAGTGGCATAATGTTTGAAAGTATAGGTTCTCTGTGTAATGGGATGTGTATATGTGTGAGTGTGAAGGCAAGAAATGTGTCTGCATTGATTGCAGGATTGGCAAGCAAAAGTTCCCTTCTTATGAGTGTTGCTTGACTGAAAGTTATGAGGTCTATCATAACACAAAAGTCGATTGAGAGACAGCATGTTTCTATAGGCTATCCTAGGTCGAGTATCAACAAGAGATCTGATGTTGTCATCTATCAATAAAAGGTGCCAATGTTGATTGATAATTCTTTGGATATGGTTATTCCTGTTTGTAAAAGGTATAATAATTCTATTCTGAGTGGTTTTGACCGAGGTCTGGTGACTAGTGGGGATGACAGGTCTGGTAATAAGTGGAGCACCCTCATTGGATCTTCTGGAATCACCTTCAAGGATAACCTGATTGACTAGCTTCTTGTTGTATCCTCTGGAAATAAAGTTGCTAGCTAAACTAGTTTTATGTTTGTGATAAGATGTTTCTATTGATGTTAACCTAGAAAGACCAATCAACCAAGCAACACTCATAAGAAGGGAACTTTTGCTTGCCAATCCTGCAATCAATGCAGACACATTTCTTGCCTTCACACTCACACATATACACATCCCATTACACAGAGAACCTATACTTTCAAACATTATGCCACTTGTAAATCCACCAATTTAGTTTATTTGGCTGAGTGTCAATTTTGTCATAAATTTTATGTAGGTATGACCACAAGATCCTTGCGTGAGCGTATAAGGGAACACACTTATGCCATTAACAAAAACAATACACTTAATGCTCTGGCCAAACACACGACCGAGCTTGGAGGTACACACATTTTCAAATTCCTAGTTTTAGAATTAGTCTACACAGATGCAAGGCTAGGTAATTTACAGAATAAGGTAGAGGAAAGAGAAAATAAATGGATCTTGAAACTCCAAGCACATAGATTTGGGCTTAATGATAGGCTTAGTATCAAGCCTTCTTTAGCAGCCAGGTCACTTAAACATTAACATGGAATATTTTTATACAAGCAGTTCATTTGATTCTCATAACTCTGCTAAATCATTGTTACTATGTTGTCTTCTGTTATTTATAATACCTAATGATATGAAATCTATGTATAAACATTTATTTTTATCGCCCTTTTAAGTTAATGTGATGTCATGTGATTGTAACATATTTAAAGATTGATTCTGCAGTACTTTTTTTATGTCTGATGAAGCGTCAGCGAAAGCTCACACCAGTTTCTGCAGTCTTCACTTTTAATAAAGTGGATTTATTTTATAAATTTGTGCTTCTTCATTCTACCAAGGAATTTTTGGAGATTTCTACAGCTCATGGTGCACTCTATACTTTTTTATGTCTATGTCTGCAAAACAGCTTGACTAAATTGACCATTTCAGCACTGGAGAATAATATCCCAATAAATACATCAAAAACTAAGCATATGAGATTTGGGAGACATATAAATTGAAAGGTGATGTTTTAATACAACACATAGTGATTGGGACTGTAGACTAATTTATGGAACTGAGTATATGGATAGATCTAGCTTTGAGGTTTTCTAATCATATCAAACAATTGGTTAATGATAGTTATAGTACTATAGGTTGTATAAAAAGATTTATAAGGTCTACGAAATAAATGATGAAATCATAATTTGTTAATTACATTAGACACAAACTTGAGTATGGAATAACAATATAGAAACTTTATAAGAAAACACGCATTAGTAAACTGGAAAGAGTGGAAATATAACAAGGGTATCCATAGATGTGAACATTTAAGTTATTATGGAAGACAAAAAAAATCTGAACTTGTACAGTATCTCATATAGACATTTTAGAGAACTTATTCGGGCACAGAGGGGATTTAGAGAAAACTATCTCTGGGAATGTTTGGGGTTATCAAAAAGTAGCATAGAATCATTAGACAAGCTATACAGAAAATTATGGGTCTATGTCAATTGCTCAAAGGACCAAATTGTTGATACCCATATGGTTGAAAATTTGGTTGTTCAAAACATTCTGACTGAGATCAAAGTACAGTAGCGATCTGAGAATTTGTCCTTTTCTCCACTGTAGTGCAATCTCAGAGTTGGTATAAATAATTGGCATGGGTTGTGGGAGGTTCAGGGTTTGTTTTGTTGGTAGGTGTTATATGGATTTATTTCAGTTTTTCAGTTAACTGCATTGCTGACCAAATGGTCTCAACCATATGAGTTTCCACAATGTGGTTTTCAATAAACTGAAATAGAGTGAAGATTATATAGTAATGAGAGGATATACTAATTGGTTCAGCTGAAGCATGGAATATACTACTAAATTACACTATAGCAAGCTCAAGTTAGATATTTTTAAGAACAATCTGGGAATAACTGTCTTGGTATACTGACAGGCTAGAAGGGGCATTATTGACCATGCCTAAAATATTTGCATGTGTGTGTGTGTATGTATGTATGTATGTATGCATATGGGAATAAGTATAAAAGTTGTGGTCTGGATAACAACATTTTAGAAAATTCCTGTCACTCAGGATAACTCTCCTCTGTGGGCTTTGCATGATAGACCATTGGCTTGTGCTTTTACAAGGCTGGGCAGGTAAGTTCCCAGTTTGGAATTACCTTCCACAACTTAGTTTTTCTGAAAGAAATTGATGATTTTTTTAGTAGCAGTATGAGGTTTTTTAATGGTTGTCACTAAACTTTTACCTCAGAATCTTATGCTTTGTCTGATGGTTCCCTGATGGTAATCCTGTGTAAATATTTACATTTTGTGAAGAAAATCTCAACTTTTACTTCAAGTTTTGTTGCCATGGGCATCAGCTTTTGGTTTTGAGGGTGATCCTTTAAACCTTTTACCTCAGTACTTCCAATTCCTGTCAGCCTGCATTACTGACAGATCTAAGCTCTCCATACTACTTGTCAGGCATCTTTTTTTGGCTGACAGTCAGTTCTGGGTCCCTGTTGGGGTTCACTGATTTGTTTTAGTTTTTGTGAGGGAAAAGTGTCCTACTTATGTGTAACATTGTTGTGAAGGGCTGGGGTTTGTCTGCTTGATACTTCTCACTAAAGTGTTATCTCAGAAAGTATCTTTTTCCTTAGAAGATAACGCTGACTCCTCTATGCTTTACTATCCACTTGTGAAACTCTCTTTCCAGCTAGGACATGGACCTGGGTCCTGGTAAATCTACTGATCCCTCTCTGATCTGTAAGGAAAAAAGTTATCTGGGAGGCTTTGGCTTTCACTCCAGATTCCTCTTGGTCTCAGCTGCTGGTGAATTACTTCATTATGGCCATTAGCAGCTCCTCAGACCACTCATCTTTTTTCTGTGTGCTTCTGGTGTAGCTCCTTGAGAAGCCACTAAGAACTGGGAAGCAGACATGCCCTGTGTAGCTTTTTAGTTGGCCTTATTGGGTAAGGAAGAACCACCCTTGCAGTATTGGGGAAGGGACTGGGGAATGCTTCACTGCTAAGCCTCTTTGAAGAGTTTCATTCCTGATGAAGGAACCATCTTTTTAGCTGCTTCTTTTTTGGGATGGGGCTTCTCCCAGGAAAAGGAAAACAGAAAACTAGACATTTTCCCCCTTCCCAGAACCTACACAGGACATTGATTAATCTTTGCAAAGGATTTATCTAGAGGCTTTAAGATTTTTAATTGTGATTTCTTTCATCCTCTTAAAAAGAGAAGAGTTTCCTCTCTCTCCAATACAGGTTCCCATTGGGGGAGTGGGATTTAGACTGGGAATGTGTTTCTCAAGCTTCCTTTTTTAATAATGGGGAATCTGATGAAAGTTATTCCTCAGATTCTATTCATGAAAAGTTGTCCTCTTCTGATACTGTTGACAGAATGAAGGACCTGTATTTATGGGAACAAAAAGAAATTCCAAAATCTCAACAAAGGTATTATGATGGTGGATGACAGTGTCACCTCACAGCAAGAGGTTTTCCAGTTCGATTCTCCGCTGGAGTGCCTTCTGTGTGGAGTCTGCATGCCCTCCCTGCGTTCATGTGGGTTTCCTTCAGGTGCTCCGGTTTCCTCCCATGTTACAAAGACATGCATCTGGAGCTTTTCTTCCCAGGCCTCCGCTGAAAATTGGCTTCATTCCAAGTCAGACTTTCCTAGTACACAAATGTTTAAATAAATCAATGTTACAGGTGGATTTTCCTCAACCTTCACCAGTTCCTCCTGTATTACCAGCCCTAGAGGATGTCTTTGTGGCAGCTTGTAAGTTGCCTAGTAGTCAGTCACCTACTCCAAGAAAGTCAGATTGATTGTATAAGGTGTCCCAGACACACAAAATCCTTTTTGCTAACCCCAGGTCAGTCCTACAGTAATTTCTCTGCCAGAGTAAGCTTCTGCTAAATTCATTACAGTAGCTAACCCTATGCCTTCTCACAACCTCGAAAAAGCCTTTGATAGGTTTGGGAAGAAAGTTTATTCTTCCTCCACCCTGGCAATCTTGTAAAGCAATCCAAGAGTCTAGGCCTTCATCTTCTCCTTTGGTGCCACATAACATCAGACTCTTTGGTTCTGAAAATCATTCAAAAAGGTTAAATGGCAGTGGGATTCACTTCCTACATCCAGTGGATTTCTCCACACCCACCAAATAAGACCTCTTTGTTCTAGATCAGATACTGACTCAGATGGGTAATTGAATCTGTTTCCTCAGATTTAGAAGGAAAATTATTTTATTCAAGGATATCTTTGGAAACAAAGAAAGAAGGAACCTGGAGATCTGTCCTAGCACTTTCTTTTCTAAACATTCACATCAAAATCCCCAAAATTCAAAATGCCTTCCCTATAGTCCCTGTTAACTCTTATTTCACCTTACACTTTTCTAGTAAACTTGTATTTAAAATATGCTTATCATCACATCCCAGTCTTCCAAGATATTTTTTGCATGTGTCTTGTGTCTGGTTCACATTTTCAGTACTCTCTTTTGCCTTTTTGGTTATCTACAAGAGTATCTGTGAAGTGCCTGGCTCATATAATTGCCCATTACATGGCAATCACATTTTCCCATATTTAGACAATTGCCTGATACTTGTTGATTCCTTCACAGGCTGTTAATAATATCTGGCTTGAGTAATAAACCTCTTCCTCAGCCTGGGATTCCTCTCATTCCCTCCCACTGAATATGTACAGAATGATGACTTTTCTTCCTCAGGGCAAAATGGAAAGTTAAAATGAACAGTTTCTGAGATTTTCCAACAGACTCAGGCAACTTCCAGAGAATACCACAGAATTCTAAGTTTTAATGGCCTCTACTATTCTCATGATTCCTACTGCCAGAATTCATATGAGGAAGATTCCATGTTATGTCAAATCAGTTTGGACTCAGCACCAACACCCCTTTCTTTTCAAATTCCAGTGTCAGGGTTTGTGAAAATGGAACTATTCTGGTGGGTGAAGCAGTTGTCTTTCAAACCAAGTCTACCTTTCTTACTGCCAATCCCTACTTAGTCTGTATCTGTAGATGCATCAGACTTTGCTTGGAGATGGAGAGCTGTTTCCAAGGGAATGAAAGTTCAGAGCTTCTGGAACAAGCAGGACAAATTAGAACACAAGCATGTCAAATAAATGACTCATAATTGCTATCAAATCTCTGAAACATCTTTGGACTTCAGATCCCCTACTAGTGATCAGAAACAATACCACAGCAATATGGTAAATAAACAAACAGGAGGGTCCTGGTCCAACCCACTTTTCAGAGTAGCTATGGTAGACTGACATCTAGTGACTCAGTTTAATCTGCCCTTCTAGGCTATGTACATTCCATCAAAGCAACACACTGATGCACATAAACTGAGCAGGACTAGGAAAGACCCTCATGAATGATGTTGAACCCAGGGGTTTCCTAGGTATTGTTTCATCTGTGGGGATCTTTTCAAGTATGTCTCCTTGCCTCCACCCACAACAGACAGTTAAAGAAATTCTGTGCCAGGACTCCTTATAATCAGGCCTGGAGGACAAAAGCATTTTCATTACAATGGACAAAAATGCTTCTGTATGCTTTTCCATCCTTTCCACTGAAAACTAGTGTTCTTCTAAAGATTCAGAAGGAACCCCAAATGTAATTGTGATGACCACCTTTTGGCCTAGGCAACCATGGTTGTCTATTCTTTTGTAAATAGCCAAGGGCAATTACCACATATTTCCTCACAGAATGGACTTATTCCCAAAAAGCAGGGGTTGTTTGATGGACCCCAACCTTCAACTTCTTCAATCAAACTAGTACCAATGTGAACATGTATATATGTATGAACTGAGGACATGCAGCAGGTATAAAAGGAGACAAAGAAACCTGCTACTAGAAAGTTATATATGGTTAAGTGGGAGAGATTTTCTAGTTATTGCCAATCCAAAAAAATAGGAACCTTTTAAGGTCCAAATGCCAGTGGTTCTACAGTATTTGTGTGAGTTACTATTCTCTGGCCTTTCTTTTACTCTTCTGTTAAGATTCATTTTTTGGCCATATCTGCTCCATCTGCCATTAGAAACCCACCCACCCCCTTCTACCCCACCTTAAGTAAAACAGTATTAAAGGGGTTTTGCATATCTGTCCACCTGTTAAGACCAGTGGCATCTTCTTGGGACTTTAATTTAGTATTTGAAAAACCTACTCTGTTTTGTTTTGAACCAACTCAAGAGGTTAAATTGAGGTTAAAAATTGTGCTATTGATTATCTCACTTCTGCAAGAAGAGCATCTAAGTTATAAGCTTTAATGGCAATTTATCCTTATTTCATTTTTCATAAGGATAGGGTTACTTTGAGAACCAACCCTTCCTATATGCCTAAGGTTGTTACAGAGTTTTCATGGAGACAGGCCATTCATCTCCCTGTTTTATTTCCAGAGCCTTAAAATGAAGTAGAAATACTTTTACATACTCTGGATTTCCATAGTCAGCTCAGATACTGTGTTAATTCAACTAAAACCTATTAAGGTAAGAAAAAGAGACAAGCAGTGCCAAAACAGACAATTTCTAAATGGTTGTGCTAGGCTATTGCCTTTTGTTATTCTCACTATAATAAGACGTGTCCAGGCAAGGACACAGCCCACTCTATGAGTGTCATGTACTTCTGTTGCATTTTGGAAAGGGCTGGCCTCTGGAAATATACTAGAAGTGACAACTTGGTCATTTGTATACATCTTTACCAAGCATTACAAGCAAGATTCTTATTCAGATCAGGCTTTGCTAGGACTATTCTCCAGGGGTTCATGGACTCTGATCCATCTTCCTCCTCCCTTACTGTCTTAGCATTAGTATTCATCTGACTCATACCTTAAGCTACTGCAGCAGTGATCAAAAGTCAAACATAGTACAGTTGTGTAAGTGAGCTTAACATAACAGTAGATGTGGCCTCTCCCTCTTTCTATCATCATATTTTTTATGCCAGACTATGGGGATTTTTTTGGTGTGTACCCTATTTGGCAGTGGTCTAGTTCCCTTCTTTGGGGACAAGAAAGCTCTGAAGTTTTGGCTCCCTAACCACTGAGATTATACTGCTTCCTTTACACATTAAATTAGCCAGAGCACGTGGAAGATGCCCCAAGGCTTTGGAAGCTGGCTGGCTGGTCTGATCCTTGGCAGGACATCCCATATAGCTTAGGCTACTGCAGCAGTGATCCATTCAAGCATCTACTGTTTTGATAAGTTTAATTAAACAACAGGGCTTTCCAGTTTGCATAACTGCTGGTGCTTTCCTTTGAGTAAGTATGCCTGACATTGCATTAGGGTTTATTTTTATGCAGTATTCTCTTGCAGAATTTCCTAAATGCCTGTAAATAAATAAGCACAGTTGAGATGGAAATAAAATATTTGACATGTTTCTGTAACTCTGCTGCTTCTAACGTCTTAGAAATCAACTGATTTAGCTTAGTGGTATGTTTCTCTGAATGTAGTGCACAGGGTTCTGGGTTCAAGACTCGGCAATGAAATGTACAGTGGTAACACAGCATTTGGGTTGGGAGGGTGGACTAATGGTTAAGGTGTTTGCCTTACAAACACAAGGTGCGAGGTTTGAGTTTCACAGGGAATAATTGGCTAGGCTTACAATGGCTTGCAAGGGCAGTTAGCCTAGTACTAACCTATGAACTATGAATCTAAAATATTAGAACAAGTTTCAAGTGCCATGTTTTGAAAAAAAGGATCTTGTACTTCCTATGTTTACATTTCTATCAGTCATTTTGGCCCAGTGACTTTACTAAGTCCCCCAAATGCAAAAACAATGTGCATGCAGTTTTCATTTCAGCATGTTTTAATTCCATTTCTTCAAAATTATCTTCTGATATAGTATACTCTACACTTGCGACTAATTTAATTTCAACATGTTTCTTATCAAGGCTCAGCATCTACTTCCACTTGTCTGACTTGTACTCTTGTCTTAATGTCTCTGGGAATTTTCATGCTTCATCTTACCAGCTCTTTTCATTTCCCAGAACCCACCTGAGATATTTGTTGGTCCAATTCATTTGATTACTTGTTTTTAAGTGCATGCACATTCTTTTAAGCACAAATCTTTAAACAATTGTTCTTTCTGACATGGATTCTACAGAACTGATTAAATGCAGTATAGCACTTCCCCTAATGTTTTTAGAGATACCTAATACATGAAGATTGTATTTGAATTGCAACACATTTTCTGTGCATCTCACAAGTCTCTCATCTCCACTACTGTTACAGTATACTCTTGCTTTATTTCTTATGTTTACCATTCTGACTCGCATTTAACATATGTACATCCATTTCCTTAGTTCATTTGTTTAACTGTATGTTTGCAAGTTCATTTGCTCTGAGTTTACGAGTAGTGGCGATGTGGAGAGCTAAGCTTTTATGTGAAACACTACTAATTGACACTTGTGCAATCAGTAGTCTGTGATTTCTGTTTTTTTTTTCCACTGGAAGATTGAACTGCAGGTACAATGTTGATTTCCCCTTTCCCACCTGGGTACAGCATTGGAGTTTGTATATATGACTAGTGGTGGTGTGGAGGTTGCACCTCTCCACATTGAAGATCCATGGGTACTTGCCCTATTGCAATTTTTTTTTCAGTTTCAAATGCTTTTCACATTTGGGAGATTTTGCTCATGTGTAATTGCAATTACATAAGGTGATCACAAATGATTCAATACATTTCAGGGAACCAAAAAATAGGGAATAAATGGTAAGCTTTTTCTAGGCTCACAGTAATGCCTACATGTTTGTCAAATTGCTGCCATTTTAGTCTTTCTCTTCTTCAAGAGAAATAAATGTATTGTGTCTTCATGTCTTATTCTCCACTAGTGCTCATAAATGACAGATACTGTACCTTTTCAAACTTCTAAAATGTTACATTCACAGTGAAAAGCAAATCAAATATCTGAATTTAAAACTTTCAGTTCTCTACCAACTCACACTCACGCTCCAACTTTACTCCTCTCTCACCCCTCAACCTTCCCTCAGGAAATATCATCATTACAACTGGAGGCTGCAATTACATTTCCACAGTAGGTTATAGGTTTGTAGTTTCAAACACTTAGATACTTGAAAACAAATATATTTTGTAAATATAGTTTCCCCTGATAGGTGTAACATATCTATGTTTATCAAAATGTTCAGCAAACAATACAAACATTGTGAATAAGCTTCTAACATGCATGAGGAGTTTGTTTTGACTACCTTCTAGAAGGAATATGTACAACATGCCATACAATGCTATGAGACAGTGCTTAGCATATTTTAAGCTATATAACCTATACAGGGTCCATGTTCTAGACATACAGTTCACCACTGATAGAAAATTAACCAAAGGACAACACATTCATCTCTGCATGATAACAAAAAGAAGTATAACATCTTTCATTATGCAGAACAGTGTCAACACAGACAGAACTGATTAAATGCAGTATAGCACTTCCCCTAATGTTTTTAGAGATACCTAATACATGAAGATTGTATTTGAATTGCAACACATTTTCTGTGCATCTCACAAGTCTCTCATCTCCACTACTGTTACAGTATACTCTTGCTTTATTTCTTATGTTTACCATTCTGACTCGCATTTAACATATGTACATCCATTTCCTTAGTTCATTTGTTTAACTGTATGTTTGCAAGTTCATTTGCTCTGAGTTTACTAGTAGTGGCGATGTGGAGAGCTAAGCTTTTATGTGAAACACTACTAATTGACACTTGTGCAATCAGTAGTCTGTGATTTCTGTTTTTTTTTCCACTGGAAGATTGAACTGCAGGTACAATGTTGATTTCCCCTTTCCCACCTGGGTACAGCATTGGAGTTTGTATATATGACTAGTGGTGGTGTGGAGGTTGCACCTCTCCACATTGAGGATCCATGGGTACTTGCCCTATTGCAATTTTTTTTTCAGTTTCAAATGCTTTTCACATTTGGGAGATTTTGCTCATGTGTAATTGCAATTACATAAGGTGATCACAAATGATTCAATACATTTCAGGGAACCAAAAAATAGGGAATAAATGGTAAGCTTTTTCTAGGCTCACAGTAATGCCTACATGTTTGTCAAATTGCTGCCATTTTAGTCTTTCTCTTCTTCAAGAGAAATAACTGTATTGTGTCTTCATGTCTTATTCTCCACTAGTGCTCATAAATGACAGATACTGTACCTTTTCAAACTTCTAAAATGTTACATTCACAGTGAAAAGCAAATCAAATATCTGAATTTAAAACTTTCAGTTCTCTACCAACTCACACTCACGCTCCAACTTTACTCCTCTCTCACCCCTCAACCTTCCCTCAGGAAATATCATCATTACAACTGGAGGCTGCAATTACATTTCCACAGTAGGTTATAGGTTTGTAGTTTCAAACACTTAGATACTTGAAAACAAATATATTTTGTAAATATAGTTTCCCCTGATAGGTGTAACATATCTATGTTTATCAAAATGTTCAGCAAACAATACAAACATTGTGAATAAGCTTCTAACATGCATGAGGAGTTTGTTTTGACTACCTTCTAGAAGGAATATGTACAACATGCCATACAATGCTATGAGACAGTGCTTAGCATATTTTAAGCTATATAACCTATACAGGGTCCATGTTCTAGACATACAGTTCACCACTGATAGAAAATTAACCAAAGGACAACACATTCATCTCTGCATGATAACAAAAAGAAGTATAACATCTTTCATTATGCAGAACAGTGTCAACACAGTTCCCCATACAGAAAGCCAAGACAAATTAAATAACATTACTTAGAACATGTAAACCATAATCATGAATATGTGACACACAGATGAATATACAAAAATAATGTAGGACACAGGAAATACATACCATATGCATCTGTGAAACAGCACCCTGATGCAAGAGCCCAATACCTTACCTACACATGCAATTATGCAGCTGTTATACATTCATACCTGTTAACAAAACTAGCAGTGAAATGATAAATTCAGCTCCAACTTTACTCCTCTCTCACCCCTCAACCTTCCCTCAGGAAATACCATCAAATATAACTCCCCTTACTATCACTAGGGAACAGGTCCTTAATGCTCTCTCTAAGACCAAGAACACTGCATCAGTGGGCCCAGACAATATCCCAGGATGCCTTCTAAATAGCATGAAACATGACTATCAGCGTCTCTGGAATTACTATTTAGCTGTAGCATCCAAACAGGTTTCGTGCCTCATGAACGGAGAAAGGCAACAATCATCCCTCTGCACAAAGGTGGGCCATCTACAGACCCTGGAAACTACAGACCCATAAGTCTCACTAGTATTATATGTAAAGCCAAGGAAAGAATCATCATGGAGATGATCAACAGAAATACAGTAAGCCTCCACAGATACTGGACCCAACCCAGTTTGGTTTTGTCAAGGGCAGGTCATGCCTACTCAACCTGGTGGACTTCTTTGAGAAGGTTACCAAAGTAATGGATAAGGGCAAAATCATTCACACTGCCTACCTTGACCTGGCCAAGGCATTTGACACAATACCCCACTCAGGCATTGTTGACAAACTCAAGAGGTTAGGTACAAACCCATATGTCACCCAGAGCATAGCCAATGGGCTCACAAACAGGACCTAGGAAGTTAGAATTGGGGAGTCCACCTCTACAAAGTGGTCAGTCACAAGTGGAGTCCCTCAGGGATCAGTCCTTGGACCGCTCCTTTTTGGCATTTACTTCTCAGAAGTCAAGGCCAATGTCAGCGGTCTCTGGTTAACTAAATTTGCAGATGATTGCAAATGAGGAGCTATCATTGAATTTCACACTGACACAAATGTTCCACAGGAGGGGCTGACACAAACAACTGGTGTCAGAGCCATGGACTAAAATTAAATGCCAAGAAATGCATAATAGTATCCTTTGGGAAGTCATCCATCCCTGGTAACGATCATATTGACAACACACCCCTTAGAGTTGACCCAGTAGTCTGGGACTTAGGGACACACATAGATAGTAATCTAGCCTTTGATCATCACATGTCTACAGTGGTGAGAAATCATTCTATGTTGCACAACTTATAAACAAAGGTATGGCATCTAAGTCCAAGGAAGTCATTGTTCCACTGTATTTGGCATTCATGAGACCAGTCATTGAGTACAATGCCCTCTTTGGTATGTACCTAACCAGGCATATGCAACAACTGGAACGTCCACAGAGGTTCCTCACTAAAAGAATACAGGGTATAAGTAATATGTACAATGCAGACCGCCTCATGGCCCTATCCCTGTATTCTGTCTCCTACAGGCTTTTGAGGGGAGATCTATACCTGGCATACAGGGCATTGACAGACCCCATTCTGATGGATCTCCTGCATAGCCACAAAACAAACAGTACCAGAATTAACCATTCTAAAGACTTACACCTTGCCTGTGATATAAATAGGACCTGCTGGAGAGATAGGTATGTATCCCAGAGACTACCCCATTTATGGAATAGGCCCCCCCCAATCCATGTGAAGCAGAGTTCCTCTCTAACCCAATTCAAGTGCAACTTGGACAATTGGATGGGAAACCAGAAATTCATCCCTGGTTTAGCATCTATGTCTCTAATGGAAACAGGCAACCTGTAAATGATTCATCTCACAGACACATGCTTACACTTATCAAGGGTATCAGAACTTGTCAGAGATCTGGGATGCATGGCTAGGCTTAAAAAGGCCCTTGTGGTCATTAGCCTAGTAAACATCTATGAACCTAAATATAATCCTGTGGCCACATGGCAAGATATACAGTCATGTATAAACATCTATTCACAGATACAGCAGATATTAGACATTGCCCATTACAGGGGAAAGCACCAAAAAACATGCCTATAACAGTGTACTGCACCTATTATAATGTGTACACATACAGAATGGCTAGGACAAAATAGGCAGTGAACCAAACTATTGTAATGTGGACACATATTTGTGTATAAAAAAGTGTCCCATATTATTCAACAGAATGCAAATAAATTGCAGTGTATGCTGCATACAGACCTGAATAGGTAACTGGCAAATATGATCATAAAAAAAACTGACCTATATTTCTTTCTATCCTAAATAATGTTGCTAGCACAGATACAGAGTAACAATGCACAAGGCTATCAAATAACTTTGCATGTCTATATATCACAAGAATGTAATTTTGTAATACAAAAGGTCTGAATGACTACCTGCCATATTATGTTACAATAAACAATCTATGTCAGTGTATATCCATGGACGTGAACATATAGAACATGCCAAATGCAGAGATATATACTGAATATCTAAACTGACATTGAAATGTAGGTGCAGGCAGACAGTGTTAAAGATCATTACATAAGTATAAAGGCTGCAAGAGCTCCAAATTTAAAACTGTTGTTTGACTACATTGTTTTTTTTTTTTCTTTTTGATTTTCTACATTTAAGGTTTGGATATTTCCATTATTTATATATATATATATATATATATATATATATATATATATATATCCATGTTTTGATTGTGGTATTATTATATTACAGTTTCTTGTATTTTAAACTTTATTTTACTGTAAAGTTTTATTGAAGTCTTAAAAGTTGCTGGCTAGGGTCAATTAGCAAACATTTGTTTTTGCATTCACTGATTGAATAGGAATTAGATCTAGCTAATTAGTAGGAGGAGCTGAGAAACAGTTTTCTTATTTAAGAAACTCATCTACATTCCTATTCTGCTGCAACAGATCTAAGTTTAAAACTGCTCTTTGACTGCATTGATTTTTTGAATTTTTTTCTCCACCCACCTGCCCAGCCCTTGTGCTCAGAGTTTACAAGCCCCTCCCAGCTCTATTTCGACTGCACAATAACAGCTCAAATTGCTAAGGCACTCCCATTAGACTCTTAAAACTCGAGTTAGCCTCTCATAGATTCATAGGCGGTTAGTAGGCTAGTGGCCTAGAGCCTTTCAAGGCTAGGCATGTTAATCCCAAGTATCCCTATTTGTTCTTTTTGGGTGGTTCACAGAACAATTTATGCACAGAGCAGGTCTTTGATCAACACTGGCTACCCCTGTCCATAAGGTACATGGGTACCACCTCAGGAGCAAATTTGCAGTCTCCCATCCAATTATCTAGGTTGCATTTGAATAGGGTCAATGAGGAGCTCTGTTTTACATGAACAGGAAGTCTATTCCAGAGAAGCAGCAGTCTCTGGGAGACATAGCTGTCTCTCCAGCATGTTCCATTAATGTCACGAGTTAGGTTGAAATCCATAGAGTGAGTGACTTTTGTGCCATTTGACTTGCGGATCTGCAGCATTTCCATTAGGGCATGGTTGAAGATTGCAATACAGGCCAGGCACAAGTCACCTCTCAGCAGCCTATAAAACACAGAGTAAAGTTACAGGGCTTTCAGCCTGTCCATATAAGTCATGGTTTGGAGTCCATGTATTTTCTTAGTGAGAAACCTCTGAGGTCTCTCTAGCTGCTGCAAGTGTCTGGTGAGGTACATGCAAAAGGGTGCATTATACTCTATTAATGATCTGATTAGGGTCAAATACAGTAGAGTTATAACAGCCCTTGACCTGGATGCTATGCCGTTGCTTATGAGGTGCACTACATAGAAGGCTTTTCTTACCACTGCATAAACATGGTGGTCAAAGTTCAGATTGCTATCAACCTGTGTTCCCAAGTCTCACACCACTGGGTTGGAACTCTGGGGGTGCTGTCAATATTGTAATTTGTAGGGAATTCCATTTTGATAAAGGGAATAATAATTCATTTTTTGCATTTAGTTTTAGACTATGACTTTGGCACTAATCATTTGTTTGTGTTAGCCCTTCTTGCAATATGCTGACATCTTTGGGGGACTCAATGATTGCTCCCAGTTTGCAATCATCAGTGAACTTGGTGAGGCAAAAGCCATCTACTTTGGCCTAGACTTCTCATAAATAGATGACAAACAGTAAGGGGCCCAGCACAGACCCCTGTGGTACTCCACCGATGACAGGTTACTGCTGGAGTTGGAGTCACCAATTTTGACAGAGTGTGTTCTGTCGATGAGCCAATTGGCTACCCATCTAGTAATGTAAGGGCTAATCCCTATCTCGAGAGTTTCTCAGTGATGCCAGAGTGGGGAATTTTGTCAAAAGTCTTGGCAAGTTTGAGATAAGCAGTGTGCAGTGTCTTACCTTTGTCCATGGCTTTGATGACTTTCTCAAAGAAGTCCACCAGGTTTAATAAGCATGCTCTACCCTTAATGAAGCCAAACTGTATTTGGAGGTCACCTATGTCCTTGTTGATAAATTTCATGATAATTCTTTCCATGGCCTTGCAGATGAGGCTGGTTAGACTTATAGGTCTGTAGTTCCCAGGGTCAGCTGGTGGCCAGCCTTTGAGCACAGGAATTACTGTTGCTGTTCTCTATTCTGCAGAAACATAGCCAATTCTCAAGCTATGATTAAACAGAAATATAATCCAGTTTCAACTAATGTACACTGCAATATTCAGACTGTTAATCTGAATTGTGTATTGTTCTTTTCTGGATTTTCCTTGTTTTAAGCAAAAGTCAACTGCTTGCATTTTAAATTGATCTGGGACCTTTGTCCTCCCCTCACAGTATTGGGAGAATTGTGAGTTGCTGCAGGAGAAAGTCTCATTTATTTAATTTCCACTGCTTGTTACTGTTTCTATTTTACTTGTTCTGGGGCCTTAGTCTTGTAGTATATCTCACAGTAGTGAGAGTATTGTGAATTGCTGCAGGATCTGAACCTTATAGTCACACTTGTACTGCATTTTTAGTGTTTACTGAATGTATTCCTCTTTACCTCATCTCTCATAACCTCTGCTGAGCTGTGCAGCAGTGGTTTCTAGTGTCATGTGTAAAAGCAGGCACCTAGAGTTGTACTTGTCCACATACAACTTCTGCTATTTTCATCTAGCCGAGTGAAGAGCAGATAGTTTGCCTGCTGAGAAGCATTTCCCCAAGACTGTTGTTTTAGATCAGTCCTAGACTTCTCCTCCCAGCCCAACAACTCTAAACTCCAATTACATGTGCACTTTCCTGTTGTCTCTGTAGCCAGCCTGGTAAAATGGGCATCTTGAGACAATTTAGCAATTGTCTCATGTTTACTGACAACCACCTTATTCTTAAGCAGACTGACACAGCGTGCAAGAGATGTAATTACACTATATCTTTGGAGGCAAACCTTTCACATACAGACACTGACATCTCCAAAAAGGTTGTAAGTAACAAATAAGATGCACCCATTATGGATTAGACACATAAATTCACATATGTTAAGGCTCTTAAATACAATCTACCCAAACCTCAAAGGCCTCTCATACACTGCCCTCAGCAACCTCCCAAGCACTCTACAAAGGCAACACTCCCCAGGATGCATACAGTCACATATCACATTGTCTCAACCTCTAAACTCTTAAGGCCACCTACCACAAAACCCGATACATCAGTCTTAGAGTCTCTATTGTGAGACACACTTATCCCCCCCTCACCAGGCTGAGCAAGGAGACAGTCATGGTCAGTTGCCTATCAGGGGCAAGGGTCCACCAGATTACACATGCACTCAGGAAATTGAAACAAAAGCGCCAGTATGAATCTGTTATAGTCCATGTGGGTGTTAATGGCCTGAGGTGTACCTCCCTGGACTATATAAAGAGAGACATGATAGAGCTTTCAGATTATGTGTTCCAGGCAGATATGACCCTAGCATTGAGCAGCATTCTACCTTTTCCAAGGATGATACCACAATATAAACAAAATATGATTGACTTTAATAGTTGGCTTAGTTACTGGTGTCTTTCAAAGGGGGTCCAATATTTGTCAGCTTGGGAGGACATGATTGACAAACCATGATGTTTTGTCAGGGATAGTCTGCAACTGTCCCCACTAGACTTTTGGATATTGGCCAAAACATTATACACCTCTATAGTGCCTTTTTTAGGAAATGCCAGTCTGATAAATCTTCCAACATAGTAAATTCTATGGAAAATAAACTAAAGCTGTTACTGCTCAGTGCTAGGAGTCTCAACAAGAAGCCCCGCTCCCTGGAAGTGCCCCTCACCCTGGAGAGTGTTGACATTTGTGCAGTTACTGAGACATGGCTTTCAGTCATGGAAGGCAGCCTGGCAGTTCAAAGCTTTAATGTCTTCCACACATTTAGACCAACTACTGTGCAAGAAGGGATAAGAGATGGAGGTGTATCAATCTAAATACAAAGTAAGCAATCCTCAAGATTGGTCAAACAATATGACATGCTTGAGCTACTCCATGTCCAACTAACCTTAGGTAAAGTCTAATAATCTATCCTTGCTACCTATGGGTCCCTGTCTATGACCCAGGATAACCATACTACATACTTGGAATGTACTGGAGTCACTCATAATTCTGCCCAACATCATATTCATGGGTGATTTCAACTATCCCACCATAAACTGGTATACATACACAACCACTAACATACAGGCTCAAAGACTACTAGATTTTGTCAATTTAAATACCCTGGACCAGTTAGTTTGCTCAACTACTTGGGGTGCAAATAGACTATCTGGTACTCAACAATATGAGGGAATGTTGCAGCCCCTTTGTTTAATGTCCTTACTGGTCAGATCAGATCACAAAGAGGTAACCCTTGAAATAAATATAATGGCTGAACTCACAGCAAAACCCAGAACCTTTAAGAGCTTTTCCAGGGCTAACTACCTCCTATTAAGTGAAGGAATAGCTAAATTCCAAGCCCCCCCCCCCCAAAAAAAAATTCAGAGAACACAGTGACCTATGCAGAAGTGTTTACTGAAAGTCTGTACAAGCATATAAATAACTGCATAGAAACAACAGTTTCAAACTGAAATAAACTTAGGACAAACTCCAAATACATCTCTTCTTGGAGGATCCCCAGTATAAATAGGTTATACAAAAAAAGAAATCCCGTCCAAAAATAAGAAGGTCTATGCCCAAAAAACATAAAACTCCTTCATCAGTCTCAACAAGCAACTCAGAGGACTAATCAAGTCCACCAAAGCCATCTTCAAAGCAAAAATAACCTCCCAGGCTAAGAATATCCTTAAGTCATCTTTCAGTTATATATTCACTCTTAAAGGGAACAGCCAACATTGTGCTGAACTAATAGTAAATGGAACTTCCTATAGTGAACCAGGGGATAAAGCAAATTTGCTGGCCGATAAATTTAGCTCCAATGTCACCCCCATCACCCCCAGTTTCCTCCGAAGAAATGCCCTCTACCATTTCTCCCTCAACTATCACTAAAGAGCAGGTCCTTACTGCACTCTACAGAGCTAAAAATATTACATCAATAGGACCTGATAATATCCCAGGATACAACTTTTTAATTTCTCCAATTCATTTTGGGTTTCTAATACCAGGACAGGAATGGACTGCATTACTAAGTCGAAGTATGATTAAAGTTCATGAAATTAGTACTGTTTCATTCTTTGATGTTAGCCAAAAGTGCTTTTCGTAGCACCTTCAATGTGCCCAGTAATGACTCCTTCTGCAATTCATATGGAGATACACGTATCAGTAACATCTAAGTATGATTGTAAATTCTTTTTTATAAGATACATTGCTTCTACTACTACTGGAACTGTCTGGGTATCTTTCTTCCACATTGCCCTCAATTTTGCCTGCAAATCCTGGTATTTTATGACTTTCTGCCTCTCTGTACATAAAGCACTGCAGTCACTGGGTGTAACAACCTGAATTAGCAATACTACTTTTATATTTTTTTCATGGACTACTATATCTGCTTTTCTCGCATCTGTTTTTTGAATTGTTGGTAATGGATGATCCCATGTGATATAAACTTCACCATTTTCTACGATGCTTTGTGGCTGATGTTTTCAGCTTTTTTAAGCTACTTCAATATTAAAATGTTTGAACAATCCCTAATTCAACAATCTTGCCATATTATTATGCCTTTCAGTATACAGTCCTTCTGCTATTAATATATCGCAACCAGCAACAAGATGTGTGACTGTTTCCAGTTCTATTTTACAAAACCTACATTTGTTGGTTTCTCCCCCATGTTCAATGGACTTTGTAAACCAATGTGTACATAGTCTACTATCTTGGGCCGCCAATATTAATTGTTTGTCTTTTGGTTTAAATTCAACTCTCCTTAACCATTCCTGTGTTCAATCCTGGCTAATATGAGGTTGTTCCAAGAGTTTTCTATACTTGCAACTATATTTATGCATTTTCCACATTCCACAGACATTAACAAATGTTAAAATAAGAAGTTCCTGCTGTATAATAAGTACTAGCTTATGAGCATCTGAGCTTGCTATAATCAAGGTAGTTAGTGGAGTGGAAAGAAAGGTAGTGGTTGGATGGGGTGGGTGATATTAGAGTAGGAGTTGCAAGGGCATAGCCAGCATGTTTTTAGGTGCGCTTTTAGTAAAGTTTTGAAGTGGGTGCATGATGGTACGGAGGTAATTGTGGTGGGAGGGAGTTCCATAATTTGGCTATGGCGCAAGAGAATAGTACTTCACCAGCAGAGTTATTGGTCTTAGTGATCTGCAAGTGATTTCTGTTGCTGGATCTTAGTGGTCTGGTGGTGCGATAGGGTTGGAGTAGATTCTGGAGGGATGGGACATTTAGTGGATGGTTTACTAGTTCTACTTTTGTAAAAAATCTACATTTGGTTTGATTGCCATTCCTGCTTGACTCTGATATGCTTCTCCTAAACTAAGCAGAGAAGTCATCTTAGACTTATTCTCCACATACTTCAAAACTTTCACTACATTTGGGTCTTGTGAGGTCAGCAGATATGTATGCAGTAATAAAATTGCATATCTATACATGTAATCAGTTTCGAGAAGACCCACACCTCCTTCAGAATGGGGAATATATAATGTTGGTATGCACTAATTTTTATAAATCATTTGATGAACATGAAAAATTCTTCTTGTTTTCCTGACTAACCTATCCAACACCTTTTTAGGCAAGTCAGTCACTCCAAAACTGTAAGTAAGGACAGGAAGTGCAAATTGATTTATAGCTTGGACTTTGTTCCTAGATGTCAATGCTGTTTTCACTATTAATTTAAGTTTTCTAAAATATTCCTTACTTTTATTCACATTTGTTCATGTTTTATTGTTGATCTTTCATCAGTTCCCAAATATTTATACACTCCTTTTTGTTCAAGTTCTTTCTTATCATGTTCTTGTCCCAAATTGATGTTTTCTTGGTAATGCAGTTTCTTTCCTGCTTTTACACATTTATCAAGCCCAAATGACATTCTTATATCATCTGAAAAAGTTTTGCCCACTTGCAGTTGTGCTTTCAGTTCCTCATCTGATGGACTACACAATTTTAAATCATCCACAAAAAGAAAATGAGAAATCTTTACACTTAGCTGTTTTCTGGGAGCCAAATTGTAGCCATAACCTAATCTGTTAAGTAGACAGCTTAATGGGTTAAGGGCAAGACAAAATAGCAGTGATGACAGAGAGTCACTCAGGAATATCCTCCTTTGAATTTTTATTCCTGGAATAATAACTTGTCATTTATCATGGCTTAACTGCAAAGTGGTTTGCCACTCTTTCATGGTCACTGTAGTGTAATTGATCAGTGTAGGATGTATCTTATATATTTTTAAGCACTCTTTTATCCATGAGTATGGGATACGGTCAAATGCTTTTTTATAGTCTAGCCATGCCATACTTAGATTCTTCCCCTTTTTACAGTTCTTCATTATGACTTTATTTAACAACAAATGATCCTTTGTTCCATATTTCTTTTATTATTCTTTTGTTCTTTTGCCATGATTGAGTTTTCTTCTCAATGACTAAAAACTCTGTCAGCATCAATTCCAGTGTATAGTTTTTACATCATCGGAAGGCAAGTTATTGGTCTATAGTTTTTAGTATAGCTTGCAAGTTTGCTCTTAAGTATGAGTATTGTTTTTCCTATTGTTAACAAGGCTGGCGTCTGGTCAGGTTGCACAGATACATACTCATGGCTAAATCTTCATGTAAAGATATTAATACTTTTAGCCAGAAGATAGGTACTGCATCTGGGCCTGGAGTTTTCCAATTAGGCGCTTTTCTTAACTTTGTTTCAATCTCTCTGTTACCTCATTCCATTTCATATCCTGTACATTTGAACTTCTTATTCTTTCTTTACTACTTCTATCCATTTAGCTTCTTTATTATGTTCCACAGGATCTTCATGGATATTTCTCCAAAATGTATCTATTTCTTCTTTTTGGTAGTGTTTCAATTCCTTTTGCCTTGTTTCTCAGTTCTGTATAACATTTTTTTGGGACATTAGTAAAGGGCTTATTTTGTACTTTTCCTTAATATGTATCTGTATATCTTCTAAGTTCTTCTGCTTGTGCTGATATTTTTAGTTTATTATTTGCAATAATGCATGATAGATCCTGATCTGTTCTGATACTGCACATTGATTTTATCGTGTCTATCTTTCTGAGTACTTTTGTTGATCTGTTCCCTCTTCTACACTGTTCTAAAATTGACACTTCTTGTCTTAATTGCTTTATAGTTTTCTCTATTCGATACTTCCATGATGGCATTCAAATTTTCCCCTTCCTTTCTACACTGTGTTTTTGTGGTAAATCTTTATCTGTTATTAATTTATACAATAATGTATCCTATTTACTTCTGTTATATCACATGAATCTCTATGGACAGTCCTAATTACTGTATTGATTTGTTTTATCAAATTTCTAACTTTTTGAGGTTTTATTGACTTTCTGTAGTCTATTTCTTTCATTGATCTTAATATGTCTGTCCATTTCTATTAAATCAAGAAATTCTTCTCTTAGATCATTTTCTTCTAAACTGAGGGCACATTCTTCGTTCTCCATTTTGTGGGCATCTACAGAAAGTTTCAGAGCACCTTCCTCTACCACATTCTCTTTAGTTTCATCCTATGTCATCTGTTGCTCTTTCATATGGGAGCTCACTGGCCTATCACTTCACAACATTGACTGCATTACAGTTGCCAAAGTTTCCTGTTCCTTCTCTTGCTGTGCAACTCCAACTGAATAGTTGTTTTGGTTTCCTATGAAAGGCTCCAACATATCTTCATATGGCAACTGATCAAATGTTTCCCACTCCACTGTCTTCCCCTTAATTTGGGGGTCCATTGCTTTATCCTGCTGTGATGTTATCCGAGTTAGATTTTCTACACTAAATCCTTCACTATGCAGGTAATCCATAACCTCAGTTTCAATTTCTTTAGTTTCTCCATTACTAAGCCTAAATAGCTTGAAACATGACCTGTCAGGCTCACTAGAATCTTTACTCAACTACAGCCTCCAGATAGGCTTCATCACTCGGGAATGGAGGACTACAACCGCATCCCTCTACACAAAGGCAGACCATCAACAGATCCAGGGAACAGCAAACCCATACGTTTTACTAGTCTTATATGCAAGGCCCTGGAAAGAATTATTGTGGACCTGATAAACAAAGATAAAGGAAGTCTTCAAACAATGGACCCATCCTAGTTTGGTTTCGTCAAGGGCAGTTCATGCCAACTAAACTTGTTGGACTTCTTCAAGAAGGCCAGTAGAGCCATGGATGAGGCAAAATGGTACATACCACCTACCCTGATCTAGCAAAGGCATTTCATACAATACATCACATGGTCATTATAGACAAGCTCACAAAATTAAGCATAACTCCTTATGTCTCCTGTTGGATAGCCAGATGACTCACAGATAGGACATATGAAGTTATGTTGGGGAATCCATCTCCACTAAGAGGCCTGTTACTAATGGTGTCCCACAGGGCTAGGTACTGGGACCTCTCCTGTTTGGAATATTCTTCTCTGTAGTCAAGGCAAATATAGAGGGCTTTGGTTGATCAAATTTGCTGATGACTGCAAGCTGGCTGCAATAATTGAATCCTTCAAAGATGTAGATATCCTCCAGGAAGGTCTGACATGGACAAATAACTGGTGCCAAAACCATAGCCAAAAACCCAGTGCAAAAAATGTATAATCATACCCTGCAAATTACAACATAACACTCCCCTAAGAATAGACCCAGGATTAAGGGACATGGAAATTCAGATTGGCAGTAACCTGAACTTTGATCACCATGTGAAATGGTAGTGAGAAAATCCTTCTGTGAGTAAGGGCATGGCATCCACATCTAAGGAGATCATTGTCCCACTATATTCAGCCCTCATTAGACTATTAATTGAGTACAATGCACATTTTGGAATGTTCTTGACCAGGCATTTGTGACAACTGGAGTAGCAACAGGGTTTCTTCACTAAAAGAATACAGGGTGTAAATAATATGTCCTATGTGGACCACTTCAAAGCCTTGTCACTGTACTCTTTCTTTTACAGACTGCTGAGGGGCAATCTATGCCTAACCTACAAGGCATTCTCTGATCCAGCCATGATGGTTCTGCTACACATTCGCAAAACAAACAGCACTAGAATTACCCAATCTAAGGATCTAAACCTTATCTGTGACATAAACAAAACATGTTGGTGGGATATGTATGTGCCTCAAAGACTACCCCTTCTCTGGAACAGACTGGCCATTCATGTGAAACAGAGTTCTTCCCTAAGCCTTTTCAAACACAATTTGGACAAATGGATGGGAAATCGCAAATTCACCCCTGGCTTATCACTTGCGGCCTTTATGGGCAGGGGCACTTTATAGATGCTATAAGTCACAGGCATATACAAAAACCTGTGGGCATTGTTAATTGGGAAAATTAGGGCATGAATGGCGACACTCTGCAGCTATTGGTCTAGTCACCTCCTGTAATCATATGAAAACTATAAATGTAGAAATTTAATTGCTTTACTGCTGTTTTAGCTGCTTTTCTGTAAAAAAAAAAAGTTCTAGGCTTGTTTCCCACCTTTCCTGTAACTAGTCTAGTCCAGATACAGATTTGCTGTAACCAGGACTGTTTGTAAGCTTCTGAGCCCCCCCAAGCCTTTCTGTGTTGGAGGGAAGCCTTCTAGCTTATCAGTGGGAGTGATAAGCACTAGGTAGCCTATCTACCACAAGATGAGTGGTTTCTGGTCCAGAAATTGTAGTTTAGTGGCCGTTTGGGTAGTTTTTCCATTCCCTTCAACTTTCTGGTTTAAAAGCCCATGTTTGCGCTTGTTTCCCTCCTTTCCTGTAACTAGTCTAGTTCTGATACAGATTTGCTGTATCCAGGATTGTTTGTAAGCTCTTGAGCCCCCAAGCCTTTCTGTGTTGGAGGGAAGCCTTCTAGCTTATCAGTGGGAATGGTAAGCACTAGGTAGCCTATCTACTACAAGAGGAGTGGTTCCTGGCCCAGAAATTGTAGTATATTGAATGTTTGGGCAGTTTTTCCATCCCTTTTCAACTTTTTGGTTTAAAAGCTCGCGTTTGCATGGGTTTGTGCTTGTTTAAGCTCCGCTCAGTGGCGCTGAGCTGTGGTAAACTATTACTGGTGCCAGAAAGTCTGCTCTTCAGTTTTTCCTTTAGATCTTGCTAGTTCTTTCTCTCTTGCACTTCAAATAGCCTAATAACTTTGCACTTCAACAGGTTTTTGTAGCAATTATTATACCACACCTAAGAGCCATCAACACTAGTCATTCTTCACAGAAATAGCTCCAGTACTTAGTAGTTATGACCACCCCTCCTGGCATGATTAAAGGGCAGTTCTCTGTGCTTTCTCCTATTAACCTGGTGCACTTGGGCATTCTGAGGCAGTGCAGCAACTGCCTCATGTACACAGCCAACCCTCTCCTCTTACCTCCCAACACTCAGACTTGTGAGAGATGCACTTATATCACCAAATTGGAAGCTATGCACTCTCCAGCCAAGACTGGTCTAGCTGGTCAAGAGGAGAAGGACAACACCTCCACCACACCACATGGAACACATAGTCCTCCAGAACACCCACTATCACAGCTCTCACATAAAAACACAAACCACACATCCACCTTCACAGAGGCATTCAATAGAAATTTACCCAAACAGCAGAGACCTCCAAGACAGAAATGCACTCAACCACCACAACACAGCACAAACCACAGGACACATAGCTCACCTCCACAGTGTGCCCTTCAAACTAATCCCCTAAGGCTAAACACCTTGCTCAATACATTAATCATAGGTGACTCAAAAGTGAGGCACACAGATGTCCCACTCACTAGGTTGAATAAGGAGAAGGTAACAGTCAGCTGTCTATCAGGTACCAGAATCCGACACATAACACATGCACTCAGGTCACTCCACAACAAGTGCAAGTATGACTCTGTCATTGTCCATATGGGTGTCAATCACCTGAGATGCACCTCCCTGGACTACATGAAAAGAGACATGGTGGAGTTCTTGGATTATGTGGCCCAGGCAGGTATGAAACTAGCCCTGAGCAGTACCCTACCGTCAACCAGAATGTTACCACGTTACAAATAAAAAAATGATTGACTTCAACAATTGGCTATGTTTCTGGTGTCATTCTAAGGGAATCCAGTATCTGTCTGATTGGGATGACATGATTGACAGACATCGATGCTTTGCCAGAGATGGCCTGCATCTGTCACTCCTGGGTTTCTGGGTACTGGCTAAGGCTCTTGCCACCCCTATAGTGCCTTTTTTAGGCAGTGTTCCAAAGACCAAATTAGCACTGTAACAGCTATAAATAAATGCAATCTGAGGGTCATGCTGCTCAATGCTAGGGGTCTAAATCTCAAGATGCGCTCACTCGAAGCACTCCTCAAAATGGAGAACATCGACATTTGTGCTGTAACGGAGACCTGGTTTAAAGCAGCAGAAAGCACCCCTGCACTACCAGGCTATAACTCATTCCAAACCTTTTGGCCCTGAAACATGGACCAAAGCTCCAAAAATGGTGGTGTCTCCATATTCATAAAGATTATGCACACCTCCAGACTAGTAGCCCAGCATAATGCATCTGAGATACTTCAGGTACAACTAACATTTGGTAAGACTGCGATCCAGGTCATAGCCTGCTATTGGTCCCCAACCATGTCCCTAGACTCTCACTCCACATTCCTAAGCACCCTGGAATCTATCAAGGTCCAATCCAACACTCTCATACTAGGAGAATTCAACTACCCCTCTATCAACTGGGAAAACTACTCAAGCACCAATGCACTGGCCCAATGCTTCCTAGAATTCATCAATTCCAATGTCCTGGACCAGTTCATTCTTACCCCCACTAGAGGAAGCAACATCCTTGACCTGGTTATTACTAACATGGGCAACCATTGCTCTACACCAATAGTCAATTCCTCCCTGGTTAGATCCGACTACAAACTAATCACCATGGAAATCCACATCTCACCTACACCCCCCACAAAAGTATCCACCATGAAAAAACTTCTCCAAAGCTGACTTTGGACTCCTAAAAACAAAGGTGGCTAATTTCACAGCACCCATGCAAATGGATAATAGATGCATGAATGCCAAATCATACACCAATGCACTGTATGAACAGGTACATAAATGCATGGAACTAGCCATACCCAACAGAACTAAGATGCTCTCCTCCAGAAAAAGGAAGCGAGTCTGGTGGTCCCCTGCCATTAATAAACTCTACAACAGAAGGAATAAACTGTTGCAGAAAAAGGTGATGTCCCAAGACTGGAAAAATTCCCTTATTAGCCTCAACAAAAAGTTGAGATCCCTCATCAAAACCTCTAAAGCCAGCTATGAAGGCAAAATAGTGGCAGACAAAGCCTTCTTTAGTTATATCAAGAATCTCCATGGCAATACCAAGATTTTCTCTAAGTTACTGTACAATGGTTCCTATTATACTGAGCCAACAGACATTGCCAACATACTGGCCAAAAGATTCAATGCCAACTTTACCCCCCCCCCCCCAAAAGGACCAATCTCAATACTGGAAAAATGACAGGCACCCTGCATTACTGCAGCACATGTTAAAGCTGCATTGTCTAAGGCCAAGAATACAGCTTCCATGGGACCCGACAATATCCCTAACTATGTTCTACATGAATTACAAAGTGAACTGGCACCACATCTGTGTACTCTGTTCACTCACAGCCTCACCTCAGGCTTTGTCCTTACCAAATGGCGCACTGCTACAGTCATCCCTCTCCATAAAGGAGGAGCGACTACAGACCCTGGAAATTATCGTCCCATTAGCCTGATGAGTCTAATATGTAAGGCTATGGAGCACATCATCATGGACCTAATTAACAAGGATATAGGGAATCTCCAAACTCTAGATCCCACGCAATTTGGTTTTGTGAAAGTTAGATCATGCCTGCTCAACCTGGTTGACTTCTTTTAGTCAGTCACCAGAGTGGTGGATGAAGGTAAGGCAGTTCATACAGCCTATCTCGATCTGGCCAAGGCATTTGAAACCATTCCTCACTCAGGAATTATTGATAAACTCACCAAACTAGGCATCAACCCCTATATCATTAGGTGGGTTGCAAATTGGCTCACAGATAGAACACACAGTGTGAAAGTAGCAGACTCCAAGTCAGACTGCCGACCAGTCACGAGTGGAGTCCCACAGGGATCGGTCCTGGGTCCACTCCTGTTTGGCATCTACTTCTTAGAAGTCCAGGCCAATGCAGAGGGGCTCTGGCTGATCAAATTCACAGACGACTGCAAGCTGGGAGCCATTATTAACTCCCCAAGTGATGTAGACATCCTACAGAAAGGCCTCACTGAGACCAATGACTGCTGCCAAAACCATGGCCTTAAGCTTAATGCCAAAAAATGCGTCGTCATCTCCCTTTTGGAAAAACTCAGTTCCTACTAATTATTACATCGATGAGAGCCCACTGAACACTGAGGGCGTTATAAGAGATCTGCAGACACAGGTTGACACCAACCTCTCCTTCAACCACCACATTGCTGCTGTGGTCAGAAAGTCCGTCTATGTGACACATCTCATTACCAAGGGTTTTGCATCCAGCAAGAAAGAGGTAATCATTTCTCTCTACTCTTCCCTCATTAGACCAATCATAGAGTATAATGCCCCATTTGGCATGTACCTCACTAGACACCTGCAACAGCTGGAGAGGCCACAAAAGTACTTCATGAAGAGGATCCAAGGCCTTAAACACAACTCCAGCTATTCTCTGTCTCATATCATCTACTAAGAGATGATCTCTGCTTGACTTACAAAGCCATGTCTGACCCAGCTCTGTTAGAAATGCTACATCTAAAGAAATCCCAATCCCTCTGCACCACACGCTCCAGAGACCTCAACCTCATTACCACAATCAACAGAACATGCTGGAGGGACAGGTTCATAACCCAGAGACTGCCCATGCTCTGGAATAGACTCCCCATACATGTCAACACAGAGCACTAGCCCTCTTCAAGAGAAATTTTAATGAGTGGATGGGAGATAGAAAGTTCACCCCGGGGATCACTCCAGTGGCTCTACTTGATAGAGACACTGGGAACTAACGACGGGCAGCATAATGCCAGGGCACTTCTATGGTCTAGGCTTGTAAAGGCCCCAGGGCCATTAGCCTAGTGCACACCTATGAACCTATGAAAATTCACAGCATTGCAAGACTCATTGAACCCAGGTGATGACACAGTTGTGATCTGCTTGTACTTGTGCTAAAGGTTATGAGGCTTCCTCAGTATTAAATCATGCAACAGATTCCTGTCTGCTGGTAGAGGTGAATGACATCAATTTGATTAGATGGTTCCAACAGGTGCATGACATAGTACCTACGATGGGACAGAATTATCAGCATATCTGCCCCTGCCCTCAAATATTTGCTCATGATACAGTCTTATTTCATGATGCACTCATTCATTTCATAAACAGAATAGCAATCCAAAAAGGCATTAGAGGCACTCTAGTCTTTATAAGCATTAAGTTCTCAAATGCACTATATAAGGACAAACCATTCAGTAACAAATATGCAGATGACCCAGAACCAGAGCTGTACCTAGGCTATCTGGCAGCCCAAACAGTTCCCCTTGCTGGTACTCTCTTTGGTTTAAAGTTGAGGGGCAAAAAAGTCTTCCCAAAGTTGATACCCAGTTGCTAGGTTGTCTGCACTTCTAAGTCTTCTTTCTAACTGCAGCTGCAACCATGAATGCAGTATTTGCATTCATTTATGAAACTACAGTATCCATGCAGCGTCATAAAGGAAGGCTGGCGCTGCACTTGCATCCCAATGGTTCCTGCTGGTAATACCCCCCTTAACAGCTTGCACCAGTGGCAGCTTCCCCCCCTTCACCCATCCTAGTTATGGTTCTATCCAGAAATAAGTTACAGAGCGCACATTGCCTATCAAGTGTTCAGGACTCTACACTGTACTGTCCAATTGTCCCAAATGAAATTATTGTGATTCCATGTCATTCAATATAAGTGAACCTTAATAGCAATATAAGGTGCAATGACACATACAAATTGAAGTGTCAAACTGAAACTCCGTTCAGTGACTGAGCATTGTAGAGTTGCAAAAACCTGAGAATTTCATTTGAATTAATGATATGATTCTATCAGGTTGTTGAACCACAATACCACTATGCCTCAGTCATAGTTCATGTGGGTGCAAACAATGTGAGGTATACCTCTCTGGACTACATGAAAAGAGACATGATGAAGTCTTCAGACTATGTGTCCCAGGCCAGTATGAGCCAAGCATTAAGCAGAATTTTACCTTCTCCAAGGATGATGTCACAATATGAACAGGAGATAATTGACTTTAGTAACTGGCTTAATTTTTGTGTATTCTAAGACAGTACATTTGTCAGCCTAGGAGGATATGGTTGACAGACTACGCTGCTTTGCAGGGATGGTCTTCCCCATCCCCTCTAGTCTTTTGCATATTACAGCCGAGTGACGTCTCCAGGTGTTTCTGCAGTTACACCCTACTGCTCCTCTAGGCGTCAAATATTGCCTGTTCATATTTGCATTAATTCCAAAACCATGTTACATACAAGGTATTGGAAAATTTTATCTTGAAGCATACATGATAGCAAACACAATTGTATTGATATATGACCTCTGCTAATGGGTATTTGTTAAAAATGCAAGGTGATAACTTCAATTTTTAAATGCTGAAGCCACGCCCACTAGGAGTTAAAGGTACACACTCAAAAGAGCTCTACTGGAGGGAATGAGTTACTTTATCCATCCCCATAGTGCCTTTTTTAAGCATTGCCAACCTGATAAACCTTCCAACATAGCAAAATCAACCCAAGAAAATCTAAAGGTGTTACTGCTCAATGCCAGGAGTTTAAACAATAAACTTCACTCTCTTCACCTTGGAGAATGTAGATGTCTGTGCAGTTACTGAGACATGGTTTAAAGCCTTGGAGTGCACCCCAGCACTGAAGGACTATACTGCCTTCCACACATTTTGACCAGGCTAGCTACTGTACAAGAAGTGACACCTCAAGGCTCGTCAAACACTAGGCCAGGCTTGAACTTCTCCATATCCAAATGACCACAGGTAAATTAACATGCCATATTGTTGCAAGTTATAGGTTCCCCTCTATCATCCAGGTAACCCACAACACATACTTAAACATACTAAAGACTACTCATTCAAACTAACACCATATTCATGGGTGACTTTAACTACCCCTCTATAAAGGGGCAATTCTACACAACCCAAACTATGCAGGCCCAGAGATTTCTGGACTTTGTAAACCCAAATACCCTGAACCAGCCAGTCTGTACACACACTAGGGGTGCTAACATCCTTGACCTGGTCCTTGCAAACACGGGAGAACATTGCACCCCATTAGTGTAAAGTCAAGAATAAGTCAGACTACAAAGCTCTCTCCTTTGCAATAAAAATAAAACCCAAGACCCCATCTAACCCTGGAACCTTTAGTAATTATGCTAGGGCAAACTTCCTACTGTAAAGTGATACTCTAGCAACATTTCAGGCCCACTTAACCCAGACAACTCTGCAGAGTATGCAGAGTTGTTCATAAAACTCCTGTACAATAATATTAATGGCTGCATAAATATCAACCCAAAATAGACACAGGACAAACTCAAAAAGCCACCCTGGTAGAATCTTAACATTAATAGGCTGTATAGCCAAAAGAAGAAAAGCAGGGGTCAAAATTAGGAAGTGCAATGCCCAACAAAGTAAAAAAATTCCCTCATCAAGCTAAACAAGTAATTCAGGGAGCTAATCGAGTCTACCAAAGCCAGATTTAAGGTAAACTAGCCTCCCAGGCTAAGGACAATCACAAGGCATTCTTCAACTTTGTCTGCAATCTCATAGGTAATACACAACTATGTGACAAACTAATTGTAAACGGAACCACTTATACTGAACCTGAATATACAGAAATCTGCTAGCTAGCAAACTTAGCTCAACCATAACACTTTCAGCTATCACTAGGAAACATGTCCTCAATGCACTCCCTAAGGACAAGAACACTGCATCAATGGGCCCTAATAATATGCTAGGATGCCTCCTTAATAGCATGAAACATGACTTATCAGAAACACTAGAATCATCATTTAACCATAGCCTCCAGACAGGGTTTATGCATAGCAAATTGAGAACTAAAACTGTCATCTCTGCACTAGGGTACACCGTCTATAGACCCAGATATTTACATACTCATAAGTCTAACTAGTATCATATGCATAGACATGGAAAGAATTATCATGGAAATGATAAACAATGTCATAGGAAACCTTTAGACACTAGATCCAACCCAGTTTAGTTTTGTCAGAGGCACCCTGGTGGATTTCTTTGAGAAGGTCACCAAGGCAATTGATGGGGGCAAAATGGTATATACTGCCTACCCTGACCTGGCTACGATGCTTAATACAGTACTACACTCAGGCATTGTAAACAAATTTGTGGATATAGGCATAATTCCTTATGTGAAGCACTGGATAAACAGCCAGCTGGCTCTCAGATAGGACCCAGGGGAGAATACCTCCTCAAAGAGGTAGGCCACTAGTGGAATTTCTGAGGGGTGTGTGCTGGGTCTGCTCTTTTTTCTCATCTACTTCATGGAAGTCAAGGGTCTCTGGTTGACTAAGTTTTCAGATGACTTCAAACTAGGAGCACATAATCCCCCTAAGGCACTAGCTTCCAACAGGAAAGACTAACACAGACAAATGACTGGTGCCAAACCCACGACTTAAAACTCTTTGCCAAGAAAAGCATGACTGTATCCTTTTGTGAAGACAGATACTCCTAGAAACAACCACATTTATAATACACCCCTAAAAGTAGACCCAGTGATCAGGGATTTGGGAGCACATATAGACAGCAACCTGGTATTTGACCATCATGTGTCTATGGTAGTAAGGAAATCATTCCATGCTACACAACTTATAAGCAAGGGTATGGCATTGATGTGTAAAAAGGTAATTCTTCTACTGTAATCAGCCCTCATCAGATCAATCATTAAGTACAACATTAAGTACAACACCCCCTTGGGTATGTACCTGACCAAGCAATCTAAAGCATCCACAGAGCTTTCTCACAAAAATAATACAGTATGAAAACATGTCCTGCATGGAACACATCAAAGCCCTATCTCTGTACTCAGTCCCCTACAGACTGCTGAGAGGTGATCTGTGCCAGACCTACAAAGTATCCTCTGATCCTTCCCTGATGGAACAAACAAATAGCAAATGAATTACCTGATCTAGGAACTTAAAACTTGTTTGAAACATAAATAGAGCATGTTAGAGGGACATGTATTTGTCTAAGAGACTACTCCATTCTCTGGGACAGGTTGACCATTTATGCAAAGCAGAGTTCTTCCCTAAAGCAACTGAAACATAATTTGGACCAGTGGATGGGGAGTAGAAAATTTACCTCTGGTTTGGCATCTATGTCTCTATTAGACAGAGACAACCTATAAATGCTTGACCATCCACAATCAAGCCTGCATACACTCATTAAGATAACCATATGGTATCAAAACTTTTTAGATAAATTATGGAAACATGGTCAGGCCTAAAAAGGCCTCCTTGGGTTGTTAGCCTAGTAAACTCATAGGAAACATATGAACCTAAGCTGGTTGTATAATGGGTGTTCCATCCTTTGTGTGCTGTTCATACAATAAATATGAGTTATGATGAAAAACAATACCTGCTACAGGAAATGTAGCACAGTCGTGTGTGCGTGTGTGTGTGTGTGTGTGTGTGTGTGTGTGTGTGTGTGTGTGTGTGTGTGTGTTAGCATGGATTTCTCTGTATATGTACATGCATGTCTAATTTTATGTATTTTATGAAAGTCTTCATGTGATTAAGGATTACATATGTGTCTTTTCCTTAGCAAATGCTTAGATGTGCATGCATATTTGTGTGTGTGTGTGTGTGTGTGTGTGTGTGTGTGTGTGTGTGTGTGTGTGTGTATATATATATATATGTGTGTGTGTGTGCACGTGTGTATGTAGATATGTATATATACATTGTTAAAATGTAACCTTGACCATGTCTTTTACAGACAGAGGCCAACAGTAACCATTACCTAACCAACATCGGATGGGTAATCATAAATTCATCCCTGGGTTGGCCCCTATAAACATTCCACTGTAACTAATTTTGGATGAGTAATCATAAATTGTGGAGCTTTTCTCCCCGGGCCACCGCTGAAAAAGGACTGCTTCTCCAGACAGACTTTCTCAGTCATCAAATGTAAAATAAAATAAATAAATAAAATAAATTCATGCCTGGGCTGACTCCCATGTCTTTTATAGGCAGAGGCCAACAGTAAACATTCTCTAACTAACATACCCCCCCCCCCACATAACTTTTTAGTGACCTCCTAACTAGCATACCTTCCTCACAATTAAGATGCATGTGTTACCTGGGAATTCAATTAGGTTGGGTTGCATGGTTAGGCTTATAAAGGCACTGGTGGTCGTTAGCCTACTATATACCTAAGAACCTATGGAGAGGGTGTGTTGCCATTGGAAATGGGTTCAGATAATACTGACAGCAGGGTGAATGCTGTTGATAGTCTTGGATGCACGATACATTCATTTCATCTCCATGTCATGTGCATGACCAAGCATGAAGCTCTGAAAGGGAAGTTTAGGTAACTAGGAATGCCACTAGTGGCAGCTCACCACCAGCACCATTAACTAACACAAAGGAATTTCTGGTATTCCTTGGTTGTTGTGGATTTTATAGTATAAGTATACAATACAGTAATGGCTAAATGTAGAGCCAAGACACACAGATGTGCTCAAAAACTTAATCCTGCTACTGAATACTGGGTAATCACATAACCTACAACTTTTATTAGTAATTCTGTCTTAAAGCTACAGGTACTGCATTGTCACTATATAAGCATATGTTGCACCCATCTTCCTTTAAAATGAAAAGCTATAATAAGAAGGTATACTGCAATTAGATTTAAATGTATTGAGTTTGATGTAAACTACATCCCTCCTACAAGTCATGTGCCTATACAATAACTCAAAGACTAACACATTTGTATGTCTTCAACAACACTGATGTGAAAGGTGGACTGAAAGACATTTTGGAGACTTACACATCATATGCAGTCACTAATATAATTAATTTTTTAATCATTCTCTAATATCACAAATATTGTCTAGATGACTTATTTCCTTAAGAATTCTGTACAACAGCTTCTTGCTTAGATATAGTATCATCTTGAGACGCTTTATGGACTATATATTCACACTGATGATGATCTCCAATAGTAGTAGTAGTAGTAGGTTTATCTTCCATCAGTAATGATGGGGGATGGATCCAAGATGGCAGCCAACATAACAACTCCTCGGTGATGTTCTGCAGAAGATTTTAATTTTTGACAGGAAAGTCTAACTCATACTCTCAAGAAACCAGTCCTGCTTTATTTTCAAAGCTCTACTGTACTGAAACTTCACCACAATTGCAATTCTTGTGATTTGCAGAAAAACGTATCAACTTTCCAAAGAAAAGACTTTAAAAACTTTAAATTTCCAAAAACCTGGAACCCTATACCGCTGCAAAACACCAAAATTACTATATCCAGAACTCACCTTCTCTCTACGTTGTTTTATGAATCCTTTGTATTAACAAACCTTAACAAGACACAAATTGTCCATGTGCTATAATAAAATAGCTAGATTTGCAACCAACTCTAATTTCTGCTCCCAACACTGTTACTCACTAAAACAATTAGGCTGAGTAGAACTCGCCAACTTACTAAACTATAACCAACTCACCATGGCTCATTACTTGCTGTACCACCCAAACAAGATTCCTGATCTCTCAGGCTTACTCAACTTTCACAATTCTGCTCGCCAACTAAGATCCACAAACTAAGCCCTTCTTGAAGTAGCTAAGTGTAGACACAGTGCTGGTGAATCCCTCTACTCCTACACAGCTGCTAAAATCTGGAATCCTCTTCCACCACATATCAGATTGCAAAACAGCAGTCCCGTCTTTAAAACCCAATTAAAAGCCCATCTCAGTATCATATGGCAATGTACCTGTACTGACCATGGCTAGCCCTACTACCACCATTCAGATAAATCTCCCTCTGGCACTACTCAAAGGTCAAACACAGAAAAGAAATACTTTAATGAGTTGTATTTTTAAATTTTATATATATATATATATATATATATATATAATTATATATAATACTGCAGGTTCTCACCTAAATACATTATATTTTTTGTTTTACTACTGTACACTCTATATTTGTACACTTCTGTAACTTCTCATCATACCGTGCTATGATATACTATTGTTTGCTCTATTAATTTGTACTCATCTCTGACTTTTGTATTTTTATCATATATGTAGAGCTTTTGTGTTTTTTGTGATTGTCATGTATGTGGCGCTTTTCTCCCCGGGTCTCTGATGAAAACGGGCACCTGATTGCCCAGTCAGACCAACCGGGTAGTCAAATATAAAATAAATAAAAAAATAAACTTTCCTGAAGAATGCATTCTTAAGATAGTACAGAAAATGAGGTCTAATAAGTATTATCACTAGCACAAACTCTGACAAATGTACACAAAACTATTTTATTGCAGGACTCATCTGTGGAAATGGACCAATTTCATGATAAAATGCTAAAATGGACTCTAACCAAGATGACGGTTATAAACACACTGAATGTTTCAAATCCATGACAACAGCAGTGGATTCAAATAAAAGATTTTGAAAATTCATTTAATGGCATAAAATGGTAGACTGAAAGAAAATGAAACTCAAACCGAATTTCTCTTAAAATAAAAGGCATGCCTCTGGATAAAATGGATGACTTAAAAAAATAAAGGACGATATGAATTGTTAGGAGTTCCTGAAAAAGATGCAAAGTGATAACCATATGGTTCCTAAAAGTACTAAATCTACAAAAAAAAAACATAAAACAAAACAAAAAAAAAAAAAGAGAGACCGCTTTATGGAATAGAAAGCACTCATAGATCATTGACTTCAATAACTGGCTAATTTTCTGGTGTCATTCAAAGGGGATCCAGTATCTGCTTGGGATGACATGATAGACAGACCCTGATGCTTTGCCAGAGATGGCCTGCACCTGTTACCCCTGGAGATTCCGAGTACTGGCCAAGGCCCTTGCCACCCCTATAGTGCCTTTTTTAGGCAATGCCCTGAAGATAAATTTACCACCATAACATCTGCTAGCAAACACATCCTAATGTTTATGCTTTTCAATGCTAGAAGTCTAAACCTCAAAATGCACTCGCTCGAGTCACTCCTCATACTAAAGAATATCAACATCTGTGCAGTAACATAGACCTGGTTCAAGACTCCTGAGAGCACCCCTGCACTACCAGGTTACAATGCATATCCCACCTTTCGGCCCCCAAATCTGAACCAAAGCCCTAAGTGATGTGATGACCCAACCCCCAAAGGCGGAGTTGTATCCATCTTCATAAAAGATACATGCACCTTCAGACTTGTTGCCCAACATAACGCATCAGAAATACTTCAGGTACAGCTACCACTGAACAAAACTGCAGTCCATGTTGTAGCTTGCTACAGATCCCCACAATGTCCCAGGACTGCCACTCTGCATTCCTGGATGCTCTGGAAAACATCAAAGTCCAGCCTAATACCCTTATACTGGGAGACTTTAACTAGCCCTCCATTACTTGGAACAACTACTCCTGCTACAACTCTTTTGCCCAATGTTTCTTGGAATTCATCAACTCCAATGCCTTAGACCAACTCATCCTCACCCCCACTAGGGAAATTAACATTCTTGACCTAGTCATTACAAACATGGGGGACCACTGCTCTACTCCTATGATAAACCCCTCCCTCGTTCGATCCGACCACAAGTTAATCACCATTGATATTCAAATCTGAATGAATTCAAATTTGAATGAAATTCAAAGTTTATGTTGAATTGTGTTAGACATCTAATATGATTTATGCTTTATTATTGGAAGTTACTATGCCATGCTAGCATTTTGTCTGCACCAAGTTGTTTTTAGTATACTAGTATGGTCTGTTTGCATAGCTGCACCTTGTTCACTAATATTATTCATGTAACTGTGTTGTGTGTAGACAGTTCATACTGGTGTCTAAATTATTTCTATATAATTGTGCTGTTACTGGTGGATAGAATCATATTAGACAACCTCGACAGAGTGCTGCTTGCTATATTTTTATCTGTGACTGCATAACTGTCTTGAGGTTTTTCTAACAGATGTTTTTCCAATTGGCTCAGTATCTGCATATGCTAGTTGTTGGTTCAAGACATTTTCCTGCATATACAGTAGCTATTTGCTCAGTTTGTTTTTAGTAATCTTTCTAATATATCTTTACCATCTCAAAGTGCTTACTCCTCTCTGTACTCTTTTTTTTCCTAGACCTAACACCACTCTTAAGTATTCAACTGCGGTACCACCTTTATCATTCTTATAAGAAAAGTGCAGTCCGGGTCTGAACTGTCTGCAAACAGCTACAGTTAACTTTTCGTATGTGTCTACCTGTTTGAGCCAATATTCATTTTCCCCTGGAGAGCACTCTGCTTTGGCTTGTAAACAGCCCCCCCACACACACACACTCACTCATCTTCCACTTTCTCTCTTATTCCCTTCTATTAGCAAATAGTATCCATAACTGATCAATACTGTGTGTTTGTTAATTTAAACTGAGACCACAATAGCCTACTGATACAAGGTTATCCTGTTTTTCCACCTGAGAAATGGTTAAGAAATGACTTACAGTTTCAGAGAAGTTCTTGGTCAATTGTGACTGTTTCTTAAACACAAACTTGTCTTTGCTTTGGCTCATTAGCAGCAGTACAATGAACTGCCTGCTCACACCCTTGTTCTCCCTTCCCCCTTCCCTGTTTATTACCTTAAGACAATACCAAAGTTAATAAATATTACCTGTGGCAGGCACCATTTTTACAACTACAACCACCCTTGTCACTATCATATGTTCATTTATCAGTTAACTCTGTTACCTGATTGTTTCCAGCCCCCTCATAAGAGCAACTAACAGGGTCTCTACCCACTTCGCTCCCCACCCTGCCCCCTATTCCCTCCTGTCCCCAGTGGTCCCACCTTTATTACACTCACAAACCCCTCCCATCTTTCCAGTAGCCAACCACAGCACTAACCCAACACTACCTCCTCCATCTTCCCACCCCACTACTATCACACCTCCTCAATTAACATGTACAAGCATACCTTACCCATGCTCACGGCATGCACTCTCCTTGCATATCTTACATCATACCAAAGCTCCATCATTCCCCCACTCAACCACTACCACTGTACTACTACTCACACCACCACTCATCTCTCACCCTCACTCAGCTCCCCTCCCACCAACTCAAGAAACATCCCTATGCACCCACCACATATTCTACCAACTATATTACTCAAACATAAAGCCTCCCTACAACTTAACACAGTAACCCTCCCACCATACCTATTACCCAAAGAGCACAATCATAAAGTTTCCCTTATAAACAAACACATTCAAAAACTGAGAAAACTAATAACCTCATGCATATCTAAACTAGCCCTAAGTGGAGATATCCACCCCAACCCTTGCCCTACCATCTCCAACCCCAATCCTCATAATCAGATTAGAAACCACAACTTCTCCCATATTACAGCCAATAGAAAGCCAAGTGACTTCCTTCTACTAAGCCTAAATATTAGAAGTATATCCAACAAAGTCCATGAACTCCATGCCACCATAGACTTGTACTCCCCAGATATAGCCATCCTGGCTAAAACATCACATTACCAGTGAGCAAATACTCCCTACAAGTTATGGCATACTAAGAGTAGACCGGCTAAACAAGAAAGAAGGCGGTGTAGCTATAATATTTAAACAGCATCAAAACATCCAGATCTTAAAAATCATCAGCTCCACAAACAGACAATGAAGAAATAATATATAACAACCTCAAAATAAACCAAAACAAAACCATCAACGTAACTGGATGCTACTTCCCACCTGGCCAAAACATCCCTCCACTAGAAAACCTCCTTAGCTGGTCTACCCACCATCTCCCCCAAGAAACTATCATTTTAGGTGATTTCAATATTGACTGGCAATCCTGTTCTGGCAACCATCCAGCCCATCATGTAAACCTTCATGGCTTCACCCAACTAGTCCAGTCGCCAACCAGGATAAATAAAAACTCCAGCAAGCACACTACCCTGGACTGGATACTAGTCAGTAAGAGCCCCAGTCATATATAACAGGCTGCTTATCAGATAGCCTCAGTGATCACTCCCCAACATTCCTACTCAAAAAATACCTATACCAAGCTAAACCTGTCATCTACCGTCAAATACGTAAAAACTAAACTTTAACCCACTCACATTCATCTCATCCCTCAAAGAATGTAACAGGCATCCTCTAAAGTACCTCAGTCTTGATGACGCAGTTGAATTTTTTAATACTACCTTCCTGAGCATCCTTAATTACCATACCCCCATAAGACTTTCCAGAATCAAAGCACAACCCTCCCCATGGCTACAGAAAACCACTAAGGCAGAAATGAAAAACAGGGATAAAGCCTGGGAGCACTGGCACAAAACCAAAACCCCCTCAACTAGACAGAAATTCGTAGAACTACGCAATAGAGTCAAAAAGCTAATAAAACAGGACAAATTCCAATACTACCAATCTGCCCTAGACTCCTCTCAACACAGCTCCAGACAATTCTGGTCCTCCATAAACTCCATCCTCCACCCAGGTAAAGTCAGTACCCCTCCTCCTAACATCCCTCACTCCTCAGAAAATATTGCTACCTCATTCAACACACACTTCACACAAACCATACTATCACTAGCTAAACAACACAACCCCCTCCCCTCCAACCCACACCTTCAACTAGTAATCTCCCCACTGCCTTCTCTTTTTCTCCTGTACCTACCTCCAACATAAAAAAACTCTTAACTAAACTTAAGCCCACCAGATTAGCAGCAGACAACCTCCCAAGTGAATACCTACAAATCGCAGCTGATGCTCTGGCCTACCCAGTATCCATCTTGATTAACCGATCTCTTTCAGAAAGTTACGTTCCCACACTGTGGAAAGTATCACAAATAATTCCCCTCCACAAAGGCGGACCCTCCACAGAACTAACCAATTACCGCCCCATAGCTATTCTCTCTCCACTCTCCAAAATACTAGAGAGATGCATACACTCTCAGGTCTCAAACTACCTCCTTACTAACAACCTCCTTTCCAATACTCAGCATCCCACCTTTATTACACTCACAAACCCCTCCCATCTTTCCAGTAGCCAACCACAGCACTAACCCAACACTACCTCCTCCATCTTCCCACCCCACTACTATCACACCTCCTCAATTAACATGTACAAGCATACCTTACCCATGCTCACGGCATGCACTCTCCTTGCATATCTTACATCATACCAAAGCTCCATCATTCCCCCACTCAACCACTACCACTGTACTACTACTCACACCACCACTCATGTCTCACCCTCACTCAGCTCCCCTCCCACCAACTCAAGAAACATCCCTATGCACCCCCCACATATTCTACCAACTATATTACTCAAACATAAAGCATCCCTACAACTTAACACAGTAACCCTCCCACCATACCTATTACCCAAAGAGCACAATCATAAAGTTTCCCTTATAAACAAACACATTCAAAAACTGAGAAAACTAATAACCTCATGCATATCTAAACTAGCCCTAAGTGGAGATATCCACCCCAACCCTTGCCCTACCATCTCCAACCCCAATCCTCATAATCAGATTAGAAACCACAACTTCTCCCATATTACAGCCAATAGAAAGCCAAGTGACTTCCTACTACTAAGCCTAAATATTAGAAGTATATCCAACAAAGTCCATGAACTCCATGCCACCATAGACTTGTACTCCCCAGATATAGTCATCCTGGCTAAAACATCACATTACCAGAGAGCAAATACTCCCTACAAGTTATGGCATACTAAGAGTAGACCGGCTAAACAAGAAGGAAGGCGGTGTAGCTATAATATTTAAACAGCATCAAAACATCCAGATCTTAAAAATCATCAGCTCCACAAATAGACAATGAAGAAATAATATATAACAACCTCAAAATAAACCAAAACAAAACCATCAACATAACTGGATGCTACTTCCCACCTGGCCAAAACATCCCTCCACTAGAAAACCTCCTTAGCTGGTCTACCCACCATCTCCCCCAAGAAACTATCATTTTAGGTGATTTCAATATTGACTGGCAATCCTGTTCTGGCAACCATCCAACCCATCATGTAAACCTTCATGGCTTCACCCAACTAGTCCAGTCGCCAACCAGGATAAATAAAAACTCCAGCAAGCACACTACCCTGGACTGGATACTAGTCAGTAAGAGCCCCCAGTCATATATAACAGGCTGCTTATCAGATAGCCTCAGTGATCACTCCCCAACATTCCTACTCAAAAAATACCTATACCAAGCTAAACCTGTCATCTACCGTCAAATACATAAAAACTAAACTTTAACCCACTCACATTCATCTCATCCCTCAAAGAATGTAACAGGCATCCTCTAAAGTACCTCAGTCTTGATGACGCAGTTGAATTTTTTAATACTACCTTCCTGAGCATCCTTAATTATCATACCCCCATAAGACTTTCCAGAATCAAAGCACAACCCTCCCCATGGCTACAGAAAACCACTAAGGCAGAAATGAAAAACAGGGATAAAGCCTGGGAGCACTGGCACAAAACCAAAACCCCCTCAACTAGACAGAAATTCGTAGAACTACGCAATAGAGTCAAAAAGCTAATAAAACAGGACAAATTCCAGTACGACCAATCTGCCCTAGACTCCTCTCAACACAGCTCCAAACAATTCTGGTCCTCCATAAACTCCATCCCCCACCCAGGTAAAGTCAGTACCCCTCCTCCTAACATCCCTCACTCCTCAGAAAATATTCTACCTCATTCAACACACACTTCACACAAACCATACTATCACTAGCTAAACAACACAACCCCCCCTCCAACCCACTCCTTCAACTAGTAATCTCCCCACTGCCTTCTCTTTTTCTCCTGTACCTACCTCCAACATAAAAAAACTCTTAACTAAACTTAAGCCCACCAGATTAGCAGCAGACAGCCTCCCAAGTGAATACCTACAAATCGCAGCTGATGCTCTGGCCTACCCAGTATCCATCTTGATTAACTGATCTCTGTCAGAAAGTTACGTTCCCACACTGTGGAAAGTATCACAAATAATTCCCCTCCACAAAGGCGGACCCTCCACAGAACTAACCAATTACCGCCCCATAGCTATTCTCTCTCCACTCTCCAAAATACTAGAGAGATGCATACACTCTCAGGTCTCAAACTACCTCCTTACTAACAACCTCCTTTCCAATACTCAGCATGGTTTCTGACCAAACCATAGCACCACCACTGCCTTACTCTCCTTTACTAAGACTATCCTTCAGCATAAAAACAATGGCTATCTCTCCTCTGCTACTTTCCTAGACCTATCTAAAGCATTTGACATGGTCCCACACAAACAACTTATGTCTGTCCTCAATAACCTATCCTTCTCACAATCAGTCACCAACTGGTTTCAGAGTTACCTGTCTGACCACCAACAATCCATTGTATGGCAGAATGACATATCTCCCCAACTACCTGTCTCCATAGGGGTATCCCAAGGATCCATCCTTGGACCCCTACTCTTCTCTGTTTTCACCAATAATCTAGCCTCTGCCACCAAACATGGCACACTCATACAATACGCAGATGACTCAACCATCATCTGCTCAGCCCAGTCCCTACCCAAACTGCAAAAAGTCACACCGAAAGCCTTTTCCTCTGTTGAAACTTGGTTACCCAATGCCCAATTAATACTCAACCCAAACAAAGCTAAGTTACTCATCTTCCAACCCACCAAACATACACAAAACAACTCTCACTTTAACATCACAGCAAAAGACAACACCACTATATACCCAACTGAACACACTAAATTGCTAGGAGTGGAAATAGACAATAAACTAAAATTTGACATTCACATATCCTTGACCATGAAAGAAGTCCACAAAAAACTAGGAGCGCTATACAGAAATAAGCAACTTCTCACCAAAGCAGCAAAGATTTCAATAGCAAATTCCCACCTTATCTCCACCCTACTTTATGCCTGTCCAATATATACCAACCTAAGGCAATGCGATCTAAACAAGCTAGAGACCTGCTACAACAAAATCACCAAATTCGCTACAGGGGCATCCTATCGCAGTCACCACTGTCTCTCACTTGCTGAACTGGGCTGGCTTGAATTCCCTCACCTCCTTCAATGGTATCAAATCTCACTCGCCCACAAACTAGTAAATCATCCACTAAATGTCCCATCCCTCCAGAATCTACTCCAACCCTATCGCACCACCAGACCACTAAGATCCAGCAACAAAAATTACTTGCAGATCACTAAAGCCAATAACTCTGTTGGTGAAGCACTATTGTCTTGCACCATAGCCAAACTATGGAACTCCCTCCCACCCACAATTACCTCCATACCATCATGCACTCACTTCAAATCTTTACTAAAAGCACACCTAAAAACATGCTGGCTATGCCCTTGCAACTCCCACTCTAATATCACCCTCCCCATCCAACCACTACCTTTCTTTCCACTCCATTAACTACCTTGATTATAGCAAGCTTAGATGCTCATAAGCCAGTACTTATTATACAGCAGGATCTTCTTCTTGTAACATTTGTCAATGTCTGTTATGTACTTCACAGATAAAGATTCTAGTTGTCTACTGATGTACTATGTTCTTCATCTGTAAATATGTTGTAAGTAATTGCTATGTAAATTGTTAATTGCTATGTAATCCAATCTAACTACTGTCTGTTTATTTTAACTGTGGAGCTTTTCTCCCTGGGCCTCTGCTGAAAATGGACCTATGTCCAGTCGGACACTCCCGGTCAACAAATATAAATAAATAAATAAATCCCACTTCCACCCTTGAAAAAGGAAACCACAGTGAAAAATTTCTCCAAAGCTAACTTTGAGCTTCTAAGGGCAGAAGTGGCAAGTTTCACATCATCCATAAAAATGGAGAATGGGAGTATGGCTACTGAATCCTACACCAAGGCACTATATGAGCACCTACACAATTGCTTAGATAGGGCCATACCAAACAGAACCAAGACGCTCTCCTCTCAAAAAAGGAAGCCAATCTGTTGGACCCCTGCCTTTAACAAACTCTACAACAGAAGGAAAAAACTGTTGCAGAGAAAGGTAAAGTCCAGTGACTTGGAAAATTCCCTCGGAAATCTCAGTAAAAAACTGAGATCCCTCATCAAATCCACCAAAGGTAGTTATGAAAACAAAATTGTTACAGATACTAAGGACAACCACAAGGCTTTCTTTAGCTATGTCAAGAATCTGCATAATAATACACAGATTTGCTCAGAGCAACAGCACAATGGCTTCACTTATACTGAATCAGCTAACATTGCCAATATCTTGGCAGACAGGTTCAGTGCAAAGTTTACTCCCCCCTCACCCCCTAAAGGGCCCATCCACATACTCAAGGAATACCAAATCCCTATTAAGATGATTGCACAAGTAAAAACCGCACTGACCAAAGCTAAGAACACAGCTTCCATGGGACCAGATAATATAACAGGTTGTGTCCTGCATGAACTACAAAATCAACTGGCACCACACCTGAGTGCTCTGTTCAACTACAGCCTCAGTTCAGGCTTTATTCCCACTGAATGGCACACTGGTACAGTCATCCCACTCCACAAAGGGGGTGTGAATACTGACCATGGGAACTACCGCCCTTGACAAGCCTAATCTGTAAGGCTATGGAACATATTATTACGGATCTTATAAATAAGGATATAGGGGACCTTCAAACCCTGAACCCCATGCACTTTGAGTTTGTGAAAGGCATATTATGTCTGCTAAATTTGACAGACTTCTTCGAAGCTGTCACCAGATCAGTGGATGAAGGCAAGGCTGTTCATACAGCCTACCTCAATCTAGCCAAAGCCTTTGACACCATCCCACACTCTAGAATCATTGATAGACTCACTAATCTGGGCATTAACCCTTATACCACTAGATGGGTTGCAAACTGGCTCACTGACAGATCCCACACGTTGAAAGTAGCTGACTCCAAATCTGACTACCGGACAGTTATAAGTGGAGTTCCACAGGGATCGGTTCTGGGTCCTCTCCTGTTTGGTATCTACTTCTCTGAAGTTCAAGCTAACACCAAGGAACTCTGGTTAACCAAATTCACAGATGACTGCAAACTGGGAGCTATTAATGATTCTCAAGCTGATGTGGACATCCTACAAAAAGGCCTCATGGAGACCAATGACTGGTGCCAAAATCACAGCCTTAGGCTAGGGACACAGGTAGATTGCAACCTCTCCTTCGACAACCACATCACCACTGTAGTTAAGAAGTCCTTCTACGTGGCACATCTCATCACAAAAGGTTTCTCATCCAGGAAAAAATAAGTCATTATCTCTACTTGTCCCTCATCAGATCCATTATAGAGTACAATGCCCCATTTGGCATGTACCTCACTGGACACCTCCAACAACTAGACAGGCCACAGAAATTTCTCACTAAGAGGATTTTAGGACTCAAACATGTGCCTTATGCAGATAGACTTAAAAAACTTAAACTATACTCTGTCTCATATCGCCTTCTTAGAGGCGATCTCTGCTTGACATACAGAGCCATGTCTGACCCAGTTTTGCTTGACATGCTTCATCTGAAAAAATCCCAATCCCTCCATGCTACTAACTCCAAAGATCACAACCTTATCAACGCATTAAACAGAACCTGCTGGAGGGACATGTTTCTAACCTAGAGACTCCCAATACTCTGGAATAAACTCCCCAGTCATGTCAAGCAGAACACGTCACTGGCCCTCTTCAAGAGAAATCTTGATGAGTGGATGGGAAATAGGAAATTCACCCCATGGATCACTTCAATCACACTGCTAGATAAGGTACAGGGAACTAACGTCTGGTAAGCCAGATGACTGGGAACACTATTGGGCTAGGTTTACAATGGCTCCAGGTCCGTTAGCCTAGTACTTACCTATGAACCTATAAACTTATTAATGAAACTTCCACTAATCCAAACTCAACATCAGATTCCATAATTAGTCAATTTCTTATCTGGCAAAAATCTCATCCTGAGAACTATCTGGGTATATGTCCCTTTCAAAACGGGCAGCAACAGCATCTGATATGACAGTGATTTCTCTACCATAGCTATGGAGAAAGTGAAATCTTGATGGACATTATTAAAAGTCATAAAACAGCAACATAAAGACCTATATTCAACACCCAAATGAAACTCAAATTATTTTAGTGAATGAGACAAGAGTCTTCAATGCACTAGGAAAATCTATAACCTCAGTTGCAGCAATAGTTTAACCCCCAACTCTAGAAAAATGGACTGGAGCTATATTTATTTAAAAAGACATTTAACAAACAACAGGTGTCAAAATGCTGTTATGTCAAATAATCAAATTCTAGTAATCTAGCAAACGGTAACAACAAAATATATGAGAATATCAGTTAGGATTCATTAATCATAGTACAAGTCTATAATGTAGCTTAGCATTTTAGCTATTATGTAGTTGATATGCTAGTTTGTTTATTCAGGTTCATGAATATACGTAACTTTGTTGGTATCTAACAATCTCTTTCCTTGAGAAATTACAAGGTAAGCCAGTCCAAATATATACTTATTAAATATTTGCAATGTTTTATAAGTAGTTATGTGACAGTAACTCTTCTTTCTTTAAATTTCCTTAATTGCTCTTTTGGATTTTTTGAAGATATCACAATCTCACTGATTTTGCTTGTAAAAATGTACTTTTATGAAATGCAAATGTATAATATATTGTATTCAGTTCTTGTTACTATTGTTCTCTTTATTGAAAAATATAATGCTAAAAAAACAATAATAACGCTAAGTGAGTGTGCTAATGAGAAAAAAACGTAGGTGTTCTTGTCTATGTTCACTCTCTGTCAGTAAGTGAAAGCTACTAGATTCTCAGTTGTCCAGGCTGACTGCAGAACTGCCTCATGTACTTCCAGTTTCCCATGTGGGACTGAAACACAAATTAGAGTGATATACCCAGTTCGAGGTTTTGTACTACAATTGCTTCTTTGAGTGAAAATATTTATTTGTAAGAACAGAGGACATGGTTATGACGCATTATCTATATCTCAATGTCCCTCCAAAAGGACTTAACCTATAGGCAGGAAGAGTGCCTACATGGGAGGGGGTTAGTAGGATGCAATCCATAGGCTACTGCATAAATGGAGAATTTGAATATCTTCTGTAATAGGTAAGTGCAACTTATCCAACTGTACTTTATTATTTTTGCATTTTTTTTAATATAAATTTTACTGTTGACACTTCACATTTTGCTTGATTAATGCAGACTAAGTTCTATGTTTTATTTTATGTATGTGTATATATATATATATATATATATATATATTCATATGTTATATAGTTCATGGTTTTATGATTGAATGCATACGTCTCAACTTTAAGTAGACAAAGAGACAACAGTAGTATTATTTCTCATTGTTTCATGGTAACAAAATATGCGAGAATATCACTTATGAATCATTAATAATAGCACAGGTCTATAATGTAGCTTAGTGTTTTATCTATTGCATAGTTGATACGATAGTTTATTTATTCAGGTTCAAGCGAGTTTATTCAGATTAACGAATATATGTTTCCATGGTAAATATTGAGGAACTGATATTTCTGACTGAAAAACTTCCTTACCTAGTCTCTTCTGTTTCTTCTGTATACCTGTAAATCAGGACCAGCAACAAAATAAGGTCTCACTTGTGATGCTTGACACACAACCATTGCTAGTATATGGATCTTTTGGGCATTAACTGCAAATATGTAGATATTCTTAATCTTTCTCCTTTCCTTAACTCTATTGAAATCCTAGCAGTTCTGTCATAGTAATCCTTTTGCTCATGTTGTTTCTGTTTTAAAAAATCAGGCATATTTCTTTGCTTTTCTGAATGAATAAGAGGTAAGTAATGTAGTTTTAAGACATCCATACATCAGTAATTCAGCTGGAGAGAGAGCTCTGAGAGTTACCTTTCAAAATGTACAGACTTTCCAGATTTCTGAGGTTATAACTGTTTGTACCATTGCATTATACATTGCCTTGTATCTAGAATTAGATGCAGGATTTTAAATTCCCACCATTTAACAAAATTGTGAAACTCCTGACTAACGACCTGTAGCCCATTACTAAACATAATGTCATCATGCATGTTTAGCAAAGATAGACTTTCGGGGTAGTTAACCCATTATACCTCGCAGTTCCATACAGATACACAATTTCAAGATGTGGTGAACAATAGTCTACAGAGAGGAGATAATAAACATCTCTGTATTGAAACAAATGAATTTCGTCTTTCATCCCTAGAAGAATCAGTATTTTATAGGATAGGAGTTCTTCCTGCTCACTCGGCGTGTGAAAATTACTACTGAAAACACATTTCTTAATCAGTCCCTCTATGTTCTGACATTTTTTGACCACTAAGCAAAATCATGAGCTTTATCTTTACAGCTGGTAATTTCTAAATGTGACACAAAATTTGTGAAACAGTGCACCTTGTATTTGACTAGGAATCTTAATTTTATCTCCCTTTATCATCAATTTGTTACATACAAAAGCTCGGAGAGATAAGAAAAATGTATTATTTCTCCTTCCTGATGAACAGACCACATGACATAACCACCTCCTTCAATCTTAGATCCTTCCCAAAACATACCTCAGTCCTTCAGGTTCTTCATTTAAAAGTACCCTCTACTGTGCATGCCTTAACCATTCTTTCTCCTAAAGTGTGGACTGCCATCACTGTACCCTTTCTTAAAGTTCACTCAGAACTAGAGTCCTTCTTATTCAAACAAACAAAATATAAGTGCTTCCTTAACAGTGGAGTCACAAAAATCCAAACAAATATTTCCCTTCTTAACACATGTTTTATAAGCATTGTACTGTAACTGCAATTGTTTAAAATTAGAATTTCTGTCTTATTCTATTATAGTTTAAGATGAACCGGGTAACTTGTCAACCTCTGGACCTCTGGTGCTCCTGACCATTAGTCCTTCTCCTAGAGAAATAAGATACCAGTACTCAGTATTAAAAGTTTTATTCTTACACTGTTATAAATACAATATGACTAATGCATGTGTGTAATTGTAATTCTTTAAGAAGGTGAAGCCTTTCTACAATGGTAACTTTACACTGTGTATGCTACATGTATTTTTCATCTGATTGGAAATTTCATATATACCTAGGTTGAGCCTGAAAATGGTTCAATAGCTTCAATACCTGACCCTGGTCAATAAATATAAATAAATACATTCAAATTCAGCTAGCTGACCATTCATGGCAGTGTCTTACAGCAACTGTATTTCTCTGTCCTCTGTAGTACAATTTCTCACTTGATCTAGCTTCTCCCCTGGTATAAGTAACTGAGAATAGCAACTGTCCATTTTTCACTAAGTTATCTTTGCATTCTTTTAGGCAAGCTCTGACAAAGACCTTTGCTTTATGCATCCATTTGCCAAGTTTATACTGGGATTGTATATCATACTTTTGCAAATTTAACATCTTCTGCAGTCTTACTGCGAAGTTATGTAGAAAATTGTTTTTTTTTTTTGCATACTTTTTGCCCTCTATTGGCCAAACATCACGCCCCTCCCAACTCCAGAAGTGCTGCCATCAATGGAGCCATAGAGATTGCTTGTGCCCTCACTCATATCCCAACAATGAGGGTGTTTTTTTCTCTGTAAAGTTCCTAACCACTCCTGTTTGCCAGGGGAATGTGCAACCCACATCACTGTGGGACCAATACACCTCCTCAAGAATGTAAGCACTTCAGTGTCCATGCTGAGGACGACTAAGACATTACAGCTTGAAAAGGCTACTACATTCATAGCTTTCCAAGCTGAATACATGCCCCAGTACTGCCACAAGCATTGCTGTCCCTCTTTTAAGAGATTGTGGCAGTAGGAGAGGCCCAATCCCACCTTATCCATCTAAGGATAGACACACCCATCCTCCCAAAGCCAGCTCCAGTAGGATCAATATCATTTACCAAACAAGAAGTCACCTCTGTTGTAGTCAAAGTTTTATTTGTCCATGCCAATGGAGCTGTTGCCTATGTAGACATTTACTGAAAATATGCTTATAATAATTTTGTACATTTGCTGATTTACAATAAATATCAAGGATTTCCTAATAACCAAACACAACTGCTAACATTTCTTTGTATGTATGTGTTTATCTTGTCTGTATCTCTGTCAAAATGCTTGATCCATCTGTTACAGGTCTACTTTCCTGCAGTAATATTGTGTCAAGCCATTATTGATTAGAACACAACTGAAATTATTAAAGGCTGACAGACATCATAAAATTTCAAAGTTGATGCCTCTGTAATAAGCTTTTTTAAACACTCTGAAGCTTCAGTCCTCTTTCTGTGACCAAAGCCAAGTAACATCATGATCCAGTAGCTTCCTGAGAGTCACTGTTACATCTGAAAGGTTTGATATGAACTTGAAAATATATCACCATATCTAGGAATCACATAAGAGTCAGGCTGTTTGAGGCTTTTGCGTGTTAACTATACAATTAACTCTAGCAGTCTGGTTTTAGCCCCCCCCCAAAAAAAAAGTCTGGTTTCAGGCCTTTGAATATCAAAACATGACGCATATACTCCTGGCTCTGTGGTGCAGAGGAATAAGCCATGCCATTATCACTTTGTCACAGACATCCTGAGTTCATCTACTGGCTTGGGTGCTAGAAGATTCAGGTGCAGGACGGAGGAGAGAATAGCTGGTGATAGATCACCCATCCTAGAGGGAGGGGAGTTGTGGATTCAGTCCATCAATCCCCACATGTAAGTGAAGGCTTCCAAAAAACAATTACAGCCATAGGCTAGGGACTTTAGCCTGCAAGCCAGTGATGGCAGTCATCTGCAACATGTGTTTAGAAGCATGCATGTATTGAGGAAGGCACATTATACAACGACCCCCCATTAATATTCAAAAACGTGCATGCTGATTGGTCAGCGTGCACATTGTAAATCAGAGTTATAGTAATGGAAAAAGGTCCGGTCGCCCAGACTTTTTCCATTACTATAACTTTTTTTTTTACAGCAACAGAGAACGCAAGATCTGCATTGCTTCACACTGTCTCGCTATGTTAAAGGAGTTTAACATAGCGAGACAGCTTTAAAAAAAGCAACGGAGAATCTCCATTGCTTTTTTTAAAGCTGTCTCGCTATGTTAAACTCCTTTAACATAGCAAGACAGTTTTTAAAAAGCAACGGAGATCTTGCTTTCTCCAATGCTTTTTTCAAAACTGTCTCGCTATGTTAAATGGATTTAACATAGCGAGACAGTTTTAAAAGGGCAACAGAGATTCTCTGTTGCTTTTTTTAAAGCTGTCTCGCTATGTTAAACCCATTTAACATAACGAAACAGTTTTTAAAAAGCAACAGAGATTTTGCTTTCTCCGTTGCTTTTGCCCACAGCTCTGATGTACTGCGTAGGCATATGCATGCGCAGTACATCAGAACTGCCGCAGAATACCAGACAGCTGCAGAAGGGCAGCAAGGAGGCATCATACAATGCCATTATTTAAGAAAAGTAATTATTTTTTTTCTTAAATAATTGTATAATAGCAATAACCCATGCCTGGGTGTGGGTAATGCTGGATTTACCCACGGTTGGCTTTGTTTGGCCACTCGGGCTTCGCCCTCGTGACCAAACCACACCAACTGTGGGTATTACCCACACCCAGGCGTGGGTTATTGCTATAGTAGGCCATTCTGCAGTGATGTGTATGTTAATGCCAGCCACTAGAAAAGTCTTGATGGCAACCCAAATAATGGCTTTTGTGAACAACTGACACTTCACAGGGAACAAAGAGGCTAGGAATCTCAAAATGACTCCTGCCCTGTGAGAAATAAATGGGCATGAGGACTGATGTTTTACAGGCGGTGGGGACTCAAAACATTACCCATATATGTAATACTAGCTGCACAGATTTCACATTTGTTTCTATTGAGCTTGAAGCATTTCTCCTTTAGTCTGTGAAGCAGCATAATAAACCTAGTGCCACAGTCCTTGTTGGTAGCTCCAATACAAAATCATCTACTATGATAACTATGCTTTCCAAGCCTTCAATAATTTTAGCTATTGCTTTTTTGAAACACTCCAAGGGCTGAAGATATAGAAAAATTCAATCTTAAAAATCTTATTTGTCCAAAAAGGATTTTAAAAATGTAAAGTCTGGGCTACCTTATCCAGTTAAAATTTGAGAAAACACTTGATTTGCATTTAGTACTGAAAAGAATCTAGCAAAAAAAATTGTAACAACTACTTTTTTTGGCTTCTCTGCAGTTTCATCCTCAGTGAGATACAGATCATTTTTTTTTTTTGATCCAGAGTTTCTCATACAAATTATCAAGTAATTATAGAGAAACTGGTGTCTGAAGTGATGACACTTTGAGCTACAATGAAGAGATGCATAATAAGGATTGGTGGTTTAGTGGTCATCTGTATAAAATGTGGAAAAAAAAAATAAATTACTTTATATGAGAACAAGATGTGAGATTACAAAAATGTAGTTGTTGATTTTTTATGTTAAAATACTGTACCGAGACTCTCTTCAATATTTGAAATGCAAAAGAATATGTTGTTTTACTTAGAAATTCAGAAAACTTTGAAACATCAGCAATAACTGACAGAAGGAATATCATTTGCTACCCAGTGGTAATGTCAAAAGATCCAGTAACACAGTGCATCATGAAATAAACAGTTTCTGGTGCCAAAGGCAATTTTTTTTATCTGACATCATTTAATACATGTATTCAGTTCACATCTTATCAGTAATGGCTGATGAAGAGGTGAGGCAAACAGATGTACACTCATCAGAAGCTTTATTCCAACCAATAAATATCGGGAAACATGGCACACATCTTTTATACTGGTAACACCCTCTTAAAGCTAAGTCTGTTATGAACATATATGCGACAGCTACAACTTTAGGCTACCTGGTGATGACATTGATGCTAGTGTTCTCCATGTACAGGTATGTGTCATACTCACTAATATTATATGTGTCATGACAGCATGGCACTTATGTTGATGTTTGTTCATAGTATCTCCCTTTTTGTAACTAGTTTGTTTTACCTTTGTGTTCTACCATTGGTTGTAATTGTTATATTTCCTTGTAACCCTGGTTACCAGTACTTTTCATCAGTTTTCAGGTAATAGCTTCGCAACTGAGTCTTGTTGACTGAAGGAACATGGAACTGCAGTCCTACTCTATATCAGGTGTCCCTTGAGGGATGAATGTGTTGAGAATGGTCACAATATTCCATCAGCTGTCAATGCACGGAGCTCCACATGAGTAAGCATACAGTTAGCAGCTAAGGTAGATAAGAACAAAGGTAATGATGACATGGAGGACCAAAATATGCATGGGATGTGGAGATTTCTACTACCAAGTGATATACTGGTGAAGTTCAATGAGTGTCTGCAGCAGTGGAAATATCATACTGAGCATACTGGATCATTGACATAATGGTGGCAGACAGCATGACAGTGTTGTCCACCACACTTGGACACAAGGATCGCAGCAGCATCTGTTAACATTCTCAGCTTTTTCTTTTTGTGATATAGTATGTGTATTTCATTCCTAATACAGATGTAGCCTGAATGTGTACTGATGAGGCCTGGGTGCATACAAGCATGCACTGGAATCAAAGCTGTAAACACGTGTGCAGATTTTAATAGCACCATTCCACAAAAACTGAAAGAATACTGTTACCACAAACAGATGGCAAGTGAAATCTTAACCATTTGTGAAGATTTTGGTCAGTAATCTTTCAGGCTCACATGCCATACCAGGTACTCCCTACTGTGGTAGAGCACTGGGCTCTAATGCATCTTCATGCACATCCACACAATGGTCTATAACATAAGGCCCAAATAAAGTCACAAATATGCACCCACAAATACCTGGTGATGAAAATGCTTCCACTGCAGATGTGCTCTGTTCAGGAAAGATTAGAGCTGCATGTGGAATTATATGCCTTACTAGGATGCTACCTACATCTTTGGATGGAGCACACATTCTTATACTGTGGCACCCCCTGTATCTTTCATGCACACCATGCATGGAGGCAGGGAAATGTGATATATGATGAAAGGCTCCAGCAATATTCTAACAGCAGTATAGAAGGCAGTTATCCACTGAATTAGATAAAGTAAGCTTTGACCAAATTAAACATCATGAAGTTCTCTAAGGGTATACTTGTTTGCCAGAGATGCTGACATGCTCCCAACAATGAACAGTGCAATAACAGACAGTGGTTTCTTTAAGGAGGAGGAGTGGGCTGGGTTTTGTGCTTTTCATGTGAATACCATGGAAAGCAATAAAGGATTGGTGTATATCATTAAGGTGTCATGGCTTTCTGAATATCTAATGTAAGGACAGTGAAGAGACAATGACTGATAGGGGAAAAAAAGAATACTTAGGTAGCTCCAAAAACATGCTGTTTCCATAGATTATTGTTCATGACACTGAAACTAAGTCAATTAATCCTTTCAAGAAGTCATAGCACCTAGCTTCAGTTGTTCTTAGGCTATTCAGATCTCTGTAGATTACCTGTTTACAAACTTGACTGTGCTATATATACATAGTCAAAAATATATACATGTATTCATAGAGACAGAAATAGAGTTTTGCCAACAGTTACTTATTTAGATTTTTTAACTGGGCACTGACTATGTTCATAATAACACATTTAGCAGACACCAAGGATCTGCAGATCTGTAGTGAGACCATATGCATTATATGTACAACTACTAATCAAGCTAAATAGCACATGCATAGGAGAACTACTACAGATTGCAGAGGTTTGATAAAATAGTCCTAAACAACAGCAGTTACATATGGGAAAAGCAAACAAATTAACTATGAACACAAAAGGAATACAATTAATATCAGAACAAAACTGGCAAAACTGATGAAACAAGTAAAAATTAACAGTTGTAAGAAAAACACATCCAAAGCCAAACCATATTTACAATAGTGAAAATTAAATATGACAGCTGTAATAGGAACATTCAGTACATGCCAAATACCATCCTTTGATATCCAGCTTAAATAAAATATGTTGAGGAAAACTACACTTCAACAGGTAGTTAGTTTCAAAAGGCAGTAGAGCAAATGAATGTGTTACATAAGAAAATCCCGTACAGAAACATTTTTAAAACAACAAACATCTTTATTAAATTATCACGCATGACTTAGGCAATCTTGCATTTATATAAATGAAAATAAACCATACCAACACATTCTCAGTTGCAAACATTATACATTACAAACCATGCTGCCACATCTGTAGCTGCAAACATTATACATCACTTATAATATATACAGTCATTGTCACTCAACCATTACATATCCTGCCTTCTTTTAAACCTCATTCCTCCTCTGCATGTATTGATCTCACAATTCCCATTTTTTTTTGTATGTAATTTGTTCCTACCCTTTTCTAAAGATCCCAATTTCAGTTGTTTTATCTCTGTTACTATCTTTGCTAATTCTAGTAAAGGTGGTTTAGACTTTGATTTCCATTTTCTAGTAATTGATTTTTTTTTTTTGGCAGCCACCATAATTAGACTCAGCAAGGCCTCACTATGTCTAGCCAATTCCGATTCTGTATCATAGCTCAAAAAAAATCATTGCCTTAGTTACACCAATTTGCTCACCCAGTATCTCAAAGAGAGCAGTCTGCAGGGAATCTTTAAAGTCTGCCAACTAATTACACTCCTAGAAAATATGTTCCCGATTATGTCTTTCTTCCCCATCACACTTCCAACATTTGCTGTCTACCTGAGGAAAAATTCTTTGGAGTCTACTCTGAGTATAAAAATGTCTATGTAAACATTTCAAAGCAAAGATCCTAAATCATCTAGACTTTGTTGCACATTTGGGAGACATACATATATCCCCCCCATTGTTTCCTTGTGAATTGCTTATCCAATCTCTCTTCCCAATCCTTTCTAACCTCCTCTGATTGATTCTTATAGTTTTCATGCAATATTTTATATTATATTCTCTACTAATTATTCCTTTCTTAACAGCAACTTCTGTTCTAGATTCAACTAAAAACTCTTCCAGTGCTGGTCTTTCATTTAGGACCTCCCTATTTATTTCTCTTTGCCTATATTCTGATATCAATCCTTGCTAGGGAAGGCAATCTCTAACCTGCAGTCCAAATAAGTTCTTGGTGTCTTCCCATTCTATTACCTTTCCCTCACTAGTTATTTGCTCTCAGTATCTTGGTTCCTTTGACAGTTTTCTCCAGTAAATTCCAACCCCCTCTTGTCTATTGTCTGTATCCCAAATTGCAGTTATCCTTATCGGCAGAATCTCCTTTCTCCATTCCCTTGTTGGCTTAGTTTTTAGAATTCTTTCTGCTACTTTATGAATATTGTTATTCTCCTTGAAGGTCTGCATCCTAAATCCCAGTCTCTCCTTCTTTCTTGAGCTTCCTCCATTTCATCATCATCTGTTTCCACCTTGAATTATAGTTTTCTACTTGTGCTTTCTATAGTACCTGTGTTACTCTGAAATACCCCCTCAAATGGGGTAAACCCTGTGATGCCCATGCCCTGGCCCAGCAATCAAGGACCCTCAATCCTCACCACTAACACCAGAGAGTGCATCTCATTTATGAAGGAAAGGATAACAAATACACACAGTAAAGTGCAGTTTCCCTTAACAGCACACTGAGATCACAGTCAGTCTGGGGTTGGTCACTCCCTTGCTCTCCAGGTCCCCAATAAGACTCCCCACTGGCACAGCTATAGGGTCCAGATCTCAGCCTAGTGGGCAAGCTAAAACCTCCAGCACCCTCTCTGTCCAACCAGTGATTCGTGTCCCTGCCCAAGTACCTGACACACACACACACACACACACACACACACACACACACACACACACACACACACACACACACACACACACACACACTTTGAGATGAGTTTATACAACCACACAGACACTCCTGGGAAAGGCTGGCACAGGTTCTCCAGCTGTGCCCCTATTACCCAGACTATACTATACTAGAGCAAAATCCCAAAAAGGGACGGCATCTCTGATCAGTATTAGCAAAAAACTACGGACACTCATAAAATCGTCTAAGGCCAGCTCTGAGAGAAGAATTGCACAGGACACTAAGGATAATCACAAGGCTTTCTTTAGTTATGTTAGTAACCTGGGTGGGAATTCCCAGATATGCTCAGAATTAGTCCAAAATGACAAAAAATACACCGAACCCACAGACATTGCCAACATGCTAGCTAACAGGTTCAGCGCAAACTTCTCCACCCCCTCCCCACCAAAAGGGCAAATATCTATCCCACTGTCAAAATACACAGACAAAGCTAAAACTAAAAATACACCAAAAAAAAATGAAACTGGACAGGTACAGCACGGGCACGGACTGTTTATTAAAGTAAGCGCTTTCGGCCAAGGAAATCCTCAGCCTTCTTCAGACTATTACTAATAAGTAACAGTATGAAGAAGGCTGAGGGATTTCCTTGGCCAAAAGCGCTTACTTTAATAAAATATTTATCCCAGCAGAGTGCTGCCCCCCTGACATCTCAGATGCTCAGGTAAGAGCCGCCCTCTCCAAAGCAAAAAACACAGCATCAATGGGACCAGATGGTGTCCTGGGTTGCTTCCTACATGAACTCCAAGAACAGCTAAACCCAAACATAAAACTACTGTTCAATCTCAGCCTTACTACAGGATATGTACCCAAAGAGTGGCGTACAGCAACAGTAGTCCCTCTCCACAAAGGTGGTGCCTCAATGGATCCTGGAAACTATCGCCCCATAAGCCTAACTAGCTTGGTCTGCAAAGCTATGGAAAGGATCATCATGGACCTCATAAATAAAGATATTGGGGACCTACAGACACTGGATCCTACCCAGTTCGGCTTTGTTAAGGGCAGATCCTGCCTCTTAAACCTGGTCGATTTCTTTGAAACAGTCACCAAGGCCATTGACGAGGGGAAGGTGGTCCACACAGCCTACCTGGACCTCGCAAAAGCCTTCGATACAATACCCCACTCGGGCATTATAGATAAGCTCACCAGCTTAAATATAAACCCCTATGTCACTAGATGGGTTGCAAACTGGCTCAAGGACAGAACCCACATGGTTAGAATTGCTGGAGCCATGTCAGACTCCAAACCAGTTACAAGTGGCATCCCACAAGGCTCAGTCCTGGGACCTCTCTTGTTCGGTATATATTTCTCGGAGGTACAGGCCAACATGGAAGGACTGTGGCTGACCAAGATCACAGATGACTGCAAACTGGGTGCCATAATCAACTCTCCAGGTGACACAAGCATCCTCCAAAAGGGCCTCATAGAAACAGACAACTGGTGCCAGAGCCATGGCCTCAAGCTAAATGCCAAAAAGTGTATAGTCATCCCTTTGGCAAAACAAGGTACCCACAAATTACCACATAGGTGGTAATCCATTAAGTACAGAAGAAGTAATTAGGGACCTGGGGACCCAAGTTGATAGCAATCTCTCATTTGACAACCACGTGGCCAAAGTGGCTAGAAAAACATTTTATATAGCCCACCTAATCATGAAGGGATTCACATCTAGATCAGGGGAGGTCATCGTGCCTCTTTACTCATCCCTCATCAGGCCCATAATTGAGTACAATGCCCCTTTTGGGATGTACCTTACCAGACACCTGCAGCAACTGGAAAGACCCCAAAAGTACCTCATCAAGAGGATCAAAGGGATCAAAGGGATCAAACAGATGCCATATGCTGCCCGGTTAAAGAAACTCCAGCTCTACTCAGTGGCATACCGCCTGCTCAGAGGCAATCTGTGCCTGATGTATAAAGCCATGTCCAACCTGGAATTAATGGACATGCTGCACCTCAGAAAATTCAAATCCCATCAAGCCATGCGCTCCAGAAACTTGAACCTCAGCACTGAAATAAATAGGACATGCTGGAGGGACAGATTCATAACCCAGAGGCTCCCTTCACTCTGGAATAAAATCCCAGTCCAGGTTAGGCAGAGTCCCTCATTGACTCTCTTCAAGAGGAATCTTGTTGAGTGGATGGGAGATCGTAGGTTTACCCCGGGTATCACTTCTGTGTCACTGTTAGACAGAGGCACAGTATACTAACCTCGAAAAAGGGCATAGCAAAATTAATTTAAAATGGGTGGCGAAAGCCAAACACACTCTGGCTAGGCTTATAAATGCCCTAGGGCAGATAGCCTAGTATGAACCTATGAACCTATGAACCTACGAACCTATACTGTAGTACAACCTGCCACCACCCAGCTAATATTTATCAGCTACTCAAAGGCCCTTAAAAGGCTGAAAGGTTTTAAAATATTTAATAATAAATAATAATAACACAAGACAATACTTCTTACTACACAGTGCTAGTCAAGAGTTCAGAGATTACAGAGAAATACTTAACATAATTCAGTAGTACAGTTCTGACATCACAGAAATACAGTCTAATCTTTCTAGTTTCTAGCTATTTCTAAAAGAAAACACAAGTCTAACATAAACTTACATAAGAAAACAGGCAGAGTGCTGATGAGTTGGATGGTCAAGACAAAATGTTAAATCCTCTCTGGTTCTCCCTGTTTAAACTGAAATTGCAGTTCTGATTCACATTACATCATTCTTCACACTTCCCTGGGTTCCCAGGCTAACAGACCTACATTTACATTCTTAACACTTCCTTTTGTTATCTTGTAGCTGGTCAGGAAGCAGAGCAATAAAAATTACATTTGTGTGTTTAAATCCAGCAATTTAACTCCTGGTTAAAACAATAGAAAGAATTTCTTCATCTAGACTCTTTGGCGCCACTGTCTACATCAAAGGGTCACCACATGCTTTACTTTGGTCAGTAGAGTGCACTGTTGTCACATTTTTTCCCAGTTCCACATGTAACACTATTTCTTTACATTTAAGACAGCAAGCCTGTAGTTTACATTCATATTTACAAATGACAGAATTATCTATAAAATTCTATCTGGCTAGGCTGGCAGCCTTCACAAACCTAATCTGCCTTGTTCTATTGGAAGAATAAGCTTATCCCACTTGACTCTTGCCATCTTTCCCCTGTAGATAAAATCCTTCAGCTCTTTATTAATTGCTATCCACAACTTCCCCTCTGGTTTATAAAAATATGTCTGACCTGTGTATAAGACTAAAGAGGCTAAAACATTGTAACTGCTTGTATCTTACTATTGAGATCCATATAACAGAGCTTCCATTTTCTCAGTTTTTGTATTATCTTTTGTTTAGTCTCTTCCCACATATCCTTAGGTGCCACACCAGAATCATTTTTAATCCATACTCCTAAATACTTCATTTTATCATGTCCCCATAAAATCCCCATAGAGACTTGATGAATATGCAGTCTGCAAAGCAGAGCTCTGGAGTAGGTAGCCTTGACTAGGTGATGTCTAATAAATCTTCATTGGGTGATAAATGAGATTTTATATATATATATATATATAGAGAGAGAGAGAGAGAGAGAGGACAAAACCAAGCATTCTGAAACTGGCAGGGAAACATGTGCTAGCATAGGCTGTAATGAGCTGTACGACCATATATTTGAGATAGTAGATCTTCGGTAACATCAGCAGTCAGCATAAATTATACCATTATGGTGTAGCCCACTCTACAAATTTAATTCTGTCCATGGTGATAAATCTCAAAATAAGTATTAGCACACTAGTTTGTTTTCAGTATCAAAATGCACAGAAAAGCAATACAAAATCTTTACTTTCAGTTTGGACTTTATCTAAACATATTCACCTATTATGATGGTTTAAATTATTTATCATGAAAAAAGGCATGGTACTTGATACATGTAGATACTGAATTTAGAGTAATGCCAATAACCCAGATTAAGCATTTTTTTAAATTTTCCAGTGATGGCATGCAGAAAATGTATATAATATATTAAGCTTTGACAGGCTGTGCACATTTATGTGGTACAGTAAAGGAAAGGGATATAAAATAGACAAAGGCTATGACATCAGTGGTGGGCACTGGTGGCAGTATCTGTAACTGACCACTCAGTGAGATGGCAGTGAAGCTTTGTGGTTAAGCTGGTTGACCTTAACTGGAAATGCATCCTCATGAAAAACATTTAATGGTGTAGAAAAGTAAATCAGCCTGGGAAGTGAATTCAGACAAATTATTATTTAGTGCATCAAGAAACTTGTCATGTCAGTTTTAGTAAACAGGATATGAAAAGTAGTTCTCTAGGCTGCCCTGGTAATATAAATTATCATTTAGGAGGAACCACTCACTGTAATTCTGTCAGAGAAAGCACATGAATCAGGAAATTCCAAGATTTTGTTCAGATCTTTAAAGTATATTTTTGAAGCATGAGTTAAACTGCAGAGGATGTCTTGAAGTAAGTAGAAGTTGAAATAGTAGGACAAGGAAAGAGGCAGAGTCAATAACAATGCAAACCGATGTTCCAGATTGCCAGGACATATATCATTTGGTGCAGTTTCAGTATCAGCGCTGTAGTACAGAAAGAAGAGAATTATAGACTAGCTATTCATATCTCAACAGGTCTTTTCAGTCTGCAGGTGAGGAATAAGCTGAAGGTGCATAATAAGCGACATGATGTGCATGAGATGAAGTGAAGGGAGTGAAATCAGGTGTGTAGTGACCATTGTGTTTGAGAAAAATTAAAAAAGCTAGTACATATATGGATTATTAAACTGCATTTTGCATTAAGGGTACAGTTCTGGATTCAATATATGCAGCATGATATTAGGAAGGAAGTGCAGATGTTGTATTAAAAATTTTGAAAAAAGGCAAAAACTGGTCCCTTGGAGGTAGATCTGCATGCTCAGTGGATGCCGATGGATATACACAGAGTAGGCTGGAGCTAAAGGACATGCTTCAAAATTTTTGTCTATTGTGGTAGTTACAAATTAGCTAGAGTAAAGGCCTAAGTGGTACAACTACAGCTATGAGGTTAAGGAAGATAAACAGTGTCAAAATAGATGGATAAAAAAGATGGTATGGTAGCTAAACATACTCTGTTAGGATTAGATAGATATGCTAGCAATACAAAACTTCAGAGTTTATTGGATAAGGGAAAGGAATGAGATAGAGGTTGTGGCATGCTACCAGAAACTGAAAATGATGCATTTTAAGACTGAGAGTTATTCTATAGTCCTCCAGCAACAGTTAGTTATACAACAAACTAGAAAAAAGCTGGTGACAAACACCAAAAGGAGGAAAGGCACAGTTTACCATGTTCTGGCTCAGGAAGATCAGAGATGTGCAAATCTGCAGCCACGAAGCAATGAAGGAAGAAGTGGAATAACTATGTTAACACAATCATATGTCAAAGAATCAGCACCAGCAATTCCTAATAAACATTATAAATGCAGTCGTACCTCTCAATTGCCCACATTTTCGCAAAATGTTCAGATTTTTGTCTCATATTTTAGCTCTGTTCCTCATTAAAATTTATGGTTTTCTGGCAAATCACTGAGGATTGAAGTCACTAAATAATGACATACATTTGAGTTCCAGACTTCATATCCTTCAGAAAATGCATGATAACACAAATCATGTTATTATAGCAACTTTCTAAGTTTATAAGAGCAATATTTTTAATTTTGAATGCAAAAATGCATTTTGGACAGCGCAGTGGTGCAGCAGTAGCATTGTCGTCTCACAGCAAGAGGTTCTCCGGTTCGATTCTTGACTGGGGTGCCTTCTGTGTGGAGTCTGCATGTCCTGGTGTGGGTTTCCTCCGGGTGCTCCGGTTTCCTCACACGTTATAAAGACATGCATCTGAAGCATTTCTCCCCGGGCCTCTGCTGAAAACTGGCGTGTTCCAAGTCGGACTTTCCCAGTTAACAAATGTTAAATAAATAAATAAATATTTAAAATATGTCCCTATTTTTGGGTTTTGTCCCCACATTTTGTCAGGCTTTGTCCAGATTTCTTGCACTAAGAAGTTTTGATGTATGAATAAAATAAGAGAAGATGAAGATGCATTACAGCAGACTTACAGCATCTACACCTAGAGAAACACATCTTCAGTAGAGTTATGAGGACTCATTACAAGGGCGAAGCAGCAAACTCAGTAGACTCATAGAATGGGGCTCCAAACATTGCACTTGTGCAAGAAATCTCCATCTAGGATTTATGTATTAAGTTTGCATATGTAAAGTAAAAAAAGGATATAGCGCCATACCCCTCAACTGTTCCTAATATTTAGGGATATCCCTAATTTTGGCCTCTCCGTTTTAAAATTGGAAATTATTTTGTGAAAAGGTGGTAGATTACAGTCAGTAAATACTGAAAATCATCAGCAAATACTGATAATCATTACAGTTATAGACAACTTATTTTACTTGAGAAAATGTATGTTGTTCCCTTATCCTCTTTTTTCTATAACTTTCCGACTTAATGGTTCCAATATTTTAAAAGTCTCCTTAATTTGGGACATTTTCCTTAATTATTTTCTGATTAAAGTTAGAGAGCCATGTTTGAGGAATAACCATACAAGGGAATCTAAAATGGTTAAAGGTGTGTGGATGGGAAAACAGTGGTAATTGTTAATACTGAGATGTAGATGACAACAGAAAAAAGAACACTCCAATCGTGTAATCATGATAACTTTTGTTAGAAATGCTGCATAACACAATAAAAGAGTAAGCAAATATATTGTACGTGACTCCTCTGTAGCAGATCAGGACTTTCACAGTACGGTGAAATGGATATGTTCTCCAATACCATAGATAAAAAGTAAAGAACTGTTGTCTGCCTACCTTTCTATCTTTTTTGGCCACACTATTCACAGTTCCATGTAATGAAGTGAATTATGTCCCTTTGCAGTTTTCCTTGACAAAGACAGTCATAGCAGGATACAGTAGTGTTATTTGCAGTGAGGTTGTGCACTTGTATATTTCCTCAGTTAACTAAACAGAAAACCAGCAGACTGAATGAACTGCCCAACCTTGTAAAGACAGTGCTGAGGTTCAAACCTAGTTTCCAGTTTTCCAAGTCATTGCTCAAGTCACAAATCAATTACAGTCATTAGTGAATGAGGCTATGCAACACCACTGCAACGCAGCACAAAAAATGTTATGGCTCTCTTATCAAAAGTGAACTTTTAATTTCAAAATACTGCTAAACTAATTATATGTAAGTAGCTGGAGTCTGAGTGAGCATAGTCTCTATTTCTGGAGGTGCAATTTTAAAGTAAACAAGTCTATGAATGGCCCACAGCTTGACTTGCAATAGAGCACTTTTAAATTATAGCACTCATCGAAAAACTCCAGATATTATTCATGTAATTCATGCTCTGAAGGAAATCAGACTGAGTGAAAAACTTCATTGTTGTTCATATTTCAAAACATACATTTATAGAGGTATAAGGCTTTCTATACATCTAAGAAATAAAAGCTAATCTGGCCTCACAGTCAGTATCTTTTCCTTGGCACCATAGAGTATTATGGGTATGTTATTTGCCTGTATATAGACAAATGTATGCATATATATATATATATATATATATATATATATATATATATATATATATATATATATATATATATATATATACACACATTTATTATGTCCTGTTAATACATGCATGCTGCTGCTGTTTCACTGTATGTTACTATCATTCTTGGCTAATAATGATTTTCAGCTCTATGTCATCTTAAAATTACAGCTCGTTGATCTTTTCCTGACATCCTACAGAAGGTCATGTGAGCAGACACTGGCCAGTTTCATTGGCTACACTTAGAATCAACTACCCAGCAAGAATGGACATGTGAAGGCCTGTCATAACTAGATATATGTCCTCCCATGATCCCTCATTAGTCAAATCCTCAAGGACTGTCATTACAAGGGTGCTGTCTACCTGTTTAGTTAAATACCACAAACAATACTGGATCTGAATATGAACTCATAGTGGCCCGATAAATATTCCTAAGTGTTTCTCCTAAGGAGAAAGAGAGTCACTTAGGAAATGTTGCTACTGCAACTGTATTCTTATGAACTGCAACTAAGGACAGCACTGTCAGTAGACCTCATCCTTGCCAGAGTGTACTTAACAACAACAAATATTCACCCATCATGTTGCAAGGCACAACTGCCTGTCTTTTTCATATTCTGAAATGACTGTGTACGCTTTGCATCACACATTTCAAGCACTAACAGTGGCACAAAAGCTGTGTCGACTTGGCAGAGTACTGCTGGAAGTGAGACCTGACTACTGTGTATTTGTTGACATTAAATGAAAGAATAGGAGATGAAGAATGGAATTTGCTGTCTACAGTATGGCTGCCACTCTTTCTTAGTGGTGATGCCACACTAAAAGTTCTAAAGAAAGTTGGTAGCATTCTTTCTCAAAACATACTGACAAAGAGGGCAAAACCACTTTTATCTCTGCTTCCTCCCTCTGCCACTGAGATTTTGCTTTCTGAAATATTAAATTCAGTTTAAGGAATTTATTCTGTATGACTCATGGCTTTTGATCAGATTGTTTGAGGTATACAGCCAGCATTTTCTTGTATAAAAAAAACAGATCATACTATATCCTGAACAACTTGTACAATCCTTGCAAGTTTTGCATTTAAAATCAGTAGTCCTACATCAGCAGCAACTGTAACAGCTAAGTCTATTCAGTTCACTGAATTGTTATACTTTGATTGTTGCACGCAACTCACTTCTTGAGTGCTTCAATGACTACTATATTTGGAAGCCAGCCAAGCTGAGTTCAGATTACAGGACAAAATGGATTGTTTTTAAGTGGTATACTTAATATCTTTTGCTGTCTGTCCAAATATTTCAGATGGCAGGAAACACATGTCAGCAGAGATTTACCAGATTTTCCTTTTCTTTACATAGCTTTCTGTGGTTTTGTCAGCCGTTAGCCCTGTCACTGTTTATTGCATTGTCTACTTGTGAGGAATCTGTGTTATAAAACCCAACAGCTGTGCACATCAACAGTCACAGCAGCTGCACAAAAAGGCCTTCCTTTGTTATATATGAGTAGTCCTGTTTCATTCTATACAGTAGGTATCCGACAAACCTTTTAGCAGCTTTACCCACATTACCACTCACTGACCACACACCACATCTGTCACAAAAAATGAACAATAAAACTTGCAGGGAGTGGACCATATTGCACCAGCCATATGCTGCTTGTCTCTATAATCTTCAAAAAAGTATGCTTCATAGTTAATCTTACTAGTTAATCTTACTGTTAAGCCAGGTAAAAGTCAAGTTCAGGTCACGAGTAGGGAAACAACAGATGTTCCACTGAGTATCTGCTTACTTGCATTTTATATTGACAAGAATACAAAGAATTTTCATTTAGAAATCAATTTTTGTGATGATTAAAGGGCTGCAAAATAAAACATTCCTGGACACGTATATCAATAAGGCTCAGACAGACTATTATAACATGAATTGCTGAACCCATATAAAGCAAAATTTAGCTTCACGTTCCCTGCTAACCAAAATGTGCTGCTGATTAAGTTTGTTGGCAGAAAAAGGAACAGTATGAATCCTTTAGTGATCTGGCTTTCTCATACCAACCAAGAGAGAGCTGCAAAAGAAGAAGTCCTTATGGGTCTCCAGTTACTTCTCAGTAGAAGACTGACGGCATTAGATGGGTGCTTAGGTTTCAAACAGATTCACTGTACTGAAATTCAAATCATGTAGGGCTTCAGTGATCAGTAACCTAATCCTGAATGTGATCTTCCACTTCCCAGCATGTAAGATCAAGAAAGACTAGGGAAATATTCCTTATCTGTAGCTTAACTATCAAATTCTGGAACAGCTGTAAGCAGTGGATTTATTTTGCACTCACAACATGATACATTGTGTTCTGTGTGTCCAAAAGTAATTAAGGTATATGCCTGGCTGAATACAACATCTTCTGATAAAATAAGATGTCTGACGTAAGTCATGTTTCACAGAAGATGGAAAGTACCTAGACAATGCTATAAATTCTCTTGCTCCATCACTAGCAAACACTACACCTACATTTTAAACCTGTCCCATCCTATCTACACTTGTCAAGTCAATATTTTATTTGGCAAGTAGAGCTGACTGTTATTTAACTTACTACTTGCTCCATTAACAAATGCATCCAATTTGCTTGAATACAGTTTGAACAATCCAGTAGATGGGGGAACTAAACAATAGGTCCTATAAACAGTTTCTGAATTTTAGTCTTTCTGATAAACAAGAAGCCAGGTTCATAAAACATTCTTTCTGAGTAATGACCTAAGAGATACAAACAAATAAAAAAATCAGATATAGTGATACAAAACAAAAAATATTTGATAAACATAACCAAACCACAATCAGCAGAGTCAAATTACTAAACAGTCAAAAGTTCACTTTGAATAAAACACAGCTATACCAGCTGTAGTATTAAGATGCTATATGTAAAGGTGTTACAATGAAAGGATTGTCTTGGGTGTACTGCAACCTGGGATCTAAAAGTGGAAAGTTATAACTGAAACAACTAAATAAAGAAGGACATTCCACATTTTCTTTGCATCTGATAAGAGACAAAGCAGGCAAGGTCTGTACAAAAAATAAAATGGCTCCTACTTAACTAGCATATAGACATGTAAGAAACCTAATAAACTAACTTATCATCAAGGATAAGAAAACCTCTTACTCAACCAATCAAAACATGCACACTAATAATCCAAAACTGTTCTGGTCCTCAGTCAATTAATTGTCAAATCCAGGACAAGCTACACAGCCAACAAACACACAGAAACAAAATTATTACCATAGCCAACCAATTTAATACCCAATTTATATAGACAGTACAGTCATTAACCAACCAGGTAATTAATCAAGTTCTTGATGTCCCTATTCAATCAAATAACTTCCTTCAACAATTCTCCATCCAAATAGTTCCCACAGATATCAACAAAAAATAACTCAAAACATTAAAGACTACTACAACTGCCCCTGATAATCTACCTGGTGAATATCTTCCCTCCCATCCCTTACCTCTCAATCTAATGCATTAGTTATAGGACACCTGAACATACAAAGTGTTAACAAAAAAGTCACACATCTCCATTCTCTTCTTGATCTTCACTCCTTCGATATTCTCTGTCTTACAGAAACCTGGCTAAAACCCTGCACTAAAGATAATGAAATCATTCCCCCAGGTTATAACATTGTGAGACAAGATCGAAATACCCACAGAGGCGGGGGTGTAGCCCTGCTATTTAAGACAAAACTTCACATATCCTTAGTTCCCTATGAACCTCAAGTGGATACCAAGGCTGAACTTCTTTTGGCAAAATTGCAAATTAACCCAAATAAATCAATCTTTATACTCTGTATCTACCTACCCCCCGGAAACAACACTACTATAATCGAAAACATCCTTAGTTGGACATCTTCAAATTACCCCAAGAAACTATCATATTAGGAGACCTAAACCAAGATTGGTCCTCAATAAACTCAGATAACCCCACCACCCATATTAATCTACATGGCTATTCTCAAATAATTAACACCACTACCAGGATCAACAAACCTAGCAACAAAGAAAGCATACTAGATTGGATTCTAATTAACAAACAACAACAATCCTACCTTGCAGGTACCTTACCTGATAACATTAGTGACCACTACCTAACCTATATCATAAGACTAAAGACTACTATCACTAACAACCCAGCCCTTAAAACCTCACGATATAATAAACACTTTAACCTTATCCTCTTCTTATCTGAACTAAATGCCTGCAACTGGAACCCCCTAAAAACTCTCACACTCGCTGATGCGGTTGAATATTTCAATTCTAGATTCTTATCATTCTTTGACAATCATGCACCAGAACGCACCATCAGAGTTAAAACTAAACCAGCCCCCTGGCTAACTAAAGAAACAAGACAAAAAATGTTACTCAGAAATAAATCCTGGTCTAAATGGAGATCTAGTAAATCTCCTTCAGATCAACTGATGTTTAGGCAATTCAGAAATTCTACCAAAAAAGCAATAATCTGTGACAAAAGAAACTATTATAGTAATCTCCAACAAATTAATACTAATAAACCACAACAATTTTGGGCAACCTTAAATAAAATTATTCACCCTGGTAAGACTACTACTCCTGCCCCCTCTGAGTCAGAAAAACACACAACCCTAGAAACTGCCAACACCTTTAACTCCTTCTTTACTGAAACCATTAACTCTCTAGCCTCTCACCTCTCCATAGATAAATCATCCATCCCTGACCCCACTTCTACTAATCTTCCTACCTTTAAACTACAACCTATCTCCACCTCCTTTATCCAAAAATGTCTCCAAAAACTCAAACCTTGTACCCCCTCTGCCGACAAACTTCCTGCCGAATACCTTCAGAAGCAGCATCCATAATAGCCTACCCTGTATCCATCCTTATAAACAGAACTATCAGCGAAGAGTCCATTCCTGATATCTGGAAAATCTCATACATCATCCCCCTACATAAAGGTGGCAACTCCAATGAGTACTCCAATTATAGACCCATAGCCCTCTTATCACCAATAGCAAAGATTATGGAAAAATGTATACACCATCAACTAATGAATCACCTCACTAAACATAATATTCTGTCCAATTGCCAACATGGTTTTAGGCCTTTTCACAGTACTACCACTGCCCTCCTTTCCTTCACTGATCTTATCTTTAAAAATCGCAACAATAACAACCTATCTTCAGCCCTCTTTATAGACCTTTCCAAAGCTTTTGACATGGTCAACCATCCCCTACTCCTACAAATCCTGGAATCTATCTCTCTTGAACCCAAGGCTATCCACTGGTTTGCCTCTTACCTCAGCAATAGAAAGCAGGCCGTCCTCTGGGGTAACAATCTCTCATCTCTGCTACCTATCACTCTTGGTGTTCCACAGGGCTCTATTCTAGGCCCTCTCCTTTTCACTCTATTCATAAATGACCTTCAATTAGCCTTACCCCAAGCAACTTGCATTCAATATGCAGATGACTCCACACTTATCTGCTCCGCAAAAACTTCCTCTGAGTTACGAACCCTTACTCAAAACGTCTTCAACACAGTCGAGACATGGTTCTTAAAACGCTGTTTACTTTTGAATGCTAAAAAAACCAAACTCCTCCTATTTAAGCCTACTTCTAGGTCCCCCCCACTAGAATTCTCCATCTCTTCTAACAATGGTACTGTTATATCCCTGATTCTACCACTAAGCTGCTAGGTGTGACTATAGACAACTGCCTTACTTTTGATACTCATATTAACAATACCATTAAAATAGTCAATCGAAAACTGGGCTCCCTCTACAGAATTAAAACATTCTTAACTCCCAATGCTAAAGCTACACTTGCCCACTCTCATCTTATTTCTACTCTCCTCTATGCTTCACCCATCTACACTAACCTCAAGAAGAACAATCTCTCTAAATTAGCTAACACTCTCAATAACATAGCTAGATTTGTCACCGGAAACAAATATAGAACCCATCACTGTCTGAATCTACAACAACTTCACTGGCTAGAATTTCACAACATGCTATTACTCTCTCAACTTACCTTTGTCCATAGAATATTCTACCAACCTAACAATACACCTATCCTCTCTAATCTCTTTACCCCTTATACAAACCTAAATTCCCTTCGGTCCTCTAACAAACCTCTAGTTACTATATGTAAATCTAATAACTCAGCTGGTGACTCCCTTTTCTCCAACACCATTGGTAAGTCTTGGAATCAGCTTCCCACTGAACTCACTTCCATCACATCTCCTATTCTCTTTAAACAAAAACTAAAAACACACTTAATAAAACACTGGCTGTGCCCCTGTCTCAATCCTGACTAACCATGGCCCAGTAGTCTCTCACCTTTCTATCCTCCCTACTCTAAACCTGCTCTCTACTATTGCAGTCTCATACTTATACACTTTCCTCTCTTTTCTTATCTATCATGTTCTTTTTTTTCTCTCTTACCTCCTACCATATTTTAGTCCAAAACTGATAATTTTAAGTATTACTAAACCAGGACTTAATTTTTATGTTGAGCACAATACTTACTTATCCTATCAAACTTTGTTCCCTTCATTTTGTTTTGTATTGACTGTCTGTACAATTTGTGGAGCTTTTCTCCCCGGGCCTCTGCTGAAAATGGAGTTGTCTCCAGTTAGACTAGCCCGGTTAACAAATGTTAAATAAAATAAATAAATAAATAAATAAAGTAGCAGAAATTATTGCATTTCCTGTTTCAAGTCTGTCAAATTGATCCATATCTGAAAAAAAGTTCCCGTGTTATGGAAAAAAAAATATTCGTTATTCCACTGCACATGGGTGAAATTAATGCAGCTCTTTCAAACTGTATGTAGACCAATTGCCGTTTTATATGACATATCAAAAATATTAGAAAAAATGTATTCGTATACAACTTCTCAGCTATATAATAGATAACCAGCTTCTGTCTTCAACCCAACATGTTATCAGTGTGACATAACCAGTTTTATACCTCTTCAAATGTTCAATGTTTAACATCTGCTAATGCATAAATATCTTTTGTTCTGTAATAGTTGTCTTTATTTCATATGAATGTAAACTAATTAGCAAATGTGTGTGTAATTGTTAATGTATATTACTCCATGTCTGTACATGTATATTACTGAATGCCTTTTTAAAAATGTTTGTAATATGTTGGAGCTTTTGTCCCTGAGGCTCTGCTGAAAAGGAGTTTTGACTAAACCCAGTTGAACAAACCTGGTTAACAAAATCAAAATAAAAATATAATAAACAGAAAGCCTTCCTTACTGTCATTTGTGAGCTTTCGCAGATAATATAAACTGAAACAGTCTTTTAGCACTCAGCCTGTGTCAGTGTCTGGTAACATATTCAGGGAGCAGCATAATTTATGTTATGTAAGAAGGAAACTAATGAAGGCTTGAAATTTGCTAAAAACTGCTATGTATTTGTTAACTTTAGGGCTGAGTTGGTCAAGGTGAAGATAACATACTATTGTGACTGCATCACTACATAAATTGAAACGTAAACACGAAAATTAATATTCATTACATTTTACATTATATGAAGAGAAGAAACAGATATAATCAAAGTATACTATGTATAAAGGAGCACTGTGGTACAGTTAAAAGGTGGCACAATCCCATTTCTTATAGGTTTTAGGTTTGATTACTTCAGCAGAATGATAACAGATGCTAAGAATTTTTGCGTGAAAAGATGGACTGGAGGCCAGAAATTGAAATGCACTTTTCATGGTATCCAGAAAAGACTTTTCTGTCAATTTGTGGGTCTGAGTTCAGACTTCAAGTGCAACAGATTTATGCTTCACTTATCACCTATTGATATGCCTTGTCTTGATCTCTTAGAGCATCAGTATGAAGTAATGTAGGCACATGGGGCTGGACTGGGTTCAGTTTTCCCACATATCAGGAAACAGAGGGTAGTAGGGGTGATTACAGTCCTGTGAAGGATGTACAGGAAATGTGATGAGAGTAGACAGAAAATAGCACTTAAAAACTTTCTTACAAGAGGAGAGGGAAATCATTAGCATGGAATAGTTCATCAGGAGACAGAAGATGGAATAATGGGGCATGTGGACACTAGAAATGGTACATGTGAAGTGTAGTGCTGATGTAATGGGAATAGCTGGATAGGAGATGGCTGTGCTAAAAGAACTGCATGGAACAGAGAAGATGCATGTGGTGGGGTAGCCAGGAAAGGAGGGTCGAAGGTATTTAAAAGATAAAGGAAAACAATGAGGAGAAAAAGAGGAAAGACGGGTACATAATGTGAGCATGGTTTGTAATTAATGAATGTGTAGTTAACAGCTCCACAAACAGAAGAGCATGACAACTCCATAATTACTACACTGTCCTCAAATGAGCCCAGGAAGCAGACTGCAGGTTTTGCATATGCAAAGAAGAACTTGGACTTTTTCTGTCTACACCTACCTCTGCCACGTCCTACCTGTTGGCAACCAAGGTAGGAGATTTGCGGTGCCCATGACTGCCAGATTTCATTGTGAACAAGCTTCTGTGCCCCTACATCATAGAACGAGGGCATATACTCTGAGCTGTCAACCTCCTCCAACTTGCATGAGCCCAAGCCCAAAATCTGGAGAATAACAGCTACCAAGTGAAGGCCAAGCTACAAATAACAAAAGTCAGCACCCTTCACCAGGTAAATCAGGTGGCAATTATGCCTTCACTTCCTACTTTTCCAGATAGCCATCTCTACTACCTGAATTTAAGTTAGCTGGATCACTATCTGGCTTCCACCCATCTGTACTACCAGGATTGCATTCCCAAGATTTAGTATCAACAAACTGTCACAATAATGTTTACTTCTTAACTATATATACCAGCCTATCAAAAGTAAGGGTTCTGAATTTCCAGAAGGCACATAAATGTTCAGCCAGACATACTCACTGTAGTCAGCTGAGAACATTTTTTGAGAATCTGTAAGAACCAGCATGACTTAAAGATTTGAAGATTTGCACCAGTGAATGCTACAGTAGCTGCTCTGGTGGCATAGACGGATACATCCCTGATTACAACCCAGATGACCTAGGATTGATTAGAAGCTCAGGCAACTGATGGAGTGGCAGTGAGGGATGGGAGTTATCATCCTTAGTGGGAAGGTGGTTCTGTGTGCATCTGCTAAAACAATACCTGGTGGATGCTGGGGACATTGCTAATGGGAGGCATGGACCAAAGGGGAGATAGGATGGGAACACAGCTGTGCTGCTGAGGCAACAGGGCAAAATGCCACATGTCCCCACTGAATGCCTGCCCCTTGGACACTATCATAGAAACCATGGCAGGGGAAAGAAAATGTGTATATCAAAAGGACCCCCCACCCCAAACAGATGTTAACAGCTAGACTTCAAGAACACCATTAAGATCTGCACTGGTCCCAGTCCTATCAAAAGACTACAGGTGGTAAATAAGAGACTGGCAGACTTAGAAACAGATGTTGGGCACTGGGTAGGGCACCATAGGATGTTGTAGAGGGGAGAAAAAGCTACCAAAAGGAAAAAAAAAATAACACTGATTGGCGCACTAATTGTTTAAGGAGTGGAGTCATTTGAAAACCAGCCTGTTCTAATTTCTGTGGGAGACAGAAGATGAACATAATGCATAGTTTGTTCAGTGTGTAGGGCAACATTTGGAGATATGTCTGCCATTATAAAATGCAAGATAGGGTGGGAACAGCAACAGGAGGCTGCAAGTATGGAAAGCAAATACATGGCTACACCCAGATTTACAGTACCTTACAAAAGCTGTAGCAAATGGACATAAAGGCAGCATGGAAGAATTGAGACATCAAACCTTTTATTTCAGAAGCAAGGACAATCATTTAAAGCAGATACAAATATTAAAAAGCAGGAAAATAATGATTCCAAATGAGGTGCCACCAATGGCTAATGGAAAATATACAGTAATTAAGAAATATATGGGAAAAAGAAGGAGAAAGAGGACAGAAAACAAAGCCAACTAAAGCAAAGCATTAGAAAGACATGCGTCTGGAGCATTTCTTCCAGGCCTTCACTGAAAATTAGCTTTGTTCCAAGTCAGACTTTCCCGGTAAACAAATGATAAATAAAATAAAACAAAATAAAAGGTGGCAGGACAGGCAGAGATGAGTATAACCAAAATTAGTAAAGAAAGAATATAAAACATTTTATAAAATGCAGAGAGCAGGACTGTAATTTGAAATAAAATAGAAAGCCTGGAATAAAATGATGATGACAAAAAACAGAACTACCAAATGAATACATTTTGTATTCAAGAAGGATAAGAAGACTTGTTACCAAATTCAGCCTGTAGAAGAGACGAAGAAAAGGGGGTGATTCCATTCTCATTCAGATAAAAAATCTGAAAACATGAAAATACAAAAACGAAGTTTGTAGCACCGAGTAACAAAGCCCCAGATATTACAGACATAGGTTCAGATAGAGGGACCTGGGTGCTATGTGATCCTCCTGGAAAGGTGAGGATGTCCTACTGATGGTGACTCACTTAACTCAGGGAGAGACAGAACTGGTAGAACTCAAGTACAAAGAGTACCTATCGGTAAAGGCTAGCAGACAAGCTCTCAAAAAATAGCAAGGAGAGATCCAGGCAGCTCAGACATAGTTAGAAGTATATGATAAAATACAAGGACAAGTTTTCCCTGCACTACACACTGCACCCCATCTCAAGCATGGCAGAGAAGCACTAGGGACACAGAAAAGAGCCCACAGAGACAGTGTATGACAGTTAACCGATAAATGGCTATCATATTCCTCCTACTTGAAATTACATGTTACTATTAAGGTATCCCCCTCCTCCATTTGTGAAGGGGCACTTTCATCATGGAGAGCTATGGACTACTACACCAGTTAGGATGTGGAAACTAACTCATCTGGAAACAAGGCTGGCTTGATGGCCAGGCAGGCCAGAGCAAAATTGAACTTAATCTCTATTACACTTATATCATAATCTGAAAATACATTGTCCAGTTTTTTTATAACTTCCCTCAGTCCTTTAATTTATGTTTCTGCAACAATAATCTGACTTATTTAACTATTTCTCAGTTATATAAATCATTTATCTGGCTTGCCCACCTCTAGTCCAGATCAATTTATTAAACTGTGGGGAGAAAACCTTGTATTTCTGGTGGTCTGGGCCATAGCTCTTAATGAATGCGTTTTTAAGCAAACTGTAGCTGGGTCCAGCACTGGGAATACCCTCAAAAAGCCCCATTAGAAAACTGCTGCAATATAGCTAACCTTATCCATAAAAATAAAAAACCCTCAGTCGCTAGTGTTGTAAGTTCATCTAGTGACTACCTCACAGCTAACCCTCCTGCAAAACAGTAAATTAAAGCAAGATTAAAACTTGCCTAAAAGGCCTGTTGGAAGTAATACTACACCTACCTTGCAACCTCCAATCACTGGCAAATTGGAAAACTGGTTAAGCCCCGCTTCACTCGGGCTCGCTTTGCACGCCACTCTGTCCCAAATTCCACCCACCCCTATTATTGCTTAATTTATATCTATCTAGCCAAACCAAACTCCTCTACAACCAATCAGCAGCAACCAATACTACAACCTCAACCAACCTCACCTGCCACCACTTGCCTCCCTCCCCTCCACTACTCCCATACTAGTACCAAATCTCAACCTAACTACTATGTCTATCCCCACACTTTTATTGCTAACCTTTCTGCCATCCCTGCTACTCATCCCATATCTACTCTCCTCCTGTGAGAACACAGGATACCTTGGCTTTCACTACCCTAGATGCCGAACCTCAACTCCTTCACTTACACACAATATCCCTCAACTTCTCCCTTCCCATATTCTTAACTCAACAACCCCACCCAATTATGTTCCTATCAGGCCTAAATACATCCGCTCCAAACCAAGGTACTATTACTGTACTCTACTCAGGATCTGGAAACTCATAACTAGGATAAAAAAACAAACTCGCCATGGATGGTGACATCCACCCAAACCCTGGTCCAACCGCTACTACTGCCCCTAATCTCTCCACCAATTCTCTGACCAATATAGACCCCTCACATAGACCCCCAGACTCCTTGCTGGCCTGCCATCTAAACATCAGGAGCATTAATAACAAAATCCAGCACCTACATGCCCTCCTGGCAGTATATTCACCTGATATACTCTGCCTCACAGAAACATGGCTAAAACCTGCCACTAAGGACAATGAAGTCCTGCCGCCTGGATACAACATGCATAGACTTGATCGTACCCAAAAAAAGGGAGGAGGGGTAGCAATACTCTATAAGTCCACCTTATCTGTCACAATAGACACCCTACAACCCCCCTATTCAATAACGCCAAAATTATTATCACAAAGCCACATATTAACAACCAAAAAAGCATAAACATTGTCTGTGTCTACATTCCCCCAGGGAAGAACACAGACACCCTTGAGGAGTTCCTAACCTGGCTCAATAACAACCAGCCATAGGAAACCATAATCCTCAGGGACTTCAACATTGACTGGAATGGCTGTTCCTCTCAATCCCTGACAACCCATGTAAACTTCCATGGATTTACCCAAACCATAACCTCACCCACTAGGCTAGGTAAATCACAAAACAAAGCCAGTACCCTGGATTGGATACTCATCAACAACTCCCCACATCTCTATACGTCAGGCACCTTACCAGATGATCTAAGTGATCACTACCTCACATATATACTCAAACTTAAGATTAACTACTGTCACCAACCCACCTATAGAACTATAAGAAGCAACAAAAACTTTGATCTCCAAAAATTTAACAGTGAACTAAAGGCATGCAACTGGTCTGTCCTAAAAAACCTCCCCTAGATGAAGCTGTCACTTACTTCAATGCCAAATTCCTGGTTATTCTCGACCTTCATGCCCCTAGTCGGACTAGTAGAACCAAGGGCAATGCTGTACCTTGGCTCACTAAAGATACTAGGACCAAAATTGCATTAAGAAATAAAGCATGAGCCACCTATGGGACAACTAAAACCCAACCTGACCAACTCTTATTTAGGCAACTAAGAAATGATGCGAAAAAATCCATAACGATAGATAAAAAGAACTACTACTACTACCGCCTACAACAAGTACACAAATATCAACCTCAGAAATTCTGGACAGGAATAAACTGACTCCTCCACCCAGGACAAACCACCACCCCAAACCCATCTGCCACTAATCAAATACCCCCAGAAGACATTGCCAACTCCTTTAACACCTTTTTTACTGAAACCATCCAAACTTTAGCAAGCCAACTCACACCCACTGGTTCTAATCCAAACGTAACCAATTCCAAAGCCATAACTCCCTTCAGTCTTCAACCAGTCTCCACTCAACACAGTAAGACCCTCCTTAGGAAACTAGGTCCCACCACCCTGGCTGCAGACCTCCTCCCAGCTGACTACTTACAAAAGGCTGCAGATGCAATTGCATACCCCATCTCTGTCCTTATCAACTGAACCATATCAGAAGCCATCATCCCCGACATATGGAAAATCTCACATGTCATACCTCTTCACAAGGGGGCAGTTCCACTGAACTGTCTAACTACAGGCCCATAGCTATTTTGTCACCACTAGCTAAGATCATGGAGAAGTGTGTTCATATTCAACTCATGAAATATCTCACAGAGAACAAACTACTATCCAACTCGCAACATGGCGTTAGACCTAATCACAGCACCACAACAGCCCCCCTCTCTTTCACAAACACTATCAACCACCGTAACAATAACGTACTGACCTCTGCTCTCTTCCTAGACCTATCCAAGGCCTTTGACATGGTGGATCACAAAATGCTAATGAACAGCTTGTAGGCCTACAACTTAAACAAACAGGCCCTCCAATGGTTTGATTCCTACCTACAAGGCAGGCAACAAGCAGTGCTGTGGCAGGGTAAACTCTCCTCACACCTCCCCATCAGACTTGTAGTCACCCAGGGCTCAATACTAGGTCTCCTTATTTTCTCCATCTTTATAAATGAACTTAGCACAGTCATTCCAGAGGCTACCTGCATTCAATATGCAGATGACTCGACCTTGATCTGTTCTGCCACCACCCCAGCAAATCTTACCACAATAACTCAAAGCACCTTCAACAAGGTTGAAAAATGGCTATTAAACCAATGTCTAATACTAAATCCCAACAAAACTAAGTTACTTCTCTTCACCCCAATGTATAGGACCACCTCGCCACTGTACAACATAACAGCTAATAATGGTGCCATTATCTCCCCAGCAACCCAAACTAAACTGTTGGGTGTCACGATCGACAACAACCTCAGGTTTGATGTTCACATCAATCAAACTATAAAAACTATCAATAAAAAATGTGGTAGTCTCTATAGGATCAAATCATTCCTCACCCCACAGGCTGGAATTGCAATCGCCCACTCCCATCTTCTATCTACCCATCTTTATGCCTCTCCTCTCTTCTCCCACCTGAGCAAACCTGATCTTAATAAATTGTCATCATGTTACAACCACATTGCTAGATTTGCAACTGGCACACCCTACCGTACCCACCACTGCCAGAACCTGAATCTCCTGGGCTGGCTGGAACTACCCCACCTCCTACAGCTCAACCAGCTCAAAGTTGCCCATAAAATGCTCCACCATCCGGACACTACTCCAGCCCTAAGAAACATAATCTGCCCCTACAGCAACAATTGAACACTCCGCTCATCCACCAGACTCCTTGTACTTACAATCAAATCCAACCATGCTGCGGGTGACTCCCTCTTTGCCAACTCTATCGGTAAAAACTGGAACTCACTACCAGCTGACCTTACCCTAGAGTCTTCACCAAGCATATTTAAATACAAACTTAAAAGCCACCTCAAATCACACTGGATATGTCCCTGTACCAACCCCAACTATTACCGCACACATCCCTCCACCTCACTTTTAATAAATGTCCTTACCTGTCCATCCCTCTTCATCTAACCAGGTAGATCCTTCACGATAGCTACTCAAGGTATTGATTGTGTAAATAAAATATCTTAAGCCCAAGGTAATATCTTATCAATACCAATTACTTGAATTGAAATGTATGCCTCAGGCCTCATGTATGGTTGTATTTGCTATGTCTGCAATCAGCTTGTATGTCTGTAACCTCAATTATTGGACTATGTATTTTTTGTAATGCCTGTAACCTAAGTGCAATGTTCCTAGTATTTGTAATATGTATATGTAACTTGGAGCTTTTCTCCCCGGGACTCCACTGAAAATGGACATGTATCCAGTCGGACCATCCCAGTTAACAAATGTAAAATAAAATAAAAATAAAATAAAATTCTTGCATAAATTTATTGTTACTCTTTTTTATGTGTAGGCTGAATCTATATGCATTGAATGGCTTATTATAGTAAAGTGCTTTTAATTATTTATTGATTGATTGATTGCTCTTCTGCTGAGGGGGTGGGCTCTGGTCCATAGTACCAGCTGCACTTCTGGGAAGAGGCCAAGATGACATTTGGACTGCAAGCTAGAGTCTACCTTCCCTATCAGAGACTGATCTCAGAGTACAGGCAAAGAGGAAGGGATGGGGAATTCTGAGTGAAAGACCTGCTCTGATAGAGTTTATAGTTGAATGTAAAACAGAAGCTGCTGATAAAAAAAGGGATAATTAGAAGGGCATATAAAATATTGCACAATAACTATAAGAGTCAATCAAGTGGATAAGCAATTTATATGGAAACAATGGGAGGATATATGTATGTCTTACAAGTACGCAACAAAGTGTAGAAGATATAGGAATTTTACTTGGAAGTGTTTGCATGGATATTTTTATACCCTAAACAGACTCAAAATAATTTTCCTTATGTAGATGGCAAATGTTGGAAGTGTGATGGTGAAGAAAGAGGTAACTGGGAATATATGTTTTGGGTTTATGCATTTGCAGTCTTTAACAATTCCTTTCAGAGTACTCTGTCAGAAATATTGGATGAACATATGGATGTAACTAAAGAAGTGATTCTTTTGAGCTGGGACACAGGATCTGAATTACCTAGACATAATAAGGCCTTGGTAAGTTTAATTCTGGTGGCTGCCAAAAAAGCAATTATTAGAAAATGGAAATCAAAGTCTAAACCAACAAACAGTATTTGAAGTACAGAATATTGTAACAGAGATAAAAGAACTGTAAATGGGACCTTTAGAAAAGGGTTGAAGCAAATTACATAGAAATACACGGAAATTATGGGAACAATACATGCAGAATAATGTTCTAATGGAGGAGTGAGATTTAAGGAAAGGTAAGAATTAAGCAATGCATGTATTGTTAGATTTATGATAGTTATAAAAAAACATGTGATGCATAATATATGTAACTGGGAACATGCTGATTTGGTTTGTTTTCTTTTATATAAATGTACGTTTGCCTATATCTTAAGTGATAATTTAATAAAGGTGTTGCAAAAAAAAAGGGATGACATCATGCCCCCGCCCCGGCTCAGATGAACGTGGTTTGAGGCTGAGTTAAAGTACTCGCACAAGTGGCCAATCTGAAGTGACAGATTCATCCTTTCCTTATGGACTGTTCAGTAACTCCAGATCTCCAATCTAATATCTTTTTTACACCGGTCACAGGCCAGCCATGGGAAGACCCAAACCTATTATGTGCCAGTCTACCTCTATAATTTTCCTTATTCCTGTGGGTGGAACCTTACTCAGACTATGTGTCTCAGTCTTATGCTGTGCTGATGATGCCATAAAAAGGCAGAAATATGCATGTCCACATCTATAGGGGTTGGGCTTTATTGGCCTGAAATTGTCTATAAATAGATTTAAAAGTAAAAGAAAAAGCTGAAACACCTGATATCCTTAAAGGGTAATTTGCATATATCCAATGTTGCTTCTGATGCAAGAGGTTTAAGGTATCACACAGTGGAAAGTCTAGCTTTGCTAGATTTTTCTTTTTGTGCTTTTTAACCAATTGGTTCAAGTATTTGTGGAACCATTAGATTTATGGGGATACAGGAGATACAGAAAAACTGGCCAGGCATAGATCACTCTACAAGAGTCTATAAGATACTAAACAAAGGGACAGTGCTTCCTGAATCTCTTGGTAGCTCACGGTCTTTAAGCCCATGATCATCTTAGTTAGGAACCTCAAGAGTCTTTCCAGTTGTTTAATTTGTCAAGAGAAGTACATGCAAAAGTGGACACTGCATTTAATAATTGGCATAATCAGTGTTAAAGAGAAGGGAATAATGACTTAGATCCGTATGATATTCCATTGAAAATCAGCTGTGCTTAGCAGAAGAATTTTTTGATTACTATTGTCACAGATGATCGAAAGAGAAAAAAATTAACAACCCACATTCCAAGATCTCTGACTACATTTTCATTTTGAAATGGGATATTTATGTTATCTACTGGCAGAAGCGTTGTCTACAAAAATGGTATAACATTATTCTTTTTTACAATTAACTTGAGCCCATTTTCAGTACAACAGTACTTATGACTGTAAAAGTGGTATTTGACAATAACTCCCAGTTTGTTGTTGTCTGCAAACTTAGGTAACCAAAAGTCCTGATTTATGGTCTGGAGATCAGAAAAGTATATGCAGAAAAGGAGGGGTCACAACAGTGATGCCTGTTGGACATCAATGGCTATCTTCATATTCACTGGTCAGGCATCTGGATCACCCACTGTGTGGGTTCTGTCTTTCATCTAGTTTGTTATCCATCTTACCACACAGGAATCTGTTTTTAAAGTTTTAAGCTTACATACAATACAAGCATGGGGTATGGGTTTGAACACCTTAGCCAGGTCAAAATATATTTTGTGAACAACGTGACCACTGTCAACAGTCTGTGTAACCCTCACAAAGCTAACGTAAGCTATTCCCTTGACTAAGCCAAACTGCTGAGGGTCAAGCCCAATGAAAATCTTGATGTAATAGTTTATAAGGTCAGCTATAATACATTCTGTAGCTTTGCAGATGAAGTTTGTCAGGCTGAAGGGTCTATAATTCCTGAAGCTGACGATAGGGCCACACTAATGGATGGGCTTTACCACTTTGATATTCTAAACTTCAAGTTTTGAAGTAGCTAAACTTAAGTTAAAACATTTCAGGAGTGTCTCTTTTAGGGCACACTTAGCACTATTTATTAAATAATAAGTCAGTCTGTCAGGCCTCTTGGAAGAAGTATTTTTGGTCTTACAAAGCACCTTCAGTGTATGTTCCTTTAAGATAATAGGGAGTTTGAGGGATTCAGGGATATAAGGAGTTTGGATAGAAGCATCTGAAGTAAAATTAGCACTGAATTTGTTTGCTAAGATATTGGCAATGTGCATTGGGTCTGAATAGGTGGTGCCATTTTGAATAAGTTCAGAACAAAGTTTAATAATGATTTATAATTGTCATAGCTTCTGATGCTAACCTAACTAAGCACAGTTTTTTTCATAATTTTGTGTCTGCCATATAATTTAAGATTTTTTTTTCTTTTACTGTGAAGTATATTTATGTTAGAGGACCACAAGGTTTGTTTCTGGATTTCCAATTATATTTTGCTCTGGTTGGGATTGTCAACTATATATATATATATATATATATATATATATATATTTATTTATCTAAATGGGCATAGAACTCCTTCATGAAGCTACCTTCTGTGTCAACAAAGGAGCTAATGCTGTCATGAGTGCATTGTGAAACCTTGTCATGGAACTGGCTGAGGTTAGCATGTCTGAGATCCTTGAATAATCCAACAACGAATCCAAACTTAAACTTTAAAGAAAAACATTGACCCAAAAACACCAAGTCTCCAACACGTAGAAAAATATAAAAACACAAATTTAATGTGTTGTAGATAAAAGAATTAACGGTAATACAAACAAATAACGGTAAAGCGCTTTTCGTCTCAATATAGCAGTCTTCTTCAGACCTTAGGAAAAAAAACACAAATACTCACTTAAATACAAACCACATGGCAGTTTCAAAAAATCATTTACCAATGGTGTTAAGTTAGTAATTGAGTGTTGACAAATCATGTATTAAAACAGAAAAACAGAAAAAAGTAATGGAAAGTGTAGATATTTAAATACATTAACAATTATAATGAGTAGATGCACATATAGTGTATAGAAACACACTATCTAGTTATAGTCTAATAGTCAGTAAATTACTCATACCACATATTGGAAATATTAAAATGAAATAAACATAAGTGTACATACATAGACTGTGTGCCACTTATTGTAAATAGCATAGGTACTCCTAGCAAGATATTCGACGACACATACAACTCAAATAATTGTTGAAGACGTTCATTTGAGAACTACAGTTTCAGATTAAACAATTATAATCAGGTAAAACATGTAATCTACATACTTTCACTGTGCAACAAATAAAGCAATAAAATAAGCCAAAGCTTAACTAAGAACCAAGATTTCTGAATTTAAACAGTTATAAAACATATAATCTACATACTTTTACTTTACAACAAATGGAGCAATTCAACAACCCGCATGACTTAACTAAGGACTTATTTAATGCATTAAGTTCTTTAGTTTTAAAATACAGGCAATAGAAGTGACTTCATTTAAACCTAGGGGGTTATAGGAGTTCAGTCACAATTGCCACATCAACTCCTGTCTTTCCAAAATTAAATGGTAATTTTATGTTCACTGCAACCTGGCAAATTACTCTAAATAAGAATTGGTGTGTTGGATGTTCAGAACAGTGCCTAGCCAAAGCATTAAAGGTTACTTTTTCCTTATGTGATAAATGTGCTCATAAATCCTCTCTTTGAATTTTCTGTCCATCTTCCCAACATAATATGCTGGGCAAGCTATACAACTAGCCAAATAGACTATGGATTTTGAGTTACAATTAAATCTACCCTTAGTCTTTACCTTAAAGGAACCTACTTCAAATTCTGTCCCTGTTGCAATAGATCTACAATAATTGCAACTCTCACATTTAAATGTACCACCGGATCTACTACAGATCTGTGGTTCCGTTTCTAAAATCTGTTTCAAATTCCTGTTCTTTCTGTAAATGAAGGATAGTGAATTACCTAGTTTTTCCAACACATCTGGTTCCATCATAAAGATGTTCCAGTTTCTTTTCAATATGACTTCAATTGCTTTGACTTCTAAGCAAAATGAAGTTATAAAACTGCTCGACATCTTCCTAGTGACTACACCTTCATTTTGTATACCATCCTGGTTTATGTTGGTGGTTACTTCCAAACTCACGTCCTCCTCTAAGGTCACTGACATACTAGTAGGTCTAAGAAGTGGTTTGTAAAACCATTCTCTCCTTTTATGTGCAACTTCTTCTACTAGTTCAAGGACTAATTTGTCTGGGTAACCTCTCTTCAAAACATAAGTTTAAGGGTCTCACATTCTTCAAAAAAAAAGTCACATCATCAGTCACCATCCTTGCAGCATGGACAAGTTGTCCTTTTAGCATGGATTTTTTTCTGGTGTATAGGGCGACAACTCGTGTAATGAAGCATGGAGTTAGAATATGTAGGTTTACGGTAGATCCTAGCAACATAACGCTGCTCTTCGATGTTCTTCTTTAACTCAATATCTAAGTACGTAATGGTAGTCTCATGGAATGTGTGGGTGAACTTGAAAAACCAGTGCTGCTATTAAGATGTTGTACAAAACTCTGGGCTTCGGATTCGGTACCTTTAAACAGTATAAAGATGTCATCCAAAAACCTTGTGTACATCTTTATTCTGTCAGCCCATTCATTATCCAAAAAGATGTTCTTGTGTTCCCAGCTGGCTAGTGCCAAGTTAGCATAACTCCCCCCCATATGGTGAACCCATAGCCACGCCAATCTGTTGTTTATATATCAGATTGTCAAACATTTCAAAATTGTTAGTCAAAATAACTTCCATAATTTCCTGAAATAACCTAATTTCTCTACTATTATGCATGCCCCATGCAATAATAATCTCTCCAGTACTCCCTCAATACCTTCTTCATGGGGGATAGAGAAATATAAATCAACTACATCTACTGTCAAAAACATTACAGTCTCGTCATATTTAATTTTGTTAATGGAAGTTAAAAATGCCCATGAGTCTCTACATACTTGCTTTTCATTTACAACGTACTTCTTTAAAATAGAATCAATATATTTCACACTTGCGTATGTGACAGAGCCCCAGGAATTGACTAACACTTTCATGGGTGGATTCTGTTGGTCCTTATGCAATTTCGGCAACCCAAATAGTGTTGGCATTTTAGGGCTAGGTGTGGACAAATAATTAAATGTGTCCATGTCTATCAAACCTTCAATGAATAAATCATTCAAGAAACAATGAACCTTTTTGTAAGCCCCATTCATCTAGTTGACACTGGATTTAGCGTATATACCACTTTCCAAAACCAGTTGCATCCTTGACTTATAATCATTTGATTCCATAACAACTAGTCCACCCCCTTGTCTGGTTTTAAAAAATGGATAGGAAGACTTTTAGTCAGATTCAAAACTTCCCTTTCACTGGCATCCATATTAAGTGTCCCAACATTATTCCTGTTGTTTCTTTGCAAATGTCTAAGGTCAAACTCACACAAATGCTCAAATACACCCAACAATGGATGCATTGGTGGATCAAATGTACTAGACACTCTCAAACTGTTGTTTACATGACTATTCTCACCAAACATCAAATTCAAATTAAGTTTATGGGTGTAGAGTTTTAAATCAATTAATGTTTCAGAAAGTCTAAAGTGATTGTCCGGGACAAAAGTTAAGCCCCTACTAAAAACTTCACATAGCCTAGGATCAATGTCATAGTCAGAGAAATTGTAAATTTTGAAGTCACCTTTTCTATTATATAGAATGATAGGTTTAATAGTTGTCTGTACAACTTGATCACCTACTTCTTGACTCCTTTCACCCTCATGTTGTACTTGGGTCGGTGGTTTTGGCCGTTATTGGAAAAAGAAGGCTGATCGTATGCATTGTTTAAAGCCCCACTTAGGGTTCTGTTACCTTGATTCTGGGACGAGTTGTTGTAGTTCCCTTCCCTTTCTTCATCAACAGGGTCAACATTACTTTGTTGATTAGAGAAAGGTTCTGTTACACACACTGGTTAAAGTTAGTAGCCTGAACTCCTCTCCACTGGTTTGTTAAAGACTCACCTGGTCAGTCAGTAAAATTCCTTGACTGGGATGGGGGTGGTTTAGGATAAGCAACACCGTTCTTATAGTCATTAATGTCTCTTTTTAATTTTTTAAGTTTGATTTCAGTGTTTTTCAAAATCTGCTGCTCTGTAGAGCTAAACACCCTTTTGTACTCAAACTGGTATCTCAGGAAATCTGGGTGCACTTTGATTTCCTGGTCTTAACTTGAAATATCCCTTGCCAAACTGTCAATAGTGGAGCTATAGTGTTTAGACATTAACCCCATTAGTTCTGAACCATGCCTATCAAATAGTTTAATAAGGTCATGGAAAAATGGTGTACCTGCTTCTAACCCTGACGGGTATTGCCATGAATGAAGTCCTTTAGGCACAACACCTTCCTTCCTACATTCCTCAAAATAACATATCTCCAGTTCAAGTTTTTTAGCCTTCAATGATTTCTTGTCAAAGTCTCTTAAAAGAGACACGAGTGGTGTATTCCCTGGCTGGTCGATCCCGTACATTATTCTGCACATCGATATTCAGAGTTGGTGTCTCATTTAACCAAATACTGCCATCTGGGAGCCCAATAAGCTCCGAAGGTAAGGTATTCGAACTACCACATCCTGTACCAAGTGGTGGTGTAACACAATGGCTTCCACTGGCACCTCCTTCGCTCCTCTCACCAATTTGACTTAATCCTTTCATTCCACCATTAAATGTTGACTGATTGTCTCTGCATGAATTAGATGTTTCACACAGTGGGATACCTCCATCCTGCTCCGGTATCACATAAGGGGTTTTAGAAAAAACATCAAAACAAGCTGACAACTCGTCAAGCCTTTTATTTAAGGCTGTTAACATGAATGTCAAGTTGCTGACTTCGGACCCGTTACCAAGTGTAACAGCATTCTGCTCCAGCGATTGTTCAAGGGTGTTGGACACGTTGTCAGTAGCCATAAACAATGAAAATCATAAATGATTTTAACTCAAAATCCGTAGTCTATTTGGCTAGTTGTGTAGCCTGCCCAGCATATTATGTTGGGAAGACAGACAGAAAATTCAAAGAGAGGAGTTATGAGCACATTTATCACATTAGGAAAAAGTCACTCTTTAAAGCTTTGGCTAGGCACTGTTCTGAACATCCAACACACCACTTCCTATTTAGAGTAATTTGCCAGGTTGCAGTGAACATAAAAGGGAGTCCTTATCATTTAATTTTGGAAAGACAGGAGTTGATGTGGCAATTGTGACTGAACTCCTATAACCCTCCAGGTTTAAATGAAGTCACTTCTATTGCCTGTATTTTAAAACTAAAGAATTTAATGCGTTAAATAAGTCCTTAGTTAAGCCATGCGGCTTGTTTAATTGCTCCATTTGTTGTAAAGTAAAAGTATGTAGATTATATATTTTATAACTGTTTAAATTCTGAAACCTTGGTTCTTAGTTAAGTTTTGGCTTATTTTATTGCTTTATTTGTTGCACAGTGAAAGTATGTAGATTACATGTTTTACCTGATTTTAATTGTTTAATTCTGAAATGAATGTCTTCAACAATTATTTGAGTTGTATGTGTCGTCGAATATCTTGCTAGGAGTACCTATGCTATTTACAATAAGTGGCACACAATCTATTTATGTACACTTATGTTTACTTCGTTTTAGTATTTCCAATATGTGGTATGAGCAATTTACTGACTATTAGACTATAACTAGATAGTGTTTTTCTATACACTATATGTGCATTTACTCATTATAATTGTTAATGTATTTAAATATCTACATTTTCCATTACTTTTTTCTGTTTTTCTGTTTTAATATATGCTTTGTTGCTGACGTCATGTTCAACACTCAATTACTAACTTAACACCATTGGTAAATGATTTTTTGAAACTACCATGTGGTTTGTATTTAAGTGAGAATTTGTGGGGTTTTTTCCTAAGTTCTGAAGAAGTCTGCTCTATTGAGACGAAAAGTGCTTTACCGTTATTTGTTTGTATTACTGTTAATTCTTGTATCTACAACACATTAAACTTGTGTTTTTATATTTTTCTACGTGTTGGAGACGGTGTTTTTGGGTCAATGTTTGTGTTTAAAGTTTAAGTTTGAGATCCTTGATTTCTGAAACATTTGATACAGGGGCGTCAGAGATCTTGAAGGTGAAAGTCATGAGTTTATGATCCAACAAGGGAAGGAGATACCAGGGGAATAATGCAAGAAGCGGCTATATTTCTAAAGTTCACATCAAGAACAGTATGCCCTGTAGGAGGGGGGGGGGTTGTTAACTATCTGTTTAAGTCAAAGAACTTCTAGACATACCCTATATTTGAGGTATAAGTTCTTAGTTTTTTGAGACATAGTTAAAGTCTCCCAATATAATGTTGTTTTTTTTTTTTCCTGAAGAGTTTATCAAGTACATTTAGGGATCTTATATGATCACCAGGGACATAAGGTATCCTGTAACCGTATTTAAGTTGATAGTTTGTCCTGTTTAGGATATTCTGAAGTTCTACGAGTACAGTCTGTTGCTCGCTGGGAATCTGTCTAGAAGTGATAAGGTCATTACCAAACATGGAGGTGCCACTTCAGATGCCATCAGGCCTGAAGGTATGGCAGGAACAAAATCCAAGCATGGAAGGAGTGTTTTTGTTTTACATTTAAACCAAATCTCAGTAATTATAACAACACTGCATTCAATATGCAATAGAGTCACAAGATCAGGCAGAAGATCGAATTTTTTAAATTTTTAAAATGTCAAAATTCATATGGTCAAGACCATATGATTGACATTTTAAAATTTGAACTGTATTGATGGAGATCACAGTAACATAGGGGTCAGCGAATGTTCCCTTTTCCCCACTGAAGTGCTATCTTGAATTTGATATATATAATTATCAGGAGGTGTGGGGGATGCAGAAAAAAACATTTTTCCTTGTTTCTGTTGTTTTTGACTTTTTAAAATGTTAATTATATAGACTTAACCATATGAATTTCAAAATTTTAAAAAATTGATCTTCTGAACTAGATGCAATATAACCATTATACCTCTACACTCCACACCCAACACCACCCAAGATCACAATATTATATTAAATTAAACTTGCTTCTTTCCAGAATTCCTTCTCTTGTTATGCCATAAAGCCTACATTTTTTACAACTAAAAAAGGTACATTTACTTTAATATGTTTATTACATACAGTGACTGAAAAGACTCCCCCCTCACATTTAAAATATCCTGCACACTATAAAAAACTGCTTTACAATATAACAGGCAGTTTATATCATGAAATGTTTTTTATAAATACTAATAAGAACAAATATGGTTTTAATTATTTAATTATTTTTCTCTTTAGTGTCCTTCTTAACATTGATGACATAATGTGGAGTACATGCTTTACAATCCACTCACAAGTTTAACAAAGTCAACAAATGTACAGTCTTTTCTCAGCCACTTTTTTCTTGCAAAGCCATATTTTACAAATGTGATTGATGGTTTATAGTCTCCCATTTATTCATTAATTTCAGTACAGGTGGTCTTTTTCTTGTTCATTTCCATCTCCAACACAGAATGTTCATCATATTGATCATTCCAAAGATTCAACAGCCAGCCAGCCAGCTTTCAAAGCTTCAGGGCTCCTTTCATGCACCCAAACTGTCTGTCACTTGATCTGAGCTGACTAAAACACAAGTTTGGGTGATAAAACCCTTTAGAGCTTTCCTGCCAACAAAGAAACATCCTGGCATAAACAACGCACCAAAAAGCAAGGGGGATGGATGGGAAGGATCAGCTACTGCAGCAGTGATCATGTGAATATCTACTGTTATGGTAAGTTTACTTACACAACTGTACTATGTTCATTATAGTGGTTGCTGCTGCAGTAGCATAAGCTATATGGGTAGATTACCCTTGCTTACTATATTTGGGAGGTGAAAGGAGAAGAGTACAGGAGCTAGACAGACCTAGAGAAGGGATCAAGCAGAGGTCACAGCAATCAGTAAAATTGTTGTCCATGTTAAGAACCTCAAGTCAGCTAGGTTAGTTGGTTGAAATGGAGAAAGCATTAGCTCCTCTAACACAAAATTATGATCTCAAGAATGTGCCATCGGTTTTCTTGGAGGCCTCTTATACAAAACTCCTTTCAAAAACTTTTTGACATGAGAATGCATTGAAAGAGGAGGATTCATGGAAAGACCTGCTGGAATGACCAATTAATGAAATTTAACAGAGGAATAAAAAAGGTCATAGGATAGTAACTCACACAATTATTGTAAAACCAGAGAACAACTAGCCCTGAATGGGTGTTAGTTATGTTATTGGCACCTACTAGAAAACCTTTTCCATTTGCTAATATATGATTTTCTAGTAGCAGGCTTTCTTGCCTCCATTAGTATCTGCTGCGTGTCCTCAGTAAACAGGTGCCTAAAGGAATTAAGACTGTATCATCTAGGTAGGCAATTGAAGTTGAATGGTTTTGGGTTGTCCAGTCTGCAAGGAAGTTTGTGGTAATTGCCCCTGGTGATTTCCAAAAAAAGGGAGAACCATACTTGCCTGGGCCAGCAGGGAGTCACCACAATGATCTTGGGAGATTCCTTCTGAATCTTTAGAAGTACCTTGGATATTAGTGGAAAGGGTGGAAAAGCATGCAGGAACATTCCTGTCCAAGGAAAAGAAAAGACATCTGTCTTCCAGGTCTTCTTGCATGGAATTCTGGAGCAGAGTCTTGCCAGCTGATTGTTCAGAGAGGAGGCAAAGAGGTCTACTTGAGGAACTCCCCACAGATGTATCAAATCTTGGAAGCCGCCAGTCTAGTTTTCAGTTGTGAGGGTCTGCCTTTGTCCTGCTCAGCTTGTCTGCCACACAAGTTTGCTCTGACAGAATGAAGGTTGCCTGAAGAGTGAGATTGTGCTGTGAAACTAAGTCCCAAGCTAACATGGCTAGGTCTGCAGATGAGGTATGACCTGGTTTCCCTTTGCTTGTTGATATACAGACACTACAGACACTCTTGTATTGTCTGTAACAACTTAAAGAGCTCCCAGAAACCACAGATGATTCATAGAGTTAAGTGGTTTGATCAGGGCAAGCATCTCTTTTACATTTATGTGCTTCCATCTGTCCAAGGTGTTCCACACACCTTGCACTTTTATCCTTCCTGAAACTACTCCCCAAAGCAAAGTGTGAGGCATCTGTGGTGACTGCTTTTTAACAGGAAGGGAGAAGGGAAGACTTGGATTTAGGGATACCTGTTATCTCTACCAAGTGATTTCCCTTCTGACCAACCTCAGCTCTGGGATCTGAAAAGACAAGAGGTGTTGGTACTAGAAACAAAGAGACTTCAGATATCATTGTATCTTTTTCATGCAGATTCTTGCCAGGTGTATTATGAGAATCATAAAAGACATGAGTCACAAAATCTTGAGGTATTCTCTTGCAGTGACCAAAGTCTGAGTGGAAAATCCTAGAAATATATCTAGATATAGATTTTTTTTTTCTTTGGAAAAAAAGTTCTTTGAACTATGATGTCTAGTTGGCATCCCAGAAACACAACCATGACAGAAGGAGTCAAGAAAGACTTTTGAATATTCTCTTGGAATCTCAGCTTGTATAAGAGCACTCTCACTCAAGAGAGAGATTTCTGACTTTTGAAAATGACTCTGCAAAAACTAATCAAGTCTGCTACATATGGAAAAATGTGGATCCCCTGCATGTAGACTGCAATGAGGCTATAACTGGAGCTATACACTTTGTGAACACTCTTGGTGCAGTGGATAGTCCATAGGGAAAGGCTGAGAATTGATAATGTGATCAAGACACACTGAACCTTAAAAAATGCCCGAAGTCTGGATAAATAGGAATGATGACAAGCACCTTTTAAATCTAATGTTACAAGGAAACTTGAATGAAGAAGAAGAAGGGGTAACAGGCTGTGAAGTGGCATTAACTTGCAATTGGGCACTATTGAAACAGATTTAGGAAAGAAAGGTACAGAACTAGTCTCAAAGCATTTTCTTTTTCCATAAAAAAACTTTCTTGAATTAAACCTCTTTCCAACTGTTTCTATCACTCCCTGTGACAGCAGGTGATAAAGGACAGGTAAATAAGAAAGTCTGGTCTGGAAGATGAGGAATTACCACATGGAAAGGAGGAATTTACTCTCATTCCCATCTGTAACCTCTATGATTGATTTTCAGAACCCATTGGTCTGAAAATACCTGTTGCCAAAGAGAAAAATGGAGATTCAGACTTTCTGGAAGGGTGAGAGAGAGGAACAAAGTGATTTAAATAGTCAATCTGCTTTATTGGACTATCCTTGGTTTGGGAAGTTTAAAGAGTTATTCTTGGAACACACTTGCCATTTCTTCCTAAACATTTGTTTACAAGAATTTTGTTGACATTCTTTGTTATGTTTCTTACCAAAACTGGATGAGGAGTTAGAGAATTTCTTGGAAAACTTGGAAAAGGAGGGCTGAAAAATCTTAGAGATTCCCTGTATTAGCTTTCACTTTTCATCTCAATTTGTGATCACCTCTGCAGCAGAGGGGCCAAAAACTGAATCTATATCCAAAAAATATAAAATACAAAAAATATTAAAATATGAACCTGGCAATTAAAAATTATGAAAAATCAAAGCTGCAGAAGCATAATTTTCCCATTCTTATCAGAGTAAGTGTTTAGCAGCAGAGGAATTAAATAAAGCTATGGCTGCTTAATCAGGTTTGAGAAGAGTGCATAAAACTTTATACATCGTATTTGCCTTTTTAGGGGCAGCTCACTGACTGTCAGGAAAATTTCAGGCAGTAACACACATATCCTTCAAAGCTGATAGAAATGGAGGATTGGGTGCAGATTCTAGAAATTCCTTCTGTAACAGTTCATAGTATTTTCTGTGGGACTGAAAAACCCCAGTGTTCTCCAGTTGAAGACACTGGCAGATTTTAGAAATAGTCTCAGAGATTATTCCACAGAAACAGTCAGAAACTAAGCTCTCCTCTGAGCCTGAATTAGAAATCTGAAAAAAAAACCTTTATCAGTCCCTTCATCTTCCTATCCAGATTCAGAATCTTCGATCTCATCAGCAAAGAGGGTATCCCTCTTTATTATTCCAGAAACTTCTGTATAAGAAAGATTAATAACCTAAATTAAACCCTAAGCCAGACCCTGTAAACTACCCCTAAGGAAACTTGAGGAGTAGATACATGCTTAGTTCTCTGCTTCCTTTTGATGGGAAAATTGGGATGAACAGTGTCATTAATGGCAGAAGCAGGAAGAAGGACATACTGTGGGACTGACAAATTGTTCCATGGTCATGAAAAAATAATGCCTCTTTCCAGGGAAAACAACCTGCAAATGACAGTAAAAACTACGTTTTGAAAAGTCACATTTTTTTGCAGACAAATACAGTAAAAACACTTTATCAGACCCACAAAGTAAAATGAGCATAATTTCTCCACAGAAAAGCAATGTTTTTCAGTTACTTTAAACAATTTTTAAACTGAGTGGAAAAAAGAGCTCTCCTATTTAAAAGTATAGTACACTCTTGAGACAGTCCATTAAAATACAAATTCCTAGATTTAAAATAACTTTCCTGAAGAGAAAGTATTAATAATAAAAAAATGTATTGAATGCTAGTTTTTTCCCCAACGTGAACTTATCTTCCCAGCATAGGACAGCACAAGCCAAATGCAGATCCTTGAAAACCTCAGAGGAGTGTATTCTTCTGCAGCAGTAACGTTCTAAATGGCTTAGCACCCAAACCTGTCTTTCAGTCAGCTCAGCTTGAGCTGCCAGACAGTTTTGCACATGAAAGGTGCCCTGAAACTTTGGAACCTGGCAGCCTGTTATATCCCTAGCAGAATATAACCCATACAGCTAAGTCTACTGCAGCAGTGATCATTCAAACATTTACTGTTACGGCAAGTTTACTCACACAACTGTACTTTTTCTAATCAGTTTCTGTGCTTTTTTCCTGTCTCTCAAGCATTTTCCTTTAGAACACTAGAAAATGTTTCACTGGCAAAGTTTCTCTTTGAGCTTTATTATCAGAAGAATGAGAAGAAGAATTCCCTTCTGCTTTTTGGCTCACTTTTTGTTGGATAAACTTTTTTTTATTTCCCCCTTAGTCTGTTCTGCATCAAAAAGTGTCTTTGATCCTCCAGGAAAAATACTCTGAAGATGTTGGATGCAACAGCCTGAATCTCATACCTGCCTCTCAACATTCCCTTACTGCTGGGATAAATGTGCCTCTCTTTTTCCTGGTGTACAATGAATAACCATTTACTACAAATACTCTGCTGTCTCCAAATTGTAATACTTTCATTTTCTGGCAAAGTTTTTGTCAGGATCAAATCTTTTTGCTGGTATGACTGCATTTTTACTAATAAAGGTCTTGGCTGCTTTCTCATGGCCAGGTTTGCAGCATACACTTAATGTGTCCTTTCAGTTAACATATCTTGCTGTGGAACACCAGTCCAGTTATTTATTTGTATTTTTATAAAATTAATGCTGTTTCTTCCATTTTCTGTTACAGCTGAAAATCTCAGGTTTTCTCTGTGCACTCTGACCTACTATTTTTTGAAAACGCTCTTCTTGAGAAGCCAGTGTTTTCTTCTTTTCAACCTCTGATTTTTTTAGTTTTATCTGAATAGCCAGTTAAAGTTGTTTCTATTTTCCAGAATTTTGCTATCTGAGTTAATATATTACTTCCTTGTTTAATTTATTTTAATCAGCTCTGAGCAGATTTGATTTATTGCTTCCTCTAAACTACAGGGTGCCATCTCTTGAACCAAAGCTGAAGCCTGAAGCAAGATTCTCCAAGCCTGTGTTCTCTCTCTTCACATTTTCTGGTTGATTTTCTTTCAATTCTCCAAATTTCTTCTTTGCTGGTATCCATCAGTGTACTTATTAGCCAGTAACTGAAGTTTACCAAAGCCTACAGTTTCACTTGTCCTTTTTTTCTCAAGTTATATTTTCACACAGGGAGAGCTGAAATTAAGCTATTGATCAATATGCTGCCATCTTGGAAGTCCAAAATCAGGCAATTTATTGTTGAGACTTTTGACACTGTGAGAAGAGCCACCTTAATGTGATTCAGTTTAAGGTGATATGTGTTTGTTATGTTGGAATATCCATTAGCTGAGCTCTGCCGAAAAAAAAAATCACTATGTGGACAGCAAAGGCTTTAACCAGTATGCATAAGCATTGGAAATTAGAGTTGCAGGCCATATTTTTTGAAAATGATGGAATGTCAAGCATCTCATTCTATGCTGACATTTTGAATCCTCCTGGAATAACACCAACTATTTAACCGTTTGTTGGAGCCAATTATTTTTTTTTGTTGTAGCTAGGCATCTTTCTTGGAGAAGGAAGGATTCATTTCAGGACCAGTGACTTGCCTCCTTTGGTCATGAATGGAGAGTTCTGATATGTCTCTCTGCATATCGCTCAGGGATTTGCATCCCATGTTATTCACTTCCACATAAAATACAACCACATCAAAGTCATATTTGTCAGATGTAAGACTCTTTTTGACCCATGTGTCATCAGAAATCCTTGCACCTAAAAGACAACTCGCCATAATCCTACCATTGTCCAGCCTAGTGAATAAGGAATCTGTGTGCCTAACTATATAGACACCTATCACTAAGACATTTTTATTAGTACAGTAGTTTGTAGTAATAGATTTGAAGTGATATGACACTTGGTAAATCTTTCTTGTAGGTGCGTATCAAGGAAATGAGGTGGTGGATTGTATATGAGACATGGTCTTCCTAGATCTAGGAGGATTTGGTGAATTTTTTTAATAGACTCTGCATAAAACATTTTAATGGGTCTTTGATAGATTGTTGTGGAAGTGTGTATATGTTATTGAGTGGTAGTTTTATTCTCACAATATAATGTTTTTTTTCTTTGTTACTACGTGTTTGTAAGTGGGATGCCTCTGGGTTAGTTAAATATTTTCACCTGTAAGCATTATGCATTGTATACACTGCCAGAAAATACCAAGGGCTAAGAAGCTGGCAACTGAAGGAAAACATGCAGGTTGACCTGCCAATTTTACTCAGCAATTTGTGGAATTTAATTGAGAGGTACACAGAATAAAATATATGTAACTATATAAACCAGTTGATGGATGGATTATCTAAATGAGTTATCTTATGGAGGGATACACTGAGTAACACAGAATAACTATATGAACTAAATTAGATGATTTTATGAGGGAAATGCACTCTACACTATTAGTAAGTAGTGGAGATTATTGGCAAAGATGGCAGCTGTGAACTTATGAGTAGTGTAAGGCAGCTGCTGGCTGGCTGAAGGACTATACAGTAATCTAAGAACACACTGTGGCTCATTGCCCAGTTCCTGTCAGCTGTAGGCCCTTTTAAGTTCCAGTAATAATAGCTGACTATAAAAATTCTGGGAGTAGGTGGTGATGTGGTTATAGAAGTAGGTCAATACACCAGCATCTGTATAGCGGACATTCTAGTGGTGTGGCACTAAGCACAATGCACTGCACCATGCTAAAACACCTGATTTATAACAACAGAAAAGAGCAAACAAAACTTTAAAAGAGCACACTAAGTAAAAGCAACATACTAGATTTTTGCCTCTATAGCAAGCACAAGCCTATAACTAGTCTGTTTTTCCCTTCTGCCACCAGACGGGAAAAACAGTAATTTAAATTCAAAGCAAAGTCACTAAAATTAGCTAGAAATTGTGCAGGCTAATAATTTAGTATACTCAATATTAAGCAAGTCAATCAAAAATCATTTAGCCCAAGTGGTTGTGGTTTCGGTAGTGGAGTAAGATCAAGTTTATATTGGTCTCAGTCTGGAACATTTATCTCAGCCTATAGTATCTCATAACAAATGAGGGGCTACATGTGTTAAAACACTTAATTTATTTAAAAAAAACAGCAAGAAAAATCAGATATATGGCTTTTATTTATTTTTTAATTTATCAGTATTTCTTCAAATAAGCAAAACTCTGCTGACATTCTTGGACTTTAGCTATTTCAATCTCTATTTCCTTCTTTGACCTGATTTCATTTAAAGTATCATCTTTGTCAACAATATCAAGATTAGCACTTTGTTTCATTATCCCAACATCTTAAAAAAAGAATTTCCCTTGTACTGCAGTGATGGAAAAAAGTACAGGGAGGTGAAAAGACTGAGTTGGTGAAAGTTCAAGTACCTGAGGTATGAAGGTAGAGTTAGTATGTAGTATTACCCTATCCTTATCGAAGATGAGAAATGGTTCTTTGTGGGGGCGTGACCCAAATGCCAGACTGCTAGCAGCAGAAAACCTTAGCTCTGCTTAGAATTTATTATTTTGACAGGGAATTTAATTAATTTTTGGAAAAAAAACTATAATTATATTGAATGATATATAAACATAGGCTTGTTATTATTTTCTAAAAATTAATACTTAAACAGAAGAATCTTTTGAATATTAATGCCAAGAGGTTTTCTACAGAAGATCCTAACATGAGCTACTCAAAGAACCTATACCAGGAGAGTGCAGTAAAGAAGGAATTACAACTTATAATAGCAAACATCCAAGAACTGTTGTTAAAGATGGAATGGGAAGGGGGCATCTGAAGCAAAATTAGCACTGAATTTGTTTGCTAAGATAAGCAATGCATTGGGTCTGAATTAGGTACATTTTTGAATAAGTTCAGAACAAAGTTTACAACGATTTGCACTTCAGTCATAGCTCTGATGCTAACCTAACTAAGCACAGTTTTTTCATAATTTTGTATGTCTTCGCTATATAATTTTAAGATTTTTTTCTTTTAATGTGAAGTATATTTATGTTAGAGACCACAAGGTTTGTTTCCCTGGATTTCCACCATATTTTGCTCTTGGTTGGGATTGCCACCATGGCGAGAAAGAGTATATATATATATATATATATATATATATATATATATATATATATATATTTATCTAAGTGGCATAGAACTCCTTCATGAAGCTACCTTTCTGTGTCAACAAAGTGTTTACTATCATGAGTGCATTGTGAAACCTTTTGTCGTTGAACTGGCTGAGGTTAGCATGTCTGGTGATCCTTTGAATAATCCAACAACTTAATCCAAACTTAAACTTTAAAGAAAACATTGACTCAAACACCAAGTCTCCAACACGTGAGAAAAATATAAAACACAAATTTCTAGAATGTGTTGTAGATAAAAGAATTAACGGTAATACGAAAACAAATAACGGTAGTAAAAGCTACTGTCTCAATATAGCAGTCTTCTTCAGACCTTAGAAAATCCACAAATACTCACTTCCTAAATACAAAACCACATGGCAGTTTCAAAAAATCATTTACCAATGGTGTTAAGTTAGTAATTGAGTGTTACACAAATCATCATGTATTAAAACAGAAAAACAGAAAAAGTAATGGAAAAGTGTAGATATTTGAAATGTTACATTAACAATTATAATGAGTAGGATGCAACATATAGTGTATAGAAACACACTATCTAGTTATAGTCTAATAGTCAGTAAATTACTCATACCCACATATATTGGAAATATTAAAATGAAATAAACATTTATAAGTGTATTATACATAGACTGTGTGCCACCTCTATTTCTCAGGGGAAATAGGGGCGATAGTGGGTACTTCCTTAGCAAGGCGATATTCGGACGACACAAGGAGAACTCCAAATAATTGTTGAAGACGCTCATTTGAGAACTACAGTTTCAGATTAAACAATTATAATCAGGTAAAACATGTAATCTATATACTTTCACTGTGCAACAAATAAAGTAACAAAATAAGCCACAAGCTTAACTAAGAACCGTCAAGGTTTCAGAATTTAAACAGTTATAAAACATATAATCTAAGTATACTTTTACTCTTTACAACAAATGGAGCAATTCAACAACTCCGCATGACTTTAAACTAAGGACCTCTATTTAATGCATTAAGTTCTTTAGTTTTAAAATACAGGCAATAGAAGTGACTTCATTTAAACTCTAGGGGGTTATAGGAGTTCAGTCACAATTGCCACATCAACTCCTGTCTTTCCAAAATTAAATTGGTAAGGACCCCTTTATGTTCACTGCAACCTGCAAATTACTCTAAATAAGAATTGGTGTGTTGGATGTTCAGAACAGTGCTCTAGCCAAAGCATTAAAGGGTTACTTTTTTCCTTATGTGATAAATGTACTTACAAATCCTTCCTCTTTGAATTTTTCTGTCCATCTTCCCAACATAATATGCTGGGCAAGCTATACACAACTGCCATTTAATAGACTATGGATTTTGAGTTGTAATTAAATCTTACCCTTAGTCTTTACTCTTAAAGGAACCTACTAAATTCCCCTGTCCCTGTTGCAATAGATTCACAATAATTGCAACTCCTTCACATTTTAAATGTACCTCACCGGATCTACTACTGTGAGATCTGGCAGGTTCCGCTTTCTAAAATCTGTTTCCAAATTCCTGTTCTTTCTGTGTAAATGAAGGATAGTGAATTACCTAGTTTTTCCAACACATCTGGTTCCAGTTCATAAAGATGTTCCAGCTCTTTCAATATTGACTTCAATTGTTTTTGACTTCTAAGCAAAATGAAGTTATAAACTGCTCGACATCTTCCCTAGTGACTACACCTTTCATTTTATACCATCCTGGTTTATGCTGGTGGTTACTTCCCAAACTCACGCCTCCTCTAAGGTCACTCGACATACTAGTAGGTCTCGCCATGGTTTTGTAAAACCATTCTCTCCTTTTATGTGCAACTTCTTCTACTAGTTCAAGGACTAATTTGTCTGGGTAACCTCTCTTCAAAACATAAGTTTAAGGGTCTCACATTCTTCAAAAGAAAAGTCACATCATCAGTCACCATCCTTGCAGCATGGACAAGTTGTCCTTTTAGCATGGATTTTTTTCTGGTGTATAGGGCGACAACTCGTGTAATGAAGCATGGAGTTAGAATATGTAGGTTTACGGTAGATCCTAGCAACATAACGCTGCTCTTCGATGTTCTTCTTTAACTCAATATCTAAGTACGTAATGGTAGTCTCATGGAATGTGTGGGTGAACTTGAAAAACCAGTGCTGCTATTAAGATGTTGTACAAAACTCTGGGCTTCGGATTCGGTACCTTTAAACAGTATAAAGATGTCATCCAAAACCTTGTGTACATCTTTATTCTGTCAGCCCATTCATTATCCAAAAAGATGTTCTTGTGTTCCCAGCTGGCTGGTGCCAAGTTAGCATAACTCCCCCATATGGTGAACATAGCCACTTCAATCTGTTGTTTATATATCAGATTGTCAAACATTTCAAATTGTTAGTCAAAATAACATAATTCCTGAAATAACCTAATTTCTCTACTATTATGCCCCATGCAGTAATAATCTCTCCAGTACTCCCTCAATACCTTCTTCATGGGGATAGAGAAATATAAATCAACTACATCTACTGTCAAAAACATTACAGTCTCGGCTATTTAATTTTGTTAATGGAAGTTAAAAATGCCATGAGTCTCTACATACTTGCTTTTCATTTACAACGTACTTCTTTAAAATAGAATCAATATATTTCACACTTCAGATGTGACAGAGCCCCAGGAATTGACTAACACTTTCATGGGTGGATTCTGTTGGTCCTTATGCAATTTCTCGGCAACCCAAATAGTGTTGGTACTTAAGGCTAGTGTGGACAAATAATTAAATGTGTCCATGTCTATCAAACCTTCAATGAATAAATCATTCAAGAAACAATGAACCTTTTTGTAAGCCCCATTCATCTAGTTGACACTGGATTTAGCGTATATACCACTTTCCAAAACCAGTTGCATCCTTGACTTATAATCATTTGATTCCATAACAACTAGTCCACCCCCTTGTCTGGTTTTAAAAAATGGATAGGAAGACTTTTAGTCAGATTCAAAACTTCCCTTTCACTGGCATCCATATTAAGTGTCCCAGCATTATTCCTGTTGTTTCTTTGCAAATGTCTAAGGTCAAACTCACACAAATGCTCAAATACACCCAACAATGGATGCATTGGTGGATCAAATGTACTAGACACTCTCAAACTGTTGTTTACATGACTATTCTCACCAAACATCAAATTCAAATTAAGTTTATGGGGTGTAGAGTTTTAAATCAATTAATGTTTCAGAAAGTCTAAAGTGATTGTCCGGGACAAAAGTTAAGCCCCTACTAAAAACTTCACATAGCCTAGGATCAATGTCATAGTCAGAGAAATTGTAAATTTTGAAGTCACCTTTTCTATTATATAGAATGATAGGTTTAATAGTTGTCTGTACAACTTGATCACCTACTTCTTGACTCCTTTTCACCCTCATGTTGTACTTGGGTCGGTGGTTTTGGCCGTTATTGGAAAAAGAAGGCTGATCAGATGCATTGTTTAAAGCCCCACTTAGGGTTCTGTTACCTTGATTCTGGGACGAGTTGTTGTAGTTCCTTCCCTTTCATCAACAGGGTCAACATTACTTTGTTGATTAGAGAAAGGTTCTATACACACACTGGTTAAAGTTAGTAGCCTGAACTCCTCTCCACTGGTTTGTTAAAGACTCACCTGGTCAGTCAGTAAAATTCCTTGACTGGGATGGGGTGGTTTAGATAAGCAACACCGCTCTTATAGTCATTAATGTCTCTTTTTAATTTTTTAAGTTTGATTTCAGTGTTTTTCAAAATCTGCTGCTCAGAGCTAAACAATCTTTTGTACTCAAACTGGTATCTCAGGAAATCTGGGTGCACTTTGATTTCTGGTCTTAACTTGAAATATCCCTTGCCAAACTGTCAATAGTGGAGCTTATAGTGTTTAGACATTAACCCCATTAGTTCTGGAACCATGCCTATCAAATAGTTTAATAAGGTCATGGAAAATGGTGTACCTGTTTCTAACCCTGACGGTATTGCCATGAATGAAGTCCTTTTAGGCACAACACCTTCCTTCCTACATTCCTCAAAATAACATATCTCCAGTTCAAGTTTTTTAGCCTTCAATGATTTCTTGTCAAAGTCTCTTAAAAGAGACACGAGTGGTGTATTCCCTGGCTGGTCGATCCCGTACATTATTCTGCACATCGATATTCAGAGTTGGTGTCTCATTTAACCAAATACTGCCATCTGGGGCCCAATAAGCTCAAGGTAAGGTATTCAACTACCACATCCTGTACCAAGTGGTGGTGTAACACAATGGCTTCCACTGGCACCTCCTTCGCTCCTCTCACCAATTTGACTTAATCCTTTCATTCCACCATTAAATGTTGACTGATTGTCTCTGCATGAATTAGATGTTTTGACACAGTGGGATACCTCCATCCTGCTCCGGTATCACATAAGGGGTTTTAGAAAACATCAAAACAAGCTGACAACTCGTCAAGCCTTTTATTTAAGGCTGTTAACATGAATGTCAAGTTGCTGACTTCGGACCCGTTACCAAGTGTAACAGCATTCTGCTCCAGCGATTGTTCAAGGGTGTTGGACACGTTGTCAGTAGCCATAAACAATGAAAATCATAAATGATTTTAACTCAAAATCCGTAGTCTATTTGGCTAGTTGTGTAGCCTGCCCAGCATATGTTGGGAAGACAGACAGAAAATTCAAAGAGAGGAGTTATGAGCACATTTATCACATTAGGAAAAAGTCACTCTTTAAAGCTTTGGCTAGGCACTGTTCTGAACATCCAACACACCACTTCCTATTTAGAGTAATTTGCCAGGTTGCAGTGAACATAAAAGGGAGTCCTTATCATTTAATTTTGGAAAGACAGGAGTTGATGTGGCAATTGTGACTGAACTCCTATAACCCTCCAGGTTTAAATGAAGTCACTTATTGCCTGTATTTTAAAACTAAAGAATTTAATGCGTTAAATAAGTCCTTAGTTAAGCCATGCGGTTTGTTTAATTGCTCCATTTGTTGTAAAGTAAAAGTATGTAGATTATATATTTTATAACTGTTTAAATTCTGAAACCCTTGGTTCTTAGTTAAGTTTTGGCTTATTTTATTGCTTTATTTGTTGCACAGTGAAAGTATGTAGATTACATGTTTTACCTGATTTTAATTGTTTAATTCTGAAATGAATGTCTTCAACAATTATTTGAGTTGTATGTGTCACGAATATCTTGCTAGAGTACCTATGCTATTTACAATAAGTGGCACACAATCTATTTATGTACACTTATGTTTACTCTGCTTTTAGTATTTCCAATATGTGGTATGAGCAATTTACTGACTATTAGACTATAACTAGATAGTGTTTTTCTATACACTATATGTGCATTTACTCATTATAATTGTTAATGTATTTAAATATCTACATTTTCCATTACTTTTTCTGTTTTTCTGTTTTAATATATGCTTTGTTGTTGACGCCATGTTCAACACTCAATTACTAACTTAACACCATTGGTAAATGATTTTTGAAACTACCATGTGGTTTGTATTTAAGTGAGAATTTGTGGGGTTTTTTCCTAAGTTCTGAAGAAGTCTGCTCTATTGAGACGAAAAGTGCTTTACGTTATTTGTTTGTATTACTGTTAATTTTGTATCTACAACACATTAAACTTGTGTTTTTATATTTTTCTACGTGTTGGAGACGGTGTTTTTGGGTCAATGTTTGTGTTTAAAGTTTAAGTTTGAGATCCTTGATTTCTGAAACATTTGATACAGGGCCAGAGATCTTGAAGGTGAAAGTCATGAGTTTATGATCCAACAAGGGAAGGAGATACCAGGGGAATAATGCAAGAAGCGGCTATATTTCTAAAGTTCACATCAAGAACAGTATGCCCTGTAGGAGGGGGGGGGTTGTTAACTATCTGTTTAAGTCAAAGAACTTCTAGACATACCCTATATTTGAGGTATAAGTTCTTAGTTTTTTGAGACATAGTTAAAGTCTCCCAATATAATGTTGTTTTTTTTTTTTTCCTGAAGAGTTTATCAAGTACATTTAGGGATCTTATATGATCACCAGGGACATAAGGTATCCTGTAACCGTATTTAAGTTGATAGTTTGTCCTGTTTAGGATATTCTGAAGTTCTACGAGTACAGTCTGTTGCTCTCTGGGAATCTGTCTAGAAGTGATAAGGTCATTACCAAACATGGAGGTGCCACTTCAGATGCCATCAGGCCTGAAGGTATGGCAGGAACAAAATCCAAGCATGGAAGGAGTGTTTTTGTTTTACATTTAAACCAAATCTCAGTAATTATAACAACACTGCATTCAATATGCAATAGAGTCACAAGATCAGGCAGAAGATCGAATTTTTTAAATTTTTAAAATGTCAAAATTCATATGGTCAAGACCATATGATTGACATTTTAAAATTTGAACTGTATTGATGGAGATCACAGTAACATAGGGGTCAGCGAATGTTCCCTTTTCCCCACTGAAGTGCTATCTTGAATTTGATATATATATAATTATCAGGAGGTGTGGAGGATGCAGAAAAAAACATTTTTCCTTGTTTCTGTTGTTTTTGACTTTTTAAAATGTTAATTATATAGACTTAACCATATGAATTTCAAAATTTTAAAAAATTGATCTTCTGAACTAGATGCAATATAACCATTATACCTCTACACTCCACACCCAACACCACCCAAGATCACAATATTATATTAAATTAAACTTGCTTCTTTCCAGAATTCCTTCTCTTGTTATGCCATAAAGCCTACATTTTTTACAACTAAAAAAGGTACATTTACTTTAATATGTTTATTACATACAGTGACTGAAAAGACTCCCCTCACATTTAAAATATCCTGCACACTATAAAAACTGCTTTACAATATAACAGGCAGTTTATATCATGAAATGTTTTTTATAAATACTAATAAGAACAAATATGGTTTTAATTATTTAATTATTTTTCTCTTTAGTGTCCTTCTTAACATTGATGACATAATGTGGAGTACATGCTTTACAATCCACTCACAAGTTTAACAAAGTCAACAAATGTACAGTCTTTTCTCAGCCACTTTTTTCTTGCAAAGCCATATTTTACAAATGTGATTGATGGTTTATAGTCTCCCATTTATTCATTAATTTCAGTACAGGTGGTCTTTTTCTTGTTCATTTCCATCTCCAACACAGAATGTTCATCATATTGATCATTCCAAAGATTCAACAGCCAGCCAGCCAGCTTTCAAAGCTTCAGGGCTCCTTTCATGCACCCAAACTGTCTGTCACTTGATCTGAGCTGACTAAAACACAAGTTTGGGTGATAAAACCCTTTAGAGCTTTCCTGCCAACAAAGAAACATCCTGGCATAAACAACGCACCAAAAAGCAAGGGGGATGGATGGGAAGGATCAGCTACTGCAGCAGTGATCATGTGAATATCTACTGTTATGGTAAGTTTACTTACACAACTGTACTATGTTCATTATAGTGGTTGCTGCTGCAGTAGCATAAGCTATATGGGTAGATTACCCTTGCTTACTATATTTGGGAGGTGAAAGGAGAAGAGTACAGGAGCTAGACAGACCTAGAGAAGGGATCAAGCAGAGGTCACAGCAATCAGTAAAATTGTTGTCCATGTTAAGAACCTCAAGTCAGCTAGGTTAGTTGGTTGAAATGGAGAAAGCATTAGCTCCTCTAACACAAAATTATGATCCCAAGAATGTGCCATCGGTTTTCTTGGAGGCCTCTTATACAAAACTCCTTTCAAAAACTTTTTGACATGAGAATGCATTGAAAGAGGAGGATCCATAGAAAGACCTGCTGGAATGACCAATTAATGAAATTTAACAGAGGAATAAAAAAGGTCATAGGATAGTAACTCACACAATTATTGTAAAACCAGAGAACAACTAGCCCTGAATGGGTGTTAGTTATGTTATTGGCACCTACTAGAAAACCTTTTCCATTTGCTAATATATGATTTTCTAGTAGCAGGCTTTCTTGCCTCCATTAGTATCTGCTGCGTGTCCTCAGTAAACAGGTGCCTAAAGGAATTAAGACTGTATCATCTAGGTAGGCAATTGAAGTTGAATGGTTTTGGGTTGTCCAGTCTGCAAGGAAGTTTGTGGTAATTGCCCCTGGTGATTTCCAAAAAAAGGGAGAACCATACTTGCCTGGGCCAGCAGGGAGTCACCACAATGATCTTGGGAGATTCCTTCTGAATCTTTAGAAGTACCTTGGATATTAGTGGAAAGGGTGGAAAAGCATGCAGGAACATTCCTGTCCAAGGAAAAGAAAAGACATCTGTCTTCCAGGTCTTCTTGCATGGAATTCTGGAGCAGAGTCTTGCCAGCTGATTGTTCAGAGAGGGAGGCAAAGAGGTCTACTTGAGGAACTCCCCACAGATGTATCAAATCTTGGAAGCCGCCAGTCTAGTTTTCAGTTGTGAGGGTCTGCCTTTGTCCTGCTCAGCTTGTCTGCCACACAAGTTTGCTCTGACAGAATGAAGGTTGCCTGAAGAGTGAGATTGTGCTGTGAAACTAAGTCCCAAGCTAACATGGCTAGGTCTGCAGATGAGGTATGACCTGGTTTCCCTTTGCTTGTTGATATACAGACACTACAGACACTCTTGTATTGTCTGTAACAACTTAAAGAGCTCCCAGAAACCACAGATGATTCATAGAGTTAAGTGGTTTGATCAGGGCAAGCATCTCTTTTACATTTATGTGCTTCCATCTGTCCAAGGTGTTCCACACACCTTGCACTTTTATCCTTCCTGAAACTACTCCCCAAAGTAAAGTGTGAGGCATCTGTGGTGACTGCTTTTTAACAGGAAGGGAGAAGGGAAGACTTGGATTTAGGGATACCTGTTATCTCTACCAAGTGATTTCCCTTCTGACCAACCTCAGCTCTGGGATCTGAAAAGACAAGAGGTGTTGGTACTAGAAACAAAGAGACTTCAGATATCATTGTATCTTTTTCATGCAGATTCTTGCCAGGTGTATTATGAGAATCATAAAAGACATGAGTCACAAAATCTTGAGGTATTCTCTTGCAGTGACCAAAGTCTGAGTGGAAAATCCTAGAAATATATCTAGATATAGATTTTTTTTTTTCTTTGGAAAAAAAGTTCTTTGAACTATGATGTCTAGTTGGCATCCCAGAAACACAACCATGACAGAAGGAGTCAAGAAAGACTTTTGAATATTCTCTTGGAATCTCAGCTTGTATAAGAGCACTCTCACTCAAGAGAGAGATTTCTGACTTTTGAAAATGACTCTGCAAAAACTAATCAAGTCTGCTACATATGGAAAAATGTGGATCCCCTGCATGTAGACTGCAATGAGGCTATAACTGGAGCTATACACTTTGTGAACACTCTTGGTGCAGTGGATAGTCCATAGGGAAAGGCTGAGAATTGATAATGTGATCAAGACACACTGAACCTTAAAAAATGCCCGAAGTCTGGATGAATAGGAATGATGACAAGCACCTTTTAAATCTAATGTTACAAGGAAACTTGAATGAAGAAGAAGAAGGGGTAACAGGCTGTGAAGTGGCATTAACTTGCAATTGGGCACTATTGAAACAGATTTAGGAAAGAAAGGTACAGAACTAGTCTCAAAGCATTTTCTTTTTCCATAAAAAAACTTTCTTGAATTAAACCTCTTTCCAACTGTTTCTATCACTCCCTGTGACAGCAGGTGATAAAGGACAGGTAAATAAGAAAGTCTGGTCTGGAAGATGAGGAATTACCACATGGAAAGGAGGAATTTACTCTCATTCCCATCTGTAACCTCTATGATTGATTTTCAGAACCCATTGGTCTGAAAATACCTGTTGCCAAAGAAAAATGGAGATTCAGACTTTCTGGAAGGGTGAGAGAGAGGAACAAAGTGATTTAAATAGTCAATCTGCTTTATTGGACTATCCTTGGTTTGGGAAGTTTAAAGAGTTATTCTTGGAACACACTTGCCATTTCTTCCTAAACATTTGTTTACAAGAATTTTGTTGACATTCTTTGTTATGCTTCTTACCAAAACTGGATGAGGAGTTAGAGAATCTCTTGGAAAACTTGGAAAAGGAGGGCTGAAAAATCTTAGAGATTCTCTGTATTAGCTTTCACTTTTCATCTCAATTTGTGATCACCTCTGCAGCAGAGGGGCCAAAAACTGAATCTATATCCAAAAAATATAAAATACAAAAAATATTAAAATATGAACCTGGCAATTAAAAATTATGAAAAATCAAAGCTGCAGAAGCATAATTTTCCCATTCTTATCAGAGTAAGTGTTTAGCAGCAGAGGAATTAAATAAAGCTATGGCTGCTTAATCAGGTTTGAGAAGAGTGCATAAAACTTTATACATCGTATTTGCCTTTTTAGGGGCAGCTCACTGACTGTCAGGAAAATTTCAGGCAGTAACACACATATCCTTCAAAGCTGATAGAAATGGAGGATTGGGTGCAGATTCTAGAAATTCCTTCTGTAACAGTTCATAGTATTTTCTGTGGGACTGAAAAACCCCAGTGTTCTCCAGTTGAAGACACTGGCAGATTTTAGAAATAGTCTCAGAGATTATTCCACAGAAACAGTCAGAAACTAAGCTCTCCTCTGAGCCTGAATTAGAAATCTGAAAAAAAAACCTTTATCAGTCCCTTCATCTTCCTATCCAGATTCAGAATCTTCGATCTCATCAGCAAAGAGGGTATCCCTCCTTATTATTCCAGAAACTTCTGTATAAGAAAGATTAATAACCTAAATTAAACCCTAAGCCAGACCCTGTAAACTACCCCTAAGGAAACTTGAGGAGTAGATACATGCTTAGTTTTCTGCTTCCTTTTGATGGGAAAATTGGGATGAACAGTGTCATTAATGGCAGAAGCAGGAAGAAGGACATACTGTGGGACTGACAAATTGTTCCATGGTCATGAAAAAATAATGCCTCTTTCCAGGGAAAACAACCTGCAAATGACAGTAAAAACTATGTTTTTAAAAGTCACATTTTTTGCAGACAAATACAGTAAAAACACTTTAAAACACTTTATCAGACCCACAAAGTAAAATGAGCATAATTTCTCCACAGAAAAGCAATGTTTTTCAGTTACTTTAAACAATTTTTAAACTGAGTGGAAAAAAGAGCTCTCCTATTTAAAAGTATAGTACACTCTTGAGACAGTCCATCAAAATACAAATTCCTAGATTTAAAATAACTTTCCTGAAGAGAAAGTATTAATAATAAAAAAATGTATTGAATGCTAGTTTTTTCCCCAAAGTGAACTTATCTTCCCAGCATAGGACAGCACAAGCCAAATGCAGATCCTTGAAAACCTCAGAGGAGTGTATTCTTCTGCAGCAGTAACGTTCTAAATGGCTTGAGCTGCCAGACAGTTTTGCACATGAAAGGTGCCCTGAAACTTTGGAACCTGGCAGCCTGTTATATCCCTAGCAGAATATAACCCATACAGCTAAGTCTACTGCAGCAGTGATCATTCAAACATTTACTGTTACGGCAAGTTTACTCACACAACTGTACTTTTTCTAATCAGTTTCTGTGCTTTTTTCCTGTCTCTCAAGCATTTTCCTTTAGAACACTAGAAAATGTTTCACTGGCAAAGTTTCTCTTTGAGCTTTATTATCAGAAGAATGAGAAGAAGAATTCCCTTCTGCTTTTTGGCTCACTTTTTGTTGGATAAACTTTTTTTTATTTCCCCCTTAGTCTGTTCTGCATCAAAAAGTGTCTTTGATCCTCCAGGAAAAATACTCTGAAGATGTTGGATGCAACAGCCTGAATCTCATACCTGCCTCTCAACATTCCCTTACTGCTGGGATAAATGTGCCTCTCTTTTTCCTGGTGTACAATGAATAACCATTTACTACAAATACTCTGCTGTCTCCAAATTGTAATACTTTCATTTTCTGGCAAAGTTTTTGTCAGGATCAAATCTTTTTGCTGGTATGACTGCATTTTTACTAATAAAGGTCTTGGCTGCTTTCTCATGGCCAGGTTTGCAGCATACACTTAATGTGTCCTTTCAGTTAACATATCTTGCTGTGGAAGACCAGTCCAGTTATTTATTTGTATTTTTATAAAATTAATGCTGTTTCTTCCATTTTCTGTTACAGCTGAAAATCTCAGTTTTCTCTGTGCACTCTGACCTACTATTTTTTGAAAACGCTCTTCTTGAGAAGCCAGTGTTTTCTTCTTTTCAACCTCTGATTTTTTTAGTTTTTTCTGAATAGCCAGTTAAAGTTGTTTCTATTTTCCAGAATTTTGCTATCTGAGTTAATATATTACTTCCTTGTTTAATTTATTTTAATCAGCTCTGAGCAGATTTGATTTATTGCTTCCTCTAAACTACAGGGTGCCATCTCTTGAACCAAAGCTGAAGCCTGAAGCAAGATTCTCCAAGCCAGTGTTCTCTCTCTTCACATTTTCTGGTTGATTTTCTTTCAATTCTCCAAATTTCTTCTTTGCTGGTATCCATCAGTGTACTTATTAGCCAGTAACTGAAGTTTACCAAAGCCTACAGTTTCACTTGTCCTTTTTTTCTCAATTTATATTTTCACACAGGGAGAGCTGAAATTAAGCTATTGATCAATATGCTGCCATCTTGGAAGTCCAAAATCAGGCAATTTATTGTTGAGACTTTTGACACTGAGAAGAGCCACCTTAATGTGATTCAGTTTAAGGTGATATGTGTTTGTTATGTTGGAATATCCATTAGCTGAGCTCTGCCGAAAAAAAAAATCACTATGTGGACAGCAAAGGCTTTAACCAGTATGCATAAGCATTGGAAATTAGAGTTGCAGGCCATATTTTTTGAAAATGATGGAATGTCAAGCATCTCATTCTATGCTGACATTTTGAATCCTCCTGGAATAACACCAACTATTTAACCATTTGTTGGAGCCAATTATTTTTTTTTTGTTGTAGCTAGGCATCTTTCTTGGAGAAGGAAGGATTCATTTCAGGACCAGTGACTTGCCTCCTTTGGTCATGAATGGAGAGTTCTGATATGTCTCTGCATATCGCTCAGGGATTTGCATCCCATGTTATTCACTTCCACATAAAATACAACCACATCAAAGTCATATTTGTCAGATGTAAGACTCTTTAGAGCCCATGTGTCATCAGAAATCCTTGCACCTAAAAGACAACTCGCCATAATCCTACCATTGTCCAGCCTAGTGAATAAGGAATCTGTGTGCCTAACTATATAGACACCTATCACTAAGACATTTTTATTAGTACAGTAGTTTGTAGTAATAGATTTGAAGTGATATGACACTTGGTAAATCTTTCTTGTAGGTGCGTATCAAGGAAATGAGGTGGTGGATTGTATATGAGACATGGTCTTCCTAGATCTAGGAGGATTTGGTGAATTTTTTTAATAGACTCTGCATAAAACATTTTAATGGGTCTTTGATAGATTGTTGTGGAAGTGTGTATATGTTATTGAGTGGTAGTTTTATTCTCACAATATAATGTTTTTTTTCTTTGTTACTACGTGTTTGTAAGTGGGATGCCTCTGGGTTAGTTAAATATTTTCACCTGTAAGCATTATGCATTGTATATACTGCCAGAAAATACCAAGGGCTAAGAAGCTGGCAACTGAAGGAAAACATGCAGGTTGACCTGCCAATTTTACTCAGCAATTTGTGGAATTTAATTGAGAGGTACACAGAATAAAATATATGTAACTATATAAACCAGTTGATAGATGGATTATCTAAATGAGTTATCTTATGGAGGGATACACTGAGTAACACAGAATAACTATATGAACTAAATTAGATGATTTTATGAGGGAAATGCACTCTACACTATTAGTAAGTAGTGGAGATTATTGGCAAAGATGGCAGCTGTGAACTTATGAGTAGTGTAAGGCAGCTGCTGGCTGGCTGAAGGACTATACAGTAATCTAAGAACACACTGTGGCTCATTGCCCAGTTCCTGTCAGCTGTAGGCCCTTTTAAGTTCCAGTAATAATAGCTGACTATAAAAATTCTGGGAGTAGGTGGTGATGTGGTTATAGAAGTAGGTCAATACACCAGCATCTGTATAGCGGACATTCTAGTGGTGTGGCACTAAGCACAATGCACAGCACCATGCTAAAACACCTGATTTATAACAATAGAAAAGAGCAAACAAAACTTTAAAAGAGCACACTAAGTAAAAGCAACATACTAGATTTTTGCCTCTATAGCAAGCACAAGCCTATAACTAGTCTGTTTTTCCCTTCTGCCACCAGACGGGAAAAACAGTAATTTAAATTCAAAGCAAAGTCACTAAAATTAGCTAGAAATTGTGCAGGCTAATAATTTAGTATACTCAATATTAAGCAAGTCAATCAAAAATCATTTAGCCCAAGTGGTTGTGGTTTCGGTAGTGGAGTAAGATCAAGTTTATATTGGTCTCAGTCTGGAACATTTATCTCAGCCTATAGTATCTCATAACAAATGAGGGGCTACATGTGTTAAAACACTTAATTTATTTAAAAAAAACAGCAAGAAAAATCAGATATATGGCTTTTATTTATTTTTTAATTTATCAGTATTTCTTCAAATAAGCAAAACTCTGCTGACATTCTTGGACTTTAGCTGTTTCAATCTCTATTTCCTTCTTTGACCTGATTTCATTTAAAGTATCATCTTTGTCAACAATATCAAGATTAGCACTTTGTTTCATTATCCCAACATCTTAAAAAAAGAATTTCCCTTGTACTGCAGTGATGGAAAAAAGTACAGGGAGGTGAAAAGACTGAGTTGGTGAAAGTTCAAGTACCTGAGGTATGAAGGTAGAGTTAGTATGTAGTATTACCCTATCCTTATCGAAGATGAGAAATGGTTCTTTGTGGGGGCGTGACCCAAATGCCAGACTGCTAGCAGCAGAAAACCTTAGCTCTGCTTAGAATTTATTATTTTGACAGGGAATTTAATTAATTTTTGGAAAAAAACTATAATTATATTGAATGATATATAAATATAGGCTTGTTATTATTTTCTAAAAATTAATACTTAAACAGAAGAATCTTTTGAATATTAATGCCAAGAAGTTTTCTACAGAAGATCCTAACATGAGCTACTCAAAGAACCTATACCAGGAGAGTGCAGTAAAGAAGGAATTACAACTTATAATAGCAAACATCCAAGAACTGTTGTTAAAGATGGACAAATTTGTAAATAAAATGGACATTATAAAACAGGATTGTAGTAAACAATTGGATATTCCCAATGGGATGATAAAAAAAACAGTCTGAACAAATATCTGCTATTGAGGAATCTGTAACTGATTTGGATGGCAGACGGACAGAAAATGAAAACCACAATGAATTCCTTTTGAAACAAAATACAAAACTAATTGAAAAACTGAAGGACCTTGAAAGCAGATCAAGGAGAAATAATATTAGAATTTATGGAATACCAGAGAAGGAAGAGGGTAATAATATGATTCAAATTCTTAACAACTGGTTTTCCTCAGCATTAAACATGCCTGAATCCCTGTAATTTGGTATTGAGAGGGCTCACTGGTCTCTTACAAAACCAGCATCAACCTCAGTTTCTCCTAATCCCAGATCTATTATTGTCAGATTTTTATCTTCCCAAGACAGGAATTGGTATTGAAATCTGCATGGACAAACTCTCCTATTAAGACAGGAGGAAAAAGGTATGTGTTTTGACAATGACTACACCTTTTCTGTCATATCCAGAAGGAAAGAGTGTGTTCCTCTAATTAAATCTTTAAAAAAAAACTAATATTAAGGCTCAAATATTCTTCCCTGCAAGATTAAAAATAATTTTGCCAGAAGGAGACAAAATCTTCAGTTCTTTACAAGAAGCAATAGATTTTGTTCAAAAGAAGAAAATACTGACTGACATAGAAGAGATGGAATGGTCATCTCAAAGCTTGAAGAGACAGGCAACAAAGAATGGATGGTCTGTCAAAGAAGGAGCACATAAAAATAAAAAGCTAAAGGACAAATGAGTAAGACTCCTCTAAATATAAATACTTTGTTACAAGGTATATTATATGTTTATTTCTGGGAAATCTCAATAAGGTAAAGGTAAAGTGATATGCCTCTATATTTAGTTTCCCCCCTTCCTTTTCTTGTCTTCTATCTAATTATATAAATACATGTATATATTTGCATTTTTTTTCTTTCTTCTCTTTCTCTCCTTTGCTTGTCTTTCTCATTTTAAAATCAATATTAGTAAGTCATCATTAATTTAAAAGATATTGGTTCTATAAATCATTCCCATATAGTACTATCAACAATTGATGTTATATTAGATTGAATACTTTTATGTGGGACAGTGGTGGGGTAGCAATGTACTCTTCATTAAATATTTTTGACTTTATGTTACTTGGAACTTATGTACAAACCTATTATTACTGTTTTGAGAATAGTTTAATAGAATGGTTGGCTCTATTTAGGTTTTTGGATGTCCTATGGGTTAGCCTACTTTCTAATAATAAGCATTTCATGATATTGATATTAAATCTGGGCAATTTTTATTGTTTTGGACCAATTAGCAGGCTTAAAAGCAATATTTTTATAATCTGATGTTTGAGATGAGATGTGCTGTTTGGATGGTAAGATTTCATGCAAGTGATTCATTTTCTGTGCAGTGGATGCTGCATGAGTGTTTTTAAACTTTCAGTGAGCCTAGAAAGCTTCATGATTAAAAATTTCCCACCGGGAAAGCTTGTTTCTTCAATAGAGACTACTTTCAGCATGCGCGAGTATGCCTAATCATCTAGCAATAAGTCTGTGAAGCCAGAAGCTGAGAAAAGTTAGGTGATAACATCACATGACCTCTGAAACCACGTACAGTTTCAAAACATGGAAATGAAGCCGAAAATAAAAATGAAGAAGAAAAGAAACCGTTTCCAATCAGGTTTTGGATTTTTTAGTTCATAAAGGTACAGGCATTTTGTAGAAAGGTATGTTTTATAAAAGGAAAAGTCAACTTAGTTGCTGAATTATTAGTGGAATCTGAAAACTGCAATTTAACATAAATGGCTGATATTATATAGCAGCAACAGCAATGTATGTAAAGTGATAGACTGTATAGTATATATTTAGTCAATAAACCAAACCACGAACTAAGTCCCAACAACCAAAAGGAAGAAAGCAGTAAGCACCGTGGTAGTCCAATGAACCTCTCCAAGCTGTAACTGTAGATAAATCCTTTATTGAACATGAACAACACAATAAGGTAAACGAAACACTGATAAATCAAGCGCTTTCGCCTGCATAGATGTCAGGCTTTTTCAAGATGAAACAGCAGGGTAACCAAGTTCATTTAAATAGAGGCTTTCAGTGCTGATTGTTTCAATTAAACAATTACATTAATTCAATTAAATTAATTGAATTAAGTTGATTGAAATGCTTTAATCAACACCAAGATGTAAAATATACTTTGTTGAGATGGAAGCATGGTTGTGCACAATACTTTTGATTTCAAGCAAACAAATAAAAACATGTTAAAATACAAATGCGTAGATGTTGTCTGACAAGAGCTGTGAATACTATCTTATAATGTTAAATACTATCAGTACATTCTAAAGTCATTGAAAAAAACTTTCTTAGTTTAAATATTTTAAATATTATAAAAAACATGGACAAATAAACAATGAAATCAGAGTGGTGTGACAACTGTGTTTTTTTGTTTTAGTTTTTTTAAAATGAAACCTTCTAAGAACTGTGCATATAAAAATATACAATTAAAATGAACCTTAAAAAAATTCCTTTATGCACTCAGTGCCAATAAAATATCAATAAATATAAAAATAAATATAAATAAAAATACATCATTTAATATATATATTATTTCCAGTTAATATATAATAAATATCAATAAATATAATAAATATAATAAATATAATATATATTAAACTTGTGTGCTAAGTCTACTGTTGTGTAACCAGTACCTAAAAAATGTCTGAAGAATGGGGTTTTAATTAATAAATTATTAATTTATACCCATGTGCGTGTGTTATGATGTAATAGTGCATCTTTTATACAAAAGCTTGTTGAAAACATACAAATATTTGCACCTTCTTACATTCAACCTGTGACATCTTTTGTAGATGAATTTCCAAATGGTCAACCTATGAGCAACTATATTATTCATTGTTCCATAAGATATTAATTATGGTTATAGTTGCGCTCGTCTAAGCTTTAATAAACTACTGATGCTGATAGCATCATTTAAGGCAGGTCATCTACAAAAGATGTCACAGGTTGAATGTAAGAAGTTGCAAATATTTGTATGTTTTCAACAAGCTTTTGTATAAAAGACGCACTATTACATCATAACACACATGGGTATAAATTAATAATTTATTAATTAAAACCCCATTCTTCAGACATTTTTTAGGTACTGGTTACACAACAGTAGACTTAGCACACAAGTTTAATATATATTATATTTATTATATTTATTATATTTATTATATTTATTGATATTTATTACATATTAACTAGAAATAATATATATATTAAACAATGTATTATTATTTATATTTATTTTTATACTTATTGGTATTTTATTGGCACTGAGTGCATAGAGGAATTTTTTAATGTTCATTTTAATTGTATATTTTATATGTACAGTTCTTAGAAGGTTTCATTTTAAAAAAAACTAAAACAAAAAAACACAGTTGTCACACCACTCTGATTTCATTTTTTATTCGTCCATGTTATTTATAATATTTAAAATATTTAAACTAAGAAAGTTTTTTCAATGACTTTAGAATGTACTGATAGTATTTAACATTATAAGATAGTATTCACAGCTCTTGTCAGACAACATCTACATTTGTATTTTAACATGTTTTTATTTGTTTGCTTGAAATCAAAAGTATTGTGCACAACCATGCTTCCATCTCAACAGTATATTTTACATCTTGGTGTTGATTAAAGCATTTCAATCAACTTAATTCAATTAATTTAATTGAATTAATGTAATTGTTTAATTGAAACAATCAGCACTGAAAGCCTCTATTTAAATGAACTTGGTTACCCTGCTGTTTCATCTTGAAAAAGCCTGACATCTATGCAGCGGCGCTTGATTTATCAGTGTTCGACCTTATTGTGTTGTTCGTGTTCAATAAAGGATTTATCTACATTAACAGCTTGGAGAGATATATTTAGTCAAGTCATTTAGTTTATACTTTAAGTAGGTAGTTAGATCTTGTAAAAAGTTTAGTCTATATGTAACAAAATATGATTTGCTTTAAACTCAATGACAATACAAATTTTATGGTACTGTTTGTAACTTTTAATGTTGACATAAACAGAAGTAAGGGTAGATTGGTAATATTAGAATGTCTAAAACATCAGATTTCTTTTAAATTGCTTAATCACTAACAGTAAATATGCTGGGTTTTTTTTTTGTTTTTTTTTTGTTATGAGGTGCTATCATTAAATAATTGACGCATGCAGGTAATACATATATTGACTTGTGAAACATGAAGCAATGTTGTAAAGTATATTATATATGCTTTCAAGAGTACTGTGCATAAAATATAGGTACAGAATTTCTTTATTGGTATTAGCAAGATTCCCAGCAAAAAATTATTCTGTCATTTGATGATTTATAGGAATGTTGTACTTAGGATCGATATTCATTATACTATCTTTCTAATTATTCTTTTATACATTGGTTTTATATATAAATCAGTCAATATCACTTGGTAGTGGTGACATTATTCAGAATAGTATAGTTGAACTGTCATACATATAATTATAAAGCAATGTACTCCTATAATAGTATATATTTTATAGGTTCATGTTTGAATAGTAGCTTTCATAATAATTTTGTCTATATATTCTATAAACTAAGCAAAAGCAGATAGTTTGTGTTTTTCGTGTGTGAGATGTGGTGCAAGGGTGGTTTAGTTAATTGTTTAACTAAACCAGAAACTTTATGTTTCATGTTTGTATGTGTATATTGTTATTGGTTTCAAAGTTCATTAGTTAATATGTTTTATTTATTCATGATAAATAATTGCATAGCATATTTCAAGCTAGTGCAAAAGAAAGGTTTCTTAGACACTAGATATATAAACACAGCATATAATGGCTTATAGGTGCTTATCGTTAAATGTTAATGGCTTGAACAATAATATCAAAAGAGTTGGTTTGCTTACGTTTATTAAAATGCACAAAGCTCAGATAATTGTTTTGCAAGAAACATCTATTGAAGGAAGATTTGCAAATATTCACATTTAGTGGCTATACAATTTTTGCTGACTCTTGTTTTAAGGCCAAAAGAAGGGGCACTCTTATATTATGGAACAACACCTATACAATACCTAGAATTATTAATGCATTTTCAGATAAAGATGGGATGCTAAGCCTAGTGGTTTTGGAAATTAATAGGAAGTACTATACATTAATAAATTCATACTGGATACCTGGGTTAGATACTAAATATGTTAACAAATATTTGATTTGATTACTTTGCATGCACAGGGGAAAATTATAGTAGCAGGATACTTTAATTGCCTATTAACAGACAAAGATACCTCTAGAAAAGGTAAAATAAAATTAACAACACAAGCTAGGAACTTAAATGACTTTATAAACTTAATGAATCTTAGAGATATGCATAACTTAAGAGCACATAATTCATTATATTACACTCACTATTCATTCCAGTTCGGTAAACAAACAAATATTGACAAGATCTTCATTTCAAACAACATATATTCTAAAGTAAGTGATGGATTGATAATGACATGTCCACTCTCCGATCATAATACTGTTTATTTTTCTTTAACTATAAGAAATGATGATTTGATATTTCTACAAAAGCTTGTTGAAAACATACAAATATTTGCACCTTCTTACATTCAACCTGTGACATCTTTTGTAGATGAATTTCCAAATGGTCAACCTATGAGCAACTATATTATTCATTGTTCCATAAGATATTAATTATGGTTATAGTTGCGCTCGTCTAAGCTTTAATAAACTACTGATGCTGATAGCATCATTTAAGGCAGGTCATCTACAAAAGATGTCACAGGTTGAATGTAAGAAGTTGCAAATATTTGTATGTTTTCAACAAGCTTTTGTATAAAAGACGCACTATTACATCATAACACACGCACATGGGTATAAATTAATAATTTATTAATTAAAACCCCATTCTTCAGACATTTTTTAGGTACTGGTTACACAACAGTAGACTTAGCACACAAGTTTAATATATATTATATTTATTATATTTATTATGTTTATTATATTTATTGATATTTATTATATATTAATTGGAAATAATATATATATTAAACAATGTATTTTTATTTATATTTATTTTTATATTTATTGATATTTTATTGGCACTGAGTGCATAAAGGAATTTTTTAAGGTTCATTTTAATTGTATATTTTTATATGCACAGTTCTTAGAAGGTTTCATTTTAAAAAAACTAAAACAAAAAAACACAGTTGTCACACCACTCTGATTTCATTGTTTATTTGTCCATGTTATTTATAATATTTAAAATATTTAAACTAAGAAAGTTTTTTTCAATGACTTTAGAATGTACTGATAGTATTTAACATTATAAGATAGTATTCACAGCTCTTGTCAGACAACATCTACGCATTTGTATTTTAACATGTTTTTATTTGTTTGCTTGAAATCAAAAGTATTGTGCACAACCATGCTTCCATCTCAACAAAGTATATTTTACATCTTGGTGTTGATTAAAGCATTTCAATCAACTTAATTCAATTAATTTAATTGAATTAATGTAATTGTTTAATTGAAACAATCAGCACTGAAAGCCTCTATTTAAATGAACTTGGTTACCCTGCTGTTTCATCTTGAAAAAGCCTGACATCTATGCAGGCGAAAGCGCTTGATTTATCAGTGTTTCGTTTACCTTATTGTGTTGTTCGTGTTCAATAAAGGATTTATCTACAGTTACAGCTTGGAGAGATATATTTAGTCAAGTCATTTAGTTTATACTTTAAGTAGGTAGTTAGATCTTGTAAAAAGTTTAGTCTATATGTAACAAAATATGATTTGCTTTAAACTCAATGACAATACAAATTTTATGGTACTGTTTGTAACTTTTAATGTTGACATAAACAGAAGTAAGGGTAGATTGGTAATATTAGAATGTCTAAAACATCAGATTTCTTTTAAATTGCTTAATCACTAACAGTAAATATGCTGGGTTTTTTTTTTGTTTTTTTTTTTTTTTGTTATGAGGTGCTATCATTAAATAATTGACGCATGCAGGTAATACATATATTGACTTGTGAAACATGAAGCAATGTTGTAAAGTATATTATATATGCTTTCAAGAGTACTGTGCATAAAATATAGGTACAGAATTTCTTTATTGGTATTAGCAAGATTCCCAGCAAAAATTATTCTGTCATTTGATGATTTATAGGAATGTTGTACTTAGGATCGATATTCATTATACTATCTTTCTAATTATTCTTTTATACATTGGTTTTATATATAAATCAGTCAATATCACTTGGTAGTGGTGACATTATTCAGAATAGTATAGTTGAACTGTCATACATATAATTATAAAGCAATGTACTCCTATAATAGTATATATTTTATAGGTTCATGTTTGAATAGTAGCTTTCATAATAATTTTTGTCTATATATTCTATAAACTAAGCAAAAGCAGATAGTTTGTGTTTTTCGTGTGTGAGATGTGGTGCAAGGGTGGTTTAGTTAATTGTTTAACTAAACCAGAAACTTTATGTTTCATGTTTGTATGTGTATATTGTTATTGGTTTCAAAGTTCATTAGTTAATATGTTTTATTTATTCATGATAAATAATTGCATAGCATATTTCAAGCTAGTGCAAAAGAAAGGTTTCTTAGACACTAGATATATAAACACAGCATATAATGGCTTATAGGTGCTTATCGTTAAATGTTAATGGCTTGAACAATAATATCAAAAGAGTTGGTTTGCTTACGTTTATTAAAATGCACAAAGCTCAGATAATTGTTTTGCAAGAAACATCTATTGAAGGAAGATTTGCAAATATTCACATTTAGTGGCTATACAATTTTTGCTGACTCTTGTTTTAAGGCCAAAAGAAGGGGCACTCTTATATTATGGAACAACACCTATACAATACCTAGAATTATTAATGCATTTTCAGATAAAGATGGGATGCTAAGCCTAGTGGTTTTGGAAATTAATAGGAAGTACTATACATTAATAAATTCATACTGGATACCTGGGTTAGATACTAAATATGTTAACAAATATTTGGATTTGATTACTTTGCATGCACAGGGGAAAATTATAGTAGCAGGATACTTTAATTGCCTATTAACAGACAAAGATACCTCTAGAAAAGGTAAAATAAAATTAACAACACAAGCTAGGAACTTAAATGACTTTATAAACTTAATGAATCTTAGAGATATGCATAACTTAAGAGCACATAATTCATTATATTACACTCACTATTCATTCCAGTTCGGTAAACAAACAAATATTGACAAGATCTTCATTTCAAACAACATATATTCTAAAGTAAGTGATGGATTGATAATGACATGTCCACTCTCCGATCATAATACTGTTTATTTTTCTTTAACTATAAGAAATGATGATTTGATATTTCTACAAAGGATTCCAGAATATATAACAAAACTAAAAAACTTCATGGAATGGATTTTAAAAGAAATAGATATATTTATGGAACCCAACAACAATGGTGAGGTAACAGATATTATATTATGGGATACTTTAAAAGTTTATATTTATGGTAGAATAAAAGCTTGGTACCTTCAAAAAAGGAAGGAGTGGGACAAAGACCTCTTAGAAATACAAAACAATATAGCTAAGTTAAAACTTAAATTAAAGTCAAATGATAAAGTAGTACATATTGAAATTTCTAAATTAAATCAAAAAATATTTAGAAATACTAAATCATAAAGTTGCCATAAACATAGAAAAAATAAAATTACAATCTTATTCTGTAAATCCCAAATATCTACATAAACTAGCTGTTAGATCCAAAAACTAAATAGTCAAAACAATATTAATGAAATTAAATACAAAAGTAATAACTCAGTTAAGAGTACAACCGATTTAAAGGGTATATTAGAAGCTTTTAAAAATTACTATCGATCAATAAATGATAAAAGTTCACTCTTAGAGACAGATAATATAATAAACACATTTATACAAGAAAATATAATCACAAAGATGTCAAATCAGCAAAATAGCATATTCAAAAAACAAATAACTTTAGCTGAGGAGAAAGAACAATTCAAAAACTTAAAAGACAATAAAGCTCCAGGATTAGATGGAATAATCCCAGAATTATATAAGATTTTTCCTGACTATGTAATAAAGAAGTTGGTGAATACTTTCTCTATGATTAAACAAAAATTAATAATACCCCCTTCTTGGAAATATACAATTATCTCTCCCATACTAAAACAAGGTAAAGATCCCAAATCCTACACTTGTTATAGACCAATATCACTATTAAACACAGATTACAACATTTTTATGTCCATATTGACCAATAGGAAAAGCATATATTACCTCACTTAATACATTATGACCAAACAGGGTTCATTTTACATAGGAAAGTACAAGATAATATTATTAAGTAACTAACCCTAATAGATATTGCAAGTAAATTTAAGAAACAATTAACTGTTATTAGTTTGGACATAGAGAGGGCATTCCATTCCATCAGTTGGTCATATTTACATAAAAATTCCTAATGGTTATGAATTTTATACAGATTTTATTAATCTATTAATTAAAATATACAGTGAGTCACAAGCATTTGTTAAAATTGGTTTGTGTTTATCTTCACAACTAAAACTTCTTAAAGGAACTAGGCAAGGATGCCCCTTGTCCCCATTACTAGTTGCTCTTTCAATGGAACCTTTTGCTTCATATATAAGAACTAATCCAAATATAAAATAATTTCACGTTAATAAGGATTACTGTTCAAAGATTCAGTTGTTTGCAGATGACATGTTATTAACATCTGGAGATATAGATGGTTCTATACAAGGCATTATAAATGCCATATGCAAATTCGAAAAAAATCTGAGGGCTTAAATTTAATCAAAGTAAATCCAAAATATTACTACTTGACAAGAAAATTAATAAAACCTTACTAAAATATACATTTTTAACTGGGAAAAATGACATGTTAGATTATCTAGGTATTAGTATAAAGAGCACATGGAAAGAGACCATTAAACTAAATTACACTAATTTAATATCTACTATTAGTGATTTAACTAAAAGATGGAATAAAATGTTCTTCACTATGGAAGACAGGCTCTCATTAATAAAAATTATTATCTTACCTAAAATTTTATTTTTTATACAATCACTGATATTACACCCCACCTAAGAAATTATTCAAACAATTGGATTCCATGTTACTTACTTTCCTCTGGTTTCCTATAAAGCCTAGAATAGCTTACAAATTGCATGTTAGAGCCTGGGTTAGTAATGGAATTGGATTCCCCAACATTGAACTTTATTCCAAATCTTTTATAATTAATATAATACTGCATTGGATTACACCATCATATATTTCTAGTTGGAAACAATTACATGAGATTCATATAACTGATGCCAGAGCTATAGAATCACATTTTAAAGAATCATATGGAATAAACAGAATTAATTGGATTTTACATGAATATTGTTTATATAATAAGAGGTTTTGTAATTTCTCTTATGGTACAAATCAAATATTTTATATTTTAAAAAACATAATAGATAGCAATTATAGTTTAAAACATTCTTTCTTATATTTCCCATTGCATATACCCCAGATCACTTAGATTCTTTTAACATTAACGCAATACAAAAACTCAAGGATAATAGTCTGATGTTCTGGCACCAGTTTATAGATAATAAGAACATTAAATCAATGAAATGGGAGGGTGGCCTAATGGTTAAGGTGTTTGCCTTACAAACACAAGGTGCAAGGTTAGAGTCTAACAAGGGATAATTGGCTAGACTTACAATGGCCTGCAAGGGCAGTTAACCCAGTACTAACCTATGAACCTAAATCTGTTTTATGCAGATTTGACAATTGTCAGGATAATTGTTTGGTTGTCCATTTACTGTGACAGTTTATTAAAAAAAAGTGAGAATATCAATTAATTTAGGTCGAATCTATACCAAGGTTGATACAGTTATTTATAAGGGGTGAATTAAAGACTGGTGAATACAAATTAAGTATATCACCCATATATAAAATCTTAAGAGAAGATCTACTTAACTTTGACCCAGAGTTTTGGAATAATTATATGAGGATTAATGGTGAAGTTTTGACTAATTAAAACAAGAAACAGCTATCAAAATCAATATATGATACCTCTTCTTCATTATATTGGAGATTATATACATGGACATTTATTCACAGGAGTTTTTATACTCCACACAAAATTAATCTCATAACTAAGAATAAAGAAAGTAAATGTTGGAAATGTGGTAACTTTCTAGAAGCCATCTGGGTTCACATGTTCATTGAATGTAAAACTGTTATTCAATACTGGAGAGATTTTAGACATTTCACAAATGCTTTATGGTCTGATAACTGTCAAATCACTAATTCACTGATTCTATTTAATGTACCTATACCTAATGTGATACCCAAATATCAGATACTGGTCCTTTGGACAATTTTAGCAATGGCCAGAAAAATTATTACATCTAACTGGAAAAGTAAACAAGATCTGTTGTTTGTTGAGTTTATCACTTTAGCAAAATCTGTTTGTAAAAAGGAAATGCAAACCATTTGTTACAGAACATATAATGTAACTCATAAAAAATAGCATGGCAAAGACTGGAAAATATTTAGACAAATACTGATAATTTTTCATGGATGGTTCATGGATGATTGTACATAGTGTAAATAGTTGTGATATAGTTTTATTGTATGTTTGAAATGTATATTTATTCAACTTTATTATCAAAACAAAATAAAAAATGTTTTTGGAAAAAAAAATGGTTCTTTGCATGTGAGGGCCTGCAGTTCTATATGATTGACATCAACAGGACAGTTTTCTAGTTTAGTCAAACGGGATGTTGCAGGTTACAAAAAACTAACTCAAATGATGACAAGGTTATTTTTTCCAGAACATAAATAGCAGAGGTCCTCTCCCACAGTGCAGTAAGCTCTCTCATAGTGGGCCTATGAGCTGCTTTGGTAAACTGCTTTACTGGATTAAGAAACAAGAGTGAGGGATCCCAAGGCAGTCAAGCTGAAATGTCTGAAACACGTAACTTAACTGAAACCTAAGACAACGCCAATTTTTAAAGGTATGACATTCAATAAATGATCAAAAAGACAAAAAACTGTAGTTTGTTCTTGACCTCTCCTTTGGCAGCAAAGGGAGAAAATGTTCCATTTAGCTACATATGATTTTCTGATATTTAATTTCCTAGCCTCTGTTAAAATATAGAATACTTCCTCTGAAAATATGTGCCTAAAGGAAATGAGTGCTAGATACTCCATCCTGTCAGCCTTAGGGTCTTCAAGTTAGGATGTATAAGTGATCCCCTGCTTTGTGTCAAGAGTTCCACATATTAGGGGAAAATATACAGGCACTGTTCTTACTGTCCTTAATAGATGCAAAAATAAAGTAAACCAGCACCACGACATTCAGTAGTAGAACAAATTTATTAACTTATGCAAGTGTAAATTAATAAATTTGTTCTACTATCAAGTGTTGTGGTGCTAGTTTACTTTATTTTTACATTTACTCAAGTTTATTTAGTATAACCAGCTTTATCTGAGTGGCAGTACTTTCTTGTTTTTTGTTTTTACTGTCTTTAATAGACTCAGCAGAAGGGAGAACCAATGCTGCCTAGGCCAAAAGAGGCTGTCATTAACATATTATCCTGTCCACTTTCATCTTCTCTCTCATCTTGGGGATTAAGTGTATTTGAGGGAAAACATGGAGAAATATACCTGACCAACTTATGTTGAAGATATATGAGAACAGATTCCCACTATTTGGTATTCTAGAGCAGAAGTTTCTCTCTCTCTCTCTCTCTCTGTGTGTCTCATGCACACAGAGACACACAGAGACACACACGAGCACACACACACACACACACACACACACACACACACACACACACACACACACACACACACACACACACCTGTAAATAAAATCCAGATATAGTCTACTGTTTTGTATTCACTTGTGTGGGTGTGCCTTTCTACTGTTACAGCTATCTCCAAATGAGGTCTCCTGAGATGAGACAAACACAATGCTCACTCCTGACTCCTAGGCCAGATTCCATGCTTGTACCGTCAACCTGCACAACAGGTAGAATTGGGTCCCTTCCTCTTTGTTGATGTACTTCATCAATGTAGAGTTGTTTGTGAAGATGTGTAAGATTTCATGTTACCAAATGAGCTTGAATTTCTTGCAGCTGCAAAAGCTGTCATATTCTCTTTTATGCAGACATGTTTCCTTCAGTGGGTTTTGCCTCAAATCCCTTGGACCTCAGCTCTGCATGTTTTGTCCAAGAAATCTGTGGGGAGCAACTGTGTATCTGGGCTTAGGCTGAAAGGCAAGCCCCCTCCCCAATTAAAATGTTTTATTGCTGGCTCTACCATGAGAACTCTTTTGTGATGCATGCAAGAGTGGTGTATAGGGCAAGCTAAAAGGAATGGGCATGCTGGCAACATCTGCTCCTTAGGTACCACTGCAGCTTGATACCGTTAAAATGGAAGTAGCTATGTAGCCCAGTGCTCTCTTGTAGCAATGTCTTTGCCATGTTACTGTCCTGAAATAGTCTGACAGAAAATAATACTTCCCTTCGGGTGGAGGAAGGCTCCCTGGTGCTCTGTGTCCAGCCATGTCTCTATGAACAGGACTTGCTTGCTGGGTAGTAAATGGGATTGTTTAGAATGGGAAGGTTTAGAGACAGATTAAAGTTTTGAAAACAGGTCAGAGTGAATTGTTGAGTCTTCTGAATTTCTTCAAGAGTTATTCCCTATCAATGAACTTGATTTTATTCTGAAGAAGTCATAGTTAAAAACTGACAAAAGCGCTCAATAACATTTTACTTTTCCTGGTCGTCCAGTTTGCTTTGTATTTTCTTACCCTATCAATGTCCTCCAAAGATCATGGAAATTACCTTAACACCATTGAGGGGTTAATTAGCAAACCAAATATCTTCTTGTATTAACTGTCACACCTCTAAAAATGCTCTTCCTAAGTATATCCTAAACAATGTTACTGCCAAGGCACCAGAGCAATCTGTAAAATTATCCACTACAGGCTCTGATATCTTTGACTTGATCCATTCTAACCTAGTCCCTGCCTGTACCCCACTCTGCATCTCCTCATCCTGGGTTAAATCTGACCACAAGTAAGTCATCTTCTCTGTCGGCCCTAGTGGTACCATCCTACCACCAAATGAGACTGTCTTCAGGGACTTCACTAGGGCATATCTACTTTGTCTTGTAGAAGACATATACAAAATTCCCAACAATCCCCTGTAAATAGACTCAACTGACAGGGCTGCCACATTCATCTTTAAATTTTACCATCACCTAAACAGCTGCATAGAGAAGTCAGTGTGTGTCTGTCTGAAATATGACATTAACTTCAAGAATAAATTTCTCTGGTGGAATTCTTAAATTAATAAACAGTGTAACAACAGGGCCACTCGGAAACATACCTGCAAGGAACTTAAAAGAGTACCATTACAAATTGTAAAGCAGAGTACAAGCTTAAGGTTACTACAAATACCAAAGGAAACTACAAATTTTCTTCATATATGTCAGGAAATTAAGGAATAATGTTCAGCAATACAAAAAGCTTTTCTATAATCATATCACATATTCCAATCCCAAGAATAAAGCCAATATATTAGCAGTGAAATTTAGTGTTAACTGTACCCCACCATCCCACACTGCTGCCTCCAGTATCCCTGAAAACTTAGTTTCCCCTGAAATCACCATTGAATACCTCTTAAAATTCCTGTCAAATATTACAAAAAATAATTTCATGAGACCAAACATATCAGACTGCATTCTCACCAGTGCCAAGTACACACTGAATATCTATTTAAACTGTTCAGCCTTAGTGTAGCCACATGGCTTGTGCTTGATGCCTAGAAAATAGCCACTATAGCTCTTCTAAACAAGGTAACTCCTCTGTGGATCCAAGCAATCACAGGCTCATCAGACTCAGAAGTCTTATATTCAAAGTCATGGAATATATCATATCAAAACTTATTTATGCAGCCACGGGAAACTTAAGTGATCTAGACACTAATCAGTTTGGCTTTGTGAAGTGAAGGTCTTGTCTCCTTAACACAGTAAGATTTTTTGAAAGGTTTACAGAGGCTATGGACAGTGTTTACTCAGGGCACACTGCTTATCTTGATCTGGCAAAGACGTTTAACATATCCCCATTCTGGCATTGTTAAAAAATTAGACAAATGTAATATCAAATGGATTGCAAATTGGCTCTGAGAGATCCCTGGTTGTGAGAGCTGCTGGTACTCTGAATGTAAAACTGTAACTATTGTGGTACAATAGGGATCACTGCTGGTCCTTCTCCTGTTTGACATTTAGTCCAATATCCCAGAAGTATGGTTGACCAAGTTTGCTGAGGACTGTAAGCCAGTCACTGTTATGCACTCATTCTCTGTTACTAAACAGCACCAGCAGCTGCTAGAATACATACGTGTGTATCGTACAGAAAACGATCTCACGCTAAATGCAAAAAAATGCAACATACTGGCATTCAGCAAAAAAAACCTTTTCCCAACACATGTTATAAATAGCACTTTTCTTCAGATAGACACCTGGATACTTATATGGACAAATTTCTTTCATTTTATCAGCATATTTCCATCACAGTAAGGAAATCTTTCAATCAGGCACAGATCAAGATCCAAAGAAGTCATCCTGACACAGTACTCTTGCATTATCAGATCTCCTAACTGAATACAATATCCTCTTTGGTGTGTATACATCAAAACACAATGCTCAGCTAGAAAGGCCCAAAAATACCTTACCAAAAAAATTAAAGCCCTTAAACTGTTTAACTATTCCAAAAATGAACACAATTATCCTTATACTCAGTGGTAAACAGGCTCCTCCAAGGTGACCTCTGACTCTCTTTTTAAGCCTTGAAAGACCCAGTCTGAGATGACTTCCTGTTGCTTTGCAAACCCAGTGATACTACAAATACTTACAGTAGAACCTAAATCTACTCCAACAAATAAAAAAAATTCACTTAAGAGATAGGTTCCTAACAAAATGTATTCACAGCCTATGTAATAAGTTAGCACTACAGGTCAAAAAAAGAATACTTTGATGATCTTTAAGGGTGGATAGACACAATTTTACACCAGGACTGTCACGTGTATTCCTGCTTGATTAGGGAAGTGAGTGCTATATAAGTGAGTGAAAAAGAGGCACTGGAACCAGGTATTTTGTAAACACCCCAGGTGCAATAGATAAACCAAAAGGCAATGACGTAAATCAGTAGTAGAAACTTCATCCTTCTAATCTGAAAAATCAGATGTCCACCATGGCTATGGCTATATGTAAGTAGGCATCCTTTAGGGTCCAGAGTGACCATATAAGATTGTGGGAAGAGGAAAGGTAGAAGACCCTGCAAGATTAGCATTTTGAATTTTTGTATCATTTAAGAAACCTGGGTCTACATATGCCTTCTTTTCTTGGGACTGGAAACAGTGTGGAGTAGAAGCCTAGAATTCCTGTTTCTGCTTCTGATAGTCCCTTGTGGGCCACAGGGATATCTTTTTAAGAACTACTGTCTGCATCCATGCCTTAATATCCAAAGCACCAATTTGTCTTAGGCGACTTCCTCCCATTGCTTTACAAACAGGTCTAAACAACCCATCGATATCTGTGCAGTAACTAAGACCTGGTTCAAGGCTCCAGAGAGCACCCCTGCAATACCAGGCTACAACTCTTACCACACTTTTTGGCCACAAAACCAAGACCAAAACACTAAAGGTGGAGGAGTGTCCATATTCACCAAAGATATTCACACCTCTAGCCTAGTTGCCCAACACAATGCATCTGAAATTCTCCAGGTGCAACTAACACTAGGTAAGACTGCAATCCAAATTGTAGCTTGCTACAGATCCCCCACCATGCCCCAAGATTCTCACTACACCTTTCTAAATATACTGGAAAATATTAAGATACAACCAAACACCCTAATACTGGGTGATTTCAACTTTCCTGCCATTAACTGGGAAAACTACTCAGGCACCAACTCCTTTTCCCAATGGTTCTTGGAATTCATAAATTCCAATGCCCTGGATCAACTAATCCATTGTCCCACCATGGGTTCCAATAGCCTAGACCTGGTCATTACCAACATGGGAGATAGATGCTCCACACCAGTGGTCACCCCCTCATTCGTCAGATCTGACCATAAGCCAATCACCCTTGACATCCACATCCCACCCCCACCCCCCAGTAAGGAAATCTCCTTAAAAAACTTCTTCAAAGCCAACTTCATGCTACTGAAATCAGAAGTGACAAACTTCATGACACCCATGCAGACGGGATCTGAAAGTTCGACTGCAGAATCCTACACTAAGGCACTGTATGAGCACATCCACTCGTGCATGAATCGTGCCATCCCAAATAGAACCAAGATGCTCTTTTCCAAAAAAAGGAAGCCAATCTGGTGGTCCCCTGTTATAAACAAACTATACAACAGAAGGAAGAAACTGTTGCAGAAAAGAGGAAAGTCCCAGGATGCAAAAAACTCCCTCACCAGCCTCAGTAAGAAGCTGAGATCCCTCATAAAATCCTCAAAAGCTAGTTACGAAAATAAAATTGCCAAAGATTCCAAAGACAACCAGAAGGCATTCTATAGTTATGTCAAGAATTTAAATGGCAATGTTCAGATCTGCTCTGAGCTACAACAGAATGGCATTAAATATACTGATCCCAAGGGTATTGCCAATATTCTGGCAGATCGATTTAGTGCCAACTTCTCCCCCCTCTAACCCCCTAAAGGGCCCATCTCAATACCAAAAGATTGCCAAATTCCGGTAATCATGGCCACTCAGGAAGAAACTGCACTCTACAAAGCTAAGAATACAGCATCCATGGGACCAGATGACATCCCAGGCTGTGTACTACATGAACTACAAAATGAACTGGCACCTCACCTAAGTGTCATGTTTAATCATAGCCTCACCTCAGGCTTCGTGCCCACTGAGTGGCGCACAGCTACAGTTATCCCACTCCACAAGGGGGGATCCGCCTTGGATCCCGGGAACTATCATCCCATCTGTCTGACAAGGCTGATCTGCAAGGGCATGAAACACATTATCGTGGAACTTATAAACAAAGACACTGGCAACCTTCAAACACTGGACCCCACCCAGTTTGGGTGTGTGAAGAGCCGATCTTGTCTCCTGAATCTGATTGACTTCTTAGAATCAGTCTCCAGAGCTGTGGATGAGAGTAAGGCAGTCCACACAGCCTATCTGGACCTCGCCAAGGCCTTCAACACCATCCCCCACACTGGAATCATAGATAAACTTACTAAGCTGGGCATAAATCCCTATGTCACTTGATGGGTTGCCAATTGGCTTACTGACAGAACCCAGACAGCAAAAGTAGCCGACTCCAAATCCAGCTGCAGACAAGCGACAAGTGGAGTACCTCAGGGTTCAGTCCTGGGACCACTCTTGTTTGGCCTCTACTTCTCTGAAGTACAGGCCAACACCAAGGGACTCTGGCTAACAAAGTTCACAGGTGACTGCAAACTGGGAGCCATTATTGAATCCCCAAATGATGTGGATATTCTACAAAAGGGCCTTACAGAAACAGATGCCTGGTGCCAGAGCCATGGGTTCAAGCTTAATTTCAAGAAATGTATAGTTATCCCCTTTGTAAAAAAACATGTACTCATGAATTACCACATAGGTGGCAGTACACTAAACATCAAAAGTGTGATGAGAGACTTAGGGACACAGGTGGACAGTGGTCTCACTTTCGATAACCATATTGCCACAGCAGTCAGGAAATCCTTCTATGTGGCATACCTCATCACTAAGGGCTTTTCATCTAGAAAAAAGGAGGTCATTGTCCCACTGTACTCATCCCTCATTAGACCCATTATAGATTATAATGCCCCATTTGGTATGTACCTCACAAGACATCTGCAACAGCTGGAAAGGCCACAGAAATACCTCACTAAAAGAATCACAGACCTAAAGCAGATGCCATATGCTGACCATCTATAAAAACTCCAGCTATACTCTGTGGCATATCATCTACTCAGAGGCGATCTCTGCTTAACATACAAGGCCATGTCAAATCCTGAGCTGTTGGGCATGCTCCACTTAAAGAAATCTCAATCCCCCAAGCCACATACTCCAGGGATCTAAACCTTGTCATCACAATGAACAAAACATGCTGGAGGGATAGGTTCCTGAACCAGAGACTCCCCATACTCTGGAATAGACTGCCCATACATGTCAAGCAGAGCGTCTTCTTGGCCCTCTTCAAAAGGAACCTTGATGATTGGATTAGAGACAGGAAATTCACCCCGGGGATCATGTCAATCACCCTGCTAGACAGGGGTCCAGAGATGTAAATATTGTGGGAAGAAATATCCAGGGAATTGTTATGGCTAGGCTTGCATAGGCCCTAGGGCCGATAGCCTAGTACCAACCTATGAACCTTATTATTTGTATGGGAAGTCTTGAAAGAGATGTACTGGGAAATGTGTGGGGATTGCACTGGGACTTAGAGGAATAATGAGGATAGAAAAGTCATATTAGCTCCCTCTGTGGGTCTCAGTACTGAGCTCCCACCCCAACCTTTCTCTTTTGGCCTGTTTAAAATTTTTACTTATAGAAGCCTTTCTGCTGTTTTTTCATTGTCTCACCTCTGGCAGAAGAGACATTTTTTTGTGTGGTAGGTTCTGCAGTATTTTGGTGCAGTGAAATTACAAAATCTTCCCATTTTCTTTCAGTCTTTTAAACACCTTTCCTATAGGTGATTAGAAGTGAAGCACCTTCTCCAGTAACATATTAAGAATCTCTGACAATGGCTGGGTCTTGACAGGCAGGCGTCCTTAAGACTGACCCCATAGCTGCTGCCTTGCATGAGGCATCCAGTGCACCATGGTAACAAGTAACAGAGTTCTTGGCCAACTGAGGACTGAGTATGCATAGGATTAGTGCTTTTTTTCTTCTAAATCCTTGCCCTCTGTCTTCGCAGCCTTTTTGTTTTATTTGGGACAAGAGAATCCCTTGTAAATCAGCATGTAACTTTAGCAATAAAGAGCCCTGAGCATGAGGATAGCAGAGGTGTAGGATTGCTTCACAGATTTAGTGAGATTCTCTGTTTTTGTCATTGTTATGTGCATTCCTAGTTAATACTGCAGATGCTCTCTTACTGGAATCCTACATAACTATAGATCTGCAACAGGGGTTTTATAAAGGTATCTGAATAAATCACCAACCCTGTAAAAGAAGATGGGCATCCTGAGAGCAGGTTGTTGGAAGTTTGGCTCCAAGAATGCATCTGCAACGACATCTTGCAAAGCTTTATTGATTGCAGGAATGGCTAAGGGATTAGGCAGGCCCAAAAACTCTCTGTAGCCTATCTGGGCTGGAGACAAGTCTATAGCTTCCCATGTAAAATAATCCCTCTTTCTAAAGAGGTTATCCTCAAATGAGACATCCTCTAGTGGAGATGCAGAGGACAGACTTCCCTCAGTGTCAGACTCACACATAGAGGGGGAGATATTTAGTCAACATAGTCCGGTTGGAACCACCTCTGAGTTACAATAGTCAGAGTCCTTGAGGGGGGGACTTCCTTTTGCTCTTCAATAAGTGACCCCTGACATGGATGGCTGCTCAGTGACAGGCTGCAGGGTCTTCAAGAAAATCTTAAAATACTGGCAGCCTAGGATGGGAGTGAGATAACGGTCTGCCCATCATATGTTGTGGTAAGCTGACAGACATCCAATAATATGGACTGTTTGGCCCTGGACTAAGGTAGTGGAGGCTGCCATAGAGAACTCAGGACACAGTCAGATACTTAATACCATAACAATGGTACTGATGATGTCCTCACAGAAAAAAAGGGAGAGAACACTGCCCTCACCCTCAGATACGATGGCATAGGCATCAGAAGCAGAGGCCCATGAAAAGACCTGCAAACCACCTGAATACTGAAGGTATGCAGCTTAGGAGAACATACCATCATGAAACCTTGCAGAAATGTTGATTATTATTATTAATTTTAATTTAATTTCATTATTATTATTTAGAGATGGTATGACAGTTTATTTTAGCAAATTATATATTACATGAAATATTTCATTAAACAAGTATAATACATCAATATCCTAGTTCATTATAGCTGTGCAAGTCTGTATGTGAAGTATTTATGTATACCAATGTTTTGCTTATACTTGCATCCAATTTTTTTCAAGAACAAAAAGTTTTAAAAAAGTTTATTCTAGTATTTAAAAATGTTATTGGATATGACTCAAAGCCTCTTAAATACAAGTTAATATATAGGTATAGATATATAGATATAGATATAGATATAGATAGATAAATGTCATCTGGAATTTAAGCTAACACAATGCAATTTCAGTAACAGGAAGTATTTAGGAATATGATTATATTCCACCTTACGTTACTATAAAACATTATTGGATAGAGGTTACCATGAAATCAACTTGGAGATGAATACTACAATAGGGTTCTCACTCACTCTCTTTGTTTGGTATAATTAATGTATTAAATTATTCCCACAATCTCATTTTTATTTACAAAATGAATTCCACCAGGTAGCTTGTTTTCACAAAACACTGAAGTTCTAGTTGGAAAACTTTGATGGAGATGTTGTTTTCGCATAAAGCTTGGGAGAGATTAGCATCAGAAAGATTACAAGAAAGTGTGGTTTTCCTCATATTTATTATATGTGTATTTTAAGATATGTGCTTCACATATTGTATTTAAGATATATTGGTGTGTTTTTGTATTCCAGTTAGAAGTCAAAATTCCTTTGATGCTAGTGAAGTGTTTTATGAACTGGCTGCTTCATCCATCATTAAACGAAACAGACGGTTATTATTATAAGCAGCTTTTTAGAATTATTAGAGAAAATCCAGGTTGTCTACATTTTGGTTCTGTACTGGTACCCACAACAGGCAGTCCCCGGGTTAAGGACGAGATCCATTTTTCAGTTTGTCCTTAAATCAAATTTGTATGTAAGTCAAAACAAGTACATATGGTTCTATTTAAATATCACTTAGTCAAATGTTTGCCTCAGTCTAGTATTTATTTTACTTTTCTTTGCATATAAAACACTTTAGAAATACTTCCAAATTTAAAAAAATCTTAAACATAATACTGTATACAGTAGTAACAATAATAATACTGTAAGTACAGTGTAATAACATTACAGTAACTATGTTCATACACTACAGTGCAGTACAGTAGAAAATATGTTAAACTTACCTCTTTTTAAGCTTCACTTCACATTTCTGTACTACAGGTATCATCCACAAATGTTTTTCACTCTTTCCTGAACTTTCAGACCTCTGCCAGACCTCCTACTGTCACCTAGACCCTAGTGAGCCGCAATGTCATTTGCCCATTCTACTGCATAGTACAGTAACTGCTTCAGTACTGTACTGTACAAGACAGTGGTCTTGACCAATCAGATCACCAACACAGCAATCTCTTAATCAATCATATCTTTTGTTCTCCATTGCTGGATCCATTTTAAAGTAGTTATTAGACATTAGACAGACTAAAGGGTAAAATAAATTGTGTTTCATTTGTGCATAAAAGACAGTTAAGCAGAAAGAAAACTTACCTTGCTGGTCAAGCATGAGAGATAGTTTATTAGAATGAAAAGATAAGCATAAAGTGTGCAGACAGAATGTTCTTTTCTCAAGGGAAAGATACAATCTTGCTAGCTACAGAATGTTCTTTAATGAATGTTGCACATACAAGACAAAGCCTGAGACCAAGGTTAGAAAAAGTAAATAAGGAAAATTACTGGACTGAAGCAATATAATCTCTTGGATTCTCAAAAGCTTGCATGGTGTACATGATTAGTATAAGATGAAATTTTGCCAATATGGCAACCGAACAATCCACGTACGTGCACGTTTGACATGCGCAAGTGCTGTAGCACTAGTGCTGCACATTCCCAGCCCCTGTATGCAAATTACTCCATTTGCAGGTGAAAACCATGCAAATGAGGTAAATCTGCCATCCAGGAAGCAGGGATCAGGGTGTGCAGGACTAGCATAATATGCAGAAATGTACTCGGTTAGTAACCAAGTATGGTTCTGCAAACTCCAAAACGGAGCTATGACAGCTCCAAATAAAGGCTGCATATCATTGAGGAAGCATGCCAATGGCCAAGTAGAAGGCCATTGGCATTGCAAACAAAATGCCAAATCTACAAAATACAACTTTTATGATATGTCCGCCAATCACTGCTGTTGAAGCATAGGGCAGTGGCGTGCAAACAGGACCGGTGGGGAAATAAGGAAAATAAACCTAAAAAAAGCAGTCCAACTAAAATCAGTATTCCGCCATGCAAGTCAATCGCAGGCAAAAGACAACCTGGCCAGTGAGTAGTGGTTGCTAGGGGGGAGGCACACTGTGACACATGTAACTATGCATTAGCAGGCAATTCTATGCAAATGAAGGGAAGGATAGTGAATCCCGGTTTTCCCCAGCATGTGAGGCAGGTCCCAACAGTGTATGAGTATGAATAACTGAGTGCAAGACTAGGAGGTAGGTGACATCATGTGTGGGAGTGTCAGGCATACTGTCAGCAGATTGAAGCCCTGTGGCTCGGGGTTGCATCCAACTTAGCACAGCAAAGCCAGGGAGTGTGTCCAAACCTGCCCAGTATGTATGACAAAGTGTAAGCGGGTGTACAAGCCGTGCAACAGGATCTACAGGAAGATAAAGGAAGTGAACCCAGGAAATAGCAGCAGTGTGCACATTGGAGTACACCAATTGTGCGGCGCTCCCCCAGGATGGATCAGAAGGGCAATGGGAAGGGAAAGCAGCAGTAGGAAGTTAATCATGGGGCACTATGTTCGCTGCCAGGTGAAACGTATCGGAACCAGCCAATTACACAGGCAGCAGACCAGCCCAGCCCAGAACACCACTATAAACTATTCCAACACCTACCCCTCTCATTTTTCCCACACCCTACACCACCGGTGTAAACAAGTGGGGAACTTTTAACACTCACAACAGCAAAATGTTAGGGGCTGCAATAGCTATCATACAACTTGTGAAAGAGGCTGAGGGTGGTGAGGATGGGAATGCTGCTGACCAACTCACAGTGAGGAGACGGAAAAGAGTGTACAGACCCAGGGTAACCTACCAAGGGCTACATGAGCTGGAGATAGTCGAGCACTATAGGGTGGACAGGGACCTTCTACAGCAGATTGTTGAGCTGTGCCAGCCACGCCTGACACACAGAACTAACAGAGGGGAACCCATCCCAGTGGAAATAAAGGTATGTGTAGGCCTAAGAATACTAGCTACAGGTACCTTCCAAAGGCCAACTGGGGATATGATGGGGATCTCACAGGCATCAGCATCCAGGGTACTATACCAGTTCCTGGATGCCATGGCAGCACATGTCGGTGAGCACGTATATTTCCCCCTCACCCATGAGGTGTTGGCCAGCAGTATGCGTCTCTTCCAGCAAATAGCAGAATACCCTGAGGTAGTGAGTGCAATAGACTGCATGCACATATGCATCAAAGCACCACCCGGTGATCAGGGTAGGGTCTACATTGACCACAGGGGCTTCCATTCCATCAACTGCCAGGTCATGTGTGATGCCCAGGGCATAATACTGAATGTGTGTGCTGGCTGCCCTGGAAGTTATCATGATTCCCTCATCTGGCATCTGACACAACTGTACCACAAATTTGCCAATGGGGACATCCCACACGGTCACCAAGGGGGGAATGCTGGATATGCACTGGAGCCGTGTCTGATGGCACCCATCAGAAATGCACACACACCCAAACAAGAACTCCATAATGAGGCACACACACAAACAAGAATCATAATAGAGCGTGTGTTTGGGATACTCAAGTCATGGTTCCGGTGCCCGGAAACATAGGGTGGAGCCTTGCAGTACTCACCAACTACATGTACCCATATCATCCTTGTATGTGCCATGCTACACAATATAATCCTGTGGAAACAGCTACAGCAGGAGCAACAAGGGGCAGGGCCACATAGCCCCCCACCAATGCAAAGGCCTGCACAGGCACAGAGTGACTCAGAGGAGGAACAACCAGATCCTGCCTCAGTAGGCAGAAGGAGGTGTGCCCAGTATGCCCTGGCCCTGGCAAAGAGGCAATGCATAGCACATACACTGACATGGGAGGGACCCAGGGAATAGCACCTCTCTCTGACTCTCACATACAGTAAAAGGGATGCCAAACGTTACACTACCTGTGCCTAACCATGTGTAGGCAGTGTACTACTCCAACATAGGCAGCCCTGCAGCACCACCTGCAATACTGGGACACCCACAAGATATGGGACTCACACATAACAGTCAGGAGGGGGGGGTCACATACCCAAAAACAGTCGCAGCCAGCATGACAGGTGTAGACAAACACAAACAAATACCATACTATGGCCTATGAATGAGGGGTATGGGTGACTCCCACCCAGGCCTACACAGACAGACTACAGCAGGCCAGGTAGTGGGATGTCAGTTGTGATGGCTAGGAAGTCAGAAACTAATGTGTATGCAATGAAAAGATAAGAATGGTAGTACACTGATATGGCGTAGCCAGCATGATAGGTAAGACTACTGACTGAAATGGACTACTAGACTTACCAGTACAGTCCTAGCAAATGTGTACAACTGTCAGGTGTGCTCCCCCACCCCACATAGAAATATAGTAACAGGCAGGTGCGCCTCCCCAATCCTGTGTAGAAACAGAAATTTGGGTGTACCCCCCCCCGCTATGCAAGACATGTTGCAACAGTCAATGCCAAATGATCGGTGGATACCCTGCAGACACAGCATGATACCTGTCGGTGTACAACATAAAGGTCAGCTGTGCAGTACAAACCACCGGACATATTCCACATATGCAAAACAGATGGCCTTACTGGGCATGCTCACACACAGAGAAATGAAGGCAATGTCAGTCATCAACATGCTGAAAGGTCATACTAGGCATGCTCACACACTTAAACACATGAAGGCTATGTATGCAAACACCCAGGGACCAGACATATCCAGTGGTTGCAACTGTTATGCAGACACATGTCAGTATGTACCACTCATGCCTTGCACACACAGTGAATAGGAATACAGACATATATGTAAGGACAACACACCATAATATGCCAAAGGTAGATGGATATAGATGTGTGGAAGAGGGTGACCGTGACAATGAGCCATCCACGCCTGTCCCACAGAGCACACAGCCAAAGGGCCCCAAACACATCAGGTGCAGATGTCACACACACTGCAGTTACTAGCGACCAATACCTGTCAGCACCACAGACTATGTGGTCCACGTGCCAGCTGCGCAACATGGCTGTACAAGGACGTAATCAGCTAGTTGCCCTATACATGCACCTGTGACATATGACCCCATGTGTGGCCACCTGTGGCGTGTCACCCCTACATGAATGGTGTATGGGTCATGCACGCACCGGTCACCCCATACCAGTACCCTGACAAGCCTGCTGAGGTTATTCAATGTAAAATACACCTTTGCGTATTGCTGTAGTGTAATAGACAAGTTAGGTAGGAGTTCTAACCCCAGACATGGCAACTGTGTGTGTGTGTCTGTCTTTCACTGACTGTGTAGAGAGCAAATGCTTTTTAGGCTACTCATACTCCTTACAAGTCGAATACTCACCTTTGGCAAGGCTGCTGATGTCACACAACTTGAAACACACCTCTGGGATGATCATAGCCCAGTAATCTCCATAGCATGTCCCGTAACATTGTATGGCCATAATGTAATTAAGGAGTTAGTTGGGAGTTCTAGCCCAGACCTACAAACTGTGTGTGCATGTATGACTGTGTAAAAAGCAATGCTTTTAGTGTACTCAGGCCCCTTACATTTCACATACCCAACTTTGGCAAGGCTGCTGATGTCACCCACCTAAAAATACTCCCCTGGGAAAGCTGTAGCCCAGTAATCTCCATAGCGCATGCTATAACTGCGTACTGCTGTAGTGTGACAATATAGTTAGGTAGGAGGTCAAACCCCAGACGTGGCAGCTGTGCGCGTGTGTCTGTGTTTGTGTGCATGTCTGACTGTGTAGAGAGCAATTCTTTTTAGGATACTCACACCCTTTACAAGTCAAATACCCACCTTTGGCAAGGCTGCCGATGTCACGCACCTTGAAATACACCTCTAGGACAGTCGTAGCCCAGTAATCTCTGTAGCACATCCCGTAACATTGTATGGCCATAGTGTGATTAAGGAGTTAGTTGGGAGTTCTAGCCCCCAACCTGCCAACTGTGAGTGTATGCATGCATGTCTGACTGTTTAGAGAGCAATGCTTTCAGGGTACTCACACCCCCTTACATTTCACATACCCAACTTTGGCAAGGCTGCTGATGTCACCCACCTATAAATACTCCCCTGGGAAAGTTGTAACCCAGTAATCTCTGTAGCGCATGCTGTAACTGCGTACTGCTGTAGTGTGATAATGTAGTGAAGTAGGAGGTCAAACCCAGACGTGGCAACTGTGTGTGTGCGTATGTGTGTGTGTCTGTCACTGACTGTGTAGAGAACAATGCTTTTTAGCCCTTACAAGTCAAATACCTACCTTTGGCAAGGCTGCTGATGTTATGCAACTTGAAATATACCTGTGGGACAATCATAGCCCAGTAATCTCCATAGCACATCCCGTAACATCATATGGCCATAGTGTGATTAAGGAATTAGTTGGGAGTTCTAGCCCCTGACCTGCCAACTGTGTGTGTGTGTATGTGTGCATGTATGACTGTGTAGAGACCAATGCTTTTAGGGTACACACACCCCTTACATTTCACATACCCAACTTTGGCAAGGCTGCTGATGTCACCCACCTAGAAATAATCCCCTGGGAAAGCTATAGCCTAGTAATCTCCGTAGTGCATGCTGTAACTGCGTACTGCTGTAGTGTGACAATGTAGTTAGGTAGAAGGTCAAACCCCAGACATGGCAACTGTGCATGTGTGAGTGTGTCTGTGTTTGTGTGCATGTCTGACTGTGTAGAGAGCAATTCTTGTCAGGATACTCACACCCCTTACAAGTCAATACCCACCTTTCTTAGGCTACTGATGTCACACACCTTGAAATACACCTCTGGGACAATCGTAGCCCAGTAATCTATGTAGTACGTCCCGTAACATCGTATGGCCGTAGTGTGATTAAGAAGTTAGTTTGGAGTTCTAACCCCTGACCTGCCAACTGTGTATGTATGCATGCATGTCTGACTGTGTAGAGAGCAATGCTTTTAGGGTACTCACACCCCTCACATTTCACATACCCACCTTTGGCAAGGCTGCCGATGTCACGCACCTAGAAATACACCTCCGGGGAGGTTGTAGACCAGTAATCACCATAGCACGTCCAGTAACTGCATACTACTGTATTGTGAATTAGCAGTGCGGCTGGGTTCCATCCCCACACATGGCAGTTCTGGATGTATTGTGTGTGTCACTGTCTGTGTAGGGGGCAATGCATTTTAGGCTAGTCTCTCGTAGTCATTTCAAATGCCCTACTTTGGCAATCCTGCTGATGTCAGTCAGTGTGAAATACACTTTTGTGGAAGGACTACTCCAGTAATATCCATGGTGCATACTATAACTGTGTAGTGCTATAGTGTAATACACTAGTTAGGTAGGAGTTCTACTTCCAAACATAACAGGTGTGTGTGTGTGTGTGTGTGTGTGTGTGTGTGTGTGTGTGTGTGTGTGTGTGTGTGTGTGTGTGTGTGTGTGTGTTTGTGTGTGTGTGTTTGTTACCTGTATCCTGTGTAGAGGTGGTTGTGACTGTGTGACACCTGTGGCCAGTGTGGAGTGGGTTTTGCATATTTCTTATATGGTGGCCTTACTATATATCACAATGTCCACTGTACAGGGATAACACATGTGATATGTCTGAGAGGCTGGGGTGCAGAACCATACCCAGACATGTGACATCAAGGCCAGGCAATCACAGTTAGCAACCCCAGTATTACCCAGAGCACACTCTCACCCCATGTGTCAGAAACATACACATACCTAGGTAACAGCCAATATGTGGGTAGCACACTGCATATTGGCCACTGATAGTAACTATGGAGTGACAGAGGTGGGCCACAGAGGACATGACACCGAGTCCATCTGTCCAATATGCACATATGTGCAGACAGTACACCTCCCTCATGTTCCCCAATGCACAACTGCACCACCTGTGGTGCCATCACATGTGACCCGCAACAGACATACCATGCCTGACAACATGCCTGTATGGACAGATGCCACTGACACCAAGGAATGCTGATAGCATGCACTCCATGTAGGTGCAGGGTAAAGCTGCTGGCCATTACCAGCTCCCACCACAGGTGGCCAAGACTGGCACATCTGATAATAATCTGTGTTCACATGGGCCAGACACCCCAGGTACAGTTCTACATGTCACTGTACATGCATGTGGGAGGTGAGAACGTCCCAGATGCTGTCCATGCCATGGACGAAGGAACACTGACATGGCAAGCGATGCACAGCATTGCCCACACACAGTAGTCACCCAGGTGACCGGACGGGGGATACAATACTTGATGTTTGAGTAAATGCAGACACTACATCCCTGAGCCACAATGCAGACCATCATCATGTGGCCTGATGCCAAGGTACACCCATCGCCTAGCCTTAGTCAGCCGTCTGGTGCAGTCGAACACCACAAACCTGTGCAGACATGCACCCATGCATGTCACTAGTGGCACCCTGTGTGTTTGTGTGTGTGTTGCTTGCTGCATATGTTCACATACACACTCCCTACAACCCCCATGGGCATGGTGCAGCATGCTGTCTGATGTCAGACACCTTCCCATACCCTTTGCCCGTACAGCCCCCGTATGACCTGTGTGGAGCATGGGATACCTGCACAGTGATGTGATGTGGCAATCCCACAACCGATGAGTTGTACACCTGGGCCTGCCGCATTTGCCAATGTGTGTGTGTCCTTGTGAGAGTGTGACTGTGTTGACGCTGGCAGCTGTTCATGCCAACAGGCACATGTATGTCACCTACTGTACAGCTACAGTAACCCTGTTGCAATGTCACTCACCATCACATATATGTTCTGAGTGCTCCACAACAGGTAACCCATGTGGTGCATCCAATAATTGCAGCAAAATGTGCTAGCACTACATAGTTGTCAGGGGGTTTGATACCCTGTGCTGCTAGGTGTGTGACACAAACATGCTTCAGTTTTACCCTTCCACCCCTCCCTGACATGTATTTGCCTCTGTCTGCATCCCCCACCCCCTCTCAGGTGGACGTGGAGACCTACACCTGCTGTGCTTAGGCAGCAGCATGTATAATGTAAGTAGTGCTCATGATCAGCTGATGGCCTCTGCTTGAATCACAGTCCTCCCCTAGCTGACTGCATGTGAAACAGCTGTAGTAACATTCCCATAGCCAGTTGTATGGAAACACACTCCAATACCTAGGAACATCATGGTGGTGTTTGCCCTTTTCACCCACTGTGAGCAGGAACTAGATCTGTCATGTGCCAAACAGCATCTCAGATGGATTGCAGTGTACCTCTAACAACATACACTGTGGAAACAGTGCTACCAACAGGAGGTGGATGTGCCTGAACTGACTACAGACTGTAAGTGCCGCTATACTACACTTGGAGTAATGTTGCTTTCACAGTGTTTGTGTGAATATGGCTGTTGTACATGTCTCAATACCTGCCATGTCAGTTCCATGTTGATGGGGAATCTCCATCTGCAGGAGTCACCTGCCACCTGGGCAGTGTTGATCTGTGCTTGCATGTGTCACCCACGGAGCATCTAGCTGTCGACTGCTGAAGGTAGTGTGAGGATTGCAGTCAGTAGATGGAGAAAGCTGTGGTATCACAGATGTCATATCCCTCAAATGACATATGTTGCAACAACCCAGTAACAACAGTAAATGTATGTGGTTATCACAGCAACATGTCAATATTGGCCCTGTGTATGTGCTCCCAGCCACACCTCTGTCAACCTTTGTACATATGTCGTGCATGAAGTGGTGCATATGTGCTGTACACCATACTTTGTGCCATCATATCTGAAAACAAGCCAATGATATATCTGACTGCTACACGTTATATACAGTAGGGGTTACATTACATGACATTACCTGCACATTCTGTGGATTTTCGTACAGTACTGAAGTCTGTGTACCTATGGTGAATGTCAACAGTGTGTGTAGTGTTGATATGTACCTTAGCCTGTGTACAGACTGTGGTAGATTACCTTGTTCTAGTTCCCCTACTATCAGATGTTACATGCTGCCCCACTGTATGGTACGGTAGTGGCGTACATGTTTGAGGGCCATAAACACAAATGTCTCATACCACAGACAGCCACCAGACCAAACTGTGTATCAGGCCAGTATATGTAGGGTCAGTCTGTGAGTGGCACATATGAGGATGGTGTCGAACACATAGTCCATATACTGTAATATCATGCTAGCTAACCATATGTGGCTGTGGCTGTGTTCTCATTGGTTGTGGATATGCACTGTCACACAGATGTATCTTACCATATGCTGTGACATGCCTGTTGAGCCTGCTTTATATGCAAGTACATGTGCATTCCCCCTTAGGAGGTGTAGGCCAGTGTTGAGCCAGTCTCTCTGCAGCCTGCACAGTGCATTGTGGCATGCCTAACAGCTGAGTGTACCTACCCAGTGGGATGACATGTGCAGATACTAACCAGATGTCCCACTGCTGGACCTCCTCTAACAGTCATGTATGTCAGACAGGGCAGTGGGATGCAGTGTAGATGTATGTCAATACCTATTGTGTAGTATGTGGCCATGGCACCCCTGTACCAGTGGTCATACCATTACAGGCCAGGCAGGGGTGTGTGAATGCATGACCTATGGTGGACATCATATACCAGTCATTATGTGTTATACCCATCTACATGGCCATCCATGGTACACATGTGTAGCACTAAGGGCTTATGTGTATACCTCTGGACTGTACAGACTGTGTCAGACCATCCACATATATTGGCCAATATCTCTGCTGCAGTCCACAGTGGCATTAAGTGCTAGCAGTGGTACTGTACAGTGATGTCCCTTGGATGTCATTCAGTAACCAATGGCACACATGTTATGAGCAGATGTGACCTCCCACACACACCATGTCTGTGAAGACACTTCCAATGACAGCAGCAATAGTCTACTAGTATACCTGCTATAGATACCTGACATCCCCTGCAACTATGACATTGGAAACATACGGGCTGGGGTTGGCCTACACTTCATGTCCAGGACATATGGTGGGAATATATGTACATATACATATCCATATAGCCAGATATATGTTTACACATGTGTACTACACCCAATTAACAATGTCATGGCAATCACCCACTATAGATTCCCACATCATGTGTGCATGGTCCCATTACATCTCCTGTGTGATGGGTATCCGTCCTGTGTGTGGGCAGCAGTGCTACCAACAGCATGTAGCAACACCCCATACAGGAGAATCGGTACACTCGGGGCCGCCACATATTTGTAGGAGGATCAGAAAGTACAGACAGACTGCGAGTGGAGTTGTGTTATGCTTTGTACAGTACTGGTGTTACAGGGTGTGGGTGTACATACTAGTTTTCCATGGAATGCAGTCCATCTGCATAGCACACAGCTGTGGGCCTACCCTCATGTCAGCCAGAGCTGTGCCTATCATGTCTTGTCTGTCCACCACACATGTCTTGTGTCAGATAATACACTGGTAGTGTGTGTGTTTTGTGTTACCGGTACATGGCTACATCCATGACCATCTCTACCAACAATTCCCTGACTAAGGGTATGTTACAGACTATCCTGTAGCACCTGCACATTGCATAGTGTATGGCAACAGTTGTCCACATATGTGTCTGTATTCCAGTCTCTGTCCATCACCTACATACCAAGCTTTGCACATATGTCATGATGTCAGTGGTCAATCCATAATGGGCTGGGAGTATAACACACTGCCATGTCTGCCATCAGTCCACTGCCATTGTAACCCCCACACATATGGTGGGGCTGAGGCCATATATGTGTGGGCGCCACCTACATAATACATGTGTGCCATCATGCACTGCAGAGCCCAGTGTATGTAACAGTGGTATATGGCCCTGTATTATTGAGTCTAGGGGGGGAGCACCACAAATTACCTAGGCTGCTACAAAATGAGGGAGTATCAGGGCTGAGCTGCCTTAAGGTATCTGGATGTACAGTACCATATACTTCACCTATATACACATTACTGACATGGATCTGGCAACTGTAGGACTACTGCCCCCTGCCATACAAACTGTTCTGTGTGTTGGTGTGCTCGTGATGGTGTCAGTTATGCCATGTTATGTAGGAGTTACAACCCACGTGGTCATAAGACGTCTATACAACCTACTGTGTTTGCACAGTGTGTAGATAGAGGCTGCTGAACTACACACCTGGAGAACATACTGTTGATTGTTAAGTATCCTGTGGCCCAGTGTGTCTTTCCTATTGTACAATGTGAAAGGCTTTGCCTGGACAACAACAGCTGTGAACCTTTCCAGCCTACTATATGACTGTAACTGGTTCACTGCAGCATCACTCCATTGATATAGTTGTCAGTGTCTGAACAGCTATATGGCATGGCATGGCATGTAGAACTGTAGTAGTACATGATGAAAGGTTTCTGTGTCTGCAAACCTGTGGGTGTTGTTTTACCTATGACCTCTCTGTGGGTGTATGTTACAGGCAACGATTGTCATTTGTATGTATACAGTGTCCAGTCGTTCAGGGGTCAACTGTAGGCATAGTAGCTGTCCATATTGTGTGCACCTAGCACTTATGTATCGTACTGTACATATAACGTGTGTATGTGTAGTCACATGTATATGTATATATATATATATATATATATATATATATATATATATATATATATATATATATTTATAAATATGTATACCTATATCTGCATATCTGTGTCTGTGTATCTGAAGCCTGGTAATGTTGATGGTTTCCACATAATACATTCCCCATGGGAGCCAGACTGTACTGCATGATATGTTACCAATAACAGCCTGACATCATACAGGTGGGATGTAGTACAGGTAACATCATGTGCACATGTTGTCACTGGCCCTGGTTATGGGATCTCCAACACTTGGTAGTGTATTGCATGGCGGATGTGTTTGGCTGGGGGGATGCCTATTTGTACAACTTATATAGTGTGTGGTGCCTCTCAACCCCATTAATGTAACATGCAGCCTGTTACACTCCTCTCCCTAACAGCTACATGTGCCTTGCAGTACCAGCACAACAGTGTTGTACCAATGTGTCGGTAGGCATGGGAATCCCATTGAGGTCTGCCACATGTGTGTATGTGTGCATGTGTGCATGTCTGTAGGGTACACCAGTCCGAGTCCACATACTCCTATTATGATACACATTGCCACACAGTAGTACGGATATTGTTATTGTCGCCCATAGGTGTGGCAATGCAATGCAATGCAACACCCTACTATGCCTGTGGCATGTGTATCACATGCATATCCCTGTGGTACCACTGTTGTGATATGCAATGGGTTGTTATTGCATCATGGCCAATGTGTGATAGTGGTTATGTCAGAGTATCAAGATGGGTTCCAGTGTGTACATTATCCAGTGGGGGATGTGAGGGATGTGTACACTGTCTTTACACCATGGTACACCTGGTATATGACCCACATACCACTCTCAGGTGGCCAATGTCACCATCACCCATACAGGTAAGAGATAACAGGATACAGCCCAGTTACACATGTGCTGTGTGCAGCCTACCTGTAACACATTGGACACATGGACTAGATAGTTAACAACTACACAACCAGGTCTCTAAGATTTGTGTCTATCTGTTATGTGTTAGTCAATGTGTATATGATGATATGACACACTATGTATTCTCCATATGCAAACATTACATCCCCCATTACCATATTGTACGTGTCTGTGGATGATCTGCATGTAGCGCGTGACCTGGTACACACCTCAGCCTACAGATGGTGTCATGTGTGCAATGACAGCCACACAGTTCAGTAGCACTACATACCCGGGTTGGGGACTAGCCACAGTGTCGACAAGTAAGGATGTGTGTGTATGTGGATAGACTGACATAAGGGTTCAGATTATACCTATACCAGCAGGCCACCATTCAGGTTTGCACAGACAATAACTGTTATACATGTGTGCAACTGTACACCACATATGTCATGGCCATGGTGTCAGCACACTGACATAATACTGTGTAGTATGACTGCGGACGATCCTCCTGCTGACACATGTATGCCTACAGCACAAATGGATGGCAGTATGGGGATATCAATTGGTGTTACCAACAGCTGAGATGCATCATAGCTGCATGGCTGCACTACCTGACATGTACACTCCACCCATACAGTATAAGAAGGAATCAGTACTGCAAACTAAACAAGGATATACATTTTGAGCCTCAAGAGCAGGAGCACACTCAAGCAAATCTGCAGTCTGCAGCTGCCACTCCACCCATACAGTATAAGAAGGAATCAGTACTGCAAACTAAACAAGGATATACATTTTGAGCCTCAAGAGCAGGAGCACACTCAAGCAAATCTGCAGTCTGCGGCTGCCACTCCACCCATACAGTATAAGAAGGAATCAGTACTGCAAACTAAACAAGGATATACATTTTGAGCCTCAAGAGCAGGAGCACACTCAAGCAAATCTGCAGTCTGTGGCTGCCACTCCACCCATACAGTATAAGAAGGAATCAGTACTGCAAACTAAACAAGGATATACATTTTGAGCCTCAAGAGCAGGAGCACACTCAAGCAAATCTGCAGTCTGCGGCTGCCACTCCACCCATACAGTATAAGAAGGAATCAGTACTGCAAACTAAACAAGGATATACATTTTGAGCCTCAAGAGCAGGAGCACACTCAAGCAAATCTGCAGTCTGCGGCTGCCACTTCACCCATAGAGTATAAGAAGGAATCAGTACTGCAAACTAAACAAGGATATACATTTTGAGCCTCAAGAGCAGGAGCACACACAAGCAAATCTGCAGTCTGCGGCTGCCACTCCACCCATACAGTATAAGAAGGAATCAGTACTGCAAACTAAACAAGGATATACATTTTGAGCCTCAAGAGCAGGGTCAGTCCACCCAGGCATTCTACTTATATGTTTTATGAGAGTGAAGCTATTCCATTAGCAGTATTTCTTAGTAGTTCTCAGCTTGCTAATAAAACTGACTGTTGTAGCCTTGTGTGTCCCCCCCCCCCGCTAGTACAGTAATCCTAACTGTCCAATAGACAGTATACATTTAATTCACATTCCTGTGACTAAATTAACCATCAAGCAGCCCTCTCAGTGCTTTCTGTCTTAGTTTTTATCACTTGGAGGCCCACCTGTTTATTTGCATCTCTATACATTCCCCTTCATTGCTAATGTATCTCCCTACTCTAATCTGTGCACAAACTGGTTACTAATCAGCAAGTCAATGTGCAGACACACTCCCAACCTTAATAAGCTTTGCTGTCTCTTCTCTCCTTCACTTTACAGGTAGTTTGAACTATTACTTACCCCCTCTGAGGCCTTCACTGATTTCCACTGATTGCCTCTCTGGTTTCTTTGCATTCCACCTGGTTTACACCCCTTGTGCTATCTCCCTCCCCCAGTACAAAGTCTATATTAGAATCCTGCTGAGCATGGAGCCATCTTTAAATTTCTAGTCTCCCACCAGGACACAAGTGCTCTTCAGCAATTACATTCTGCTTGCCGGTAAGCCATTAGACCTCAGGAATTTGTTTTAAAAGTGTTCAGATTTGTAAAGTAATACTTATGCTTTGTTGTATTTGGATCTATACAACTAGTATTCATTTTTCTGATTCTGAGTACTGATCTGCTTATTTGTTTATTTAACTGGTTGATTCTGTCATTCAGGAATTGTGTTTCTACTGACACTACCACTGCAGCTATGATGTCTCTATGCTACTAAAACTGCTTTTATAACTGTAATGTAAATCTAATTGACCTAGTCTTGGAGTTAAAAACAATATTTACTGATTTAGCACTACAGTTGTCTCTGCTACTGCTTCAGCTGTGCTGTTGTGTTCATTTTCCTATTTCTTGTATGTACAGGATAATTGGCTGATAAATGTGTTGTGTATGATTTATTATCCTCTTTCCAAACTAAGTTATGGCACTGTGATGTGGTTACTGTAGAAGCACTCTCAAACTGTAGCAGTAGCATCTATTCTCCTGCTTTATCCACACTATCCTCATATTTGTATCTTTTACACTCTCCTATCTCCTCATTACTTCCTTGGATCTGTTTTTGTCTCCTTCTACTAGCTTCATCCTCTTTTTTTCTCTCTGTCTCTTCAGAGCACACTCAAGCAAATCTGCAGTCTGCGGCTGCCACTCCACCCATACAGTATAAGAAGGAACCAGTACTGCAAACTAAACAAGGATATACATTTTTGAGCCTCAAGAGCAGGGTCAGTTCACCCAGTCATTCTACTTATATGTTTTATGAGAGTGAAGCTATTACATTAGCAGTATTTCTTAGTAGTTCTCAGCTTGCTAATAAAACTGACTGTTGTAGCCTTGTGTCCCCCCCCACTAGTACAGTAATCCTAACTGTCCAATAGACAGTATACATTTAATTCACATCCCTGTGACTAAATTAACCATCAAGCAGCCCTCTCAGTGCTTTCTGCCTTAGTTTTTAATCACTTGGAGACCCACCTGTTTATTTGCATCTCTGTACATTCCCTTTCATTGCTAATGTATCTCCCTACTCTAATCTGTGCACAAACTGGTTACTAATCAGCAAGTCAATGTGCAGACACACTCCCAACCTTAATAAACTTTGCTGTCTCTTCTCTCCTTCACTTTACAGGTAGTTTGAACTATTACTTACCCCCTGTGAGGCCTTCACTGATTTCCACTGATTGCCTCTGGTTTCTTTGCATTCCACCTGGTTTACACCCCTTGTGCTATCTCCCTCCCCAATACAAAGTCTATATTAGAATCCTGCTGAGCATGGAGCCATCTTTAAATTTCTAGTCTCCCACCAGGACACAAGTGCTCTTCAGCAATTACATTCTGCTTGCCGGTAAACCATTAGACCTCAGGAATTTGTTTTAAAAGTGTTCAGATTTGTAAAGTAATACTTACTTTTTTCTCTTGTCTTGGTTGGCTCTGCCCCGCTCCGTTTGCCCTCGCTAATGCTCGGGCTCTCTCCACTCCCCTGCCCTGTCCCCTATTCCCTCCCGCCCCCACTACCTATTCATTTATAGTAATCACAGCCACACCCACAGCTCACCCTCACATCACTTCCACCAATCACAGCTCCTCAAGTCATATCACATTATACCACACCAACTTGCTCCACACAAAATGTTTCCAATCACTCTTCATTCCCACTAGGCATTTTTTACATCACGCACACTACTTCCTCATCCACATATAGTGCAACCCTATAATTCCTATTCAGAACCCCCACCTAGAAACAACTTAAACTTTATAACCATGACTATCACACAACTAAGTCTAGTTTGTCTTCTCATAATTCTTTACAACACCACAAGTTATCACTCTAGCAATATCCCTAAACTTAGTAGCACAACACTGCATTATGCACTCTCGTATACAGACACCACACATTATAATAATATCTTCCCACAGTTATTCAAGAACTACATAACTGACCAATTCAGAACATATGCTCTCATTCCTACTCCAAAAAAACACAGTACTTTCTCACACTCCTCACCAAACTCCAACATCTGTATAACCATTTTAACTCCAGGCTCACCATAAGTGGGGATATCCACCCCAACCCAGGCCCAAATCCATCCTGTCCAACACAAACTGCTCCAACACAAACGTCAGAACATAACACCCCCACTTTCTTCATCCCTGGGCAAATCAACAACATCAGCAAAACCAACCATCTTTTAATGCTAAATATTAATATTAGAAGTATCAAAAATAAAATCCCTGAACTCCAGGCCACAATAGCACACTACTCTCCAGACATAGTTGCTTTAACAGAAACCTGTCTAAATAAAAACATAGCTAACTCAGAAGTTCTCCCTACCGGCAACAATATCATTAGACAAAACAGACCACTTCGTAAAGGGGGTGGAACTGCCTTACTCTACAAGTCCAACTTAACTGTCCATCAATTACCAAACTTTTACCCCTCCCCCAATAATTGGGGCATACTTATCTCACAACTTCAACTTCACCCTAAAAAGGTCATCACCACAATTGTGATCTATATTCCACCTGGTAATACACCTGCTAGCCTTGAAGACTTCTTATCCTGGTGTTCTTCCCCATACTCACAAGAAACCCTTATTCTGGGAGACTTCAACCTAGATTGGTTCACCTGTATATCAGAACCACCAAGTAATCTAATAAATCTCCATGGCTACCAGCAGCTAGTCCAAATTCCAACTAGATGTGATAAAAAATCTAAAAGGGAATCCATCCTTGACTGGGTCCTAACTAACAACCCCACACTGTATCCTCACACAGGCAGTCTCCCAGACACCTTAAGTGACCACAACATAATATACTTTATACGTAGTAGAACAAGCATATGCAAAACCACTAACTTTATATCCACTAGAAACACAAAAAAATTCTCTCCTGAGGTCCTCAACACTTTACTCTGTAACTGTGACTGGACCCCCCCTAAAAACCCTCCCACTTGACCAGGCTGTAGCATATTTCAACAAAACATTTCTACAACACCCAGACAATGTTGCTCCATTACGCAAAATCAAGGTTAGAACCTCTACAAACCCCTGGCTCAGTAAAGAAACCAAACAAATCCTCAAGTCTAGAGACACTGCCTGGCTTTACTATCAAAAAAACAAAGAAACACAAAGCCTAACTAAGTACCAAGAACTGTGCAACTGTGCAGAAAAATGCATTAGGCTGGACAAAAAATCCTACTACACAACATTACAAACTAAATACCAACACAACCCGCAAAAATTTTGGAAAAATGTAAACCAGCTACTAAACTCCACCCAAAAGGCTACCCCCAAACCAATCACCCCTGACACTAAAGTTCCCATCGAAACACAATTCAACTCCCACTTTGTGAACTCAATTCTATCCTTGGTATCACAGGACAGTTCCTTCCTCACTACCCCCCCCCCCAACACAAATTACACTAATACAAGCTTTACCCTCAAAACAGTTTCCACCACTTCAATCAAAAGCATGCTCTCCAAACTAAAAACCTCATTAATAGCAGCCGACCTACTCCCCAGCTATTTCTTGAAACTCACAGCAGATGCTATTGCTATCCCAGTCTCCACTCTCATAAAAAGATCAATTATTATGTGCCCAAACTCTGGAAAATATCCTATGTTACACCAATACATAAAGGCAGGACCTCCACTGAACTTAATAACTATAGACCCATTGCTTTACTCTCCCCCCTGGCCAAAATCCTAGAAAAATGCATCCATACCCAGATGCTAAACTATCTCCTAAACAGCAACATCCTGTCACCTACTCAGCATGGTTTCAGACCTTCCCATAGTACCACTACAGCCCTCCTCTGCTTCACAGAAACAGTACACCGTCACAAAAATGAAGGCCTACAAGTGTCAACTCTTTTTTTGGATATGTCCAAAGCATTTGACACAGTCTCACACCAAATCCTGCTAAACAAACTAAACCGATATAATCTATCAAATTCCACTCTTACCTGGTTCCAAAGCTACTTAACTGACAGGTACCAAGCTGTGAAATGGGAAAATTCTCTCTCTCCTCAGCTGCCCATAACTATAGGAGTCCCACAGGGTTCTATCTTAGGACCACTACTATTCACAGTCTTCACAAATGACCTCCATACCTCCTCACAGCATGCATCTATAATTCAGTATGCAGATGACACTACCTTAATCTGTGCTGCACAAAACATTCCCACCCTCCTGCAAACAACTCAACTAGCATTTTCTGACTTTGAAAACTTCCTTACCAAAGCACAACTTATCCTCAATCCAAAAAAAACTCAGCTTATGATTATAACCAGTTCTAACAAAAACACTAACAGTCAATTCACTATCTACTCCACAAATGCTACTCCAACTGCTCCAGTGGCACAGGCTAAGCTATTGGGAATAACCATAGACTCCCACCTAACATTTGATAGTCACCTTAACTTAACTATTAAAAAAGTACATGCCAAACTGGGGTCACTCTACCGTATCAAACCATTTCTTACCAACAACACAAGATCAGCCATTGCTCGCTCCCAACTTCTATCCACCCTATTCTATGCATCTCCCATTCTGACTAATCTCAACAAAACTGAACTAAGCAAAATGGAAGCCTGCTATAACAGAATTGCCTGCTTTGCTGCAAATTGCTCATATAGAACTCATCACTGTACTGCTTTGAGACAGCTTCACTGGCTTGAACTGCCCAACCTCCTAACCTACAATCAGCTCTGCCTCTGTCATTCTATCTATTACCTCCCCAATAAGTGTCCTGCCCTCAAAAACCTAGTACAACATCACTCAGCCAAACGGCCTCTTAGATCATCAAGCAAACTACTACTATAAGTCACCAACAGCTACAATAGCTTTGGAGAAGCACTATATAGTAGTTCAGTGGCTAAAAATGGAACTCTGTCCCTACTAGCATTCAAAACACATCATCCAAAGCCTCCTTTAAAGACCTCATCAGGCAACATCTCAAGCAAAGTTGGCAGTGCCATGATTGCTCCCCAGGCTAGTGAAAACGGATAACATATACATACTAAATCTAGAGCACTTGATAATAGTTTTCAGTCTTACTCACAAACACTGGCTAATCTACAATGCATGTACTGTACCTGTGTACTATGTATGTATTCTACCTATGTTCCAAATTTCAGCTGTACACCACAAATCTATTAATTACCTTTATTTTTAAAATTAATATTTTTTTTGTTTCTCTCCACTGTAACTGTTTATGTGCCGCATATCACTGCAAAAACATGTCTCTTGTAATTTGTGTGTATACTGATCATGTCTAAATAACTAAATGTGTCTGTAATTTTTATTTGTGGAGCTTTTCTCCCCAGGCCTCTGCTGAAAAAGGGCCTTTTCGGCTCAGTCAGACCCCCCCCCGGTTAACAAATGTAAAATAAATAAAATAAAATAAATATATAGTACACATTACCCCTGACTACATTCTACACTGCAGTACATTGCGGCACTCTATCACAGTCACCATGTGCATCAGAACCATGTTAGCCTGTCCCTGCATTGATGTTATGGATGACAGGGATGTGGCACAGGTATCATCATATGCACAGGGTGTGTTAATGTCAACTTAGCTGCATGGCTACACTACCTGACATGTATGCAGTACACATTACCCCGACTACATTCTACACTGCAGTACATTGCGGCACTCTATCACAGTCACCGTGTGCATCAGAACCATGTTGGCCTGTCCCTGCATCGATGTTATGGATGACAGAGATGTGGCACAGGTATCATCATATGCACAGGGTGTGTGAACGTCATCTTATCTGCATGGCTACACTACCTGACATGTATGCAGTACACATTACCCCTGACTACATTCTACACTGCAGTACATTGCAGCACTCTATCACAGTCACTGTGTGTATCAGAACCATGTTAGTTTGTCCCTGCATTGATGTTATGGATGACAAGGATGTGGCACAGGTATCATCATATGCACAGGGTGTGTTGTCATCTTAGCTGCATGGCTACACTACCTGACATGTATGCAGTACACATTACCCCTGACTACATTCTACACTGCGGTACGTTGTGGCACTCCATTACAATCACCGTATGCATCAGAACCATGTTAGCCTGTCCCTGCATCGATGTTATGGATGACAGGGATGTGGCACAGGTAGCACCATATGCACAGGGTGTGTTGCAGGTGTGCCAGAGGCTGAGGTTGGTCCAAACATGTATCACCATGTGTGTGGGTGAGGGGTGTGGTTCCTTGATTGGGGCGTGGTGATGTGGTGTGTGTCAGTATGGGGTCGCATGCACACAGTTCAGCCATGTGGCTGCCCTATATGGGTAATGTTGGACAGCTGCAGACCATACCTGGCAGGGTGTGTGCAGTTCATTGCCTCTGGCCACTGACACACTGACTGTGCCTGCCAGGGGTTTCATGCACATGTGCAGGTACAGATCTTGAGGTGCTACTCTCCCCTGATGATGACATATGTCCGCTGGAACCATGTCCCACCTGGGACTGGCCAGGCCCACGTGCACAAGGCCTGCTATGGTGTGGTGTGGACAGCAGCCCCTGTGGTGTGCTGGGGCTGGTACTGCCACTATGGGAGCAGCTGTACATCCTGGCACATCCACGTTGACCGCCAGCTGCTGGTGTCTCTGGCCTATGTCCACACGGCCGATGCACCACTCCCACCACATGTTCTAGCACAGAGATACCACAGTCGAGGAGGTCAACCATCTCACCCCACCATCTATCCATGACCTCAGAATATTCACAGAAGGCACCGGCAAGTTCATGGAGGTTGCCACTTACAGCTTCGAAAGAAGACCTCTGCAGCCTCAGGCTCTGTCTGGTGTGCATTTCTATACATGCCTGTGCCTCCATTATGGCCTGAAACATGCTCCTGGTGGTACCAGTTGTGGTGCCTCTGCCAGGGTCATGATGACCTGCGGTCTTTCCAAGAGCAGCATGGTACATCTGCCGATGTGGTTGCCTTCCGGACATCTGGCTATGCTGACTGTGATCTGACACAGTTGGCATTGACACCACACTTTCCTGGTCATTGCCACCAAGTACTAACTGTCCCTCTGCTATGACCACATGTGATGGGGTTTGTAGGGGTACTGTAACTGTGTGCGGGCTTGGGGTGGCTAGGAGGGTGATGACACATGTTGGTGCAGTGTCGGCCTCTGACAGCCCCACCTGTGCCTCACCTGTACCATCATCATCATTGGTGTCTGTTGAGACACCTACCTCAGTTTGTGTGTAGAAGGGACCCTGACCCACCTCACCACCTGTGGGGGAAACAAATACACATGTTAAGACTTGTACAGCAGTGCATAACAGTACACACACTCAAACACACTCACACTGACAGCCACCTTACTACCTCATTTTCCCTGAGTTTACAGACAGTCCCACAGTCAGTTACATATGTTCCCCATCCTGCATGGCACTTGCTAATATACACGTATCACTACAGCCCATTAACATATCATTCCTCTCCATGCCTACATGTGTGGTTACAACACCTGACCTGTTACTCCATCGCCTCCCTGACCTGGGTGGAGTAGGTTGTACATGGTCTCACTGCTGTCACACTGTATTATCCTGTGTATGGGCAGTAATGCTGTACAAGGCCCCTAAGTGGTTGGGGCTGCTACATATGTCACACACCAGAGCCTCATACTGCAGTCTTGCTCAGTCCATGACTCATCTGCTGCACAAGCGACCCATCATGCGGACAACGGTGCTGCCTGGATACACTCACTGATGTGTTGTGGTAATTCCCCATTCCATTTGTAGTGCTGCATATGTAGGTAGCTGGTTACCTATCTGCTGCTGGCAATATGATGTGTATACCTGATATGTACTGCACCTCCCAATGCATGCTCCATGCTACAGACCTTGTTATGCTATCAGCTGTCCTGTGTTCACATACCTGACAGGTTGTGCTGGTGTCTCATGTCTATCTCCATGTACAGCAAAATCCCAAGGGGAAGTACCGCCATGTGGTCAATCCGACTATCGCCTGCGCATACATGGACACACACACACACACACAAACACACACACACACATGTACACACACATCTGACATGCATCGTCCACACTCCACTAGATTGCAGTTATGAGCACAACCGAGACACACACACAAATACACATACACACACACACACACCACACCCCTACATGTGGATTCGCACAACATTTGTACACACAGTCCTCCCATTACCCTTCAGTCAACATGCATTATATATGGAGCTCAACAGCATGCAGTGCAACTATAGTGACATCATGCTAGCAGCATATGTGTGTGAGGCATGGGCTTTGTTGGTAGGTGATGGCCCTTCCCCATGTTAACACTGCACCCATGAACAACGTCTTACTATGGACCTGTTGTACACCCTGCCTTGTACTGTGCACCATACCTCGCAGGTGTAGAAACCATTGATGCATCTGTAGTACTGTGTCAGTTATGTCAGCTCCAATGCCCACAACCCCTATGTGTTGTAACAACTCATTCCTGGGATGATATGTGAACAGCTATTAATTGTGGATGTCTGATGTCTGCGTTACAGATCACAACATCAGCAGTGCATGTATGACAAGTACATGACTATTACACTGACAACCAGCGGACTTTACCATGGTTGTGAGGGGTGCCCTACACATGTCCCAGAACTCTGCATGGTTGCAAGGTCTACTCATGTGCACATCCCTTGGAGTGAACACACTGCTGCCACAAGTGCTGTGGAATCAGGGTTAAGTCTGCAATGTTTACTTAACCTGATTGTGTGTAGCTGCAGCCATGGTGGTGTTCAGTCACACATGTCTCTATTGTAGGCCATGTGTCCTGCCACACTTCACATCCCTGTGGACACATTGTACATTGACAGGATGTTAGTTATCTTGCATGTGTCTGCTGTACCCTTCCGATACCCCAGCATGGTCTCTACTGTGATGTAGTGCATTTCACAGCAACAAAACGTGAACGTGTACAGCATGCAGTATGGGTAGGTGTGTTAGACGTGTGCATGGGATATCCCATAGCTATTACATGCCCAGTTTATCATCATGTATGAACACGAACCATACTCACCGGCTATGGGCTGTTGCCGTGGTGGTATCCTGGAGGGACCTACATAGGAGTATGAGAAAGCTGATGTCAGTGGCCACAGCTCTGGCATTCATAAAAGGTGAGTGCAGCATTATGTTACATCAACAGTAGAATTACACAATATTACAGCTTATACACAACTGTTTATTACTACTACAGAGCAGCAGACTATGTATATGATATCTCAGTTTTGCATGATGTACCTGTACAGATGCAGATGCATACACACGGGTGGGTACCGATGTGCCCTGGGGCCTTACCTGCATGCTCCACAGCTGATGTGTCATTGGCACTCACCTCCAAGATGTGCCCTGTCAGGTGTTGATGCTGCAGGTGGACAGGTGCCACAAGGCTGCTGAGAAGCTCCTCCACATGGGTGAGGGGTGGATGGGTGGGTTGCCCCTCCCCTGTTGCGAGGTGGTCCCCCCCTTACAGCAGCTGCACGCCGACGTACATGGTGAAGCAGGTCGGTGCAATGATGCCAGACCTGCTCATAGCTGTGGTTATGCAGTCCGACATCATTGACCCTGTGGACTAGCTCATTCCACAGGGCAGTCCTCTCCGGCTGGTCGCGGGCTGTCCGGCCAAACAGCAGTATGTAGTGCTGTATCAGGTGGTCGATAATGATCGCTGTTTCAGAGGCGCTGTATGGGGGAAGATGACTATGCAACATGTTTCCTAGAAGACATAAGGATAGAAACAGGTCTGAGCCACACATACAGCAGGGCACCATAGTTATTAATACACATATTTGTCTCCCCCCACCATATCAGCTACAACAAACCATTCACAGACTGCAGTTGTTATGTCAGCTGCTTACCTACCATTGGGGCATATGTTGTATTGTGCCAAGCTTTGTGCTATGTGTATGTGCCACGCTTTGTGCTATGTGTTTGTAGCCATGCTCCCTGTGGGGACACTTATCTTTGCTGGCCTGTTACAGACTATTTCACCTGCATGCCATTGTCAGTGCCACTATATCTATCTATCTATATATATATATATATATATATATATATATATATATATATATATATATATATATATATATATATGTGTGTGGGTATAAATATACATCTATGTACATATATGTGTAGATATATGTTGTATGCTGTTGTCTATATGAATGTCTGTGTATATGTACACTTACACGTCGCATTCTGTATCATACAGATATGTGGAGTGCATAGAGACATCTGGTTCACATTCTGTAACTGTCTTTCATTCACAGCTGCACTGTTCTGCCTTGCTGCAACACAGACAGGTGCCACATGTGAACACAGACTAACATTAGGGTAGTAAATATGGTGTGAGATTGCTGGTATGCCTATTACACACCTATGGCATTTGTGCATGCTACATTACACATTAACATGACAGTCCTGCAAGTGGTGTGCTCTGACACCCATGTGTCTATCATGACGGCAGTACATCCACCACCAGCTATTGTCCACACTAACATAACATACACAGATATTATGGCTGACATCTTTGTCATTCATTGCTGATCTGCACAGTTGGCGGGTATGTCCCACTGCTTACAGGGACAGACAGTATTGCCCAGAGCAGTTGTTCAGCGGGACATCATTACAGGATCAACTACAGATGGCACATATCAAAATTCTACATCATATATCCTATTAATCTAAACCACATACTACATTAAATTACATACCTTTTATTCTTTGGACGGGTGTGACGCCTTCCCGGTTGTGGCTTGTAGGTATTTGTTTCCCACCATGTGAGTTTCATTTTATAAATGTTTTTTTTTTTCTCTCTCTCTGTCTCTCTCCCTCTCCAGTAGAGCAAATGAGTTGGTTTGCATGGATTCCAGCATGGCATTTGTAGGTGATGCACATGATCAGGTGATGGGCTCTGCACCCATCAGTGTGCAACAGTTGCTGACTACGTGCAGCCTGCTGTGTAGTGATTCAGTTAACCATTGTCATGGCAACCAAGTACTATAAATTGCTTACTCATGTGGGCATTGTCCCTTCATTTTTCCAGTATGGAGGACATCCTTCCTGTATGTGGGCAGCAGTGTTACAGACGGCAGGTTGCAGTACCTATTACAGCGGGGCTTGCAGACACAGGACAACTACACAATCTTAAGAAGTTCCAGACCTACAGATAGAGTGAGTAATGTTGTTATGTGCATTGTATATTGCTGGTCTTGCAGTGTTTGCGTGTACATAGTAGTTTAGGATGGAATGCAGTCTGTCTGCATAGCTCTCAACAGTGGGCCTATCCATATGATGGCCAGCGGATTGTCTGTTTGCTTTTGCCTGTGCACCACACAGGTCTTGTCCTAGATATATCCCCGGCAATTTGTCTGTTGCGTGCTATCAGTACATGGCTACTTCCAGTTGTGTTCCTGATGTGTTATTCCTGCATAAGGGTATGTTGCAATGAATCCTGTCACACCAGCAATTTGTAGGGTGTGTAACAGCAATATTACGAGTATGGCCCTGTGTTCCTGCCTCTGTCCTCCACATATATGGCTGGCTTTGTCCTGCTGTGATACGGTTAGGGGTTGTTTGGTATTGGCCTATCATTATTTATTGCTAGCATTCCTGCTATCATCCCAGTCATATTGTGGACTCCCACGACATTTGTTGGTCAGGGTCCATACATGTGACAGATACATTGACATTATCACAGGTAATAAATGGCCCCCTAGGTCTTGACTACAGGGAGTAACTGGTGGCTGCGGAATTACATCTGTTATTGTTTATTGTTACCTATCTTGACGGCAAATCCTTTGTCTACAGTTGTACGAATTGACGGGCTTGGCCTGGACAGCATAGCATGTTATATATCTGCACTGTCTGCATCTACTTTTCTGTGTGGGCCTTGCATTCCACACCGATTAAATGTGTCCAGATCTATGTGTTGTAGGTAATGGCATACATTATTGTAAAATACACCATTAAAGGTTGTCTGTGTATACATACCTGTGTGTCGTCTCATGTCCTTTGGAATAGTGAGTGGGTCTATGTGTAATGCAGTGCTCCTGTTCAAGTATAAATGTCATTTAGTAGGTTATACAGCAAAATGATGTTGAGATACCAATTTCACATGGAAAATAGAATGTGCTGCAGTGGGACTTGAACTGGGAATGCATGCGCGTTAGGAAGATGCTCTGTCCACTACACTATTGCAGTTCTTCTTACTTTGCATATTTCTACTTTAATATCATACCCATGTTCCCTTTCCCCAGCCCCCGAGCTCCATGTACACAGCATCCATCCATTCTCCAGTTGCTAGATTTGCCATATCACACTTCCACACATTTCCCTCTCTGCACGTCTCGGTACTCCTCCATTTTACTGTCTTGAAGCAACCTTCTGCAGGCTCTTCATCCATTTAGTCCACGTATGTTCGAGCCTTCCCTTAATCCTCCTCCGATACTGATGGAAACATCATTGTGACCCACAAAGTCTGGTGCATCCCCCCAGGGACGGACCTGTTGTTGTGTCATGAGTAGACTTTGCTGGTCTACACTGTTTGTCCCACTGGTAGCATCCTGCCAGGGGTTTTAGAAGCAGTGGTCTGCTCACACTCCAGACCAGCCTCATCTCCTGCTTATGCAGATGAAACACACCCCAACGGCGTGCCCCATTTTCCATTCCTCTCTTCAGTATTATACAAGACTACTGTTCTTACAGTATGCGTAGACAGGCACTGTTCATTGATACTCATAGACTGCTTGGAATACTGTGACTGAGCACTGTGCACATGTTTGCTGGTATTAATGCACATACTTACATACATTTCCTATACTATCCTATTCCTACCAGATGATATGTTTGTGATAACAGCAGCTGATTGTATATCTGCCATGCCTTCGTGGTAACTTACTTGGACTATAGTGTGTGGGGGGGTGGGAACCTGGGAGTGATAATTATGTTGTTACTGGCTACGACGAGGGCTGTGGGCTATAGTGTGCCTAAGGCACTGCGGGGAAGTGTAGGCAGGTATATGCTGTTGTGCAGGAGGCTCAGACTTGCTGACCTCCAGTTACGGTGTCTTACACTGGGTTGGCCGCCACATTGCTTAACCAGTGTGGGCATTGCTTACTGCCACCCAAACAGGCGTACTCCCACTTGCTGCTGCATACCCCCATGCTACTTCATGTACATGTCGGTATTATACATGCTTAAGTCAGGCGTACATGTCAGGTATGACTGTTCTTGAAGGTCAGTGTAAGGTTAAGTGGGATTCCAGTTTAGCAGTTCTGGATAGGTTACACTCAGGTATTCGGGTTAGGTTTAGTTATGCCATACCTGTTTTGTAGAGTAGATGTGAATAGTGAAGGTCTAGGTGGGTAGGTGAAGGGGGACATTTTAACTGTATAGTAGGCCATTCGACTGATTGGTGGGGGAGCAGTAGTGCAGGTTTGCAGAGTGTTGGGATATGTATGCAAGGCAGGACAGGCGGTGTCAGTGTCAGTAGTTGGTGTAGGGTTATGGAGTGTTATTTGGGGGGTGGTGGACTTCGCCAGGTGGTGAGCAGGTGGTGATCCAAGTGTGCTTGAGTTTTCCCTTCATGTGTTATTTACATGTGTAGTCTGGGACAGCTGCAGTAATGCACCTGGGTTGGGGGTTTCAGATTCTGCCAATATAGTTGTGTGGAGGGAGTCACCTACTTGTGACTGTGAATATTACTATGAATGAAACAGTGGTCGATAGGTAAGTGGTGTTATTGGGTCACACAGAGGGGCTGATAGTAGGGGAAATTTCCAGGGATGTGCTGGATGGCTGACGGGAAGGTCCACAGTTGGTCATTTCTTCTACAGTGACAGCTGTGTATATACCCTGCATTTGGAGGTAGATCTGGACACTCACACCCCTAGGTGGAGGTGAGGACTGTAATAATACCTTGTGATGCCAGTTAGTTCGGCTTATATGCCTACAGTGGGGTGTTGCAACCATGTGTTCTTTGGTGTCATTTAGTGGGTTTGCGACAACACATCTGTTTATTCCACCCTTTGCCCTGTAAACTAGACATTGCTGCTGTGGGACTCATACCAGGCATGGCTGCTCGTTAGGTGTCAGGTCTGCCCAATGCACACTACTGCTTACATCCCTGGGGCGGTCCACATAGAACTGCTCCAGCCAACACCTGCACGCCTAGTCCCATAATTACATACCCATAGTTCCCCACCTGCACCTCCTCTTCGGCACTCTTCCTTACTCCGGGTGCAGGTCAGATCTGTCCACACACCAGTACACACTTCCCACTCCCCACTTCTCGGGACCCATCATGTATGTTGTCTCGCCCCATGGATCATCAGGCTTCCCCAACCTTGTAGTCCGAGAACATGCATGCCCTGCCGTTGGACATCCGTGTAATGGCTGGAAACCCAAATATCCATAGAATTTTTGGGTTGTCCCACAAGAGTCATTCTTGTCTTTGTTTCAAGATTAGACTTGGCAAGTCTCTCCCACTGGTAGTATCCTGCCTGTAGTCTGGGAAGCAGTGGTGTGTTTACTTGTATCGTGTGTTTGTATGTTTCACCTGTCTAACTGGGGGGATAGTTGATGCTACATGTTACACGTTTGTTGATTGCATGGCCGGCCTTAGGCATAGGCCAACTAGGCGGCTGCCGAGGGTGCTGCTCTAGTAGGGGAGCTTTTCCAGTATTTATTTGGTGTAGGTAGACTAGGATGGGGGCACCGGGTGATGGGGTGGGGGCGCCATGGAGCCCTTTTGCCTAGGGCAACCGTTGGCCTAAGGCCACTCCTGGTTGATTGAGCCACTCACCTCCATTATCACGGCCTGTGAACATATGTAATTCTTAACTGCTGTATCAAATCCTAGCCATATATATGTGTATATTTACACACACATATATATATATCTGTATATGTATGCATGTATATTTATATATATATATATATATATATATATATATATATATATATATATATATATATATATATATATATATATATATATATATATATATATATATATATATATAAATATATATATATATATATATATATATATATATATATATATATATATCTAACAACATATGGATGTATGGGTGTCTGCATATGTATATATCTATATGTGGTTATTTAAATATATATATGTCTGTCTATGTATGTATACATATGTACTACAGAGAGGGAGAGGTATATCTCTATGTAGTTATGGGTATATATACACACACATATACCTCTACATATTTAGCTACATATTCTGTAATGTTGCCTGTTATTGATGGGTACTGTGTTTTGTGTGCATACCGTCCATCCTTATGTGTATATATGTTTATGTATGTATACATTTGTACTACAGAGAGGGAGAGGTACATATCTATTTAGTTATGGGTATATATACAAACACACATACCTCTACATATTTAGCTACATATCTTGTAAATGTTGCCTGTTATTGCTGGGTACTGTGTTTCGTGTGCATACCGGCCATCCTTGTGTGCCACGTATGCTTTGCAATACCTACAACTAAATCCGTTAGTGTACACAGAGTCACACATGAACTCTATTGTTAGTACCAGGTAATCATTCGTCCCATGCGGGACAGCCCGAACATTGGGTATACAACTTTCGTCTACACCCAGAGTTACATAGGTACCCATGGCTATGTGCATGGACTACAGAATGTGCCAGACCTAGGATACTTGGGTCGAGACAACATAAGGGATGGGTCCCGAGGGGGGGTGTGCAGGGGGGCTATGAGTGGTGGTGTGGTAGCTATGGGCCGGTACCCAAGGTAGGGATGGTGGCTGCGTGTATGCAGTGAGTAGGGGGAAGTGGAACTGTGGGTAATGAATGTATGGGTCGGGGATGGCCTTGGTTGGATGGGCCTGCACTGCTTGGCCCGCCTAGTGGGTGGGAGAGAGGAGGATGTGATGTCAACATGTGAAACATTACAAAGTGCTAATTTAAATCCCTATTTCAATAACAAACATACAATAAAATGAGCTTGGTAGTGTATTGTAGGGCGGATGTGTTTGGCTGGGCGGGGGTATGCCAATTTGTACATGACATATATTGTTTGGGGCATCTCAAGCCCTTTCACAGTGCATGTGGACATATATGTGTCTGTTAATTTACCATTGCTATCTACAGATGTCTGGCTGTATATACCTCTGTGGGTATATATATTTGCTGACATATTTCTAACTAGGTCCGTATATACCTACGGAGACATATATCTCCGTACATACATGTAACTTGCTGTGTATATGTGGACATATAGATGTTGACAAATATATGTGTAGCTGTTGGCATTTGCATGTATATCTGTGCATATATTTGTATATATATGTATATATCTCTGAATATTTCTAATATATATATATGTGTATGTATGTATATATATATATATATATATATATATATATATATATATATATATATATGTGTGTGACTACAACTATAGATATGTTGTATTCATTTAGATAGTAATATATTTGCACACACACACGTCCATCTAGCTGTAGGTATACATTCTCTGTGCTGTTGCATGACTGGACTGGATGATATGTTTCAGACAACATCTACTTCATTTGTATCTGTCATGGCTTAGAGGTAAATCCCTTTGTCTATGTTGTGCAGGGTCCTTGGTTCGAGCCCTGCAGGAGCTGTTTATTTTGTTACTGGGCAGAACATGGGCCATTGGGTACAGAGTGATTACGGCACAGTAAAGCAGTTGTACACGGGTTTGCACCGAGCTAAGCACTGCTAACCTCCGGTTACAGTTTCTAACACTCAGTTAGCTTCTACTTTGCTTATTCTGTGTAGGTAATGTTACCCCCACACAAACACACTTAAACACGCTTACTAGTGCTTATATATGCTTACTACTGCTTATCTGTGCTTCAACCTGCCTACTAGTGCCTTATTCCATCTGACACTGATACGTCACGTGTGCATATCTTGTGGTACTCCAGTTCATATATTTCAGCTATTTTGTGGGTCTTGCAACAAAAATATTGTTCATAACATGCTTTGGCGTGTAAAATAGACTGTGCTACAGTGGGACCCGAACCAGGAATGCCTGCTCATTGGTCTGATGCTCTACCTACTAAACTATTGCTGTTCTGCTTCATTTGCATATTTCTACCATATGTTAATACCCATGTTTCCTTCCCCGGCCCTTGTGCTCCACGTACACAGCATCCATCCATTCCCCAGTTGCTAGCCCAGTCATATCACACCTCCACACATTTCTCTCTCTGCACATGTCGGTACTTCTCCATTATACTGTCTCGTCCCAAGCTTCACCAGGCTCTTCATTCATTTAGTCCACGTATGTTTGAGCCTTCCCTTGATCCTCCTACGATACTGGTGGAAACACCTATGTGACCCACAAGGTTTGGTTCATCCTGCCAGGGATGGACCTGTTGTTGTCTCATGGATAGACTTTGCTGGTCTACACTGTTTCTCTCACTGGTAGCATCCTGCCAGGGGTTCAGGAAGCAGCGGTTTGCTGACACACCTGGCCAGCCTCATCTCCCGGTTCTGTGGAACCAATGCCCCAAGTGTGACATTCTGTGTAAGAAGCACACCCACATGCCCCCACAGCGTGCACTATTACTTATTCTTCTCTTCAGTATTATGCAAGACTACTATTCTCACAGTATGTTTGGACAGGCACAGTTCATTGATACACATAGACTGCTCAGAATACTGTGACTGAGCGATGTGCACATGTTTGCTGGTATTAATCTACATACATACATACATACATTTCCTATACTGCTGAACAATGTGCTGGATGATATGTTTGTGATAACAGTTGCTGAATGTGTATCTGCCATGCCTTAGTGGTAACTCACTTAGACTATAGTATGCAGGGTGGAGGGGTTGGAACCCTGGAGTGCAGACTACTTTGTTAATGGGCACAATGAGAGCTGTTGGCTACAGAGGGCCTAAGGCACTGTAGAGGAAATGTAGGTGGGTATGCGCTGGTGTGCACGAGGCTCAGATATGCTGACCTCCGGTTACGGTGTCTTACACTGAGTTGGCCTCCACATTGCTTAACCAGTGTGGGCAATGCTTACCACCGCCCAAACAGGCGTAATCCCGCTTGCTGCAGCATACCCTCATGCTACTTCATGTATTTAGTTCACATTTGTTGTCCAGGACAATCTGACTGGATGCTTCTCCATTGTCAGCGGTGGCCTGGGGAATGAAGCTCCACAGTAATACCCAGCTACACATTACATGTAGTAATAAGGTGTACACATTCATAAAGAGTAACAGACTTAACATAGCTACATACCACAGTCTTCATGCCTAGTTCACATTAACATGTCGGTATTATACATGCAAAGGTCAGGTTTACATGTCAGGTATAACTGTTGACAAAGGTCAGTTTAAGGTGAACTGTGATTCCAGTTTAACAGTTCTGGATAAGTTACACTCAGGTATTCAGGTTAGGTATAGTTATGCCATACCTGTGTGTTAGAGTAGAAGTGAATAGTGAAGGAGTAGGTAGGTCGGTAGAGGGGGGACATTGTAATTGTATAGTAGGCCGTTGGTATGATTGGTGGTGGACCAATAGGGAAGGTATGCAAGATGTTGGGATTTGTACGTGGACAGGACAGGAGGTGTCGGTTTCACTAGTTGGTGTAGGGGTATGGAGTGTTATTTGGGGGGGGGGTGAGCATGTGCTGCTCCAAGTGTGCTTGAGGTGTTCATGTGTTATTTACATGTGTCATGTGGGACAGCTGAGGTAATACACGTGGGTAGGGGGTTTCAGATTCTGCCAATATAGTTGGGGAAGAGGGTGACACCTACTTGTGACTGTGAACAGTAGTAGTAATGAAACAGGGGTCGATAGGTAAGTGGTGTTAATGGGGCACATAGAGGGGCAGATAGTAGGGGAAATGTCCAGGAATGTGCAGGTAGGCTGACAGGAAGGTCCACAGGTGGCCATTTCTTCAGCAACAGCTGTGTATATACACTGCATTTGGAGGAAGGTTTGGACACTCACACCCCTGGGTGGGGGTCGGGACAACAATAATACCTTGTGATGCCAAGTAGTTTGGCTTACATGCCTACAGTGGGTTGTTGCGACCATGTGTTCTTTGGTGTTATTTAGTGGGATTTGCAACAATACATCTGGTTATACCACACTTTGCCATGTAAAATAAACTGTACTGCAGTGGGACTCATAGCGGGAGTGGCTGCTCGTTGGGTGGCAGCTCTGCCCAATGAACACTATTGCTTACATCCCTGGAGCGGTCCGAATAGAACCACTCCAGCAAACACCTGCACGCCTAGACCCATAATTACATGCCCATAGTTCCCCCACCCGCACCTCCTCTACAGCACTCATCCTTACTTGGGGGGCAGGTCAGGTGTAAACACACCACTACACACTGCCCACTCTCCACTTCATGGGACCCATAGCTCATCAGGCTTTCCCACCTTTGTAGTCCGAGTATGGAAAAACCCCACCTTGAAAGATCATCACACCGGTGTCCTCCTATAACAAGACAATTTTTGGGGTGTCCCGCAAGGGACGCTCCTGTCTCTGTTCCAAGATTAGACTTCTAGGGTCCACTGTGTCCCCCCCCCCGGTTGTATCCTGCCTGTGGTCTGGGGAGCAGTGGACTGTTTACATTGCTTGTGTGTTTGTATGTTTCCCCTGCATGGCTGGTGGGGGTCCATGCTACGTGTTACACATTTGTTGATTGGGCCTCTCACCTCCATTGGCATGACCTGTGACCATATGTCATTCTTAAGTGCTGTATCATATCATAGCTATATATCTGTGTATATCTACAAACACACACACACACACACACACACACATATATATATATATATATATATATATATATATATATATATATATATATATATATATATATGGGTCTACCTGATAACACCAACACGCCAAAACACCGACAACGAAATAACCGACATGAGAAAACTGAAAGAAACCGAAAGTTCAAAAACACAAAACTTCACATGCCCGACAAACCACAATCCTGACAATCAACAAAACAAATACCTTTCCCGAAAAACACACACACAACACAAGCACACCAAAAACCTTACAAACCTACACTAAACCTTACATACACAACTATCTATGCACTAACCTTAACCCAAACCCTAACCCTAAGGTCCATCACTATTGCACACTTACCTTACCCGCACCTTAACCCTAGCTCACTTAATCCGCCACTAACCTTTAAGTCTGTCACTATCACACACTTACCTTACCTGCACCCTAACCCTAACTCACTTAATCTGCCCCTAACCTTCAAGTCGATCACTATTGCACATTTACCTTACCTGCACCCTAACTCACTTAACCCACCCCTAAACCTAAAGTCCATCACTATCGCACACTTACCTGACCCACACCCTACCCTAACGTCCGTCACTATCACACACTTACCATACCCACACCCTGACCCTAACGTCCATCCCTATCGCACACTTACCTTAACATGTCGGTGTTCTTAGCGTTGGGATTCTCAACTTTCTATCATCTCCATTGTCGATCTTCCAGTGTCGGTGTTCTCGTTGTCGGCGTTGTGGACTTTCGGCGTTTTCAGGTAGACCTATATATATATATATATATATATATATATATATATATATATATATATATATTGATGTATATATATCTAACGACATGTGGGGTGTCTGCACATGTATATATCTATATATGGGTATTTATATATATATATATATATATATATATATATATATATATATATATATATATATATATATATATATTTCTATCTATGTATGTATACATTTGTACTACAGAGAGGGAGAGGTATATATCTATTTAGTTATGGGTATATATACAAACACACATACCGCTAAATATTTAGCTGCTTATCCTGTAATGTTGCCTGTTATTGCTGGGTACTGTGTTTTGTGTGCATACCAGCCATCCTTGTGTGCCATGTATGCTTTGCGATACAGTCACACATGAAACCTATTGTTAGTACCAGGTAATCATTCATCCCATGAGGGACAGCCCGAACATTGGATATACAACTTTCGTCTACACCCAGAGTTACATAGGTACCCATGGCTATGTGCATGGACTACGGCATGTGCCACACCTAGGATACTTGGGTCAGGACATCATATGTGATGGGTCCTGGGGGGGGGGCAATGTATGGTGGTGTGGTAGCTACAGGACGGTAACCAGGGTAGGGATGGTGGCTGCACTTGCACATGCTTACTAGTGCTTACATACGCTTACTACTGCTTATCTGTGCTTACGCCTGCTTACTGCTGGCTTATTCATTATGATACTGACTCTTCACATGTGCATTTCCTGCAGTACTCCTGTTCATAAAAATGATGTTATTTTGTGGGTTTTGCATTACAAATATTGCTTATACCATTCTTTGCTGTGTAAAATAGACTGTGCTGTGCTGGGACTCGAACTGGGAATGCCTACTCATTAGGCGAACGCTCTACCCACTACACGATTGCTGACATGCTTCATTTGCATATATCATTCTTGTTATCCTCTTCAGCCTTTTGGGTTGCTTTCACCGTGGCTGAGCAACAGGCACGCCCACGCATCTACGGTTAGCTGTACTTGGAACTTTAGACAACAATACGGGGGCTTCTTTTCATCTTTATGTCTTGCTGCTGTTGTACACATGGACTACTCTTGGTGGGGATATGCGGACACTTATGAGCAGCCTCGCTCATTTATTTCCACTTTCTGCTGTTCTACTTTGCAGAGGCCTGTTTATTCTGAGTGTCCTGCTCGCAGACATGCCCCCTGCACTTGTACATGCTCTGTGTATGCCTAGGATGTCGGGTAGCAAGCCTTCATTAATATGCATGGCACATTGCCATCCTGCTAAGCGGCCGCTTACATGCAGGACTACACTAGTCCTGCATGAGAGATTAGTAAATCCGGGGGAATAAGTTGTGTTCAGGATAGCAGTTCAGTTAAGGTTAGTAAGTTTGTTCAACCTGTTACTTTTCTAGCTAGTTTCACTGTGTGTGAGGTATTAACTGTTAATTGTCCACTTTTATTAAGCATCTGTTTGGATTGTTTGATTCTGGTAACTTGTTTGCAGTTAAAAACTTTCTCTAGAGGCTCCTTTATCTGTTTAAAACTTTCATTTAAAGGTTCACTGCTGCTTATGTTGTTCTTCTAGTTGGTGGCTTTGCAGTTGCCTGCCCCTACTGTAGATTTGATCTGGGGCACTCCACCCAGTCTAGTGTTATTACCGCATTCTATCTAATACAGGGAGAATATTTGAGAAGGCCAATCCACTTAGTTTCTGCTCCTCCTTTCTCTCTTTCCACTTAAAAAAAAAAATTCTAAGCTTGTTTCCTGGCTTTCCTGTGGGTAGTCTAGTCTGGATACAGATTTGCTGTGTCCAGAACTGTTTGTGGGCTTCTGAGCCCCCAAGCCTTTCTGTGTTGGAGGGAAGCCTTCTAGCTTAATTTTGTTTCTTAGAACTAGCCAGTTTTTTAGTTTCAGCACTCGTCTGTTTCTTTAAGCTCAGCACTTGTTCAGAACTCATTGTAAGCACTAAATAAGCTACAAATTACTACAGCAGTCAACTTTCCTCACTTGTCTAGAGGAAAACAGTTTCTAGTACTTAACAAATAAGCACCTATCCAGGCATGTCTAAGGGTCAGCTCCCAGTGTTTTCTCCTGTCTACCTGATGAATCTGGGCATCTTGGGGCAATGTAGAAATTGCCTTATGTACACAGACAACCCTCTCCTCCTACCACCCAGCACTACAATCTGTGAGAGATGCACTTATCTAGCCAAACTGGAGGTAAAGCTCTCTTCAATCAAGACTGGACTAGACAGTCAAGAGGAGAAGGTAAACATTTGCACCACACCACTCATCACATAGTCTCACTAAATCTATACCATGAAAATCCACACATAGAAACACAAAAACATTCACGGAGGTTCTCAATAATAATCTGCTCAAGCAACAGAGACCTCCAAAGCAGAAATGCAAGCAACCTCCACCCCCCAACACAACATAAATGACACATAGCCCACAGATTCAGTGTGCCACTCAACCACAGCCAATAAGGCAAAACAACGTACCCAACACACTAGTCATAGGTGACTCTATAGTCAGGCACACTGATGGCCCACTCACCAGGCTAAACAACGAGAAGGTTACTGTCAGCTGCCTGTGAGGTGCCAGGATCTGCCACATAACCCACACACTCAGGTCACTCCACAACAAGTACAAATATGACTCTGTCATTGTCCATGTTGGTGTGAATGACCTGAGATGTACCTCCCTGGACTACATGAAAAGAGACATGGAAGAGCTGTCCAATCTTGTAGCCCTGGCAGGTATGGCCCTAGCCCTGAGTAGCATTCTGCCATCACCCGGAATGATACCACAGTACAAGGACAAAATGATTGACTTCAACAATTGGCTAAGCTTCTGGTGTCATTCTAAGGGGATCCAGTATCTGTCTGCCTGGGATGACATGATCGACAGACCACGATGCTTTGCCAGAGATGGTCTGCACCTGTCACCCCTAGGATTCCAGATACTGGCTAAAGTTCTTGCCGACCCTATAGTGCCTTTTTTAGGCAAGGTTCAAATGACAAATTCACCACCATAACAGGAACAGGCAAGCAAAAACTGAGGGTGATGCTACTCAATGCTAGAAGTCTAAATCTCAAAATGCACTCACTCGAGGCACTCCTTAAAATGGAAAACATTGATATCTGTGCAGTGACTGAGACCTGGTTCAAGACTCCAGAGAGCACCCCTGCACTACCAGGCTATAACTCATACCACACTTTTCGGCCATGCAACCTGGACCGGAACACTAAAGGCGGAGGTGTGTCCATATTCATTAAGGATATCCACATCTCCAGGCTAGTTGCTCAGCATAATGCATCTGAGGTTATCCAAGTGCAACTAACTCTGGGCAAAACTGCAATCCAAATTGTAGCTTGCTACAGATCACCCACCATGCCCCAGGATTCCCACTCCTCTTTTCTTGATGTACTGGAAAATATTAGGGTTCAACCAAACACCCTAATAATGGGTGATTTCAACTACTCCACCATTAACTGGGAAAACTACTCATGTACCAACTCCTTTGCTCAACGCTTTCTGGAATTCATAAACTCCAATGCCCTGGATCAACTTATCCACACCCTCACCAGGGGCAACAATATCCTAGATCTAGTCATTACCAAAATGAGTGACCGGTGTTCCACACCTGAAGTCAAAGCCTCATTGGTCCGATCCGACCATAAGCTAATTAACCTAGCTATCCACATCCTGCCCCCACCCCCCATTAAGGAAACCATGGTAAAAAATTTCTCCAAAGCCAACATCATGCTTCTTAAGACAGAAGTGGTGAACTTCATGACACCCATACAGATGGACAATACAGTTACAACTACTGAATCCTACACAATTGCACTTTATAAGCACTTACATGAGTGTATGGATTGTGCTATCCCAAACAGAACCAAGACGCTATCCTCCAAAAAAAGGAAGCCAATCTGGTGGTCCCCTGCCATAAACAAACTGTACAACAGAAGGAAAAAACTGTTGCAAAAAAGAGTAAAATCCCATGAGTGGAGGAGCTCTTTGGTCAGCCTCAGTAAGAAGCTGCGATCCCTGATAAAATCCTACAAAGCTAGTTATGAAAACAAAATCGCCACTGATTCTAAAGACAACCACAAAGCATTCTATAGCTATGTCAAGAATCTCAATGGCAACACTCAGATCTGCTCTGAGTTACAGCACAATGGCACAAAATATACAGACCCAACTGATATTGCCAACATCCTGGAAGATAGGTTCAGTGCTAACTTTACCACCCTCTCAACCCCTAAAGAGCCCATCTCTATACCGGAAGAATGCAAAGTTCCTGTAATCACAGCTGCACAGGTAAAAAACACACTCTCCAAAGCCAAGAACACAGCATCCATGGGACCAGACAACATCCCAGGCTTCATTCTACATAAACTACAGAACAAACTGGCAGCCCACCTAAGTACCATGTTCAATTATAGCCTCACCCCAGGCTTTGTGCCTGCTGAATGGCACACAGTGATGGTTATCCCACTCCACAAGGGGGGAGCCATCACGGACCCCGGGAACTACCACCCCATTAGCCTGACGAGCCTGGTCTGCAAGGCCATGGAACGTATCATCATGGAACTTATAAACAAAGACATTGGTAATCTCCAAACTCTGGACCCCACCCAGTTTGGGTCTGTAAAAGGCAGATCATATCTCCTAAACCTGATAGACTTCTTTGAAGCAGTCATCAAAGCCGTAGACAAGGGTAAGGTGGTTCGCACAGCCTATCTAGATCTTGCCAAGGCTTTCAACACCATCCCCCACTCTGGAATTATAGATAAACTCACTAAACTATTTATAAATCCCTATGTCACAAGATGGCCTGCCAATTCGCTCACTGACAGAACCCACACTGTGAAAGTAGCAGACTCCAAATCCGACTTCAGACCAGTGACAAGTGGAGTACCACAGGGTTCAGTCCTGGGTCCTCTCCTGTTTGGTATCTACTTCTCTGAAGTACAGGCTAACACAGAAGGTCTTTGGCTAATGACATTCACAGATGACTGCAAACTAGGAGCCATAATTGAAACTCCTAACAATGTGGACATCCTAGAAAAGGACCTCACTGAGACAGATGCCCGGTGTCAAAGCCATGGCCTCAAGCTCAATGCCAAAAAGTGTATTGTCATCCCCTTTGGTAAAAACTCTGTACCCATGAACTACAACATAGGTGGTAGTATACTTAATACAGAAAGTGTGATAAGAGACCTTGGGACACAGGTAGACAGTAGTCTCTCCTTTGATAATCACATCGTCACAGTAGTCAGGAAATCCTTCTATGTGGCACACCTCATCACAAAAGGTTTCTCATCCAGAAAAAAAGAGGTCATTGTTCCCCTCTACTCATCACTCATTAGATCCATTATAGAGTACAATGCCCCTTTTGGTATGTACCTCACAAGACATCTACAACAACTGTTAAGGCCGCAGAAAAGATTACCGGCCTCAAACAGATGCCCCACGCAGACCGTCTCAAAAAACTCCAGCTTTACTCAGTCGCATATCGCCTACTCAGAGGTGATCTCTGCCTAACGTCAAACCCAGAGCTGTTGGACATGCTCCACTTAAAGAAATCCCAGTCCCTCTGAGCTACACAGTCTAGGGACCTAAACCTTGTCACCACAATAAACGGAACATACCAGAGGGATAGACTCCTGTCCCATAGACTTCCCATACACTGGAATAAACTACCTATCTAAATAAAACAAAGCTCCTCATTAGCACTCTTCAAGAAAAATCTTGATGATCACCCCGGGGATCACCTCTGTGGCTTTGCTCGACAGTGGCACAGGAAAATAATTTTCTTGGGTGGAAAAAGCCAGGGTACCTTTTTGGCTGGGCTTGTATAGTCCCCAGGGCCGATAGCCTAGTACCTACCTATGAACCTATGAACCTATGTCTAAAGACATGCATCTAGAGCATTTCTCCCCGGGCCTCCGCTGAAAATAGGCTCTGTCCTAGTCGGACTTTCCCAGTCAGCAAATGTTAAATAAATAAATAAATAAAAGTAATAGATAATAAAGATGCTTTCTACATTATCTTTAAATGTTAATGGTCTCACAGATATATACAAAAAAGAAAGAGTAGTGAACTATATTAAAATGCAGAGTGCAAATAGCTATGCTACAGGAGACACACTTGGAAAGAAATGAACATGTGAGTTTGATAAAAAATGGTTTACAGGATGGTTATTCAGCAGAATAACTGGGGAAAGGAAGACAGGAGTACTTATATTAACTGCAAGAGGAGCTCCAATAGTGATAGAAGAGATAAGAAAGATAAAAATGATACATTTGTAATACTAAGGAGCTACTGGCAAGGGAGGAAGATTACACTGGCAAGTACATATATTCCACCTAAAACTGCTATAATGGAGCTTACGAAAATTCTGTGAAAAATAATCAGCTTTCAGCTAGGAATATTACTTATAGGTGGGGACTGGCATTTGGTTTGCAACAGTGAAGATGCGTCAGGGGGCCCAGAAGGGAAAATATAACAAAGGAGGGTAGATTTTTGAAGAAATTTATGAAACTATTTGGCATGCAAGATGTGAATTCAGTAGTAGGAGTTTGGAGTAAATTTACATATTACTCACCAAAATATAAAAACTGGACTAGGCTAGACAGAGCTTACAATTCATAGGAACATGTACATTTAATTGAAAGTTTTGATATGCATCCAATAACTGTTTCAGACCATGGGCCAATAATAAATAAAGTAAAAACACAGGGTAATGAAATAAAAATGAGACACTTGCGCTTTCCCACCTATCTGTTGAAAAGAGAGGAATTTAAGGAATAGGTAGTGGAAATTATTTGGGGGTTATAAGCAAAGACAGAAATTTCTTCTGAAAATATAGCAAGGAGAGAGATAAAATTAAAGTGGAGTTTAAAAAATAGAGTAGAAATAAAAGAGTTATGTTTATGAAGTAAAGAATATTTGTGTAGAATTTTACCATAACCATAGATGTCCTTATCTTCGATATGCTTCAGTGTTCATCACATTAGGGAGTAGTCCACCTCCGACTGACTCGTACGTCCAGCCCGCATACAAAAGTTTACATGCTACTGCGAAGTACATGTGATGCCGCACATCTCTCCATGTACAACGGTCATAAAGACACTTCGGGTATAAAACAGATGTCACCATGCAGCAACCTCAGAACTGAATGCCGCCAAGCACCAGCATGAGCCTAGGTGAAAAACGTATTACCAGAAAAGAACAGGCAAGCATCAGAGGGAAGACAAGGGTGCCCGCAATACTGCAGCATATAGAAGAGAAGGACATCTATGGTTATAGTAATATTTTACACAACTATCCTATGTCCTTCTATTCATATGCTGCAGTATTTATCACATTGGGGAGAATGCCAAAGCTCAAGCTTGGGAAGGATTAGAGGGAGAAGGAGCAGAGGCTTTTTCTACAAAACCCTGTAGAATAGTTCTGGCAAATCCAGCCCTGGATCTGGAGATGACATCAAGTTTATAATGTTTAGTGAAGGTATGAACAAAAGACCAGGTACCTGCCGCCAGGATAGAACTAAGCCTTTGAAGAAAGCCCCAGAGGAGGATACTGCCCTAGTGGAGTGTGCCCTCACTGGGGAAGAAAGGCTCTTACTGTTATTTGAATAACAGAAGGAGATAGCTTTAGAGATCCAGGAAGAAATAGTTTATTTGGAAACCAGTTGACCTAGGTGTCGCTTGTCTGGTCAGGATAAAACAGATGAACATCTGTGTGTTCTGTTCAAGCAGCTTTATTATGTAAACACATATCAGGAGTGAGGGTTAATAACTTTAACTTAGATAAACTTATAAACAAACTGGCTATCACACTCATACATACTCATTCTCTGGCTGTACTCTCAAAATGGCACTGAAGCTAGCACGTGCTTCCTATTTATATGCACGTGCTGTCCTTGAAATGCTTCTTAAAGGTACAACACACACACACACTGTTCTACATCCTCCCTCATTGAGAAATGAGTCATGCATTATTGATGACACTAATTGACATGAAATTGATACAAAATAATTATTTGACATGCAGTTATACAGAACTAAATACATATAGACAATTATGTGCAGGTTGCTGTGCAATTCACACTAAGTCTGTAAATACTACCAAAAAATTTGACACAGAAATTAGAAATAGGTCTAGCAACTAGGACTGTCTCTGCTGAATGTTCAACTTTGAGGACATCAGGAACAGAATTAGAAGTTAAGACATGTTCTGCAACAGGAACATTGTCTGGATTGCTCTGAGATCTAGATTCTTTATCACAGGAACAATGCTGCAATATCGATTCTGATACAGGAAGAAGATGTCTTCAATTTTTCCTGTACTCCATACCCTCAGATTCCATGAAGTAGGATCTCAGCTCGGCACATATACCTGTTACTTGACCAATCTGTTCGAAACCTTTTGCCATTTGTATCCTTACTCTCTCTCCTCCTTTCAATGGACGAAGAAATCTGCTCGATTTACCATAGCTGGACTTCTGGAAAGAACCCTTTCTAAATAGCTGGGCTTTGATTTTTCTGTTCTTTGCTTTAGGCCTCAACAAACTGGAACTGATAGGCAATGTTGTTCTGGTTTGCCTAGACAGACGTCTCTGAGCAGGCGAGCCAAGTGTATCGTCACAGGGTATGTTTCTGAGATTGAGTAAATTCAAAAAGACATTGGTATTGTCACACTTTGACTTCTCTAGTAATTGCTTTGCACTCTGTAATGCACGTTCAGCTAGTCGATTTGACTGTGGGTATTCTGGATTACTAGTAATATGTACAAAGTCCCATTCTTTTGCAAATTTCTGAAACAACTGGTTAATCGGGTACCATTGTCAGAAATAGCTTTGTGTGGACTAACATGGACTGAGAAATGATGTTTCAACTTGGTGATAGCAGTGGACATTAAGTTAGGTAGTAAATCGATCTCATACCATTTTGAATAAGAGTCTACCAACACTAAACAATGCTGATTGTTCCACTCGAATATATCAGTTGCTACTGTTGACCAAGGTAGTTCAGGAACATGACATAGCTGAAGTGTTTCTTTTTGCAAATGTGGTTTAGTACTATTGCATACTGAACAAGAAGAAAGTACTTTATCAATATATTTTGCTAGAGAAGGCCACAATACTAGTCTTCTCGCCCTTCTTAGGTAGATTCCGAGCCTGGGTGACCACAATGCAAAATCTGGATGTATTCACATTGTAAGGAAGCAGGAACAACAATTTTAGGACCTTTGAAAGTAATGCTATCTTCTGTCAACATCTCATCTCTGTAAGGAAAATAAGTTTGCACTTCAGGTGGTACACTAGATTGCTTTGACGGCCATCCAACACTAATGTAGTGGTCGAGCTTTTGGAAAACTGGATCAGTCTTTGTATGATCCCTCAGCTGATCAAGTCTCATGGTAGAAAAACTACGCACTTCCATGACATCAAAGTCAAAATTCTCTGCATTAAGCTGTTCCATTGTATTTCTGGGTGATCTGGATAAGGTATCAGCCATATAAAGAAGTCTGTCTTTTGTATAGACTGTTTTGAAGTAGTATTTTTGCAGTCTGAGCATCATTCTTTGTAATCTCGCTGGAGCTGAATACATAGGCTTCTTTAAAATAGTGACTACAGGTTGGTGATCAGTTTCAGTCTGAATAGCTTGACCATAAATCTTCTTCTTCTTCTTCTTCTTTCGGCTGCTCCCATTAGGGGTCGCCACAGCAGATCAACTGTTTCCATTTCTTCCTGTCCTCTGCATCTTGCTCTGTCACACCAATCACCTGCATGTCCTCTCTCACCACATCCATAAACCTTATCTTAGGCCTCCCTCTTTTCCTGTTACTGGCAGCTTCATCCTTAGCATCGTTTTCCCAATATACTCTGCATCCATCCTCAACACATGCCCAAACCAAAGTAAACTTGCCTCTCTGGCTTTGTCTCCAAACCTTCCAGCCTGGGCTGACCCTCTAATATACTTATTCCTAATCCTGTCCACCCTCGTTACACACAGTGCAAATCTTAACATCTTCAACTCTGCCACGTCAAGCTCTGACTCCTGCCTTTTTGTCAGTGCCACTGTCTCCAACCCATATAACATAGTTGGTCTCAATACCCTCTTGTAGACCTTTCCTTTCACTCTTACTGGTGCCTGTCTGTCACAAATCACTCCTGACACTCTTCTCCACCCACTCCATCCTGCCTGTACTCTCTTCTTCACCTCTCTTCCACACTCGCCAGTACTTTGAACTGTTGATCCCAAGTATTTAAACTCATCCACCTTCGCCACCTCTACTCCTTGCATCCTCACCATTCCTTTATCCTCCCTCTCATTCACACACATATATTCTGTTTTAGTCCTGCTGACCTTCATTCCTCTTCTCTCTAGAGCATATCTCCACCTCTCCAGGGTCTCCTCCACCTGTTCCCTACTCTCACTACAGATCACAATGTCATCTGCAAACATCATAGTCCACGGGGACTCCTGTCCGATCTCGTCTGTCAACCTGTCCATCACCATTGCAAATAAGAAAGGGCTCAGAGCTGATCCTTGATGTAATCCCACCTCCACCTTAAACACATCCATCACTCCCACTGCAGACCTCACCACTGTCACACTACCCTCGTACATATCCTGTACCACTCTTACATACTTCTCTGACACTCCCAACTTCCTCATACAATATCACAACTCCTCTCTAGGCACCCTGTCATATGCTTTCTCTAAATCCACAAAGATACAATGCAACTCCTTCTGACCTTCTCTGTACTTCTCCATCAACACTCTCAAAGTAAACATTGCATCTGTAGTGCTCTTTCCTGGAATTAAATCATACTGTTGATCACTAATCATCACCTCCCTTCTTAATCTAGCTTCCACTACTCTTTCCCATGACTTCATGCTGTGACTGATCAGTTTGATCCCTCTGTAGTTACTACAGCTCTGCACATCACCCTTATTCTTAAAAATCAGTACCAAAACACTTTTTCTCCATTCCTCAGGCATCCTCTCACTTTACAAGATTTCATTAAACAATCTAGTTAAAAACTCCCCAGACATTTCACCTAAACACCTCCATGCTTTCACAGGTATGTCATCTGGACCAACAGCCTTTCCATTCTTCATCCTCTTCATAGCTATCCTTACTTCCTCCTTGCTAATCCACTGCACGTCATGATTCACTATCCGCACATCATCCAGCCTTCTCTCCCTCTTATTCTCTTCATTCATCAACCCCTCAAAGTACTCTTTCCATCTGCTCAACACACTCTCCTCGCTTGTGACTACGTTTCCCTCATTATCCTTTATCACCCTTACCTGCTGCACATCTTTACTAGCTCGGTCCCTCTGTCTAGCCAATTGGTACAGGTCCTTTTCTCCCTCATTAGTATCCAACCTTTTATACAACTCTTCATACACCTTATCCTTAGCCTTCGCCACCTCTCTCTTTGCCATGCACCTCATCTCTTTATACTCTTGTCTACTTTCTTCATCTCTCTGACAATCCCACTTCTTCTTCTCTAACCTCTTTCTCTGTATACTCTCCTGTACTTCTTCATTCCATCACCAGGTCTCCTTGTCCTCCTTCCTCTTTCCAGATCTCACACCAAGCACCTTTCTAGCCATCTCTCTTACTAGCTCTGCTGTAGTTACCCAGCTATTCGGTAACTCTTCATTGCCACCCAGTGCCTCTCTTAACTCTTCCCTGAACATCACCTCACAATTACCCTTTTTCAATTTCCACCATTTGATCCTTGGTGCTGCCCTCACACTCATCCTCCTCTTTTTGATCACCAATGTCATCCTACAAACCACCATCCTATGCTGCCTAACTACACTTTCACCTGCCACCACTTTATAGTCTCCAATCTCCTTCAGACTGGCCCTTCTACATAAGATATAATCCACCTGTGTGCATCTTCCTCCACTCTTGTATGTCACCCTATGCTCCTCCCTCTTGTTAAAATACGTATTCATCACAGCCATGTCCATCCTTTTCATAAAATCAACCACCATCTGACCTTCTGCATTCCCTTGCTTAACACCATACCTACCCATCACTTCTTCATCCCCTCTGTTCCCTTCACCAACATGCCCATTGAAATCTGCTCCAATCACCAGTCTCTCATCCTTGGGAACAGTCATCACCACTTCATCCAACTCACTCCAAAATTGTTCTTTCTCATCCATCGCACACCCAACTTGTGGAGCATATGCACTAACAACATTCATGATTACACCATCAATTTCCAGCTTCATAAACATCACTCTATCCGACACTCATTTCACCTCCAAAACATAGCTTGACCATAAATATAATCATGAAACTTTGAACATGCAAATACTATTGCCAAAAGTTCTTTCTCAATTTTAACATATTTCATTTCAATTTGGGTAAGACTTCTAGATGCATAGGCTACTGGTCTGCCTTCTTCATTTAAGTTTGTTATTATTGACGTGCTAGAAAGGGATGGGAGGGGGGAATCCATGGCCTCTGCAGTTAGAGAGGTTGGAGGCATTCTAGTAACTAAGATTGAATGCAACCATCTGGCCAGAACTGAATGACATGCTTTCTCTGTCTTGTTTTTTGAAATTAAAAGCACTTGAAGGGCAACTGCCCTCTCAGGTGGTCTTTTTTATGCTGTTTGGTATAATGCTGTTATTATATGAGTGCCTTTATTTATATAACATTTTTATGAACATGCATTGGCATTTTTTGAAGGATTTTATGTTGTCATATAGTATTTATAGAATGGCCATGTGTGGGGTTATTCTATTTCAGGATCATATATTATGATCTTATTAAGTGCCTGTTTTATATATGTATTTTTTTAGAAGAAAGTTTTTAATGACTGTCATGAGGGTATGACGTTTAGATAGTTAATTGAGTGATGGATTGTTAATGAGTTAATTGGGTTAGGGTATTTATATGGTGTTTCCTGTTTCAAGCTGTTATCTTGATAAAGTCTCTGAACTGACAGAGACCAAAGCACTTGTTTTTATTGTCAATAAAGTGTCTTTTGCAGTTATTAAGGACTATCTCCGGTTTTGTTACTTCGCAGTGACACTAATTTACTGTATTCCTGCTGGCTTCTGGATTCAGGCTTCTTTTTGTGGACTTAGTTGTTTATTTGCCTGCTTTGTGGTTTTCTTGAAGAATAACTGTGCCAAGACCAAATTTTGAAGCATCACAGGAAAGAGTTACTGGTTTATTGACATCATAGTATCTTAATGTAGGTTGGGTGTCAATTTTCTGCGTAAGGTCTTTAAATGCTCTCTGCTGCTGTTCCAACCAAGACCATGTAACATTTTTGCATGTTAGCTCCCTCAAAGTGCTGTCAACTGAATGAAGTCTGGCATAAACTTGCCAAATAGTTGACCATACCAAGAAAACGTTATAGAGCTTGAATTTTATCCAATGCTGGCATCTCTAGAATGGCTGCTTGCTTGGACGGGTCTGGTCGCAAGCCAGTGCTAGCAAATAAATGGCCTACATATGTAACTTCTGGTAGTCTGAATTTGCACTTCAGAGGATTGAGCTTCAAGTCCACTTCACATGCTTTGTCTAGAACTTTCTTAAGGTTTCTGTCATGCTCTGCTTCACCACTGCCTCCAACCAATAAATCATCTACTATTATAGATCAAGGATAACCTGAAAAAATTTGCTCCATTGCACGCTGAAAGACTTCACTTTTAGAATTTATTCCAAATGGTATCTTGAGGAATCTATATCTTCCAAATGGGGTACTGAAAGAAATCAGTAGTGAAAATTTGCGATCAAGCATCACTTGCCAAAATGAACTTTTTGCATCCAAGACAGAAAAAACAGTGGCATTCAGTATAAGGGCTGTGACTTCCTTGACTGTATGCATAGGATTATGTGGTTTCTTTAATGCTTTGTTCAAATCTCTTAGGTTAATGCATATTCTGATCTCATCTGAGCCTTTTTGGTGGACTGCTACCATGGACGACACCCATTCAGTTGGTTCTGTAACTGGACAAATTGCACCTTGCTGCACCATTTTATCCAACTAAGCTTTGACTTTATCCTGCATAGCTATTGGAACTTTTCTTGCTGGTCTGACCACTGGACTGACCTCTGCATCTAACTTCATAGACTACACAACAGGAAGTTTGCCTAACGTGTCATAAAAAAACATCAGCATACTGTGAGAAAATAGCCGCAGTAAAACTGGAACTAGGACATGTGCTTATATGATGAACTTCTTTGGTAAAGGAAAGCAGATTTTCTCAAACTGTCTATGAGACCCAGAAATGACTGCACAGGTCTTTGGACTACATAGAATAGTAAGCTGTAGCAGTTCCTAGCCAAATAACATGAAAGCACTACTGACTCTTCAGTTAGAATTTTTTCACCTCCATAAGCAGCAAGTGTCGCACAACTGGCCACATTTTGTTGCTCACCAGCTCTCAACTTAGCAAATGTGTCTGCTGATATAGCATTACACTTTGAAACAGTGTCTACTTTGAGCTCGGTGGATTTACCATTGATCTGGACAGTACAAACCATTTCATTATTTGCCAACAAATCTACTGCATCAACCTTTTCACCAATTACTTATACACCATCTACGTAGAAAGTAGGGCTGCAGCTCTCTATATGATCAACTTGCTTTTTTAAGTGACCCTTCTTTATAACTGTGTGAGGTTTACTTCATTTGCAAAACTTTTGAAATTGGTTCCATTCTTTATACTTGTGGCATTGCTGACCAAATGCTAAGCACTTTTCTCTTTTAGACTCATGATTGGCACCACAATTGCAACAGTTAACAATAAAGCTTGATTTGGGTTTTGTTGACTCACCCTTGTACTGCACTGAGCATGTTTTTTTTCACTGAACTAGTCTAAGAACTTGCTGGAAAACTACAGATTTTACAAGCCACACTCGCAGGGGCTACAGCTGCCGTGTGCTTAGGCTTGCTCCAGATAGCCACGTGTTGCATGCCATCTACATTTGCTCTGTAGCTAGCTGAAACCATGCTCTTATCACTTGCAATCATACTTGTGTGCCTTTCTGTAACCCCATGGATTTGACAAATCTCAATAGCTTTGCTCAGCATTAAACCACTGTCATGAAGCAAAATATTTCTCACTGCAGCACTATTAATACCACACACAAGCCTGTCCTTTATTAACTCATCTTTCAAGTCACCAAACCTAAGCAATTTAGCTTTGTTTCTCAGGTCAATAATAAAAGCTGCAAGAGTTTCTCCTGGCTTTTGATCTCTTGTGTAAAACAAATTCCTCTCTAATGTAACATTTGTCTGGGGGCTGCACATTTCCCTAAGTTTGCATTTCAATACTCAGGGTCTTCCCTTGATTCAGCCTGTACAACAATATGATGGTTTTCCCCTTCTCTTTCATATAGTGCTGGTGCATACACAAATGAATACTCTCTTTCAATGGCCTTTGACCCAGCTAGGTTTAGCAAAATGAATGCCCTGGTGCGTGCATCTTTGTATCTGCTTGTATAAAATATCACACTCTTACTCAAATATTCTCCAGTTCTCTGCACTATTCTGATCAAATACAAGTGGACCTGGTCTGTGAAATGTCTCTGCCATATTAAGACATACCAGTGAAGGTTTTTGAAAGTATGCATGAACACACACACATATACATATGCCAGAAATTTATGCCATTACTTGTAACTATGCCCAATAGCACAACAAGGTTCTGAATAACCAAACTTTGTGAAATAAGCCTCCTGGGCACAAGAATACTCTTAAAATCACTGTACTGTAAGAAATCACCTTTTATCAGTGTAAGAAACATTTCAAAATAATACCACTGTGTGAATAAACTAGGCAGAAGAAACTCAGGGTAAAAACATTTCAAAGTAACTACACTTTGTGAATAAAAAGTACACAGCACACAGAAACTTTCCCAAAATGGCTGTACTTTGCTAAATAACTCTGTACAGCAAGAAACACTGTAATGGCTGCAGTCTGCGAATAGGCACACTCAGCACAATAAACTTTTCAAAATGGCTGTATTTTGACTGCACTTTCCGAAATAGTTGCACTTGGCACACAAATAAACACTTTGGAATAAATGCACGGTAATAAGCACACACTGTAAGCACTTTTACACACACTTTGAGATACTTTCAATAACTAATTATGCCCTGAATAGCTTCATTCAATGCAAAACAGTAGTTTATGCCAAAACACAGCAATTTTCCAAAAAACATGCAGTCGCCTTGCTTTATTTATGCTTAATGTGCCCTTTTTTGCCCTTTATTATATTCTTTTTGCTCATTTAATCTCTTTTCATGCCCATTATATTTTTCCTGTGTTAGTTTTCCTCTAAACATGCTTGTTTTACTTTAAACATGCTCATTTTGCAATTCCGAGGTAATTTCAAAACCCTTATGTGCTTTTCTGATAATCATTTTATCAAATATCTTAATTTCAAACATTTTGTCTAATTAATAAACATTTTGTGCCTCTCATTTGCTTAATAATGTGTTCTGTGGCCTTGTAATTCTCTGTTTTATCTTCCTAATAAATAAATCGTTTGTGTGAGTTTTCATTACCTTTAGTTCATTTCTGGCCCTTTTCCTTGCAGTCGGTTCACTTAGTTTACCTTCACTGTTAACTCTGCACCTCGCAGCTCTGAAAAGCAGTCTCTGGAATCCCAGTTCTGACACCATGTTACTTGTCTGGTCAGGATAAAACAGACAAACATCTGTGGGTTCTGTTCAAGCAACTTGTACAAACACATCAGGATTGAGGCTTAATAACTTTAACTTACATAAACTTATAACCAAACTGGCTAGCACACTCATACATGCTCACTCTCTGGCTGCACTCTCAAAATGTCACTAAAGCTAGCACATGCATGCTATGTATGTGCACTTGCTGTCCTTGAAATGCTTCTTAAAGGTACAACACACAGACTATTCTACTCCAGGGTCCTTGGGTGATACGACGCAAACAGGCATTCAGATTTATGGATCATTTTTGTTTTGTCAAGGTAATATCTGAGTTGCCTGTGCACATCTAATGTGTGCAGAATCCTCTCACTGGAAGACTGAGGGGAAGGGAAAAGGGTGGGAAGGTTTGTAGACTGATTAAGGGATAATTTGTTGACCACCTTAGTCATAAAGGAAGGGTTAGTACATAAAGATACCCTATCTTTGTGGAAGACAGTAAAGGGGGATTAAACATCAAGGTCTGCAGCTCAGAGACCCTTCTGGCACAGGTAATGGCCACTAGTAGAACTGCTGTCAATGTGCAGTGCTGCAGGGAAGAGCAGTTTGCTGGCTCACAGGGGTCCAGTGTAAGCTTCTCTAGCACAACATTGAGATCACAAGGAGGAGGGACTGGTTTCCTTGGTGGTCTGATATGAAGGATGCCTTTAAGAAACAGTTTAACCTCTAATCTAGAGGCTAAGGGAGGAGACATAGGCAGACAAGCTGAAATGGCTAAAAGATGGGCCTTCACTGAAGAATAGGCGAGGCCCCCCTTCATCAGTTCACACAGGTAGAACATTATATGAGAATAAGTGTCTAAAGGGAATTAAAACCCTATCACCCATGGATTCAGGTTGAGAGTTGGCAGTTGTGGATGTATTAGGGTTCCCTTGTCCTGTGTGAGTAGGTCCATCCTGTGGGGTAACTTGTGATGATTGCCCCTGGCTAAGTGCAGGAGAAGGGAGAACCAATGCTGCCTTGGCCAAAAGGGAGTCACCAGCAAGATTTTTGGTTGGTCCTGCTGAATTTTCAGTAGGACCTTTTAAAGAAGAGGTGAGGGGGGATTGCATACAGAAACACCCCCTTCCATGAAAAGGATAGAGCATCCACCTTCCATGCCAAAGAGTGTGAGACCCTGGCACAGAATTTTGGAAATTGTCTGTTCATGTGGAAGGCAAAACAATCTACTTGAGTTGTACCCCAATGATGGATCAGGTCCAAAAACACATTCCTGTGTAACATCTATTCATGGGGACTGGGTCATGGACCTGCTTAGTGAGTCTACTACCACATTCTGAGCTGAAGGGAGGTAAATTGCATGGAAAGAGACTTGGCTTTGTAAAGCTAATTCCCAGGCATGCAGGGCTAGTCTGCTTAAGAGGTAAGACCTTGTTCCCCCCTGCTTGTTGACATACCAAAGGACCTCAGCGTCCCTGGAATTAGCTTAATTTGAAGACCTGTAGGGCAAAAATGAGGGCACTCATCTATTTGACATTGATATCCTCCTTTGTTTGTTTGGGAGTCCAAACATCTCTGACCCTCCAAGACTGTAGGGTCGCACCCCATCCTGTGTTTGAGGCATTTGTCAATAACTCCTGAGAGGGCAGAGGTGGCTGAAGGAGAAGACCAGGATGTTTGGTCACCTGTAGGATCCACCAGTCCAGCTCTTTTCTTATGCACAGTAGAAGTGGAATCATGAAATCCAGGGGGAAGGAGTGCTATATCCAGACTGTTTTAGGAGCCACTGAATCTTCCTCATGAATAACTTGGCCCATAGCAGCATTGGGATCGTAGTTGCCATGAACCCCAGGATGCGTAGGAATTCCCTGGCAGACAAAGATTGAAGGGCTAAAACACTCTGGAAATAAGCAGTCAGGAACAGCACCTTTTCTGTTGGCAGTGAAACCAGCATTTTGTTTGTTTGGATCCTGCAACCCAGGAAAATGTGGTCTTGGGAGGGGTCAGTGAGGATTTCTGATAGTTTATAGAGAAGTCTATGCTCTCCAGAAGAGAGAGAGATTGAAGGTAAGATCTTCCTGAAGTCAGTCTGAGGACTGGGCTTGGATGAGAAGGTTGTCTAAGTAAGGGAAGATCTGAATTCAATGCAGTCTGCAAAATACTATGACAGGAGCCAAGCATTTTGTGAAGATCCTTGGTGTTGCAGATAGAGCAAAGGGCAAAGCACAAAACTGAAAATGTAATGAAGCAACAGAAAAATGCAAACATTTCCTGAACAAAGGGTGACTGGGGATGTGAAAATAAGCATCTTTGATGTCTAAGGACACCATGAATGCTTGAGGGAGAATCAATAGAAGAAGAGATGGCAGAGTCAGCATCCGGAAAGAGGTGACTTTCAGGAAGGTATTCTGATGAGAAAGGTCCAGAATAGGTCTCTAAGGGCCATCCTTCCTGGGGACTAAAATCATCCTGGAATAGAAATATTTCCCTTGTTGTGATGGAGGGACTTTTTGGATTGTCCTCTGAGAAAGAAGGTCTGAAATGACCTGAGGAAAGAAACACATTTGTTCTTTTGGTGGAAGTGGAATGTCTCTGAAAGAAGGGTAATTTTCCTACACCATGAAGTATGCCCTGTGGATGATGGAGAGGACCCAAGAGTCCTGCGGTTGATCAAGCAGGTGGCAGAGATGTTCTGAGGCTGGTGTGTGCTGATGTCCGTTTTATACCCAACGTCTCTTTATGACTGATGTACACAGAGAGATGTGCAGCATCACACGTACCTCGCAGTAGCACATACACTTTTGTATGCAGGCCAGGCCTACAAGTCAGCTGAAGGTGGACTACTCCCTAATGTGATGAATACTGTAGCACATGAATAGAAGGATATCATGAATTATTTACAGAGACTGACAAATGTTAAAGTATTGTAGAATAGGGGGGAGTCTCACAGAACAAGAAGAGGAGAAATTGCATAATGCTGCTAAACAGAAAATAAGGGATTACCTTGATAATATGCATGAGTTTAGAAAGATTGCTGTTAAGCAACTGTTTTTTGATAACCGAAACATTTTAGCAAAATGACTCAGACAACAGAAATATGAAAGGGTTGTTGCCAAGCTTAGGGACCCTGTAACAAGGAAAATAACCAAAGAGCCTGTGGAGGTATTATAAATATTTTGGAAATTTTATGAATGCCTGTATAAAGCAGATGAATATGGAAATCAAGAAAAGGTACAAATGGAAATGTTTATAGAAGAATTAAATATGCCAAGGTTAGAGGTAGATGAGGCTCAATTACTAACAGCTAGGATGGCAGGAGAGGAGATAAAAATGATGATGTATAACCAATCCACAGAACATTTCCCAGGAATAGGGGGTATTCCCATGGAAGCTTGCAAGATCGTTGGGATTTTGGGAAAATAACTGATAAAGATCTGGAAGGTTTTGTTTAACAGTATTTTAAGAGAAGTAGAAGCACCAACATCCTGGCAGAAAGCAGTGATAGCTGTAATACCGAAAGAGGGTAAAGGCCCATCAGATCCAGCTTCATGCAGGCCCATTTTAATCCTGAACCATGATTATGAAGTGTTTATGTCTATAATGGCTAAAAGAATGGCAAAGGTGATGCCAAACTGATAGATATGGATCAATGTAGTTTTGTGGACAGGAGGCAAACATTTGACAACTTTAGCAGTACACTGATGATCCAGAGGGAAGCAGAACGTAAGAAAATACTACTGTTGTTGGTAGGTCTTGAAGCAGCGAAAGCATTTGACAGAGTAAGCTGGGAGTTTGTAAGCAGGGCAATGGAAGCATTTGCATTCCCTGATAAAATTATAAAGTTGATTAGGAGGATGTATGAGTGATCGGAGGTGAAAATTTAACTGGGTGGGTTCCTCTCTGATAATTTCTGTTTGAGCAAGGGAACCAGACAGGGGTGTCCTCTTTCCCCTTTGTTATTTGCATTTTATTTAGTACCAGTGGCAAAGAAAATAAGGGACTCAGAAATTCAAGGATATAATTGATGTGGTAGTCAAGAAAAGCTGTCTCTATTTGCAGATGATATTATGTTATACTTGATAAAAGCAGAAAAGGCCATTTCAGTGTTGTGGAACATTTTGAGTCAGTTTCAAAACTTTTCAGGATACAAAATGAATGAAGCTAAAGCAAAGGCAATAGCTCTAAATTATGTACCCACACATGAATTGGTTCAGCAATATCCATATTTATCAGGACATGATAAAATTAAGTACTTAGGAGTATGGATTAAAAAGGATTCTGATGTTTCAGCTAAGGATATGTGGGAAGATACTAAAATAAAATGATAGAAAATTTAAGAAATTGGAAGCTCTGTTACATGGATATAAATAGCAAGATACAAACAGTTCATAGGTGGTTACTTGGCTATTGACCCAAAGGTCCTTATAAGCCTAGCCGTATGTATCCAATAAAATACTAGATAAACTCAATATAAAGGACTTGCCTAAACTCCAGATCTTACTTAGCAAAGACTATCCATATCTAGGAGGGTCAAAGGTGAAATTCCCACCAAGAAATTATGGTTTCCCATCCAGTCATCCAGGCTACAGTTAAACAGGGTCAAATAGTGGATTTGTTTGATGTGAACTGGTAGCCTATTCCAGAGGAGTGGTAACCTCTGACAGACATATCTGTCTCTCTAGCAGGTCCTATTTATGCTGCAGGCCAGGTTAATGTCCCTGGAGTGGGTGACTCTTGTCCCATTTGACTTGCGGATGTGCAGTATTTCCATTAGGTTTAGATCTGAGATTGTTCTGTAGGCCAGGCACAAGTCTCGTCTAAGTAGTCTGTACATTACTGAGTACAGTGACAGTGACTTTAGTCTGCCAATGTATGACATGTGCTGGAGATCCTGAACTTTCTTGGTTAGAAATCTCTGAGGTCTCTCAGGTTGCTGTAGGTGCCTGGTTAGGTAGATACCAAAGGGAGCACTGTACTAAATTATTGGCCTGATGAGGGTCAAGTACAGGGGTTTTATGACCTCGTTCGCTCTTGAGGCAATACCTTTGTTAATGAGGTGTGTGACATAGAATGCCTTCCTTACTATAGTACACACTTTGTGGTCAAGGTTTAGGCTACAGTCAACTTGCATTCCCAAGTCTCTCACTGCTGAGTTTTTACTTAGGGTATTATTATTCTTATGATAGTCTGCAAGGATATAATTTTTAGTGAAGGAATGATAACGCATTTTTTAGCACTGAATTTGAGTCCGTGGCTTTGCCACCAATTATTGGTTTGTGTAAGTCCCTCTTGAAGTATATTGACATCAACTAATTTGCAGACAGCAAATTTAATCAGCCACACCTCTATGTTTTGGCCTGAACTTCTGAGAAGCATATTCCAAACAATAGGGGGCCCAGCACTGACACCTGTGGAACCCCACTGGTGAGAGGTCTGCTGGTTGAGGTAAAGTCCCCAGCTTTGACTGAGTGTGATCTGTCAGTGAGCCAGTTAGCAACCCACCTGACGACATAAGGATTGATATTCAACTGGGAGAGTTTATCAATGATGGCCGAAAGTACTTGAAGAGAGTACTTAATGGAGTTGCTAACTCATGTTTTAGACCTTTTAAAATGCCACCTGGGATGCCATCTGGTTCCATAGAGGGAAGGTTTTTGGTACTTGCTCTTTGGAGATACAAGGTGGGGGAGATGCTTTGCAGAATGTTTGGAGGGGACGGGGGTAAAATGTTTGACAAACTTGTTGGCTAATAGGTTAGCTATTTTTGCAGGATCAATGTGTGTGATGCCATCCACATCTAGTTCAGCACACGTCTGGGTCCTACATTTTAGGTTACGGATATAGATGAAGAATGCCTTATGGTTATCCTTAGCTATGGTTGCTAATTTGTTTCTGAAACTGCCCTTAGAGGATTTTACAAGTTATCTTATTTGTTTGTTCAAGCAGAGGATGGTGTTCTTCCAGTGCTGGGAACCTCTCTTTTTTAGTTTTAGCCAGCAACTTTTCCTCTTGTTGTATAATTTACAATGGATTTGTGTATTCCTTAGTATAGTTGTAAGTGCCATCTGTGGGAACAGGAGTTGGAAATTATTTATGCCATCCCTTAGGATGGCAAAATTAACTTTGGTGAAATTGTTTAGCTTGATTTCACCTAAGTGGGTTCAAGTGTTATAGCTACTTCAAATGTGACTGATTTCTGATCAGATTTAACCAATGGAGGTGCTATACTTGTGTTGGTGCAACGGTCACCCATGTTGGTGAGGACCAAGTTGAGAATATTTGAGTCCCTTGTGTGGTTGTATGTTATTTGTTCCAGGGCATTAGTGTTAACAAAGTCCAGGAACCTTTGTGCGAGCATGTTGGCACTCATATAAGTTTCCCAGTCAATGGAGGGATAGTTGAAATCACCCATAACTAGAATGTTTTGCTGCAATTTGATTGACTCAAGTAGGTCCAAATAAGTAACATGGGTATCTTGGTTCAATGAAGGGGGCCTATAGCTAACGATGACTTGAAGGAGTGGTCTTACCTGCAGTTAGTTGAACTTTAGTAACTCCATGGAGTTTTCCTCTCTAACCATTCTAGAGGTGTATTTATCTTTGATGAAGATAGAAACTCCTCCTCCTCCTTTGGTTCTCACATGTTCATTTTGCGGTCTGAAAGTGTGGAAGGCATTGTAGCCTTTCAAGGCTGGGATTCTCTCTGTTATCCTGAACCAAGTTTCTGCGACTGCACAGATGTCAACATCCTCCAGGGAGAGGGATGCTTCCAGAGAGTGCAGTTTCTGATTTAAACTCCTAGCATTTAGCAGCATAACCTTTAATTTATTTGTGAGTGATATTTTCATGTTGGAAATTTTGCTCTTGAGACCTTGCCTAAAAAGGCACTATGGGGAGGCAAGTGCCTTAGCCATTAACCGAAAGCCTAGAGGTGACAGGTGAAGACCATCTCTTGCAAAGCAGCGTGGTCTATCAACCATGTCATCCCAGGCTGACAAGAACTGTATCCCCTTAGAATGACACCATAAACTAACCCAATTGTTGAAGTCAATCATTTTTTGTTTATATTGTGGTATCATCCTAGGTGAGGGTAGAATACTGCTCAAGGCTAGGAACAAACCTGCCTGGGACACATATTCATAGACCTCAATCATATCTCTCTTCATTTAGTCCAGTGAGGTATGTTTCATGTCATTGACACCAACATGAACTATGATGGAGTCATAACAGTACTTGTTGAGAGACTTGAGTGCATATGTGATCTGAAGGATCCTGGCACCTGATAGACAGCTGACTGTAACATTTTCATTGTCCAGTCTGGTGAGTGGGACATCTGTGCATCTCACAATGGAGTCATCTATGACTAAAAAAATTGGTTTAGATGTGCTTTGCTTATTTGGGCTTATTTGGTGAGACACTGGGGATTTTGTTTTTATGTGTACTGAGTGCAGTAGGTGCTATATTAGGTGTAGCATGTTTGTGTTTGGAAGGTCTCTGGTGTTTAGGGAGGTTTCTGGTGAGTACCTCCATGTATGATGGTTTATGTGTTGAGTGTATGGTTTGCATAGGAAATGTACTATGTGAGCTGACAACCTATTCAGTATTATTGTTCTATGCATGAGAGAGCAAGGATACCAGATTCTTAGTGTAGATGCATTTCTCACAAATTGTACTTGGGTGATTTAGGAGTAGAGGGTTGATAGTGTACATGAGGCAGTTGTTACACTGCCTCAGGATACCCATGTCAATCAGGCTGGTAGATCAGGATACCCATGTCAATCAGGCTGGTAGAAGAAATGGAGAGAAACTGACCATCCATAATGCTAAGTCAAATCCTATTTTCACAATGGGGAGAGAAAATGGAGGGGTGTGGTATAACTGGGTGCTCTAAACACGGTATATACTAGCGGGGATTCTCTAAATGGCATGAACTATTGTAGATTTGGTGGTTTTGGGACTGTTTAAGGGGCAAAAGTGCAGCTGAAATGCTCTCTGAGCAGCTAAGTGCAATTTAAGGACTTCTTGGCCAGATCACGGGCAGTTACTAAGGGAAAATTTATCTGCTGAAGTTTTTGCATCTACTACCACCAACAGTTACCACCACTGTGTTGTAGCGTGTGACAGTGCATGCAGGTGCACTACATGTAAACAGATGAATACAGCAGAGCAGTGGTTGGTCCCCTAGCTCTGTGTAGCTGTGTTAAAACAAGTGCAAGCCCATGCAAACCCCAGACTTATGTAGCAGCAGTCAGCAAACTGAATTAAACAATTTAACCGACAAAAAAGCTCAAAACTGAGCCCTGTGCCAGCAACCTTCAATAAGAAGAGTCCTAACTCCACTCTACTGCCACAAAGGTGCAGGGGGACATTCTCTAGTAAAAGATAGCATGGTTTAGTGCTCAGTTTAACAAACCGAACCAAATTCAGCAGGTCTGAATCCAGTCTATGCTACAACAGACAGAAAGTGCAACAAATCAGCAAGAACAGTTTTTATGTTCATAGTTTATAGGTTCATACTAAACTAACTGCCCTTGTGAGCAATTTTAAGCTTAGCCAATTATCCCTTGTGAGACCCAAACCCTGAACCTTGTGTTTGTAAGGCAAACACCTTAACCATTAGGCCACCCTCCCAACTATAAATTAGCGATATAGCAAAAATAGAGTTTAAAAGTACAAAATACAGTATAAAATTGTACTTATGATTAGCAGAATGCAACAGATTCAATGGATTGCACAGACAATTACTAAGAATCAAATCCTATATCCTATGTCGGTGAGGTAAATATCTTAACCATTATGCCAATCCTCAACTTTTTAGTCCCTTTAGTTTGATACACAGGTCAGGCATATTTTTATCAACCAGAGGAGAAATTGTGGATAGCAATTAATAAAGAGCTGAAGGATTTTAACTGGGAGAGGAAGACAGCAAGAGTCAAGCGGGACACGGTGATTCTTCAAACTGAACAAGGCAGTTTAGGATTACTCAATTTGAAGGGGTATTTCAGAGCTACACAGTTTAGGCTCCTATACATAGCAGAAACAAAAAACTATCATTCAAAGTGGGAAGGGATGATGATGAAACAAGGGGAAAGCACAAGAAACAAGGAGAGACTGAGATTTTGGATGCAGATCCTTAAGGAGAATAACAATAACCATACAGAATATTATATTCATAAAGTAGCAGAACGTATTCTAAGAACTAAGCCAACACAGGAATGGAGAAAGGAGATCCTGCCAATAGGGATGACTGCAATTAAGGAAACAGAAAATAGGCAAGAGGGGGCTGGAATTTACTGGATAAAACTGGCAAAAGAACCAATGTATTGGTAGCAGATAATTAGACAGGGAAAGGTAATAGAATGGGAACAGACCACAAATTTATTTGAACTGCAGGTTAGAAATTGCCTTCCCTATAAAAGACTGATATCAGAATATAGACGAAGAGAAAGGAATAGATGGATCATAAGCAAAAGACCATCGCAGGTAGAGTTTTTACTAGAATCTAGAATAGAAGTAGCTGTTAAAAAAGGAATAATTAGTACAGCATACAAAATATTGCATGATAACTATAAGAATCAATCAGAGGAGGTTAGAAAGTTTTGGGAGGACAGATTGGATAAGTAATTCACAAAGAAACAAAGGAGCGGATGCATGTATGTCTCTGAAATATGCAACAAAGTCTAGAAGATTTAGGATCTTTGCTTGGAAGTGTTTACATAGGTATTTTTACATCCCAAGTAGACTCCAAAGAATTGTTCCTCAGGTAGACAGCAAATGTTGGAGGTGTGTTGGGGAAGAAAGAGGTAATTGGGAGCATATTTTCTGGATGTGTAATGAGTTTGCAGATTTGAAAGATTCCCTGTAGACTGCTCTGTCAGAGATATTGGGTGAGCAAATTGCTGTAACTAAGGAAATGATTTTTTGAGCTATGATACAGAATCAGAATTGACTACACATAGTAAGGCATTGCTGAAACTAATTATGGTGGCTGCCTAAAAAGCAATTACTAGAAAATGGAAATCAAAGTCTAAACCAACTGTAACAGAAATACTGAATATAGTGACAGAAAGTGAAAACAACTAGAATTGGGATCTTTAAAAAAGGGCAAATTACATAAAAAATGGAACGTGTGGGAACAATACATGCAGTGGAGGAATAAGGTTTAAAAGAAGGCAGGATTTGAATGACCTATGAAATGTTTGACTAACAATGACTGGATATATTATAAGTAATGTATAATGTTTGCAACTAAAATTATGTCAATACAGTTTGTTTTCATTTATATAAATTTATGATTGTCTATGTCATATGTGATAATTGAATAAAGATGTTTCTTGTTTAGAAAAAAGACATGGCGATGGTATTAGAGTAAGTTAAACATATAAATGAATGGTTTAATGTGAATTATATCCACAACTCCTAGTATTAAAAAGTCAATACATTTGCTATCAAAGACCGTAGGGAAATTAGTTTGAGATCTATATTGGGTAAGTGCATTGAAATATGCTTAATCCATCTTCTCCAAGATCCCATTTATAGGTCAATTCATATTGACCTTGGTCAGTGCACTTTCTTCTTTGAGGCCAACCCTTGCTAATCTTATTGAGTTTTATGACTATATTAGCATTGTAGGTGCTTATGAATCTTGCAAAACATTTAATACCTTACCACATTCATCATTATATAAAGCCTTATAAAAATACTTTTTCAATTCATATTTTGGTAATTGGCTTATGGGTCGTACTCAGTGTGTTAAAATTCAGAACATAAAATCTGAGTATGTACCTGTTACTCAGGGCATTTCCCAAGGACCTATCTTGGGGCCTTTCTTATTTAATTTTTTTTCCACTGCAATTTGAACAAATCATACTAGACTAATAAGTATGTCGACAACTGTAAGTTTGATTTTATTGCTGTTTCTAACAGTTATTTTCATGCAACACATTTTCTTATCTGAACTTACAAGCTGGTAACAGTCTAATGCTCTAGAATTTAGCACTAGCAAATGTTAAGTGATGTACTTTAGCAAGCACATAATTACGGAAAAAAAATGACTTTAAGTGGTGTCAGTCTTAAGCAGGAAATGGCTCAATGAGTATCAAGATCTTGGCATTATTATTACAAACAAGTTATCTTTTGAAAATCACATACATAATATCAGAGCTAGGAGAAATATGGGACTTTTAATGAAATCTAGTTCATTAAGGGTTGAATAGTATATTACTCAGTTATTTATAACACATGTAAGATCAGTAGTGGAATGTAATAATTCTGTTTGCATACATACCAGTAAGCAATTAAAAAATTTGGAATCTGTGCAGAGGATATTTAGTAGACATATTCATGATGTTAAGCACCTGCATTATACAAATAGATGTAGGAAACAATATATTCACACTTCTTTATAGATATTTCAGGGGAAAGGCCTTAATAATGAGTCCCTTCAAGACTTTTCACACCTTAATGATAGTTGTGCTAGGGTTAAACAGGGAAGCATGTGGTCTTACAGTTATAAATGTATACAGCTGGCATCCTCTCCTTCACAATTTTTAAAAACATCTTTTAAAAAAAAACATGGCAATGGTACATGCACAAAAAAGTTTATTAAACATATATGTTTAGCACTTTCATCCAACCAAACTAGGGATTTCATCAAAACAATTCATTGATGTGCAAGACCTCCTTTTTAAATGTAAGACAATTAGTGCTCACCAACATATTTTTTGCAGTCATAAAATAAGCACTTATATTAAAGATATACCTACAGTAATTATCACAAATTTCTTTTTCTTAAAAACTTAAAACCTATAAGTGGGCAGTATTGTAACAATCAGAAAAATAAACAAGTCAAAATAATTAAACAATTAGGTTGTTTTTACAAAAAATAATTGAAAAGTGAACCATTCCTTAAAAATTGGACAAACTCCACATATAAAACTTTAAAGTTTAGCTGCCCTGATTTTCAAAATGTGTAAAATGGAAACAGTTTTATTCAACCCCAGGGGGTTTGAGACGTAAAGTCTAAGTTGACAAAACAACTCCAGATATTCCAGTCTATTTTCCTATGTCCCTCCCCTTTCATCCAATGTAACAATTTCCAAAATACAAAACAAAAACTTTCTAAATTTACCACAAATAACTGAGTACTTAAAAAGTACACTGTTTTCCTTCTTATTTTTAATATCATAGCAATGCTCAAAGACTGGGGATTGGTATAATGGTTAAGGTGTTTGACTCATAGACACATGGTACAGTGTTTGATTCTTACCTTTGGGAAGGAAACTGGCTAGATTTAGAATGGCCTATTAAGAAAGCTAGTCCAGCAATCAGCTACAAACTTATGAAACCATGAATCTGAGGAAAAATGAAAATAAATATTTCAGAGTGCTCTCTATAAATGTGAATTTTAATATAGTAAGAAGAATAGGAATTTTGGAGTGGTGCAATACATGTGATGTAGATGCAATTATATAAGAAGACACAAGATTTTTAAAAATGAAGAAAAATATTGAAAACAGAGAAACTATGGAAAGGAAAGATAATCTGGAACTTGGGAAATGAGATATGTTCCGGAATAGCCATTTTTTTGTACAACTACAGTAAAGATATTTGATGTAACTTTAGGAAAATGGGAAGATTAATCATTGTAGATTTAAAATGGAAAGAGCAAGTATATAGAATTATAACATTATGTGCTTATACTAATTGCAAAGAAGGGAAAGCTTATTTCACTGGATTTTAGACTATGCGGTGATAAATATGAATATTATAATAACAGCAGACTTTAATTTTAATTTATGAGGCAAACGTAAAAAGAAAGGAAATTATATAAGAAAAATGTTTGGTTATAAGATACGGTTAAGTTAAAATTTCAGGACAAAAATTCATGGACTTACAAAAGGGGTATGTATAGAACTGATATAGATTAATTGATAGTGTCAGAAGGTTTAGTTACAGGAGAAGGGGAGGTACTTGAAACAAGATTTTCTGATAATCTGGCAACATGGCAAGAAATAAAAGAAAACATGGAATATATAAAAATAGGCAAAGGAATAAAAAGGACAAATGAGAAAGAATGGAATGAAGAAGGAAAGAGATTAGTAATACAGTTATGGAAAGATCATATTACTCTGAAAACATTTTATAAACATTGGTCTGAATGGTGGATGACATTTGAGGAAAAATATAAAAAAATGTTTTTACAGTGGCAATATGATGTGAGAAAAGTAGAAAAAAATTATACAAGAACATATGACTATGCATTGGAAGATTTACAACACAATGATAGAAAGTACCTTGATAAAGAAAAAGAATTATATGAAAGAAATCAAGAAAAATACAAGAATTGTTGCATAAGCAAACATATTTTTACAATTAAAAAGAAAAGAGGTATCAAGTTACTTAAGTAGATTAAAAAAGGAAGATGGCAGTGTAAATTTAGAGATAAATACTTGAAAAATGCATACACAAACACCTCCTTGAACATCTTCTGCAAGGAAATCTACTCACTGCAACCCAACATGGCTTTTGCCCTAATCATAGCACAACTTCTGCTCTAATTCCCTTTACTCATACTATTTCAAAAGCCATAGACAACAATAACCTAGTATCCTGCCTATTTCTTGACCTCTCTGAAGTCTTTGACACTGTCTCTCACCCAAGCTTCTCACTATCTTGTTTTTTCCAGCTCAGAACTCAAACAGTTCTCTAGCTACCTTTCAAACAGGCAGCAGTCCATTAAGTGGCTCTCTTCTTCTCATACTTCCTCCCTGTTAATACCAGTGTACCACAAGGTTCCATTCTTGGACCACTACTATTCAACACTTTACTGTCTCCATACATCCTGCTCTTGGTCCTCACTTATACAATATGCCAATGACTCCACTATCATCTGTTCATTTGATAATCCTTCACACATCTACTCTATCACCCAAAATTCTTCCAACTTCATCAGAAGGTGGCTAACTGATAATCAACTTGTACTCAACCCCCCAAAAACTAAACTTCTATTTCTCTGAAAATCTTACCCTCATCTTAACTCTTCCTTCACTGTCACATCCCACAACAACACCATAATAAAAGGAGAAACACACACCAAGCTCCTGGGCATAATCAGTGATGATCAACTAAAATTTCATCTACACGTTCAAAATTGTATACAAAAAAATTACCAAAAACTTGGCTTGCTCTATAGAAACAAAAACAAATCATCACCAAGGACTCCATACTTTCCCTTGCCTATGCCTGTCTTCATCCCACTGTACTCTATGCCTCTCCTATCTTAACCAACCTGCAATCCTTCCAAAAATCTAAACTTAAACTCTCATATAAAAAGTCGCTAGGTTCACTGCAAATCAACTCTGTGATTCACACCACTGTTTTTCTTTAAAATCCCTAAATTGGCTTGAGTTCCCTCACCAGCTCTTCCTCACTCAACTGCTCCCTTTTCACTCCATTATTAACAAACCCATGTCATACCCTGCCATCTCTTCCCTCATCACCTACTACACTCCCAATCATTGTCTTTCTAGAGTTCTGACCAGCATCTGCTGGAAATCTACAAATCCAAAAAAATAATAGGCCAAAACCTGTACAGCCACTCAGTAGCCTTGGCCTGGAACAAACTTTCTCTAACCATTATAGGTTCATAGGTTGGTACTAGCCCTAGGGCCTACACAAACTTAGCCATAACAATTCCCTGGATATTTCTTCCCACAATATTTACTTTCCTGGACCCTGATCAGAACTATATCAAATACCCTCAACTTCAAAAAGCATCAAGAGAAACAATAGTGAAGTAATGGCTCTACTCCTGTCTAAACTCAACCTAACTCTCTCAACCCCACCTTCTCACCCCTCACTCTCACTGTTTCCCCCTCTTACACCCCATCTCTAACTTCTTTATACCCCACCTTACTCCTTCTCCACTTCTACTTCACTTCGCCTGCCTATCACTTTCACCCCTTCCTCTAATACTAGCAGCATGTTAATGCGACATTATAAAATTCTCCTGATCTACTGAGCGACATGCTCATTCATGTTTGAACTTTTGCCAATTCCACAGGCAAATATCAACCTATTGTTTTATGTCCTTTTTATTCCTCCTATATGCCATCTTTTACAATGCTTTATTTGGTAGTGTTTTACTCTGTGTTTCTTTTTTTTTTTGTATTTAGAGTTTTTCTGTATGGAGCTTTTCCCCCATGCCTCTGCTTAAACAGAGCACCTACCTAGTCTGATATACCCTAGTTAACAATTGTCAAAATAAATAAATAAAATAAAAAATATAAAAGGGGAAATATAAAGAATTCAGAAAAAAAGATTAGGAATAGTGTAGAACAATATCTACAAGAAATGTTTATAGAAAAAAGAAGGTAGTAAAAAACATGGAAAGTAAAAAAAAATGTTAACAGAAAAAGAGAATAATGAGTTGGAAAAGCAGATTTCTTTAAATGAACTAGATAAAGTATTAGGACAAGTAAATATAGATTCAGCTGCAGGACCAGGTGCAATAAGGTAGGAAATGTCTACAATTTAAGAGATTGGAAAAAATATTTTTAAAGATTTTGAACGAATAGTTAAATGAATGTTTTGTGTATAATGAATTATATAGTGGAATACTTAAATTCATATGGAAGAAGGGAGATAGAAGACAATTAGAAAACTGGAGATTAATAATATTGAATAACAATGATTACAAGATTTTTTATGGAAATAATACAAACGAGATTTGAAACTAAAATGGAAAATATTATGAAAGACAGTCTATATCACTGATACAGAAATTTTTGATGATATTGTGACTAGAAAACAGGAAGCAAAAATCATGATAGGAGACCTTAATAAGGCATTTGACACAGTTATACATGAAATCTTATGTGCAATAATGCAGTGTCATCCATCCAATTGCCTGGAGTGGGAACAGAACCAAGACTCCTCTGGTCTTCCAGCACCAAAGGCTAGTGTTCCACTTGTTGCACCACTAATACTATTTTTGATACAGAAATCCTAAAGAATATGATGTCAAAAAAGAAACTAAGGGAGACAAGTGCTCTTTCATGGACAGAGCAGTGGAAAATGTATACATGTAGATGAAACTTGGTGTAATCCTGCCAATGGCCAGCAGGGGATAATGAAAGCCTGGAAGCAGCTGCAGGGGGAGAGGGACATGCTCGGATTATTGCAGACAGATTGCAATTATTAAGATTATTAAAAATTAATAATTATTAAGATTATTACATAGACAATACAGGAACTGGAACAGATTTATGCTACAGTACTGACTGAGATGGAAAACATAAAGAACAAAGGACAGTTGGGAAAAATGCCCAACTGTAAGGATTTCTTCAGAAAGAACAGTGTAGTTAAAAGGTATGACATTTGGGACAGGGTGGTAGAACCCCTGGATTTTAAACACTTTTATATGAATTCCTTAACATTTGCAGGGAATGAAAACTTTTGTATCATTTGAAATGTTAAGTAGATTTATGCTTAAGGTGGAAGAAAAAAGAAAATAACATTTATTCTTGGAAATAGTATGCATTTGCATCTGCTACAGACACTGAAATAAAAAGAGCATTGCTGCTATTTAGAACAGGCACTACTGAACTGGACATTGTTAAATATGTTTCTGATGTATGCATTTACACTGTGAAAAGATTGGGGCATGGGATATGTGGTGGCTTTGAAGGAATTTTTTTGAAAAAAATGAAACATTTACCATATATTGCAAACCATGATGGACTAAAGAGAACTATTCCTGACTGTGGTATTTTTTGTGATATTTGTGGTAGTGGAAATCATTTAATTAATGAATGTAATAAATGAACATGTAACCAATTTGGGAAACAGAATCATATTGCCAAAATATAAATCAGTATGTACAAAGTGTGGTAAAGAGAGCTATTGGTGAATGTGCTGTGTGGAAGAGCAATAAAAAAAGAGAGACAGCATTTGAAAATGATTTAAAAGAGAATGTAGAGCATAAGGAGAATACAGATCTGAAAATAAGAGAGGAAGCACAAGGGAGAAATGGGACTGCAGAAGGAGAGATAGAAGATAAAATGAGCAACCTGGGAGATGGCATGAAAAACTGAATAAAGGAATTGCACAGGAAACCAGGTTTTCACCATTACAAAATGAAAGTGAGGAGGAAGATTTAAGATAGTGAAAGTCATATTTCAATAGAAGGCTGTGTCAGGGTCAGGAAAATGAAAAATAATTGAACAGGTCATCAAGGTTCAAACAAATGAAAAGGATATTTTTTCAGTAATATCCTTAAATGTTAATAGAATATTGAATGAAGGGAAAAAGACTTAATGTGCTGGAATGTTGTAAAAATTAAACACATTATTTGCCACCAGTCTCCCTCGTAGAACCCACTATTGTCATAGCTTAAACCAATTAAACTCACTTGAATTGCATAACTACCTAACATATCCACAACTAACTACAGCACACAAATTCATTCATCATTTAGAAAAATGCCCCGCACTACAAAACTTATTACTGCCCTACTGTCCAGCAAGGGATCTCTGTTCTAGTAACAAATTCTTGTTACTTACAAATAAGTCAATAATGTTGCCAGGACAATCACTCTACTCCCAGTACATTGCTAAACTCTGGAATACTATCCCCACACAAATAAAACTTGCCAACAAACTCAAGTTTTAAAGTATTGCTTAAATAACATCTTAACCAGTCTTGGTCCTGCACATGCTCATCACAAATTTAATACTTTGAGTTCACTGTATGATACTGTCCAAATAATTACCTTAAACAGAATACTCTCAACCTCTCACTGAAATGACAAAGCAATTTTTATACATAACTGCTGCCTGTATAATCCACTAAATTGCATGTCGGCCTTCTCTTATGTAACTTCCACCTCTGTAAAATCTTTGAATGTATAAATGTAACTACTGTTTGTGTATAAATGTAAATAGAAATGTATAACTGGAACTTAGTATAATGTAATGTAATGTAAGCAAATGGAACTTTTCTCTCCAGGCCTCACTGAAAATAAGAAGTTATGTCTTACCATAACGATCCATGTGAATTGTTCATCTCACCTTTGTTCTTACACACGGGTTCGGAGCCGATCCTCGGCTCCGAGTCGGCCGCATCACTAGCTCGGATCTTCGAGAAAGCTCGAGGCACAGTAATATCCCATGATCCTCCGGTGCTAACCCTCAGATCTAGTTTGCTATACCAGAAGAATCCCTTTTAGAACTGTGTCTAGAACACTTATAAACAGATACTACAAAGTGTCTGGAACCCTACTGCCAAGTAGAGGAGAAAAGATGCCATTACTAATGCACAATAACATGCCAACCATACCTAGAAAAGGCTGAAAAGGAATCTAATCGAAAACCGTTCTCCCAGACCATAGGACGGGGGATGGAGGGGGGGAATGTAAGAACAAAGGCGAGATGAACAATTTACATGGATCGTTATGGTAAGACATAACTTCTTAATGTGAAATTGTTCAATCTCGCCGTTTGTTCTTACACACGGGTAGCGTCCCTAGCTCCTTTTTCCCAGGTGGCTCAAGGGAGAACATTCCTGTAGTACAGTGGAACCAAACGTCGCCGTCCCTGGAGCTTTTGTCTAGCTTGTAGTGGGCGATAAAAGTATGTGGTTTTGCCCAAGTTGCCGCTGCACAAATGGTATCTAAAGGCAAAAGAGCGGTATGGGCTGAAGAGGTAGCAATTGCCCTTGTAGAATGAGCTCTGGGTTTGAAAGGGAGTTGCTGTTTCGATTCAGCATATACCAAATTTATGCAATCTGAGAGCCATTTGGATAAGGTAACCTTCGTTACTGCCTGTCCTTTTCTTTGGTCAGCATATGAGACAAATAGTTGATCTGACTTTCTGTATTCTTTTGTCCTATGTAAGTAAAATCTTAGTTGTCTGTGAACGTCCAACTTGTGCAATGTGTATTCTAGCTTATTGGAATGATTTTTAAAGAAGGTAGGTAGTTTGATAGATTGATTGATGTTCTGAATCAAACAAACCTTCAGAAGGAAGGATGGATTGGTGCGCAAGGTTACTCTATCTGGATGAAAAATCATGTACGGGGGTCGGATAGACAGAGCCTGTAACTCTGAAACTCTTCTGGCAGAAGTGATGGCAACCAGAAAAAGTGTTTTCCACGAAAGAAATTTTAACGGAGTTGTGGTTGCTGGTTCAAAAGGGGGCAACATGAGTTGTGACAGCATGAGATTAAGATTCCAAGGGGCTATTGAATTATGAAAGGGGGGACGGAGGTGAAAAGTACCTTTCATGAAGGCTTTACAAAGCCTGTGGGACATAAGAGATCCATCCTCACGGCCAATATGAAAATTGGATATAGCAGCCAGTTGAACCCTTATAGTGGATGTTGATGCTCCTTCTTGAAAAAGTGTGGTGAGGAAATCTAGTATCTTGTGTACTGGAGCCCCAAATGGATCTATACCTTGTTTGGAGGCCCAGTGCGCAAAACGGTTCCATTTGCTTATGTACAATTTTCTTGTAGATGGTTTGTGAGAAGATACAATAATTTGTTGTACTGCAGGGGATAGTAACTCCAACCTGGCTAAGATGGGAAGCGGAGCAGCCAAGCTGTCAGTCTGAGGGACTTGAGGAAGGTGTGAGGAACTCCCGATGAATGTGTCAATAGGTCTGGCTCCGGGTCCAGTATCCATGGTTCCTCCACTTGATGAGATTGAAGGAAACGAAAACAGATTTGCTGAGGCCAGAATGGGGCTATCAGTATTATGGTCATGTCCAGACATTTGGCTTTCTGCAAAAACCTGGGAATTAGTGGAACAGGAGAAAAAGCGTAAAAGAGACCTGGGGGCCAATTGTATACCAGTGCGTCCCTGGGGACACCCCCTGGGGGGGGTAACAGGGCAAAGTAGCTTCTGCATTTGGCATTCAATGGGGATGCAAACAGGTCGCAGCAAGGCTGGCCCCATCTGCGGAAGATCTCTTCCGCCACTTGAGGTTTGAGGGACCACTCGTGAGGGAACAGGATGGCTCTGCTCAACCTGTCCGCGATTACGTTGGAAGTCCCCGGGATGTGCGTTGCTATCAGAAAGCATCCAGTGGACTTTGCCCATTGCCAAATTCTGAGGGCCTCTCTGCATAATGGGTAAGATCTGGTTCCCCCTTGCTTGTTTATGTACCAGATAACTGACATGTTTTCTGTCTGAACTGTCACTGTTCCCCGAGGTAAGGACTTGTGAAAGTGTTGCAACGCTAGAAACACTGCCCTCAGCTCTAGAACATTGATGTGCAGATTGTACTCCAAGTTGGACCACTGACCTTGGACTGTTTGTCCCTGAAAGAATCCCCCCCACCCTATCAGGGAAGCGTCCGTGGTTAGAGTTGCTACCGGACTGGGTAAGACAAAGGGTCATCCTAGTGTTAGCTCTTGACTGTGTATCCACCACAAGAGATCCTTCTTGCAAGAATTTGTGATCAAGATTTCATGAGATAGTGGAAGTTGTAGATACGACCACTGGGCGAATAGCATCCATTGAAGAATCCTCATGTGCATCCTGCCTAAAGGAACTACAAGAAGGGAGGCTGTCATCAAGCCTAGCACTCTTAATATTTGTCGTGCACGGACTCTCTTGTTGTAAAGAAGGAGCGAAATTTGATGCCTGAGGTCTGATACTCTTGGTGGGGGGAGAGTAACTTGAGCCAGGGAAGTGTCTAGCTGTGCTCCTATAAATAAGATACGCTGTGACAGTGATAAGACAGATTTTCCAAAATTCACCGTTATGCCTAGTGAAGAGCAAAGACTGATGGTATAGTCCCTGGCTTGTAGAAGACGACACTCGGTGGTGGCGGAAAGGAGCCAGTCATCTAGATAAGGAAACACCTGGAATCCGTTTCGTCTCAAGTGAGACGCTACTACTGCCATGCATTTGGTGAACACCCTGGGGGCTGAGGTGAGACCAAAGGGCAGAGCGCAAAACTGGAAATGACTGGCTCCCAGTCGGAAGTGCAAGTGATCTCTGGACACCCTGGCCATTTTGATATGGTAGTATTCATCTTTGAGATCTATAGAGCACATCCAGTCACCCTTTTGCAGAAAAGGGAGGATTGACTGAAGCATGACCATCCGGAACTTTTGCTTTTTCACAAAGGTATTTAACTTGCTGAGGTCTAAAATTGGCCTCCAGTCCCCTGTTTTCTTTGGAACTAAAAAGAACCTTGAGTAAGTTCCAGATCCTATTTGGTCCACTGGGACTGGTTGGATGACTCTGTTTTTGAGCAACCTTCCTATCTCTATGGTTGCTTGGTCTCGCAGACTGGGTGGAACGTCTGGGAGTTTTTTGGAGTTGGGTGGTATTTTTATGAAGGGGATGTTGTAGCCTCTGGTAACTATGCTTTTTACCCAGTAATCTGATGTAAGATTTAGCCAGGCCTCTGGGTATAAAGCCAAGTGACCCCCGACTGCCTCCAGAGTAGGTCAGCCGGGCCTGCACTCAGGAGTGCTGGAAGGGCTTTCCAGAGAAGGTCTCTCTGTCACCCTGATTTTGTGGACCCCCTCTGCCGGCTGGGCAGCGTCTTCCGTTTCTTCCCCCTCCTCTGCATCTGGAGGGGGCATCACTTTGGGTGTGTTGAAAAGATCCCTGAGTCTTTTGGAACCACATCTTTCCTCCTCGTTGCCCTTTAGGGTAGGGTCTAGATGGAAAAATGGACCCCTACGGCAGACAGGGTCTTCCCTTCTTGTTCACACCTCGTGAGAGTCTCCTTTACTTTGGGCCCAAACAAGGAGGCACCATCGAAGGGGGCATTGGCAAAGGAAAACTTAAAGGCTTCCGCAAAGGAGCATAAGCGCAACCAGGATTGTCTTCTCAGGGCAGTCGCTGAAGCTGCCGCTCTACTCGATCCTTCGGCTGCGTATGAAATCAGCCTCATGGACGAGTTGACTATGGAATTTAGGGTGTTAAGTTGCACTGTCACTTTCTCGGCGACAGCAGCATCTGTGTGTCCCTGGAGAGTATCTCCTAATTCCTTAATGAGATCTCTCTGTAAACGCGTGAAATGCGTAAGGTAGTTGAGCGATCGGATGGAAAAAGTCGCCAAACTAAATATGCGCTTCCCATATCTGTCCATTGTCCTAGAATCCTTATTAGGAGGATGGACAGAGGAAGATGATTCAGACATCTCTTTCTTAGTGGCCGCCGCCACCACCATAGTATCTACGGGAACTCCTTTTGTAAGATAGGCTTTATCTTGGGGAGCCGTCATGTATTTATTTGGTTTACGGGGGACTGGTTCCACTGTATCAGGTGTTTCCCAAGCCCTCCGAGCTATAAGATCCATGAGATCGTCAAAGGGTGGAGTCAGCCAGGAGGTAGAAGGTTGAGCCCCAAATGCCTTCAGTAATATCGATTCATCCACAGAAGGGGTAAGGGTTTGCCAGTCCCCTCTTTGCTTCAGGATTTCCAAAATGTCTGTAAACAAGACATCCTCAGAGGTGGACCATGGGGACCCTTCTGTTTCATCTAAATCAGACGTGAGAGATTCCTGAGGGGAATCTATGTGCCTCCTCTTGCACAGTCGTTTCCTCAGAACATCCTCAGCGGGAGCTTCTGGGGATGCATCCGAGGAACCAGAGTCGCCCTGTGGGGACTTCTGAGGCATTGGGTCTCAACGCTTAGTAGGAACCGAAGGCACAGAAGCAGAACGCGGACCTTTTGGGGAAGGAGATGAAGATACCGATGAAGTATGTGTCTGATCAGACAAGACCTTCCTCATGATGTCAAAGGCACCGGTGCCCCGACCAGAAGATCCGACCCGATCCGAAGAAGGGGGTTGTTTCTCCGGAATCGGAACCACGGGCTCCGACACCAAGGACGGATCTGAACTGATCTGAGCCGAGGCACCGAGGGGAAGAGTCGGAACCGATATCTCGGTTCGACTATCCCCCCTGGAACCCAGGAAAGATCTTCGGCTCCGAGACTCTCCAGCTGGTTCCGAAGGAGTCGAGGTCAACGGAGCTGATAGCACTACTGGAGGCTTCGGCACCGAGGGCTCTACAATTATCGGTTCTTCGACTCCTAACACCGATGACTCGACGGGTCTCGGAGGAGGAAGTGTTGAGGGAACTGGAATAGCTTTGAGTTTCGAAACCAGCTGGGACGAAACCTCGATTAATTTGGACAAGGCTGAGTTCTCCATAAGCTTCTGTACCACTCGGTCCACATTGGAGTCGGAAAGTGGCCTCGAAGAATGGGTCGAAGGGATCGAAGCCATCACCAAGTGAAGGATAGCCGAAGGTGGTACCTCTGATACCGGCTCCAAGACCTGAGTGTCATGCAGAGATAAAGTCTCAACAGCCGGCACCGAAGTCATAGGAGCTGGTGTCCGAATCTGAAAAGAGGTGCTCAGAGCCGATGACTTGGAACTGACACTCTTGAAGACTTCGACCCCTTCGAAGACTTTGAAACCAGTTCAGCCTTGTCCAGGGCCTCCTGAAACTCAGGTTTAAGTAACCCTCTGTCCACCAACTTCCTGCATCTTTCCATCATGACCCTCCCACTAAAGGAATGACAGATGGAACAGTTTTCCTGCAAGTGGAGAGGGCCAAGACAGTAGACGCAGGATGAGTGGTTGCCAGTAATGGACATCTTCTTTCCACACTGACAACTTTTAAAACCACTTTTGGTCTTTTCTGACATTCTTACAATAATAAAGGAAAATCCAAGAAAAGTACACCACTCTTAAGAAAAAAAATTCTATAATATATTTTAAATGCAATATATATCCAAACTGTAAAAAAACACTCACACAGCACACTAAGATATATATATATATATATATATATATATATATATATATATATATATATATATATATATATATATATGTCTATATGAAAAAATAGAAAAGACAGAAAAGTATATATATTATATTTTTTTTTTTTTTTTTTTTTTTTAAGTACTGTAAATTCTTACAGAAAAAAATGGCCTAAGGCCCTTACTAAAATTTTTAAGTAACAACCTGACTGCAACTACTTTAAACAACTAGTATTAAACCTATCAAACACTATAAAGAAAAGTAAAAATTTGAAGTAAATATCAAGAAATAACAAGAAATATATATAAAAATTCTACTGGCCCGAGCCTCTCGATGTGATCTGCTGCTAGCGGCAAACTAGATCTGAGGGTTAGCACCGGAGGATCATGGGATATTACTGTGCCTCGAGCTTTCTTGAAGATGCAAGCTAGTGATGCGGCCGACTCGGAGCCGAGGATCGGCTCCGAACCCGTGTGTAAGAACAAATGGCGAGATTGAACAATTTCACATTGGGTATTACCAGTAGGACTTTCCTGGTAAACAAAGATAAATTAATTAATAAATAAATAAATACATAGTGTTAGACATCCAAAACGTTAAAGAAAAGCAAAGGGAACAGTCTGAACAGACACGGGGAAGATGGGTTGTGCGGACTATGGGAATAAATGGCTATTTAGGAATAGCAGTCTTGATAAATAATACAGGAATCAAGATGTTAGATGTTATTGTGGGATAAAGGGGTGAGATTACTGTTAACACACTGCAGAATGAGAAACAGGATATTAATGGCCTTAATTCTATATGCTTATGTATGGCAAGGAAAGGGAGAAACAATTTGAAAAGATGAAGTATTTGGGGGGATTTAATACAACCATTTTAGCTGACTTTAGCTGCAATTTAGGGGTGACAAAATATAAAAACAGATCTTTACCAGAAAGGCTCATCCAGACTCTGTTACACTTTGCTGTGAAGGAAAGGTTAGTTTGCTTTTATTTGTTGTATTTTGTATTACTTTATTGCCTTTTTATATTTTGAATACTGTGGTTTGTTTTCTTTACCTTGTGTTTTACTTGCATTCTGCTTTAACTGCATATTAAAACTTCAAAAGAGACCACAGCTCTGTCCCTTCTGAGTCAGGCAGAATTTTTTTTCTCACTCTCCCACCCAATTACAGTTGTCTTGTTAAATACCACTATCTTTCTAGTTGCCTGCCTCTTATGTTAATCTGACCATATATCTCATTTCCTCTCTGCCTTCACTGGCTTGTGTGAGTAACCACAAAATCATCATTTTTTTAAATCCCTCCCCTTCAACTATTTAAATTTATTGGCCATCCTACTGTATTCCATAGTACCAGAATACAAAAGTGACCACCCTTTTCAAGCCATCTTGCTGTTTTAAAAATAGTAACTCTCCACTAAACCTTAATTTTTTAAACAGGTAAAACTTAAGTTACCTACTTTCACATCTAACTTCTCTAGTGCACACTGCAGTGTGCATTTTTTTCATCTAACCTTTAAGCATCCCTGTGACTAGCACTTGCTCTAATACCTGCTGGAAAGCACTAGGAAGCCTTAAACTGATACAAGCACTCAACTCTCCTTGTTAATAAGGAGAAATTAATCGTAGGCACTAAACAGCCTATAATTGCAAAGTACCTTGCTAAGGTAAGGGAAAACAGTTCCTGTACTTTACAAAAAAAAAAAAAAGCACCAAACCAGGCATGTCCAAGTTTTGGAAAACACATATTTCTGTAACATTGAGTCAATAACCTTAGCACAAGCATAGGTTGGAGACCCTCGACTATCTACGAGCGGCCTCATGGGTGGATCTACCAAGTCCTTATGAATGTTTGGAATACCGAACATGGACGGGTATTTAGGGAATAAAGTGACCATATAATTAAGTGCTGCTTGATCTATTCGGCCTTCAATGAAAAGGTCATTAATACATAGCTTAATTAAATTATAAGCCTTATTGTCTTCAGACCTAGAACTCACCTGATACGCGTCACTACACAATAACCTTTCCATCTGCTCAGTGTAATCGGCCCTGTCAAAAACTACTAGTCCACCCCCTTTATCTGGTTTACACACCCGTATATCTTGTGATTGAATGTATTTTAAATTATCATGTTCATCACTAATTGTGTCTAAACAATGTTTAGAATTTGAACTGTGACTCACCATATACCTAAAATCAAGTTCACACAACTGTTCGAAAATCTGCAGTACTGGGTGCAACGGGGGATTAAAAGTACTAGGTATACGGAACACATTAGCAACTTCTGTGATTACAGAGTTCTCAAAAAATAACTGAAAATTTAACTTTCTATTGAAAGTCTTAATCTCAATAATAGCCTTAACAATATCCATTTGGTGCTGGGGTACAAAAGTGTAATCTTTAGCTAAAAAATTCACCATATCTAACGAAATTTCACTTGCAGAAAAATTATACACTCTGAAATCTGCTTCATTATTACAAATTACTTTAGGACCTGGTTGATGTTGTTGAGTCTCTACAAAATAATCAAATGATTTGAACAAACTAGTAATATAATTTTTAACAATTACTTGTGAACGTGAATCGACATGCACAGATGAAGGGGAAGAAACCCCGAGTGAGGCTAATACTACCTCACTGAGGGAGTCTTCCCTAAACATTACATTTGATTCCTGTTGAATTTTAGTTTGCCCTTGTTCCCTTGAAAGTTTCTTTGTTGTTTCAGCTTGGAACCTGTATGGCTGACTTGCCGAAAAACCTGATGGTCATTGACATTCTGGTTATACTGCTGTCTGTTATTACTGTTATAGTACACTCGAGGGCCATTTTGTAGCCTCTCGCTCCTCCGAATTTCAGGCAAACCGGAACCATCAGCACCAAGTTCACAAATATTGTCAAGCTCATCCATATCACTATTAGACCTATCAACGTTTAGACCCACCTGCTCATCACTGAGTTGGACTGATTGGCCTGTATTCGAACTGCCAGGCTGATGCAAGTCTACCCCTTGCTGATTAAACACAGCCTGACCAGTGTGCCAAACTTGGGCAGGCGAAGGGGATGGATAGGCTACCCCTTGGCTATAAGCCTTACAATCACAGTCCAATTTTTTTATGAGGGCAAAACAGAGCATAGGCTCCAGGACAGAATGTATGAGCATCTATATGCTATCAGCCATATTAAGTTAGATAATGCCTTAGCAAAGCATATACATTTAAATGCGGATCACCAATTCAAATTCATGGCTATAGACAATATTCTGCAGGACACTAGGGAGGGGGGGCATTTTCTTTCAAACTGGAGGAGTTGGAACTAATGTGGCAGATTAAACTTAATGCATACAATGTTCCAGGATTAAATGAGTCATGCTCTATCAGTAGTGTTCTTAAACTTAAAAGCTTACAAAGATAAAGTTTGTATAACATTCATCACAGACAATTATTGAAGACATAGTTTCAAAAACAGTTAAATAGTTTTTTAGGTAATGTCTGTTTAAGAAAGTAATTACTTTTTGTCCCGCGTTTTTTAATCAAGTGATTATTTAGGGATGGTTTAATTTCTTTGTGTTTGTACTTCTGATGAAGTTTGCATGACTGCAAACGAAAAGCGCTTAAAGTTTCAAAGTTTTTTATTAAACCTGAATGACGACTCTACAGTTGCTTGAACTTGTGTTTACGTTTTCAACTAAGAGGGTTAATTAGATCAATAAATGTCAGCTTTGAGGTTAAGATGGCCTCCCAAGTGAAAGATAACCATAAGGCCTTCTATGGCTACATCAGAATCCTCAAGGGTAACACAACAGTGTGCTAAACTGGTGGTTAATGCTGCCACATTCACTGAACATGGTGATATACCAAACCTGTTAGTGGACAAATTCAGTTCCAACCTTACCCCCACCTCTAACCAACCCCTCAAAAATATCCTCAAACATAACTCCTCCAGCTATAACTAGGGAGCATGTATTGGCTACCCTCGCTAAAGCCAAGAACATGACCTCAGTGGTACCTTATAACATCCCAGGATGCCTCCTGTATAATCTAGCATATGACTTATCAGGAACCCTGGAGTCATTATTTAACTAGCCTTTAAACAGGCTTTGTCCCATGTGAGTGGAGGACTGCAATGGTCATTCCCTTTATAAGGGAAGACCTTCAACAGATCCTAGAAACTACAGAACCATTAGTCTGACTAGTCTTATTTGCAAAACCATGGAAATTATCAGCAAGGACATTGGAAACCTCCAGACACTGGATCTATTCCAGTTTGGCTTTGTCAAAGGAAGGACACACTTACTGAATCTGCTGAACTTATTTGAAAAGGTCACCAAGTTAATAGATGAAGGGAAACTGATGCATACTGCATACCTAGATCTGACTAAAGCATTTGGTACAATGCCCCACTTAGGCATTGTCAACAGACTTATGGAACTAGGTATAAACCCCTTCATAACATGCTGGATAGTTAGTTAGCTCACTGATAGGACCCAGGAGTTTAGAATCGGTGAGGCAACCTCCATCAGTGGAGTACCCGAGGGCTTTGTGCTGGTCCCACTCCTCTTTAGCATCTAATACTCAGATGTCAAAGCCAATTTTAAAAGTTTTTGGCTTACAAACTTTGCAGATGATTGCAAACTGGGAGCAGTCACTGAACTGCCCCAAGATGAGAACACCATTCAGGAAGGTCTAATGCAGACTAATACTTGGTGCCAAAACTATGGTTTAAAACTCAGTATCAAGAAATGCATTATAGTAACTTTTGGGAAGTCTACCACCTTGAGTAACTACATCATCAATAAAACACCCTTAAAAGTTGAGTCTATTCAGGGATCTGGGAACTCATATAAATAGTAACCTAGTCTTTGACCAGCATGTGTCCAAGGTAGTAAGAAAATCCTTCTATGTTGCTCAACGTATAAGTAAAGGCATGGCATCCATGCCTCTCAACCATACCGAATCACTCAGTTATTACTGGGTTTTGAGGTCCAAATAATGGGCTGCTATGATTCCAGAGTGGCACCCCTTAATTTCCAAATTTCCCAGCTTTTTTTTATTTAATTTTTTTTCCGTCTTTTTTTCGCGATGATGTCAGCTTCGTGAGTACCCTGCCAGCCTGTCAGAATTCGGCTGAGGGCTGCTCTGGGCTGAGTGAGTGAGAGACGAGTTTGCTTACTTGCATTAGCAAAGCAACACCCCACCTGGCCTGGGATTGGGAATAAAAGAGATAGGGGTGGGACAGAGTCAGACACACAACAATCGATCCAAAAAACCAACTATTTAGCAGCAGAGCAGACGCTATCTAGCAGAGTAAAAGCAGAGCAGACCAGTGTGTTTTTTTTTTAATTTAAAGTAAGTGAAGTCACATAAGTGTGTTGAATTTTGATACTTGTTGCACTTGCTGCATAAATTAGAAGGCAGGACAGATAAATTAGAAGGCAGGAGACTCAGGAGGACTCACAACTTGGCAAACCATCCATCCCACCCTGTGCCCACTGGCACCGGTAGTAGTCGCAGCAGCAGAAGACAAGTTTAACGAACTTGGAGCTGTGCATTAGTGAATCTTCCCAGTCCAAAGTCAGCAGTCACAACTTCACAAATCAATAATTCATCATAAAGAAATGTATTTCTTTTGCTGCTGCTTCTTCCCCCGGCTCCTCCTGCACCTCCAGCAGGTAAAATAATATAAAGGCTAAATAATTAAAGCTGACGAAGAAAGAAAGAAATACATGAAATGTTTTGACTTTGAGTCATAGCCATGCATATGTTTCATGTATTCATAAAAGTTTTTTTGTTTTTTTTTTAAATTGGATACTTCTTGTGTGTGTAGTGCTATGGTAATTAACAGTCTGTTTTTATGTATGTGGAGACATTTTGGGCCAATCAGTTGCTGAGTAATTTTAGATGGAAGGATTTGTGTTTTTTTATACTTTTGTGTCTTGTTATGGTTATGTAAATTAAAAGGACCCTTCCTGCTGCTGAGTGCCTCCATTTCTTTGGGAATGTGTAGCACAAGCTTCCCATAGTGGATCTTGCCTGCTGTCTCTCCAGGGCACTATAAATCTACCTTAAGGGCAACCGGAAACTGATACCCTGACTTCTGACCTCCGTTTTTTCTGCATCCAACTAAATACTCACAAAGACATCCTAAGTATGTGTTCATAGTGACTAATTAAGATTTGTGAGCTAACCTTTGCATTAACGCTGCATTTTTATACTTTAAAGTTGTGGTAGCGTTCACAGTGTATCAGCATAATATAGTTGTTTTGAATGTGCTAATCGCTACGTGGAAACTAGCAAAAGAAAAAAAGATGCCGGCAGAACCTAACCTTTTCACCTCACTTCCTGTTTAATAGCATTCTTAGGTACCCTAAATCTGCAGGCGCCGTTTTTAAAATCTACTTTTCCCCTTCCTGCTACTGAGCGTCTCCATTTCTTTGGGAGTGTGTAGCTCAAGCTTGTAAGTTTTTTCTTTCTACTGTTTCTGCAACAATTGTATATGTTTTAACTACTGTTGTTCTGGCATTTCTATCTGCTTATATGATGTGGTATAGTGTGCTGCATGTATGTATTATTGTGATGTTTCTGAAAGGAATGTAGTTATCCTATTTTGTTACAGTTTGCAAGTATATGAATAGTAGCTACACGTTGGTGTTGTCGGTGTTGCTATTTCTAGTGCTCCAGCTGTAGGACAATTGTTGCTACTGTGTTAGCCATACTTCTTGTATCTCTCCACGAGTTGTATAATGCCTGATAAACTATTATCTGCTTGTTTCTGTACCTTAGACTGTTTTAAGAATTATCCAGTAGGCTATTAGCCTAAATTGCTCTACCACTGTAGCGCATATATAATTAGCCTTTACCCAAATCATATATAATTAGCCTTCACCCAAATCAACTTGCCGAACATCTATACAGTTCTGTTAGTCACTTAGCTTATTTAATGTTTTTTCAATTTATTATTCAGTGTATAATTGATCTACTTAACTGTGGAATGTTTTTCAAGCTTAGTGTATTTTTGTATAAGTACAGTTTGAACTGTCTTTGCATGGTTTAGATGTCTCCTTTTTGTTTGGTAACTGTCTCTGATCTAACTTCTCCTCTTGCCTTATAGGCTATAGCCCCTAGTGGATCTTCCCTGCTGTTTCTCCAGGCCACTGTAAATCTACCTTGAGAGCGACCTAAAACTGATACCCTGACTTCTGACCTCCGTTTTTTCTGCAACCAACTAAACACTAATACAGCTCTAGGAAGCCCTAGGAAACCTTTACCTTGTAAACTGCATTAGCCTCACTTAAACTTCAATAGCCCCGCTACGCTCTGGCTCACTTCTCTCCCCCCCTGCCCCCAATTCCCATCTGCCCCCACTACCTCTAAATTTATAGTATAATTGCCACTCCCTCACTTACTAGATCCTATCAGCTTTCATCTGGGTTATTTCTTCCCACCCCCATTCCTCTACCTACATTTTACTAGCACCTATTGCTTTCATCTGGCATTCTCCTACCCCCTTCCAGTACAGTTACCTCACCACCCTATCTTCTGGTGTTGCATCACCAGGTAAAACAGTTCCTTAATGCACTAGCTGTATCCCAAACAATTATACACTCCTCTCTACTACCCCTCTTGCTGGCCCCATACCTCCTTACCTTGTATGAAAAAACAGTTTCTCATGGGATTTCAGGTCCCGAAGGGCCATACTATCACCCCAGCTGTAAATCATCCCACCTTCAACCATTCTTACAGTACCGGGTCCTGTCCAACATCTTGTTCACTCTACCAACACATCAACCCCAGGCACATTAGCTCTAGATCCAAACACTACCACAAACTTATAAACAAATTCCTGAAGCTTATCACTAAGTATAGACCTAGCCTAATACTTGGTGGTGATATTCACCCCAACCCTGACCCATCCACTTCAGATATACACCCCCCCCCACTACTTGTAACCTAAGCTATAAACCTACAATTAATAGACCAACTAACTCTCTCCTAGCCTGTCATCTCAATATTAGAAGCATTAATAGCAAGGTACATGAACTGCATGCACTGCACACTTGGCTGTCCACTCCCCTGAGATTCTCTGTTTATCTGAAACCTGGTTAAAACCTAACACTATAGACAATGAAGTGTTACCACCTGGGTACAACATACACAGACTGGATCATGTTTCCAGGAAGGGGGGTGGGGTAGCTATACTCTATAAATCTGAGTTGAATGTGACCATAGATGTAATACAACCACCTCAGATTAATAACTCAGAGATTCTTGTCACCAAATTGCAACTTAATATAAGTAAATGCATTAATATCATCTGCATGTACATTCCCCCAGGTAACAATATAGCTACACTTGAAGACACCCTGCACTGGCTATCATGTCACTACCCCCAAGAAACCCTACTACTTGGAGATTTTAACATAGACTGGGGCACCTGTCCCTCAGAATCCCCAACCAACCATATTAACCTGCATGCATTTACACAAATCATATCCACCCCCTACCAGGATTGGTAAAGTCAACCAAAAAGAAAGCATACTTGACTGGGTACTCATAAACAGTCACCCCCAACTGTACACCTCTGGTACCCTCCCCGATGACCTAAGCGATCACCTTCTCACATATATTATTAAACACAAAGCCATTAACCCCCAACAACCCTTACTCAGAAAAGTTAGAAACAAAAAAAACTTTGACCCTGCCAAATTCCAACAGGAACTAAACTCATGTAATTGGTCTATTCTAAAACACCTCCCCTTAGAGGAAGCAGTAGCATACTTTAACAACAAATTCCTTGAGATTCTTGATTTGCATGCACCTGCTCGTTCAAAGAGAACAAAAGCAAAAACTGTGCCATGGCTTTCTAAAGAGTCTAGACTCAAAAGTACCCTTAGAAACAAAGCATGGGCTTTATGGCATTCTACTAAAAGACCCCCAAGATCACATTAAATGCAGGCAATCTAGGAACAAAACTAAAAATCCATTTTACAAGATAAAAAACAATACTACTGTAATTTACAGACAGTAAATCAAAATAACCCTCAGAATTTTTGGGCTGGTTTGAATAATCTACTAGATCCTGGACAGACTTCTACCCCTAGCCCCACTGCTACTACTGATAAACCCCCCAAGGATGTTTCAGATAATTTTAATCGAGTCTTTAATGAGGCAATTCAAGCCCTAGCTAGCCAATTACCTCCTAGCTCCCCTGGCTCTGAAAGTACCACCCCAAGAAACCTACTTTCTTTCATCTTCCAACCAGTGGCCACATCACTTATCTGTACCTTGATCAAAAAATTAAAATCCACCACACTCTCTGCTGATCAACTCCCTGCCGAGTACCTACAAAAATCAGCTGATGCTATTGCTTACCCTGTATTGATACTAATTAACTGAACCATAGTAGAAGCTAAAATTCCCACTATCTAGAAAATATCCTACGTAATCCCACTTCATAAAGGAGGCAGCTCTACCGAATTCTCCAATTATAGGCCAATAGCTATATTCTCTCCACTTGCAAAGATTATGGAAAAATGTATTCATAGACAACTCATGCACCACCTAATCCAGAATCACCTCATGGCAGACACCCAGCATGGCTTCCATCCTCACCACAGCACTACTTCAGCCCTACTAGCCTTTATCAACACCATAAACCATAATCGTAACAATAATTATATATCCTCAGCCCTCTTCTTGGATCTTTCCAAGGCATTCAGCATGGTTGATCACCAACTTTTAATCCACACCCTACAAACATTCTGTCTAAATACTAAAGCCCTTCAATGGTTTAAATCCTACCTGAATGGGAGACAGCAGGCTGTTCTTTGGCAGAACAAACTCTCTAACCTACTACCTAACACCTTTGGTGTACCATAAGGCTCTATACTAGGGCCCCTGCTGTTCTCCATCTTCATTAACGACCTGCATACTGTCATCCCAAAAGTCAGCTGTATGTAATACGCTGATGACGCTACCCTGATTTGCTCGGCCACATCTCCAACAGACTTTTGGTCAGCTACCCAGTCCAACTTTAATACAATAGAAAACTGGCTTTCTGAATGTCGTCTGATACTAAATCCCAAAAAAACTAAAATGATGTTATTTTCACCATCACATAGGTTTACTGCTTTTACCTTTACCATAAATGCAAATGATGGCACAATAATCTCCCCTGACCCCTCTACAAAACTATTAGGTGTCATTATAGATAATAATCTAAAATTCGACCTACATGTCAACCAATCGATCAAAACCATCAATAAAAAACTAGGGTCACTTTACAGAATAAAAGCCTTCCTAACCCCTCCAGCTAAAATTGCCATAGCTCACTCTCACCTTCTTTCAATACTTCTGTATGCATCCCCTCTACTCTCTTATTTAAACAAGACTGTCCTTAACAAACTCTCAATCTGCTACAACCATACCAGGTTTGCCACTGGGCTGCCTTTTAGGACACATCATTGCATCAATCTAAACCAGCTTGGGTGGCTTGAACTACCCAGTCTAATCCAGTATAACCAACTGATTATGGCCTATAAAATCCTTTATAATCCAGACAATACTCTTGCACTTAAAAATTTTATCACCCCCTATAGTAATCCTTGACTGCTTCAATCCTCTAACAGACTACTAATTCAGACGAGCAAAATTAACAACACAACCGGTGACTCTCTGTTTGCAGACTCTGTAGGTAGATCCTGGAACTCACTTCCAGCTGATATTACTTTACTTTCCTCCTGAGGTCAATTTAAAACTAGGCTCAAACAACATCTGGCACTAAACTGGCTATGTCATTGTATCAAGCCTGGCAAACTCTCTTCTAAAATGTGTAAAATCTGTTAATCAGCTTACTGTGTAATTAAATCCTTACTTTCACTCGGGACTAACTCTAACCTGTGGAACTTGTTTATCTTGATTGCTTATGTAATCACTGGAATCACTTTAAGTATTCTATTTGTAATATGTCATATTGTATCTGTTTACCTTGGAGCTCCCCCCCCCCGGGCCTCCGCTGAAAATGGGCATGCATCCAGTTGGACTATCCCAGTCAACAAACAAAAATAAAATAAATAAATAAAAAAAATAAAGTTGATCAGACTGGTAAGGGCCAGCAGGTGATTTTACCCTGAAACAAGGGGCTATTGCCCTGTCCAGTGGCTTGATGATTAAAATTGAAAGGGTTAGCAAAAGCTAAGTTAACAGATTTGTTTTTTCAAGATGGAGGGAAGGCCATTGTCAGCAGAGCAGTACAGAAGAACATGGATAAAAAAAATAGAAATTGATTTTGTGTTATTTTCAGAGTCTTTAAGAAAGGTAAGTGTTAGGAATTCAATAGGATTTTCACATCACACTCCCAACAATGTCAACATCTACAGAAGAGAGTAATATAATTAAGACAGGATAAGGTTTGAAAAGATTCAAATAGGTATAGGTGAAAAACTGGAAGGGACAAGAAAAGGAGGAGAAAATTGTTTAAAGACCATAAGGAAATTAGGGCATGGACAGAGTGGTAGATGAATCATAAAAACAAATGTAAACATTTTATATCACAAAGAAGTAAATGAAGGGGACAGTGGACTTTATAAAAGGCCAAGATAAATATATCAGATGAATATGTTAAGCGTGAAAGACTTGTTACAGAGACAAAAAATACTACGTGAAAGGAATTCTTTTGGAAATGTTTCATTTTGGTGCTTGTATGTACCTGGATATACTAATGAAGATGCTGCTTGGGGAAATAATTAATTTTTGTATCAGGGAAGTACTTGTGCTTACATGGTCAGACTGCTGAAGTGACCACTGGGCAAAATAATTTATTGTGTCATTTTAGTGCTTGTGCATACAGAATAGAAACTAATGTAGGGGTTACGGGGGAAAATAATTCATTAGCGTGTCAGGGAAATGCTTTTGCATGATTGGACAAACAAGTTTGTGGATTGCAACTCCAGTATCAAAAGGTGAGACATCTCTTTTAACAATGGATGCGAGTACTGTCCTTTTCACTGTTTGTATGACTATGATGTGTATTATGCTTTATTTTGTGAGGGGGGGGTGGCAAACTCAGTCAGCCCCCAGGGACACAAACTCTAGCTATGCCAGAGGTTCACCAACACCAAAATTCCCAAAGAAACTGAACGAAAATACAATAAATATGTAGCCATGCGTCTATCTATTAATACTCAGCAACAAAACAACTCATAAATCGATGTTAATGAAATAAAATGCAACGTGTTCCATATTTGTTTTTCAGTTCAATTCAAAATTATTATTAAAAGTAGGGTAATTTCTGGTGCACTATTTTAAGCCCATTTATTAGTGCACATATTTTCTCTATTGTAAATCACTGATTTTTCTTTTACTTTTATAATACATAGCAGCACATATGATTGCACTGTATTTTTTTAAATAAATGAATATGTAAAAAATGTTCTCTTTTGTTCAAGGGGGGCAGTGGTGACATGCCACCAGAGTCAAGATAGGCATTTTCTCAATTTCTGACATGCCGAGCCCAAAAGATTCACCATCGTATTAGGGAAATACGATACATTGGGTGTATTTTCTTTTCCATGCTCTTGGAAAATATTTTTCAGAACTAGTTTTGGAATAATGTGGTGGGTCTGGATTAAACCCTGTAAGAAAGCGGTATGAATAATGAATACATGAGATGGTTTAGAATGAATAAAACCTACAGTATTTACATCAGTATTGAAGATGATGATACTGCGGTGGTGGTGCTGCAGTAGCATTGTCGCCTCACAGTTAGACGTTGCATGTTCGATTCTCAGTTAGAGTGTCTTCTGTGTGTCAACATGCGTGAATGGGTGTTCCTTCATTGAAGGTTGTGCGTTAGGCCCGGCAAGCCAGCATGTAAAAATCTACTGCCAATCATTAGCAGACCGGAGTTCTGCTGTGGCGACCCCTAACCGGGAAAAGCCAAAAGAAAGACATTGAAGATGATGATACATGAAAAAGAAAAAGAATGGTTGTAAAAATAGTGACTGTAAGATATGAAGAAATACTGAATACTAAACATGACAGAAAAGAATGACAAAAAAGGGGAAGTTACAGGAAAATGAAGGAATGAAAAGTAATAAAAGATCAAGTAACAGAAAATGGAAAAGAATGGTATAACTACTAAAAGATTTTAGTACATATAGCCATGGACTGAATTTTCAGCTGTAAAAAAGGAATAGGTGAAAGCAGAAGGTTGGAAAGGTAGTGGGAATGTCAAGATTTTTTGTGATGGCTGACTTTATGACATACAAACATGATGAAAATAAATGTAATGTTTATGAAAAAGATGAGACAATGTTTTGTAGCATAGCTTGGACAAAAAGTAAAAAAAATGGTGTTATGAAAATATTGATACAATAGCAATGAAAATGATTATTGTATATTGAATACAATTTAAAAGAATGTAAACAGAAAAACTGGATACAAAATTATTTGTCTGCGCATGTTTATTTTTTATTTATTTATGGAACGCAAGATGTAACAATGTGTTTGGTATATGAAAACATGAAGTTTTGTCTGTGGATGAAATGGTGGGGAGGAGTAAAAAAAGTATAAGTGATAATAAGGAAGTGCATAAAAGTTTGTGTAAATAATGTGTGATGTAAATATGCATTGTTTTCATATATATTCCAAGGACATTTAGTCTTATAACCATTTATGCTTTAGCAGTACTCTACCTCAGGCCATACCTCCTTTTTCCAGAAGGACCATACTAGCCGTTTCTGGAGTACATTTGTGAATAGTCATCCAGGTTATGTTAAAAGAAAGATAGTGAGTCAGACTGCATAACATACAAGATGAGTTTATTCCAGATGTTTCTGAGACAGAGATATAAATCTGTTCCTCCACCATGTTTTATTTATCTTTTGCTGAAGATTTATGTCTATTGTTCAAGTACTGATGCACTCATTGGATCTGCAGAAATACAGCTGGTCCAAGATAACTTAGTCTCTAATGGCATGGTAAGCAAGACAAAGATCTCCCCACAAAAGCCTACAAGACACTGACTAAAGGAGCAGAGTTTCCAGCCTCTGTTGATAGTTTAGGGACTTTAGGCCTATAATCATATTGCTTAGGAACTTTGAAAACTTTTCTTATTTTTTTATATATTTAGTGAGCTGCATCTTGAAGGGGGATTGTACTCAATATTTGGTATGATCAATGCTAAGTATAAAGAAGCTATTACCTCTTTGGACCTCAAAGATATTCGTTTGTGATTAGCGGTAGAAAACTTAAGAATTTCTGGATAAAAAAGATCACATGATGGTCAAAAGAGATAGAGGTTATCAACTAGTTCCTAGGTCCCTGCACACATTTTCATAGTTTAAGTGGTTTGCTGTCTATATAGTATGAGGAGGGGAAGGGATGTCTACCAAAATGACAATACTATCATTTTTACCATATAGCCTGTGCACATTTTTATTTTGTCACCAATGGTTCATGCTAGACAGTTTGAGCATCAGAGGCTGGTGACTTAGCCCCCAGTTTGCAGTCGTCTGCAAACTTTTAGTCATAGGTCTTGGCTCTTTGATTGGAAATCTGAGAAGGAAAGGCCAAATAAATGCTGTTTTATGAATAAAGACCCCCCCACACACTCTTTTTGAAAAGTTCTGTGGCATCTTCTGCATTCCCCTGAACTGCCACCAATTTCGGCAGATAGAGGTTCAATTTAACATGTATTTTGAATGATGTGATATTCAGGACTGCAGCACCTCATCCTCTTATGGTACACTGCAGTGTCAGCAATGGAAAACAAAAAACAAGCACCTGTTGTGGGAAAATGTTCCTAAAAAAGCAAGTCAAACCTTACCTCAGTATTTATAGAGAAATGACAGGAAGTGTGTCAGGTAGGGAAATAGGAATGATAGGGGACCGGACAAATGGGAAGACGGATATGTAACCAGGAAGCAAGCAAATAAGATTGAATGCAGAGTCTGGACAAGCTACTTCCTGGTGTTTAAAAAGTTGTCATGAGTGTCTGGGCACTAGCTAAACTATAGCATTTCATGTCAAAAACTTAAGTGGCAGAAAGAAAAATAGAGCGGACTATTATCCAGTAACAGTGGATGTTTAAATGATAGCATAACTGCTGCAGTATAATTTGTAATGTTTGGGAGTTAGTCACAGGGGGATATTTGGTCATCTGGCCTGACTTGAAGAGCACTGGACATCCCCTACCCATGGCTGATTTCCCCTACACCATACACATGAGTAGGACATTTGTTAAGAAAAGGAAAGCAGCCCATCCTGACCTTCAGTGCTTATCTCAGTCTACTTATTCTCGAGTTAGCACAAAAGAATCAAGCCACTACTGATATGAGATCTCCAAATGTGTATTAAAGCTCCATTCTCCTTAGTGCCACAGTATACGGATAGAAGCTCAAGTAGTTTACCTTTAATGGCTAGGTCTCATCTTCCAAAATCAGAATGACTTTCTAGGCCTTCACAGAATTAGAATACCTCATAACTAAGGAGATCATCAGACATACAAGGGCCATCATATAGCACCTGGACCTGGGTGAACAAATTCTTCCTTGCCCCTGTCTGCCCTGATGTGCTAGACTGTCAAATCAGATGTTGCAAGGGGAGCACTCTATGACCAATATAAAACTAATCCCTTAAAGTCCCTGTCTATATGCTTCCATCTCACTCCACTTTTTTTGTCTTTATTGCATATCCTCCAGCAAGAAAAAAGCAATGAGAAATGGCTCCAGCACACCCACCTTCACTTTCCACCATATGAGAGTGGGAATAAGCTTTCCAGCATACTACTTTCTGACTCATACTAGCTCCTACAACTCTCATATGGATTACAGTCATGGTTGCATCACTGTACAACACAGCAAACATGTTTAGCTCTTTTTAACATGAACAAGTCTGGCTTCAGCCTGGTACCTACTACCCTTGAGGTGAAGACACTCAGCATGTTTTTGGAGGTGGTAGGACCCTAAAAATGCTGAGGTGAAGTCATATATCAGATATGATCAAGATGTTGGCTGCATTGGTACAAATGGAAATATTTATGGAAAATTTAAATATGCCAAATTAAATAGATGAGGCTCAATTATTAAAGTTAGGATAGAAGGAGATGAGATAAACTGGTGATGTATAACCAATCTTCCAGAAAGTCTCCAGGAATAGATGGTTTTGCTGTGGAAGTTTGTGAAGCTAGGAGGGGAAGAAAGTGATAAACATCTGGAATGTTTTGTTTAACGGCATTTTAAAAGGAGAAGCGCCAACTCCTAGAAGAGAACTGTGGTGGCTGTAATATCTAAAGTTGGTAAAGACCCATTAGATCAAGCTTCACATAGGCCCATTTCAGCTATAAACCATGATTATAAAGTGTTTATGTCTATAATGGCAAAGGTGTTACCAAAACTGACAGATATGGATCGATGAGATTTTGTGGAGGGGATGCAAATATATGATAACTTTAATACAACAATGATGATTCAGAGGGAAGCAGAATGTACCACTGTTGTTGGTGGGCCTTGATGCAGAGAAAATATTCAACAGAGTAAGCTGGGATTTTATGAGTAGGACAATGGAAGCATCTGCATTCCCTGACACAGTAATAAGGTTAATTAGGAGGATATATGAGGGATTGGAGGAGAAAATTAAAGTGTGTGTGTGGGGGGGTCTTCTCTGATAGGTTCTGTCTGAACCAGTCATGTCATCTTTCCTCTTTGTTATTTAGTTATATTTAGAACCATTGGCAAAAAAAATAAGGGTCTCAGAAATTCAAGGATATAATTGGTATGGTAATCAAGAAAAGTTGGCTTTATTTGCAGAATGATACTGTTTTGTATCCGATAAAAACAGAAAAGAACATCTCAGTGTTGTGGAAAATTCTGAGACAGTTTCAGGTCTATTTAGGATACAAAATTAATGAAGATAAAAGAAAGGCAATAGCTGTAAACTATGTACCCCCACACAAATTGGTTCAGCAATAACCATATTTATTGGCACATGATAAAATGGAGTACTACACTGGAATGGAGAAAGAAGACTCTGCCAATAGGGTTGACTGGAGGGGTACATAGAATAAGCAAGAGGGGACTGGAATTTATTAGAGAAAACTGGCAAAGGAACCGAGGTACCGGGAGAAAGTAATTAGAGAGGGAAAGGAAACAGCCAAGAATACACTTGGACTGCAGGCTAAAGAATGCCTTCCCTATCAAGGATTGATAGAGTATAGGCAAAGATAAAAGAATAGGGTGACCCTAAATGAAAGACCAGCACTAGTGTAGTTGTAGTTTTGAGTTGAATCTAGAACAGAAGCTGCTGTTAAAAAAGGGATAATTAAAAGGGCATATACATATTGCATGATAACTATAGGAATCAATCAGAGGAGGTTAGAAATGATTGGGAGGAAAGACTAGATAAGCAATTCACAAAGAAACAATGGGAGGATATATGTATGGCTCCCATATATGCAACCATGTCTAGAAGATTTAGGATTTTGGCTTAGAAGTGTTTGCATAGGTATTTATATAACTCAAGCAGACTCCAAAGATTTTTTTTCCCAAGATAGACTGCAAATGTTGGGGGTGTGATGGGGAAGAAAGAGGTACTTGCAAATATATTTTCTAGGAGTGTAATGAGCTGGCAGACTCTCTTCAGACTATTCTGTCAGAAGTACTGAGTGAGCAAATTGGTGTAACTAAGGAAATTATTTATTTGAGTTGTGATACAGGATCTGAACTGCCTAGACATAGTAAGGTCTTGCTGAGTTTAATATGGTGACTGCCAAAAAGCAATTACTAGAAAATGGAAATCAAAGTATAAACCAACTGTACTAGAAGTAATGAATATAGTAAACAGAGACAAAAAACTGGAAGTGGGAGTAAAGTATATAGAAACAATGGGAATTGGGGGAACAATATATGCATAATAATGTTTTGGAGGAGGAATGAGGTTTTAGGGAAGGCAGGAATTGAATGAGATATGTGATGACTCTACAGAAGATTATATGTGATGTATAATGTTTGCGGCTGAAAATGTCAACATGGCTTGTTTTCATTTATATAAATGCATGATTGCCTATGTCATAAATGATAATTCAATGTTATTATTTGATTAAAAATACATTGGTTGCATTAGGAAGAAATGGCTTCTGGGTGTATTTATAATGTTATTAGGAGAAAAGTGGATGCTAGAGAATACGCATACAAGTGCCAGTGTACAAATGCAAATGGAATATTCACAAATAAAAGCAAAACAAAAGTTTCAGTCTCCTCTCACACTGCAGGAAAGTGCCACAATGAGTGACTAATAAATGATCATGAAGGTATGGGAGAAACAGAAAGAAGGCACAAGGATGTTTAGCTAAAAGATGGATGGACTGCCTGAGAGACCTGTGACAGGCAAGCATGACTGCCAGTGAAGTCAGGACAATGGCTCTGAATTGAGAGAAATGGTGAAAACTGACCCTACACCTCAAACCTAATGTAAAACATGAAGAAAAGGGGTCAAGAATAGGAAGACTGACGCTAACAAGTATAACAGCCTGGACACAATGGATTTTCTTTATTCAAGGAGAATTATTAAGGTCTTCCCTTGAATGGTAGAGAGAAGAACTCAAATGTTAGGTAGAAGAAATCCATTTATCTTCTCAGTGTTTGAATCTTTGACTGTAAGAAAGATAAAGGGCAGCAAGAAGAAGCATAAACTGCATTCATGATTCTTCTGTTTAAGCATCTGCAATTAGAGTGGATATGTTCTTTACAAGGACTGTTTCCATGGCATTAATTATAATGGTTGAAAGAGTACATCATCATCATCATGCATCCTGGTCATGGACCTTGGCTGGAGGAACCATAAATCTTTGATAGAATACACACTGAGAAGGTATGGTCAAAGCTCCATTTGGCTGCTTCACAAATACTTTGTACAGATTTCTGAAATAGGCATCTAAGGAAGATTCCACTTTAGTGGTATGAGACTCAAGCTGCCACAGTAGGTTTTTCTCATGATGATCATAAGATTATCACAAGAGAGGACTTCCAAGATGGCTGCATACTGACCAATGGGTTGAGTTGAGTTTTTCCCACTACAAAACAAGAATCTTTTTTTAAACAAGCAACATTTTTATTAACTTATCATGAATGACATAGGTAATGTTACATTTATATAACTGGAAATAAACCATAGTGACAAAATCTCAGTTGCAAACATTATGCACTCTAAACAGTGCAAACACATATTTAGCTGCAAACATTATGCATCACTTTTAATATATACAGTCATTGTTAGTCAGCCATTGCATAGCTCATTCAAATCCTGGTCTGCATGTATTGATCCCTCATTTCCCGTTTTTTCCTATGTAATTTGCTCCTACTCTTTTCAAAGGATCCCAGTTCATCTCTGTTACTATCTTCACTACTTCGAGTAAAGTTGGTTGAGACTTTGATTTCCATTTTCTAGCAATTATGTTTTTGGCAGCCATCATAATTAGACGCAGCAAGATCTTACTATGTCTAGGCAATTCTGATTTTGTATCATAGCTCAGAAAATCATCTTCCCAGTTACTGCAATTTGCTCGTCAAGCATCTCCAACACAACAGTCTGCAGGGAATCTTTAAAGTCTGACAACTCATTGCAATCCCAGAAATGTGTTCCCAGTTATTGCATTCTTCCCTATCACACCTCCAATATTTGCTGTCTACGTGAGGAAAAATTCTTTGGAGTCTGCTTGGGGTATAAAATACCTATGTCAACACTTCCAGGCAAAGATCCTAAATATTCTATATTTTGTTGCATATTTGGGAGACATACATATACCCCTCATTATTTATTTGTGAATTGCTTATCTAATATTTCTTCTCAATCCTTCCTGACCTCCTCTGATTGATTCTTATAGTTATCATACAATATTTTATATGGTCTGCTAATTATTCCTTTCTTAATGGCAACTTCTGTTCTAGATCTATTCTTGTTTTAAAATTTGATACACTGGTGCCAAATGGCATGAATAGAGAATGTAATTGGAGGTTAATTGGAGGTGTTTTTTGTGAAACATTTTTTTAAAAAAAGAGAAGGGTTCTTTTAAAAATTATGTAAAATGTTAATTGTTTAATTGATTAATGATGTATAAATAGCAAATGGGGTGGGAACTTGGTGTACTCTGTCAAAGGCTTGTAGCCAAGGTGCTAGAGAGAGTGTTGCTGTTTTTGGATTTTTATTAAATTATTTTGAACGTTGGCTGTTTTTCGTGGTTTTTCTGCTTTTTGGATTTTGTGAACTTTGCGGTTTGTACAATATTTTCCCCATTGTTTCTTTGCAAATTGCTTATCTAATCTTTCTTCTCAATCCTTCCTAGCCTCCTCTGATTGATTCTTATAGCTATCATACAATATTTTATATGCTCTGCTAATTATTCCTTTCTTAATGTAACTTCTGTTCTAGATTCTACTAAAAACTCTACCAGTGCTGGTCTTTCACTAGAGACCCTCCTATCACTTTCTCTTTGCCTATACTTTGATATCAATCTTTGATATGGAAGGTCATCTTTAGCCTGCATTCCAAATAATTTCTTGATACCTTCCCATTCTATTAACTTTCCCTCTCTAGTTATTTGCTCCAAATACCTTGGATCTCTAGCCAGTTTTCTCCAATATATTGCTGCCCCTTCTTGTCTATTGCCTGTATCCCTAATTGCAGTCATCCCTATCAGCAGAATCTGCTTTCTAACTTTCCATGTTGGCTTAATTCTTAGAAGACCTTCTGCTATTTTATGAATGCATCATTATGCATGATTATTGTTGTTTTCCTTAAAGGGCTGCATCCAAACTCCCAGTCTCTCTATGTTACTTGAGCTTCTCCCCTGTTTCATCATCTCCTTCCACTTTGAATTATAGTTTTCTGCTTGTGCTATGTATAGGAGCCTTAACTATGTTACTCTGAAATACCCCTTCAACTCGGGTAATCACAATCTGCCCTGTTCTATTAGAATAAGCTTATCACACTTGACTCTTGAGTCTTCCCCTCCCAGATAAAATCCTTCAGTTCTTTACTAATTGCTATCCACAACTTCTCCTCTGGTTAATAAAAATATGCTTGACCTGTGTATAAGACTAAAGGGACTAAAACATTTTAACTGCTTGTATCTTACTATCAATATACATATAACAGAGCTTCCATTTTCTCAGTTTTTGTGTTATATTTTGTTTAGTCTTTTCCCACACATCCTTAGCTGCCACACCATTATCATTTTTAATCCATACTCCTAAATTCTTCATTTTTATCATATCCCCACAAATATGGATATTGTTGAACCAATGTGTATGTGGGTCATACCTCTCGACCTGTTAGAGCATGAAATCTGGATAAAGGCAGAAATAATGGGGGACAAAGGCCTACAAATAGGTACACTTTTTAAATATTGCTCTTACAAACTTAGAAAGTGGATAGAATAACAGGTTATGCGTTAGCATGAATTTTCTGAAGGATATGAAGTCTGACACTCAAATGTGTGCCATTATTTTCTGACTTCAGTCCTCAATGATTTCCCAGAAAAACACAATTTTATGAGAAACGGACCAAAAATATGAGTCAAAAATCTGGACATTCTGCAAAAGTCTGTACAGTTGAGAGGTATGATGTGGGTACATAATTTACAGCTATTGCTTTTATTTTAGCTTCATTACTTTTTGTATCCCAAAAAGGTTTGAAACTGTCTCAATATGTTCCATAGCACTGCAATGTCCCTTTCTTGACTACCATACCAGTTATAGCCTTGAATTTCTAAATCCCTTATTTTCTTTTCCAATTGTTCTAAATATAATGCAAATAACAAAAGGGAGAGAGGACATCCCTGCCTGGTTCCTCTGCTCAAGCAGGGATTACCAGACAGGACCCCACACACTTTAATTTTTGTCTCCAATACTTCATATATCCTCTTAATTAACGTAATCATTTTATAAGGGAATGCAAATACTTCCATTGCTCTGCTTATAAAATCCCAGCTTACTCTAAAATACTTTCTCTGCATGAAGACCCACTAGCAACAGTGGTATTTTCTTACATTCTGCTTCCCTCTGGATCATCACTGTTTTGTTCATGTTGTCAAATGTTTGCTTCCCCTCCACAAAACCACATTGATCCATATCTACTAATATTGGCATCACTTTTGCCATTCTTTTAGCCATTATAGCCATAACCACTTTATAATCATGATTTAGTATTGAAATGAGCCTGTATGAAGCTGGATCTGATAGCTCTTTACCCTCTTTAGGTATTACAGCTAGTGCCATTTTCTTCCAGGATGTTGGTACTTCTCCTTAAAATACTATTAAACAAAACCTTCCAGATCTTTATTGTTTTTCCCTCCCAGCTTCCAAACTTCCACAGGAATGCCATCTATTCCTGGGGACTTTCCTGTACATTGGTTATACATCATCATTTTTATCTTATTTTCCCCTATCCTGTTAGTAATTGAGCCTCCTTTCCCTCTAACCTTGGCACATTTAATTCTTCCATAAACATATCCATCCGTACCTTTTCTTGATTTCCATATTTTTCTGCTTTATAAAGACTTTCATAGAATTTCTGAAATATTTCTAATATTTGTACAGGATATCTTGTTATCTTCCTTGTTATAGGCTCCCTAAGCTTGGTAATAGCACTTTCTACTTTCTGTTGCCTGAGTGGTCATGCTAAAAATGTTTGTGCTCTAGAGTTTTCAAAAAACTGTTGCTTAACAGCAATCTTTCTAAACTCTTGCATATTATCACGGTAATCCCTTATTTTCTGTTTAGCATTTTGTAGTTGCTCCTCTTCTTGTTCTCTGAGATCCTCCCCCCATTTTGCAATATTTTAATATTTGTCAGTCCAGCTAAGTAATTCTTGTTACTTCTTAACCATATCTGTCTCTTTTATTACCACTCTATTTTTAAATTCCACTTTAATTTATCCCATTTCCTAGCTATATTTTCAGAAGTATATGAAATAGCACCTGAATAATTTGTATTACCCATTCCTTAAATTCCTCTCTTCTCAACAGATAGGTGGGAAAGCACCAGTATGTCATTTTTATTTCATTGCTCTGTGTTTTTATTTTAGGTATTATTGGCACATGATCTGAAATAGCTATAGAGCGCATATGAAGACCTTCAATTAAATATACATGTTCCTGTGAAATGTAAATTCTGTCTAGCCTAGCCCAGTTTTTATATCTTGGGGAATAATTTGTAAATTCACTCTGAATTCCTAGTACTGAATTCACATCTTCCATGCCAAATATTTTTATAAATTTCTTTAAAAATCTACTCTCCTTTGTTATATTCTCTTATGGGTCCACCAGACACATCTTCACTGTTGCAAGTCAAATTTCAGTCCCACCTATAAGTAATGTTCCTTGCTGAAAGCTGATTATTACTACCAGAATGTTCTTAAGCTATTATAGCAGTTTTCAGTGGAATATAAATACATGCCACTGTAATCCTTCTCCCTTAAGAGTAACCACTTAATACTACAGATCTAATATTATTGACTTTTTCCTCTTCTGTTACAATTGAAGCTCCTCTTGCAATAATATAAGTACTCATCTCTTCCTTTGCCCCAGGTATGCTGCTGAATAACCATCCTGAAAACCTTTCTTTATCAAATTCACATGTTCATGTCTTTCCAAGTGTGTCCCCTGTAGCATAACAATTTAAACTCTACATTTTTAATATCGCTAACATCTCTTTCTTTTTTGTATTTATCTGTGAGAACATTAATACTTAAAGACATTAGAGAAAGAATCACATTCTTGAGGGATTATTATTCCTACCTTTTATGTATAACAGCTTTTTTGTTAAATATCTAGTTCCAGCTTTTGCGTTATATGCATGCAGTGTTTGGCAGGTTATTCTTTTAGACAATTGTTTCTTGTCATCTCCATTTGAGCCCATGTCACATCTTACAAAATATTTTGTTTTATTGAAAGACCTCAAACAAAAATACACATACGCCCCAATACCCCCTAAAACTAGTAACTTAATAATACACAAAACTATGTGCATCTTCAAATATTGAAGTTTTACCTTCCTAATAGGAACAACAGTTCCAAACTGATAGCCACACACACACAGACTCAAGCTAAACTGAAAGAAAGATTATCCATGCTAACATGCATGGTAGAGACTGTGATTCTATTAAGTGCTGTCTGTTTTCTCCCAGCTGAGGAAACACTTGAATGCTTTCAGAAAACATTTTTCCAAGCCATTTCTCTTTATCAAATTGTCTGCTAATGACATGAGAACCAGATGCAGGACTGTTTACTAGAAAAAAGACCTTAGAATATTCAATATTCTTTTTCATTTACTTGTTTTCTGTTAAAACGTGTTACTGTATAAAGCTAATGGCCTTAACCCAGTCATTCGTTATTCCCCTAAGCAAGGATGAGAAAAAGCACACTAATTTTTTTTTATCATGCTTTTTTTTTTTTTACATTGCAGTACCTACATTTCTTAAAACTGAACAAGGGAAAGAGAGAAGGGAGAAAGAACAGAAAGAATAAACAGAAGCACCAATTTACATTAGTATCCTCACTACACTTAACTGAAAAAAACTTTATAACATGCAAAGAAAATCATGCACCACTTACATAAAATGTTTTACTTACAGTTAACTCTCTCTCTCTACTCTGCCCCTCTCATGAGTACTTTTTTTCCGGACATTAATGACATGAAGTATGCTTTAGAATCACCTACAATTTTAACAAAGTCTAAGCAAGTTCAATATTTCCAGGTTTTCTTGTTCTGTCGTGTTTCATAAATATAATAATTATTGCTTTGTAATCACACATTTGTTAATTTCCAAGTTACTGATTTTAGTTTCCAAACATTAATGACATGAAGTAGGACATATGCTTTAGAGTCCCCTACAAGTTTAACAAAGTCCAAGAGTCCAATATTTCAGATTGTCTTGCTCTATTCCCCTTCATCTCCATCTCCCAAACCCCATATCTGCTTCATTTCCAGTGCACTCTTGATACTTCTAGTTAACTCCTGTGCTTTTCCCTCCCCCAAGCATTTTCCATTGAAACACTGAGAAAGGATACACTGGCACATTATCTCTGTGGTCTTTATTACCAAAAGATCAAGAAGCAAAATCTCTTTATGTTTCACAGCTCACTTTTTGTTGGACAAGCTTCTATACTTCTTCCTTAACATGTATTTTAGCAAAAATGTTTTTGTTCACCCAGGAAAAAATATTTTAAAGATAGCTGGGTAAAGCAGTTTGAATCTCATGCCTGCTTCTCAACATTCCCTATATAATGAAATAAACATGTTCCTCTTATGCCTGGTGTACAAGGAGTAGTCATTCTCCACAAACACTCTGCTGTCTCCCACTTTCAGTACTTTTTCCTTCTGCCACATTTTTGAAAGATTTAACTCCTTCTGCTGGTAAGACTGCATTTTTACTATTAAAGGTTTAGGTTGTTTTCTCATATCCAGGTTTGGAGCGTACAAATGATGTGTCCATTCAGTTATCAATTCCTGTTGTGGAATACCAGTCCAATTGTTTATTTGTGCTTTCATGAAATTAGTACAGTCTGTTCCTTCCAGCTTCTCCGGTACAGCAAAAAATCTCAGGTTTTCTCTACGTGCTCTGTCCTATAATTCCATTAATTTTGAAACATCTCTTTTTGTGTAGTCTCATATTCAACCAGCCTTTGCTTCATTTTGACGTCTGAGTTTTGTAGCTTTATTATGTCATCTGAGTATCTGTTTAAAGTTTCTTCCATTGTTTCCTGTCTTTTATTGTTTGAGTTGATACACTCCATCAGTGTTTTATTGATTTTAATCAGGTCTGTATGTAATTGCTTTATACTTTCCTCATGGTTACTGGAAGTCATGTCTGGAGCTTGCACTTTTTTTTTTTTTTTGCTGAACAACTCCAATACTCTCCCCAGCCAGTGTTTTTTCATCACCTTTTGTAGTGGATTTTCCTTCAGTTCCACTGGATTTCTTTTTTCCTGGCATTCAGGCAGTGCACTTACTAGTCAGTAACTGAAATTTACTCAGAAATCCAGGTCCACTGACTTTCTCTGCTAAGTTTCTGTTTTCACACTGGGAGAGCCAGAATTAAGATGTTACTCAATGTGCAGCCATCTTGGAAGTTCCCCTGTAAAACAAGAAATTGAGAAAAAGGAACCACTGAAACTGTCATTTTGGGTTAATTCAGTCAGTGCCTACTATTTACATTGCCTGGATGCTAACAAAGAAGAAATTTAGAGACCCTAAGAGTAAATTAATGAGAAAAGATGAGAAAACTCTGGCTAAGAAGAATCCCACAGCTATTCCACAAAAGGCAGTTCAGATTTCAGCTTTGGTAGAGGAGATAAAGTCCAGTAATTTAGAGGAAAAAATAAATAAAATGCACTCAGAGATGTTTGAAATAAATGAAACACTGAATGAATATATTAACTCCAAAAGCAAAAGCCTGGAAAATAAATGTTTTAACTAGCTATTCAGGTAAACTGATAAAACTGCAAAAAATCACAGAATTAAATGAATTAAAGGCTAGCTGAGTATGAAGCTTCTCAAGAAGAGCTGTTTCAAAAAATAAAAGACACAAGGGTGCAGAGAAAATATTGAGATGTTCTACTGTATCAGAGAAACTGCAAGAAACAGACTGTATTAAAGTTGTAAAAGTAGCAATAAACAACTGGACTAGTGTTACACAGGACAATTTAATTCAAACAGCACATGGAGTGTATCATCCAAAACCAATCACAAAAAAGTAGCCAAGACTTATATTAGTAAAGATGCAATCATGCCAAAAGAAAGGGCTGCTTCTGACAAAATTGTGGCAGAAAGGAAAAGTATTAAACATTGGAGACAACACAGTGTTTGTGGAGGATAGTTATTCACTGTACACAAGCAGAATGGGCACAAGTTTATTACAGAAATTAGGGAATGTAGAGAGGCAGGTGTAAGATTCAAGCTGCTGTATTCAAACATCTTCTTAATATTTTTCCTGGAGGATCAAATACATTTTTGATGTAGAACAGGCCAAAGCAGGAACAAAAATCTTTATCCACCAAAAAGTAAAGCAACAAGCAGTAAGGAACTCTAATTCTCATTCTTCTGATAATAAAGCCCATATACAGACTTTGTCAATGAGCCCTCAAGCATTGTTTGAAAGGAAAAAGCTTGAGATAGAGAAAATATAGGACATGCTAGAATATTCAGGACTACGGTGGACTTGAACCAGAGACTAGTGCTGGGAGATGGAGATGATCAGGAAGAAGACCAGCAACACTGAAATTAGTAAAACAATAGACCATAAATCATGAATCCCACTTAATATAGGAGCAGACAAGTGAAGTATGGCTTCACAGGGAATGTTTTGGCTTCATTAAACTTGTGGGTGAACCATAAAGCATATATACCACTTTATGTCATTAATGTCTAGGAAGACACTGAAGGGAATGAATAAGTAAAACAGTTGTTGTTCTGATTAATATTTGTATAAAATCTTTTGAGATAAATTGCATTTTATATTGTGCAATCGGGGGTATTTTATATGTGAGGAATGGAAATCTTATAAGCGATTGCTGTAAATGTTAAAGCAAGTATTTTAGTTACAAGATATATAGGCTTTATACTGTAATAAGATGAAAAGAAACAAGTTAGTTAATAAAATTATGTGATCCTAGGCTTCTGGGGTGAGGGTGGATTGTAAAAGTGGACTGACATATTTAGAATTGAGATGGTATTTTCCTGTTTTTACATGGGTGGGTATCAAGATTAATGTCCTTGGTTTATGTTATAGACATGATTTTTAGGCAAATAAGCTTAAAAGACAAGACAAAATGATGAAAGTCAAACTAATTTTAAGTGTCTTCATTTTGCAAAGTTATTAGCTTGTTGTTCCCCATTAGCAAATGTCAGTGGGAAACAAGTTTACAAATACAGCCAGCTGGCCAAGGGAAATCAGTACATTGCAAATTTTACTCAGAACACATTCTTCCATGCATCTGCAAAGTTAAGTTGTTTTTTCCTCTCACATTGACTGCTTTTACTTGGAGACAAGCTGACTGCACATACAAGTAATTAATCTTGAGAGTTCTGAAGCAGTTCAGTGAAACTGTAAATTAGCAGTAGGAGAAGCCTCCCCAGCAGTCTTAATACTTGAACTAATTTAAAAGAACAGTACACAATTTATTTATTTAAAGATAGCCACTGTACTTTTTCTCAGAGGTAAAATTAATGCTTCCACACGTCCTGTCCTTCTTCTTCTGTCATACAATACGCAGAGGACTCTACAACCATCTGCACCTCTGACTCCCTCACTGACCTGAAGAGCAAAAATTAGCAGCAAAGGATGAGAACCACAGGTGCAAAATCCAGTAAAATACAGTCATAACTACCAGCAGCCAATGACATCAAGTAAACACACCCCACATGATTCATTTAAAAATTCAGGAACCTACAAGTTAAAAAAATGCATGTTCCTTAAGGAGACATTCACAGCAGTATTAATGTTGCATTACATCCATCTACCATTTGAATTTATACATCACACCATGTTTCTAGTGATAAAGAATGTAATTCTATCTATCATAGGCTTTTAATTTAAGCAAACTAAAAACAGACACCATGTCATTTAATTCTGGTGGACAACTAGCATTCAGATAAATCTGCCACCATAACTCTTTCTCTTCTAAATATAGCTTCAATGGTCTCCCATGAACTTCACTTTGTATCTGCTGTAATACAGTGTGTTGGAGAAATACCTTTAAGTGTCTATATAAGGCAGTGGTTTCCTTGTGTTGTGCTATTTCATAAAATTCTTTGTGACAATTTACGTTGTATTTTGCCCACATAGTATCCATTGCATTGTGTACATAGGGCAATATAAACCACTGCCAGATAATAGCAGCTATATTTGCCCTTTATTTTTATGGTCTTGTCCACTACCTTAAAGCTGGACCCAATAAAAATATGTTGGCACTGATGGCACATACTACATGGTGCCATCTGACAGGTCAGTGTCCTGGTATCAATGCATTTCCTTCCAAAATATTTTTTATATTATTACCCCTTGGATATGCTACCTTAGGGGCTGGTTAAAAAGTGTCAAGCATATGTAAGTCCCCTTTTGTAATACTCCATTTTTTGTTTAAAATATCAGTTAACATATGGCTGTCTGCACAGAATGTAGTAACGAAAGGACAAAAAGAAGTATCATTAGTAAATGTTAAACTCCTTTCTTTGCCATGACTAGATTCATATATTGCTAGACTACTACTGGTCATAAACCCATGTGATGATTCTACCTGTGTACCAGGTTGAATGGGGGGTATAATATTAAACTTGACCCTTGTGTTAGAGGTGCATAAAATCCAGTTTTTGCTTCCTTATAACTTCATCCCTTATACTATGAATCAAAGGTAAGGGATGCCCCGTATCCAAAAACATCTGCCCCTTTACATCACATTCACTCAAAAAAAAATCATTAAATTCAGAAATCATTTGGGCTGCTCTTACAAGTTGCCTCTTAATACCACATTTAACATGTGGTGGATGACTACTAGTGCAGTGTAAATAACAGTTAAAAATGTGGGCTTTCTATATATTTTAGATTTATTCCCCCACCTTCTGTCTTGGCTAATTCAACATCCAAATACACTATACAATTTGTACCCACTGTATAAGTGAATTTCAAAAAGTCAGTCATCTGATTGCTATATTCTATGAATGAACTTAATTCCTCTGGGGGACCCTTCCAGCAAATGAACAACTCACCCAAAAAGCGGGCATACATAGACATATAAGTATGAAATCTGCTAGTAAAAAGAAAACCCCCCCGATTCATGAATCCTCCATGTAAGACTTAATAAGTCTTACTCGGAGGCTGCAGTTGAACAGTATGACATCAGCATGCCATGAATATGCATGAGGGCATGCTGACTCAACCGTAAGTCTTACATGGACCGTGTAAGAAAGCAGGGGGCGTGTCCGACTGCCGAGCAGTCTAAATGTCCATGCCCCTGCAAGTGTTCAAAATAAAAGCAAATAAACAAGAGCGAGTCCGCTCAAATGTCCCTGCACCCAACACCTCACTGTCTGATATTGTAAACCCCCATCACAGTTCTAAAATGCATAACATTCATTTTTTTTTAAATTCCCAAAATAGCTGCCCGTATTTGCGCATGTGCGCGGATGTGCCCATTGCTTAGCTACAATTAGCAATTCTGACATGGAAGAGCATAAGAAAGAATGTTTATGCAAATCACACCAAATAGCAATAGCATAATGGTAGAGCATTCGCACAAAGAAGAGGCATTCACGGTTCGAGTCCCACCACTCCCTTTCGTATTTATTTTTTAAATCAGTATATGGAATAATACCTAACAAATATGTTTAAACATAACTAAAAAGCAGTGAAATGGCCAATGTATCAGTGAACAAAATAAATATTTTAAAGGATCCCACTATAAAATTGCCTGCAGTTAAGCAGCGCTTCACCCAGCACAATAGAGTTGCCCATAGTTCAATAGCGCTTCACCCAGCGCAATAGAGTTGCCCATAGTTTAAAAGCGCTTTACCCAGCATAATGTGTTTGCGCGGACATGCGCGCCGCACCAGCCAGGGCACCGAGGAGCAACGTAGAGCAAAGTTGCTTAAATGCAGCCACACCCCCTAGCCTGTCTGGACAGTATGAAAATAAAATGAATGACAAGGTTCGAACCCAAGACTCTGTGCATCACAAGCAAAGTACAGAACCACTAAGCCATGACAACATAGGGGAAACAGCCACTGTTAACATTCATATACTTACTAATGTTAGTTCAACCATTACTAAGCAGGTCTGCAGTCAGCCGAGAATTTTACAAAATGGCCAATCACAAAAAAGTGCGGGAAATGCGGCATATTTAAGCCCCACAGGCGGGAATACACGTCATAACTGATTGTAGCTCACATCTGCAGTTAGAATGTCTGGTGTCAGAGAGGGAACATGCTTCCAAGCACAACGTTGGGGCATCCAGGAGTCGAAATACATAGTTTGGCTCCTTGTCCACCATCATGAGTCAAGACTCCTGCAAGGCCAGTTCCAAGGGATGGAGTACAAGGCAGAGGCTTGGAACCGGTTAGCTCGTGACCTCACCAGTGCCACAGGCGTTCCACGGACTGGTGAGCAGGTCTGTCACCACCATGCAGACATGAAGAGACGAAAGCAGGACCACCTGAACCAATGGATACAGGAGGCCTGTGGGATGCGGGATGCCCCACAACTGAGTATGTAGCCATGGAATGCAGTATGTAAGAATTGATAATGGAGTATGTATAATGGATAGGTATGTCTCAATATCCCTTCATTTACTTCACAGCTGCAGGTGACCGTGCTGTGAATCAGCAAGCCTATGCTAATAGGCTGCTAAGGCTGCACCACCAGGCAGGTTAGTGATTATTCTGCATGTATTGTTATATAAAATATGGGAGAGAGCATGAAAGAAAGTGTTGTAGTCCAATAATACAGCCATAAAATTGCCTGAATAAGTCCTCTGCATGTACTGTCAGATGAAAATGTCAGAGAGGCAGAAAAAGAGTGTAGTAACCCATTAAGAAAGGTAACATATGTCTGGAATAATATCTCTGCAGGCACTGTCATATAAAATAAGTGAGTGAGCATGAAAAAAGAGTGTTCTAACCTATTAATAAAGGTATAATATGTCTTGAACATGTCCTCCATATACACTGTTAAAACAAATAAAGGAGTGAGCCTGTGGAAAAGTGTGTAATGTCATTAATAAAGGTCTAAAACCCGGAGTGTGTCTGTCACAGAGTTTGAAATGTTGTTGTACCCTTGCATTACACAAACAGTACTGTTTGAAAAGGTGCTGGCAACCCAGAGTTGTGCAGTCCCATATAAAGTGGGTGATGGAAGTGCTAGTAGCTGTGAAACATATATACAGTCCACAACAGTCAGTTACTGGCTGGCATGAATAAGTAAATCTGGCACATGTGTAGCATGTTATTTTTCCCCAGAAATGTGAGTGTGTGTGTCAATAAATGCAGGGTTCTGTACAAATCGAAGTGAAAATGTCATGTGAAAACATCCCAGATATGTAGATAAAGAAATATAAATGCAATCAAGAAATATGTATCAGTAACATCTGCAACCTGGACAGTTAGTATGTCAGATATAGATCAGGCATATATTGAACTAGCCAAACCCATTATACAACCTAATGTATGGTGGCAAGTATAATAATACATGTAGGGGATATACACTTGCAGTCACTAGGAATGTAGTGTAGATGAAAAGGTAATTATAAGATTGTAACCGAGGTTTTTTCTACACCCTACTGTATGTGCATAAACTATGCAATTCCACACCTCAGTGGGTATGTGTAATCTTAAATATTTGTTGGGACATATGTCCTATTGTTCTGTAAATATTTGCATTCACGTTGATGCATGTGCCCTGTTTAAATACCATAATCATGTTGGCCTGTTGCTACCAAACATCCCTGCATGCTGTTGGAATATCCACTGTGGTTCAATATATGCACGTGTTATGCTTGCTGTTCAAATGTTGTAACCTTGGTGTGTTGGGTTAATGGGAATATTACTGCATGCTGTTACAACTAATCTGGAATGCTGTTTTGCTTATGTTGTAATTAAACACACCTAATCACAGAACGTATGGGAAGGCCGGTCCCAGCGGACCCACCTGTCCCTCCTCAGTTGGTGAGTGCACCTGGCACCAGCAGGTCTGGTGCCCAGCCCGGGCTCCCCTCCTCCATTGGTCCTGTGCCCCCTTCATGTGGAAGCACTGCAGGGGATGGGGCTCATCCCCCCGTGCAAGTGTGGGCAGAGAAGGGCCACCTGTCACCCTTCGAAGGGTCCGGGTTGTGGTGCTTAGGGAGATCCAGTGTTCAGTCGCTGATCCCCTATGCCAGCTCGAGGCGAGAGTGGCGCATCTCACGGGTGAGCCTGCCCATCCTACGCAGCCCCAGCACAGCCACCCTTGGGGCTGTGAAGGCTCAATGGTGACTGCCCATGGGTGGGGATCTCAGCTCCACTGTTACCATCTGTGGGCTCATGGGCTTGTGATTTCCAAACACCCGACCCCGTCAATTGTGTTCACCCACCCCATGTGTCATACACCACCCCTGTATGTGTCTTGTCTGTCTTGTCTGTTTACCTTCCAAACCTACCTCCCCGGACATACCTATTTCCTCTGCCTCACTTCGCACTCTCACACAAAAAAAAAAAAAAAAGGGCAATCTGTACCCACAAAAAAATTACGCCTCATACATAGCTGCCCATTTCGTACACCTGTCCATTGGACATGTAAGCTGATAATTAGAATTGGCAGTACAACATACTTTGTTGTCCTCACCCCTCTCCCAGGGGTGGAAGGTTTCAAATTTCACTCCAAATTCATTGCATATGCACAGCTGTTGCTGTTAAAGAAATGGGCAGCTATGGACCTTCCCTTCACCCGTCCTGCACATCCCAAGCTTGTTTACCTACTGTCTGTCCCTCTTTGTGCCCCCTTTTTCACCACTTTCCTATCTCCCCATTTTCTTTTCTTTAAAAGAAATTGGTACGGGGTTAGCAGGAGTAAGCACTTTTAAGCGGTAGTAAGTGGGTTTAAGCGAGTGTGCGCATGTGTACGCTTAGCTAAGCGTCGCTAAACATCACGCAAACCCACACAAACTTGCTTACAACTGCTTAAAAGTGCCTTAGTCACTCTATGGCAGGGCCCTTGTTCTGCTGAGCATCAAAAGAAAACACCTCTGCCAGTCTCGAACCCCAGACCATTGACACAATAGACTGCATGAATTACCACTAAGCCACAGCAGATATACAAATAACTTGGTTCTGAAATAAATATATCATGCATTACAATGAGGGAATGTAAATGGAAATTAGGAATGGTATAACACAAATCCTTTTCTGTGGGTCTTTACCAGCAGTGATTGTGGAACTGCATGACATGACTGTGAAAGGAGAACCAGCCATCCTAGCAGGGAATAATGTTACAGTAGCACCTTACAAACACCACACATATCAGACCAGGATAAATACTGGCCACAGGAATACAGTGCAATAACCACATTTGTATGGCAGTTAATTGTGTAAGTGAGAAAAAAGCACATACTCCCATGTATCCTGTGTTAGCATTTGGAGGGGTGCGTACATTTCTACACTGAGATGTGTGTACTGGAAGCAGCAACATTCAGGTTTGAGTACAACATGCATATAACTGGCTACAACCCTAGCATCAGATAAGAGACATATACCAACCTTCAGACTGACACAACAGTGTCCAGAGCAAACAAGCATGGGCCCCACCTTGGATATCTGAAAGGGCTACGCCTACCTAACCTAGCATTTTATAGCAGTGGGCTGCAATCACAGTGAGTAATGCAATCACCAAACAGCAGGCTGCATGCAATTACTGAATGGTGGGCAGCAATTGGTGCAGAGGCTGTCACATGCACAAGTGCAGATACCTAGAAAAGCAGGCTGTACCTGCAGTCCACGCATGCAATTATATCATTGCAGATGCTGTGAGATAGAGAGTGAGAGAGAGAGAGAGACACGGACACAGACACATACTGAGACAGAGACAGAACAGAGTGAGAAACTGAGACAGAAAGTTAAATAGAGGGCAAAAACCCAAAACAAACCACCAATAAAAAAAAAAACTACAAAACCGTAACACATGGAGCAGGGAAATACAAAGGTAAGGTATGTAACTCACATGTATGTGTTGGCATGTTGTAGATGTTCCTGAAGAGTACTCTACACACTACAAATCATCCATGTGTGGCAGCAGTATGTATCTATCTGTATCTGCACATGTGCATAGGGCAAGGGACATACTGCAACTGTTAGTGAAGGGTGGACAGATATCTGCCAGTGAAGGTTGATATGTGCATATATCCATGTAGGTCGTAGTGTGTGGCCTAGAAAACAGCATGCAGTGCTCAAGAGCGGCCTTAGATCAACTGGTGCCCTAGGCAAAAGGGCTCCATGGCACCCCCTACCACATTTCCTGGTGCCCCCATTCTTGTCTTACTACACCGTATAAATAGTAGAAAAGCACCTCTGCTAGAGCGGCGCCCTAGGCGGCCGCCCAGTTGGCCTATGCCTAAGGCCAGCTAGTGTTGATATATGTCATGTGGTGGTTAAATGCTGTGGGACAGATTTGTCAGATCTGCTGTGTTACAGCCAGTGAGGCCTGCTAATGCTACAAGGGCTGAGGACACCCACATGCATTCTGCACAACACTGTGCAATTTAATCACATACCTGTACATCCCACAACTGTCGCATAAGTGATAAAGTGATATCCCCACCATGAAAGGTGGACTGTACATGTGCCTATATGTACATCCACGTGTATAGCAATGGATGTGTACATGTATGTGTATAGATATGCATATATATATATATATATATATATATATATATATATATATATATAGATATATAGATATATAGATATAGATATATACATATAGAGTGAGAGAGAAAGAGCGACAGATAGACACAGGGTCATATGTACCGCAACAGGTGTGTGGTGACCAAGGCATGGACTGTAGACAAGTGTTGATATTGCAGTGCCATTCCACCTTCCCAAAACAGTGTACCCATTAACTACCACATAGGTAGAGATCTACCTAGCAGTGAAGGTGTGATAAGGGAACATGGGACACAGGTGGACAGTAGCCTCCACTTTGATGAAGACAGTGCCACACTACACCTGTAATCTGTCTGTGTGGTATGTGTCATGATAACAGGTGTGTCATCTATGGAAGTATAGGGTAGAGTTCCCCTCTACTCATCACAATGCCCTGTGTGGTATGTACTTCACATGACAACTACATCAGGTGAACAGGCCACAGACAGACCTCCCAAAGGGTAATACTGGCTGCAAACAGATGCCCTATGCAGACTGACTCACAAAACCACAACTACACTGTATTGCATACTGGCCACACAGAGGTGACCTCTGCTGGACATACAGAGGTATGTCACTCCCATAGCTAGATGACAGCCACCATGGCAACATATCACAATCCCTCCGGGATACACGGTCTAGGGCCCTAAACCTTGTCAGCTCACTAAACAGCACATGCTGGAGGGATAGGTTCCCATCTCAGAGATATGCCATACACCGGAATAGACCACATAGCAATAGCAAACAAGGCTTCTCCTTAGCAGTTGTTATAAATACCTCTGATGATTGTGTGGGATATTGGTAATACACCCCAGGAAACACCTCTGTGGTTCTGGTTGGCAGGGGCAAGTGAAATCAAAGTACATGTGTGTCAAAGGCCAGGGTAGCATATGGCTAGGCTGCCGTAGGCCCTAGAGCCAATAGCATATTACCTACCTATTACACTATGCACTCACACATGTACTTAATGCAATAGCTGCTATGTGAGGTGGAATCAGTGTAACGCTGAATGTGTGCAATGTCTGTAAAGGTGTGAGAGCTTAGTGTGACATTGTATCTGACATGGTAGTGCCTATCCTAGCTGTGAGGACAGCAACTGATGTGTAATGTACTGTTAGGCAGACATAGTAGTATGGCATATGATGTGACGTAGTTCTCCGTTGACGAATGCGGTGTCTCATTGTAGGCTAAAGCAATACATGTATGCTTAGTGAGTGGTACTGCTGGTGAATCCATCACCAATATGAACTGTAGTACTATTTGAAGCTGTAGGCCTAAACAGCACAGTATGGTGTGTGTTCACATTGCTTGGAAACACTGTCATGTGTGTTTCCTGCAGTATGCACAGAGGACAGAATGCAGGCATAAGGGTGTGTAAGTAGTGGCACACAGTACCATATGGTACACAGGTAATGCTCATCTGTGTTGGCATACAGTGGTGCATTGTATGTTTGCCTGATGTGTGTGTGATTATGCCTGTACAATGGCTGCAATCATATGTGTGTTACAGGGTAAACGTGTGTATCCAGCAACATATATACTCTGTTACAGCAGTATGCCACCTATAGTAACAACTGTACACATCTGTTAGGCAGGGCTGTGGCATTAATGACTAGGGTGGTTAATTGGTACTACTGTACCTGTACTTTACATCCATTGCAATGGATGACATCTCTGTTTGTGCATTGGTGTGATATACACCCCTGTCTTGAGGTTGTACAATGTGTCACAAACAGTGTGTCGGGTACTGTTGTATAGTGGTGTGATATATAAAGTGTGCCAGGCAGTGTTAGTTGTGGCCTGAGAACCAATAAGTGGTATTGAACATGTGTAACCTCTGACAGACAATAGGATGGTATATATGTCAGTAAAGTGATATCTGTGGATAAAGGTGTAAAGTGTGCCACAGGACACTCTCACACATAGTGTTCATATCTTTTTCAGCCAGCTGGCCCACCAACGCAACCCAGTGTACACAGCGGATGAGGAAGAGGTGATACTGCAAAGCCTACTGCAGTGGTACACAATGCTGTTCTCCAGAAGCAGCCAGCGCCAGCAGGAGCGGACTGCACTGTGGCAGGAACTTGTTTGTCGGGTAAATGACATAGGCATACATAACCGGACATATGAGCAGGTACGCCATCACTGCAGTGATTTAATTAATCAAGTCCGGCGGCATGCGTCTGATATCCAAAGACAGCAGCTTGCCACAGGTGGTGGGGTGGCCATTCATCCCCACCTCACCAGAGTGGAGGAGCTGCTCCTAAGTGTGGTGGCTCCTGGACAACAGCTACATCAACCTCTGACATGTGTTGTAACGGAGGCCGGAGCCACCCAGCACATCCACCTGGAGCAAGCAGGTAACATGCCCTATCTGTAGACTACAGTTAACTGTATTGTTAGATTATGTCTACATGAGATGTGTACTGTGTGTTTAGCAGTTCCACTGCCTAGTGTTGTGCAATATGGATAGTTTGAATAATATCTCTACACCTGTGACTGTTGACTGTTGTTGTACTGCAGTTTAGCATACCCACTGTAGCAATGCCACAGTTGTGGCCACTGACGAACTCTCTTATATTCTCATAGGTCCCTCTGGTGTGACGGCAGGGCAGCCGATCCATGCTGATGAGTGTGTTATACCTACAATGTTGGTAATGAAATATGCATGTCATAGGTGAGGTGTAGGCCATGTACACGTAACACACCTATGCATAATGCATGCCGTGCATGTTTGCTGTGAGATGTTGCACAGCTCAGTAATGTCAGTAGCTGCCTCAATGACATGCAATACACAGAGCATGACACACAGTTGTGGCAACCCCGTACTGCACATTGGATAGGCATAGTTGCAACACCTGTACACAACATAACATATTTATCACATGCAGTACACAAAGTCATGCTACATATGGCATAACAACACACCCGCTGTAAGGTCACACTTCAGTATCCCACATGTCATCCACACACACATGATGTACTTCAGGGGTAGAGGCCTATCATGGGGCTTTGCAACACTCTTCAACAAATAACACAGTCATGTTAGGCAATGCTCCCTATTGGGCACCTCATACACCAATGTACAAAGTTGCTGTGTAATAGTGAACGTAGCCACGGCACTGCAGTTCAGGTACAGCATGCTAGGCGGTGATCTGTCACACAGTAGTAGCCGTGAGTGACCACAAGATGCATGATGATCATGGCACATGGTACTACACCCCATCCTGTTACAGTGACCACAGTACTACACATAGCGATCTTTGCTGTGCACCTCATTGTTCTGTGTGTGCAAACATATACACCTATACACACTATGCATAGCATGTTGTGTGTGTGCTTACATATGCCAGTATACACATCTTGCACAGCAGTTGCCATCTGTACAAAGAGTCACATATATGTCCTGGAATGCTATTGGGTGTATAGGTCACATGACACACATTGGGTATGTGTGGTGTTTAATGTTGCAGTCGTGTAGTATGCCATGTCATGGCTGGCACCGACATATCTGCAATATGTCCCATACTCACCAAAACCACTGTACAATGTCCATGTTGAGCACTGGGATTCCTTCACGTCTACATGCACCACTCATCCCATGTCTGTACATTGCATGCATTTGCTACACCTGTGCCCACTATTACGTGCTATGGACACATACACTGTCATCAAACATGGCAATCTATGTGTCACACAGATAACACATGCAGCCATGGTATGTATATCATTGAGTGATGGCGCACATGACATTGCAGAGCAGATAATACTTGCACAGCAATGTTGTGTCCATGTACACATTGTGTTCCAGGGTGTAGCCAATCACTGAACAACTACACACATGCATCAAATACATGTATAATGTCATTAGATAGGGCTGTCTACACTTGCACTGCATGGTGTTGAGCAACACATGGTCTGCATGCTGACACGTGTGTGGTGACTGTTTGCCTTGTGATACTGTCACACATCACCCACTATTGTGTATGTGTTGGATTGCTGGTGTGTGTGTGTGTATGTGCTGTGGTGAGCAGTGTATTTCTGTGCATGTGTGCATGTGTGCATGTGTTCATGTGTGCATGTGTGCCAACATCATATACAGATTGTAAAGTGTGTTACCTGTCTTCCTTCCACAGGTGCTGAGTTAGGGGTGGCTGAATGCAGCAGGGAACCTGATGTCACCGCCACTAATAGTGGAGATGATGAGACATGTATTTTGGCACAGGAAGGTCTGACAGGGTCTGTCGTTGGTCCACCAATCGACAGTACACAGCGGTCAACCCCATCTATGCACACACTCATACTGCCAATACATCCCTCGTCACCAATGGCCTTAGCTGAGGGACAGCATACAGTTGGCATTGATCAGGAGAGTGTGGTACCTATGGCACGTGCATCCTCTCACAGCAGCCATAGCTGGATTACTGGAATGGTACCACATAGGTGGATGTCCAGGGGTTCTCAGCGAAGCACCACTGGTCATATTGCCCCTGGCAGATGTGCCCCAGAGGTATTACAACCTCCAGTATGTTCTGGGCCGTAATGCAGGCACAGGCACATATGGAATGGTACACCCAACAGCGACTAAGGGCACAGAGGGCCCATTACACTGCTATCAATGACAGCATCCGTGACCTTGCCAGTGCCATCCGGAATTACACCGAGGTCATTGATAACTGTTGGAGGGAGACATTAGATGTCCTCCACAATGTGTTAGCCATGAGCCAGGACCATGCGGGATGGATGAGAAGCTGACGCAGACACATGCCAGCAACAGCATCAGCTGGCAGTCGCGGACGGACCATGGACCAATGCTGGGGCTGGCCTGTCCATTGACCGTCCTACTAGACCACTTGCACGTGGCACTGGCCAGTCCCAGCAGGGACATGGGTGCAGTCATCATACCTCTGCCTCTGATAATAGCACCCAGTCAGGGTTGGTACCCGATACTGCCTGTAGCATCCCTGCTAGGCACAGGTACAATGTTTGTGGCCAGAGACAGTGATCTGTACGGCCTAGCAGGTACAGTCTGTGGCTGTCCCACAACCGCCCGTATATGGCAGTCACATAGTGGAGTTGTGTGCATGCAGACACACACACATTTACCATACAACTAGGGCTCACACATACACACACACATTACATCAACATTGGCCCATGCAGTACTGTTGTCCCTCACACACACACACACACACACACACACACACACACACACACACACACACACACACACACACACACACACACACACACACACACACACACACACACACACACACACACACACAGACATGCCAATTGGATGGGTCAATGTCAGGCTCTGGCAAACCTACAACACACCCTGTTCATATGATGACATCTGTGCCACCTCCTGTCATCTGTAACATCGATGCAGGAACAGGCTAACATGGTTCTGATGCACAGGGTGACATTATAGCAGTGTAGCAATAGTGAGAAGTTGCCAACAGGAAAGTGTAATGATATCCTTGTAGGTATATCTGAGCAGGCATTATGCATCACAGCTGTGATAGTCATTGCAGCATTGTTTACACCAGTGTTAGGTCTGAGTATGCATTGTCCACCCATGTGCCACTTGGCTAAAGTGTACAGTGTTGCCAGCATGTGTTAGTGAGTGGACAGTACGTGTGTGATGTGTGCATTACAAATTAGCAGGTGTACATCTGTGAACATGTTGTGTGCACACTGTCTGCATGTACGTGTATAGTGGACACATGGGATGTGCGACATACCCTGTTCTACACATTGTTAACATCTCATGGTATCTTTCAATGGCCAGTATGCATTCTACTACAAATATGTACTAACATGGGTACACATGTGTATATGACATGGGTTGGCACTATGCTGTGGGTGATACTGTTGATATATGTCAATGATCTGCAGTCTGGTAGTATACACCACCTCAACAGCATGACTATAACCAATCATTAGATGATGTCCTGACAAATGACTCACAATTGCAGGGAACTCGGTAACAGTTGGATCCTTCCAGTACTATACTATAACAGTAACCAGTGGTACTGACCGCCACACGTTCCTGGGACCACACCTCTGTGGCATATAGCCCTCTTAGGTACATGCAAACACACTAGGGATATGTCCATCCACATCTGGAAATGCATGCATTGGCCTACACTGCATTCCCTGGATGGGACACATATCCTACACAAGGGTAACATACAGACAGATACCTGTTGTCCAATACATACTGTAAAGCAGTAAGCCATCTATGGCATAGTCATCCACATTTACTATACATACTATCCCGACAGTACCACATAGGTGGTAGCCCTGAACATGTATGTTGGGTACCAATGTGTACAGACAGACACGTGTTATGTCATCTGTCCCTTGATATCCACACATCCATAGGTATTGTGTGGTCCCTCTGTGTTTCACATAACACATTAGGGGCCTGCATGCATATCCACAGGGCTGGTGTACACCTATAATGACTGTCCATTATTGCCAGTCATTGTTGTGTATGAACATGTCTGACATATACCCTGGCAATTACCCTCACTCACAGTACTCTATAGTATGTTTTATGGGTGTGTGTGGCAGAGATGTCCTTGGCCACGGATCACTACATTGGCCGGGCTTGACGCATACATACATATGTGACCTATGATCTGAGAAGAAGCGGCACAATCTGTCGAAGGTTACAAATGTATTCATGTAGTATGCAGGCTTCACACCTATGTACTGATTGAGGTCACATGTACACAAATGTATTTGACATGCAGATACCCGATGTGTGCAATGCACATACTGTTTGAAACATATGTCATACCGTAGTAAAAGCAAATCCCACACTGAATTGATCACCTGTGGCACACACACATACACTCAGCATTTGCAGGACTCAAACCCCTACCGATGTTGTGATACTAGAGAGATACGCATTAACACAGGGCACTACAAGCATTACTGGGGGGTTTCTGTTCTCCATGAATATTTGTTGGATGCTGACATCATCAGACTTTCCAAAGAGGGATGTACCTCTTTTAATGTGTTTTCCCAGTCTCCAAAAAGGCTACTCCTCTCAAAGGAAATCACACACATACACCCCCCACACACACACTTGTCGTTTGTAGGACTCAAACCCCTACTTAACTATGCTATGATACTAGAGAGATACGCATTAACATGGCACGCTATATGCATTACTGGGTGGTTTTTATTCTCCTTGAATATTTGTAGGATGCTGACATCATCAGACTTTCCAAAGAGGGATGTACCTCTTTTAATGTGCTTTCCCAGTCTCCAAAAAGGCTACTCCTCTCAAAGGTAATCTCACACACACACACACACTTGGCGTTTGCAGGACTCAAACCCCTACCTACCTATGTTATGATACTAGAGAGATACACATTAATACGGCACGCTATAAGCATTATTGGATGGTTTCTGTTCTCCATGAATATTTGTTGGATGCTGACATCATCAGACTTTCCAAAGAGGGATGTACCTCTTTTAATGTGTTTTCCCAGTCTCCAAAAAGGATACTCCTCTCAAAGGAAATAACACACATACTTGGCGTTTGCAGGACTCAAACCCCTACCTAACTATGTTATGATACTAGAGAAATACGCATTAACATGGCACCCTATAAGCATTACTGGGTGGTTTCTGTTCTCCATGAATATTTGTTGGATGCTGACATCATCAGACTTTCCAAAGAGGGATGTACCTCTTTTAATGTGTTTTCCCAGTCTCCAAAAAGGATACTCCTCTCAAAGAAAATCACACACATACTTGGCGTTTGCAGGACTCAAACCCCTATCTAACTATGTTATGATACTAGAGAAATATGCATTAACATGGCACCCTATAAGCATTACTGGGTGGTTTCTGTTCTCCATGAATATTTGTTGGATGCTGACATCATCAGACTTTCCAAAGAGGGATGTACCTCTTTTAATGTGTTTTCCCAGTCTCCAAAAAGGATACTCCTCTCAAAGAAAATCACACACATACTTGGCGTTTGCAGGACTCAAACCCCTGCCTAACTATGTTATGATACTAGAGAGATACACGCATTAACATGGCACGCTATAAGCATTACTGGGTGGTTTCTGTTTTCCATGAATATTTGTTGGATGCTGACATCATCAGACTTTCCAAAGAGGCATGTACCTCTTTTAATGTGTTTTCCCAGTCTCCAAAAAGGGTACTCCTCTCAAAGGAAATCACACACACACTTGGCGTTTGCAGGACTCAAACCCCTACCTATGTTATGATACTAGAGAGATACACAATAACACGGTGCACTATAAGCATTACCGGGTGGTTTTTGCTCTCCTTGAATATTTGTAGGATACTGACATCATCAGACTTTCCAAAGAGGGATGTACCTCTTTTAATGTGTTTTCCCAGTCTCCAAAAAGGCTACTCCTCTCAAAGGAAATCACACACATTTGGTGTTTGCAGGACTCAAACCCCTATCTAACTATGTTATGATACTAGAGAAATACGCATTAACATGGCACGCTATAAGCATTACTGGGTGGTTTCTGTTCTCCATGAATATTTGTTGGATGCTGACATCATCAGACTTTCCAAAGAGGGATGTACCTCTTTTAATGAGTTTTCCCAGTCTCCAAAAAGAATACTCCTCTCAAAGGAAATCACACACATACTTGGCGTTTGCAGGACTCAAACCCCTACCTAACTATGTTATGATACTAGAGAGATACGCATTAACACAGCACACTATAAGCATTACTGGGTGGTTTCTGTTCTCTTTGAATATTTGTAGGATGATGACATCATCAGACTTTCCAAAGAAGGATATACCTCTTTTAATGTTTTCCCAGTCTCCAAAAAGGCTACTCCTCTCAAAGGAAATCACACACACACACACACACACTCTTGGCATTTGCAGGACTCAAACCCCTACCTACGTTATGATACTAGAGAGATACACATTAACACAGCACGCTATATGCTTTATTGGGTGGTTTCTGTTCCCCTGGTATATTTGTAGGATGACATCATCGGACTGGACATGGCAGTGTGTGTACACATTTTTATGCAATCCCAGGAATGATCCATGTAGGTCAGCAGGTATCAACAGCTTGTACAGGACCCCATGAGTCTCACCTTGTGTGATCTATCTGTGGACACATTGACATCCCTTCATATGCAACACATATCTATGCACAGATTGTTGGTTTTGTGGATACGACATGTGTCTGTGATGTTGATGAAGAGCTGTTCAAAGTCTATGTAGAACATGTGTAGCTCTGTTCCGTGATGTATGTCCTGGGTGGCTGCCTTGCAGACCGTGTAGCATGCTTGGGAACCATGATCTGCACATGAACATACCACAGTTGGTAAGGTTGTGTGTTTGTCGATTTCCAATAGCTCTGTTTATGACTTCTGCCATGATGCACTCCATGGCCTTGCAGATCAGACTTTATAGGCTTACTGGACTATACTTCCCATGTGTGTTGTGTGTGGAGTGCCATATGTTGCTGTAACACATTCGACGGTTCCAGATCTTGTGGAGTGGGTGAGGCTCAACAAACTGTTCAGGTGCAGGGTCTGTTTGTTCTGTAGTGCATGCATGACACATATTGGGAAGCAATGTAATCCAATTGCTGCCACGCTTTTGGCTTTGGGGGAGCTGTTCAGCCATTCTACACATGATATCTCCTGGTATGATGTCAGGGACTATTGTCAGTGGGAGGTGGGTATGTATACATGGGTCTGTCTGACAGGATGTCGGCAATGTCAGTAAGGTACAGTTGTCCCTGACTCAGCACATATATGCGTATACATTACTATTTATTACATAGCTGAAGGACATGTCATGATTCTCAGTCTGGACTCCTTCTCTGCTACTCTTTACAAAACACTGACAAACCTGAGCACTAATCCCGGTTATACTCTTTTACACACTTAACACCCTACTGATCCTTTGTGATCAGGCTACAGAGTATGCCATCATAATACACTGGCATGTCCAGGGGTCGGTTTCATGTGTACTCTCCAGTCCAGCTAGTGAATATTATGGTTATGACACAATGTCACATCTACCTCATGTACACAGATAACCCTCTCCTCCTCACATCACACTCACATATATGTGGGAGATGTAACAATATTGACATACAGGACGCTGAGCTCTCTCGACCCATGACTGGCATGGTCTATCAGGTGGTGAGGGTGACCACACTCACCACATATCAGTCTCAAATACACCGATAGTGACAGCAAACAAACCACATTATCACACATACACATATTCAGAGGCTCTACATACACTCTGCCTAAGCAGCAGAGACCTTCAAAGCAGACACACATACAAATACTACCCCACTACAACGCCTGCATGTCACACAGTTCACAATGTTAGTGTGCCACACAGTCACTGCCCTTTGGGCTAAACAACACACCTGATACACTTGTTATAGGTGACACTTAATGTCAAACACACTGTCGTCCCACTCACCAGGCCAAACAGAGAACAGTCACTTTGAGCTGTCTCTCAGGTGCCAGGATCCGTCACATAACACATGCCCTCAGGTCACTCCAAAGCAAGTCCAGTACTGGCTCCATCACTGTCCATGCTGGTGCGTACAACCTCAGATGTTCCTCCCTGGACCACATGACATGAAACATAGAGGAACTCTGTGATCATGTAGCCCAGCCCAGTATTACCCTGACCTTATCTAGCATCTTACACTCACCAAGTATGATGTCACAGTATACCAACAAACTGATCACGTTTAACAGTTGGCTAACATATTGGAGTTATTCAAAGGGGATACAGTGTCTGTCACCCTGGGGTGACATGCTCGACATGCCACGTAGCTTCCCTATGGACAGCTTGCACTTGTCACCCTTGGACTTTTGAATACTGGCTAGGGCACTTGCTGCCACCATACTGCCCTATTTAAGTGGGGATCAAAGGACAGAACCACCTCCATAGACATAACAGAGTACACGACACTGAGGGTAATGCTGCTCAACACCAGATGTATTACCTTCAAATTGCGCCCACTCAGGAATCTCCTCAGTATGGAGGATAGCAATATCCATGCATTAACAGACACATGGTTCAGGCTCCCACATACACACCAGCACTACCAGGTTGTATTTCGTACCATGCTTTCTGACCACATAACTCAGAATGGCCAACACAAATGGGGGAGTATCCATATACATCACAGATACACATACCTCTGGGTTGGTAGCACTGCACAATGCATCACAGACCATACATATGCACCTAACATTGTGCAAATCTGCCTTTTGGTTTGTTGCCTGCTACAGACCACACTCCCCAACTCAGCAACCTCACTCAGCTTTCCTGGGAATATTGGACAATATGAAGGTCTCCCCAAACACCATTATATTGGGTGACGTCAAATACCCACACGTTGACTGTGGATAGTACTCAGGCCCCAACACTTTCGCCCAACAGTTGCTATTATTTCTAAACTCATATGCTATGGCAAAACTGGTCACCACACCCACAAGAGGGGACAACATATTGGACAAGATCATAACCGACATGGGGACTGTATGTTCCACACCTGTGATATACCCCTCATTGGTAAGGGCAGAACATACTTTATTTCACTGGACATCCATATCCCGTCCCCACACCCATCCTGGGTAATCTTGGTGAACTTCCCCAAAGCAAACGTCACACTCCTCCAAACCACGGTGGTATCCTTCAGAGACCCTGGGTCAGTGATAAGTATGGCTCAGACTGCTGAATCCTTTACATACACATTCTATGGACACCTAGTGGACCGCATGGATCGTTACATCCAAAATAACAACTGGACTCACTCCTCCAATGGCAGTGGACCTGTCTGGTAGACCCCAGCCATTAATACGCTTTACAACAAATGGAGGAAGCTACTACATGATAGAGCACAATCCCAGACAGGAAAGGCATCTGTGATCTGTACTAGCAGACTACTACAATCACTTGGGTATTTATGTCAGGCACACTTCTAATGGAAAATTGCAGCAGACACGTCGGACACTCACAAGGCCTTCTTCAGTTAATTCAGGTACCTGGCTGGACACTCACTGATATGCTGTGTGTTACTGCATACTGACTAAACATACCCTGAACCCACTGACATTGCCATCATCCTGGCAAACAGGTTCAGTGCAGATGTGCCCCCCCCATCCCCCCTAAGGTGGTACTGTCCATACCAACAGAGTGTAACCTCCCAGATATCATGAGTAAACAGGTGAGTGCTACCTTCCCCACAGCGGACAACACAGAATCAATGGGACCAGACGGTGTCCCGGCCTGTGTCGTACACAACCTTCATAACAGACGTAACACACGTCACTGTTCGATATGAGAGTTACTGCAGGATATGTACCCATGGAATGGTGTACAGCGATAGTGGTCCCACTCCATTGAATACTGCCACAAAAGACCACAGACAATATCGGCCTAAAAGGCTAACTAGTCTGTTCTGCAAAGCTATGGAGTGTATTGTAATGGGACTCATGCACATAGACATGGGAAACCTACAGACACTGGGTCCTACACATTACAGCATTGTTGTGGGCAGATCTTGCCTGTTGGACTTGTTCATATTCTTTCTACAGTTACCAGGTCCATCAGTGTTGTGACGGTTGTCCATACATCCTGCCTGGACCTTGCACAACCCTTCCACACAATACCCCACTCGGCCATTATGCATAGGCTCACCAGCATCAATATCGACACATATCTGACACGATGGATTGCTACCTGGATCAGGGATAGCACCCACATGCTCAGTGTTGCAGGTGCCATGTCTGACTATACACCAGTTACACATGGCATCCCACAGGGCTCAGTCTTGGGACCTCTCTTGTTCAGTATATATTTGTGTGATGTACAGGCTATCACAGGAGGGATATGGCTGTCCATGTTCACAGATGACTGCAAACTGGGTGCCATAATCAGCTCTCCTGCTGGCACATGCATACTCATACAGGGTCTCACAGAGATAGGTTGACTGGTGCCTGAGCCATGGCCCACGGCTACATGCCATTAGTTGCATAGTCATCCCCTTTGAGGATGACAAGATGCCCACACATTACCACATAGGTTGTAATCCATTACATACAGTAGTAGCTGTTACGGGTTTGGGGACATGACCTGTTCGTACTCTCGCCTTTGACAATCCTATTGCCATAGTGGTTAGACAGTACATCTACATAGCCCACCATATCCCACATGGTTTCACATGTTGATCACGTGTGGTCATTGTGCCCCTATACTCTTCACGACCATGCTTGGTTACTATGCCACATTTGGGATGTACCTTACCTGACACCTGCAGCAACTGTAATGGCCACAAATGTTACTCTTCAAGCAGATGTAGGGACTCACACAGATGCCCTGCACAGTTCCAATACAGTAACTCTAGCTTTACTTAGTCACTTACCACCTACACGGATGTGTTGTGTGCCTGTAGTTGAAGGCAATATCTGACCCAGACTAACTGGACATGCTCCACCTCGGAATATCCGACTCCATTGGTGCTACACACTCCAGGGACATATACCTCAGCACTGATGTTAAAAGGACATGCTGGGGGGACAGATTATTATCAGAAAGCCTCCAGTCACTCCGGAGTGTAGTCCCGGTTTTGCATAGGCATAACCACCCACTGACCACCTACAGGTGACATCTTGACAAGTGGATGGGTGATCACATGTTTACCCATGGGATATCTTCTGGGTCCCTGCTAGACAGAGGCACAATACACTGAACATAAATGGGCTATCTTGTGTGACCTACTATTCACAGGCATAGTATTCTGATTTGACTGGGTTGCAGAAGCCAAACACACTCTGGCTATGCTTGTACATGCCCTAGGGCAGATAGCCTAGTATCAACCTCTGAACCTATGATAATTTACATGATGCACAATGTTTATTGCTAATACTGTTTGCAGGTTTTTATCATCTTTGCTTTCACACTTTATATGAACCGCTTAGGTATCTGCAGAACATATTTGCTTATGGGAGGGTTCCACTATATTATATACATGTCTGTTGTTATATAAGTGTGTGCACAGGGCAGATTGCTGTGTAGTGAGAGGTTCCTGGGTTAACATATGCAACTGCCTGCTATGTGTGGCCCAATGCTGTACTCCAACATGGCCTAAGTGTGTGAGCATGCCCAGTTCAGACTGTCAGTGTTCTGTTGCCTGACATTTGTCTCATGTATTCAAGTGTGTGAGCATGCCCAGTGTGACCTTTCAGTATGTTGCTGTCTGAGGTCCACTACATTTGTTGATGTACGTCTACATGTCCAATATTAACATTTGTACTGTGTGTGTTGAAAGTCAGGTTCTATTCTTACTGCAGGACTCACCTTTGTGTCATAACTCGACAGGGATTATGCTGTGCCTGCAGGGTTTCTGTGAAATACTTTGCATAGACACAGTTCCCAGGGCTGGGTCCAACACCCCTGAACTTACTCTTCTAAACTTTTATCATATTCAGGGTACTTGGACTGATACAACTTATTGCATTATACTTCCATACCCCTATACTTCAAATAATATTAACCTTAAACAAAAGCATTCCTACAAAATAGTGAATAAATTCCTGAAACTCATCTCCAAACTAAGACAAAACTTACTAAGACATGGGGACATACACCCTAACCCTGGTCCTGCCAATATTCTCCAAAACTCATCCCTTTCCAAGGACCACTTAGCCTATCCCTTAATGGCTCGCCCTACAAATTCCCTTTTCACCTGCCATCTGAACATTAGAAGTATTAACAATAAGGTACATGAACTTCATGCAGTCATGGCTGACCTCTCCCCTGATATCTTGTGCCTAACTGAAACTTGGTTAAAACCGACCACATTGGACAATGAAATACTTATCCCTGGGTATAACATACATAGGAGAGACCGAATCTCTAGAAAAGGAGGTGGGGTAGCCATTCTCTATAAATCTGATCTAATTGCCTCTATCGATGTCACTCAACCACCTCAGATTAACAATGCGGAGATCCTTATTTCCAGGCTACAAATCAACATAACTAAATTTATCTATATAATCTGTGTGTATATTCCCCCAGGTAAGAACATAGATACTCTTGAAGCTACCCTGCACTGGCTATCGAGTCACTTCCCTCAAGAAACCATAGTTCTTGGGGACTTTAATATAGACTGGACTTCCTGCTCCTCTCAAGCCCCTTCCACTCAAATAAACCTGTACTCCTTCACTCAAATGATTAACACTCCTACCAGGATAGACAAATCTAACCAAAAAGAGAGTATACTGGATTGGATGCTTATTAATAGTGATCCCAACCAATATACTTCTGGCACCCTCCCAGATAGCCTTAGTGATCACCATCTCACTTACATAATTAAGCACAAAATTACTATCCCAAAGAACTCCACACTAAGATCTGTCAGAAATAAAAAAAAATTCGACCCCACCAAATTTCAACTAGAACTAAATTCCTGTAACTGGACAATACTCAAATATCTACCATTAGATGAAGCAGTTCAGTATTTCAACACAAAATTCCTGGAGATTCTTAACTATCATGCCCCCATTTGCTCAAAAATAACTAAGTCAGGGGATGTCCCTTGGCTCTCTAAAGAAACCAGGTAGAAAATGCATCTCAGAAATAAGGCATGGTCTGTTTGGCGTACCACTAAAATTCCTCTTGATCATACTACCTATAGACAACTTAGGAATGAAACCAAAAGACTAATTATAATTGATAAAAGACATTACTATTGGAAACTGCAAACTGAACATCAAAACTGTCCACAAAAATTCTGGGCCGGGTTAAATAATCTTCTTCACCCTGGTCGCTCTACCACCCCTGTCCCTGCCACACTCATAGACAAACCATCGAACTTTGTCTCTAATAGCTTTAATTGCTTCTTCACGGAGACAATTCAAACCCTCTCCAATCAACTGCCACGTAACTCTCATATCCCTGATACTCCCACCAATAAAAATACTCCCCCATTTACCTTTCAGCCTGTAGCAACATCATTCATTTGTAAATTAATCAAAAAACTTAAACCCACCACTCTGTCAGCTGATCAACTTCCAGCTGAATATCTACAAAAAGCAGCTGAAGCGATCGCCTTCCCAGTGTCAATACTCGTTAATCGCACCCTTACAGAGGCCAAAATCCCTGACATCTGGAAGGTATCCTATGTAATTCCTCTCCATAAAGGAGGCACTTCCACAGACCTCTCCAATTACAGGCCCATCTCTATACTCTCCCCCCATCTAAAATAATGGAAAAATGTGTGCAAAACAGGTTATGGAACACCTACTTGCCAATCACCTACTGGCTGATACTCAGCATGGTTTCAGACCTCTCCATAGTACCACCTCTGCCCTTCTTGCCTTCTCCAATACCATCAACACCCACCGCAATAACAATATTATCTCCTCAGCAGTATTCTTGGATCTGTCCAAAGCCTTTGATATGGTGGACCACAAGCTACTAATTGATACTCTACACTCATTTGGTCTAGATACTACTTCTATTCAATGGTTTAGTTCCTATCTAAATGGTAGAAAACAAGCAGTACAATGGCAGAATAAACTATCTAACTTACTTCCCAATACTCTGGGAGTCCCTCAAGGATCAATTTTAGGACCACTACTTTTCTCGATTTTCATTAATGATCTACACACAGTTGTATCAAATGCCAGTTGCATTCAATACGCTGACGATTCTACGCTGATTTGCACTGGTACAACCCCTATAGAGCTACAAATTATGACCCAAACCACTTTCAGTAAAATAGAAAACTGGCTCTCTAGTAAGCCTGATACTTAATCCAAAAAAAACTAAAATGTTGCTGTTTTCACCGACACAAAGGTCAAGCCCCTTTAAATTTACGATCCAAGCAAAGGACAGGACTATTATCTCTCTGGATCCCTCGACAAAATTATTAGGGGTAACTATAGACAATAACCTAAAATTCGACACTCATGTAAACTTAATGATTAAATCCATCAATAAAAAACTAGGCTCGCTATATAGAATAAATAGATTCCTGACCCCCCAAGCTAAATCTGCCATTGCCCAAACCCATCTTCTCTCCACACTCTTGTACTCATCTCCCTTACTACAGAATATTAATAAAACAGTCATGAACAAACTCACCATTTGCTTTAATCATATCGCTAGGTTTGTTACCGGATTACCATACAGAACCCATCACTGCACCAATTTAACCCAGCTTAACTGGCTTGAGTTACCAAAACATATTTCGTATAACCTTCTAGTCCTTGCCCACAAAATAATTTATAACCCTGACTACCCTCCCTCACTCAAAAAACTTATCTCCCTTTGCAATAACCCTCGAACACTGAGGTCATCCTGCCGCCTCCTCATCCAAACTTGTAAAACTAATAACACGGCCGGAGATTCTCTTCTTACCAACTCAGTAGGGAGAATCTGGAACAAACTTCCTCCTGATATTACCTCACTCTCCTCCTTAAGTCTATTTAAGACCAAACTAAAACTACATCTACGATCAACACGTACCTGCTACTGTCTTAATCCGGGCTAGCTATCTCTCTCCACTTACATTGTTTCCCAGACTTGGGGCTTCAAGTATATCTACTGAATCATAGTATGAATATATTATAATTACTAACCTTACTTTGATTTGATTTTAGAAAACTAAACCTTACCTGTATTACTTAACTAATATTTGTTTTTTCTGTGACTTGGTGTATTGTTTTGTCTGGAGCTTTTCTCCCCGGGCCTCCGCTGAAAATGGACATGTATCCAGTCGGATCCTCCCGGTTAACAAATGTAAAATAAAAATAAAAATAAAATAAAATAGACTTATCAATATTTCTTCATACAGGCTAACTACTGTCATGGTTTAGTGGTTCAGTACTATGACTATTGTGCACAGTATCCTCGGTTCGAGGCCCATTGCCGCTTATATTTTCATACTGAGCAGACCAGACTGCTTAGGGGCCAGTAGAACAAATATGAGCATGTTGACTTTTGTTCAGCTATGCCCTACCTAGACCCAGCTTGTCCAACATTGCTCAATATTAACCATCATTGCTGGACATTGGCCAATATTACTCTACATTGACCACATTTGTAGTAGTTGGTGTGTGCGATTTTGTTTACATTGACTTCATGATGGTAAATGCTGTTTAGCAGTGCTTTATATTGCTTAACACATGGCAATCATGCCTCAGGTGTTGATGCAGGGCTGCCTATGTCGGATGCATATACTACACTCCCTATACATGTTTGAAAGCAGGTAGTGTCAATGTAGGCATCCCTTTTACTATATGTGCGGGTCAGAGAGAGGTATCATTTCCAGAGTTCCTACTGAGCCAGTGTATGTGCTATGCGTTGCCTCTTTGCCAAGGCCAAAGCATACTGGGCATGCCTCCTTCTGCCTACTGGGGCAGGCTCAGGTTGTTCCACATCCGAGTCACGTCTGCCTGTGATGGCCTTGGCAATGGTGGGGGGCTGTTTGGCCCAGGCCTATGCTGGTCCTGCTGCAGCTGTTTTCACAGGATCATATTATGTAGCATAGCACATACCATGACAATTTGGGTACATGTAGTTGGTGAGTACTGCAAGGCTCCACCAGATGTGTCCAGGCACTGGAACCATGACTTGAGCAGCCCAAACACACGCTCAATTACATTTTGTGTTTGTGCGTGTGCCTCATTATGGCGTTCCTGTTCAGGTGTGTGTGCATTTCTGATGGGTGTCATCAGCCACGACTCCAGTGCACAGCCAGCATCCCCCACTAGATGACCATGTGGGATGTCCCCATTGGCAAATGTCTGGTACAGCTGCATCAGATGCCAGATATGGGAATCATGGTAGCTTCCAGGGAAGCCAGCACACACATTCAGTATTATGCCCTGGGCATCACACACGACCTGGCAGTTGATGGAGGGGAAGCCCTTGCGGTTGAAGTAGACCCTACCCTACTCACCGGCTGGTGCTTTGATGCGTATGTGCGTGCAGTCTATTGCACCCACTACTTCAGGGTATTCCGCTATTTGCTGGAAGAGACGCATATTGCTGGCCAATACCTCATGGGAATTGGGGAAATATACATGATCACCAACATGTGCTGACATGGCATTCAGGAACTGGTGCAGTACCCTGGATGCTGATGCCTGTGATATTCCCATCATATCACCAGTTGGTCTCTGGAAGGTACCTATTGCTAAAATTCTTAGGCCAACACATACCTTAGTTTCCACTGGGATGGGTTCCCCTCTGTTGGTTCTGTGTGTGAGGCGTGGCCTGCACAGCTCAACAATTTGCTGCAAGAGATCTCTGTCCACTCTATAGCGCTCCACTATCTCCAGCTCATGTAACTCCTGGTAGGTAACCCTGGGCCTGTACACTCTTCTCCGTCTCCTCACTGTATGTTGGCCAGCAGCATTTGCATTATCACCACCCTCAGTATGTTGCATATGTCGCCTTATAACAGCAATGGCAGCCCCTAACATTTTTTTGTCTCAGTGAAGCCTTTTCAGTTTTCACTTCTATTAGCTTACTGCAGTGTTGCAGTGTCTCTTGAGAGAAACATAATGGACTGTTGTTTGCAGAGTTTTAAGTGCGGGGCTGGGCTGGGCTAGTGTTCTCCCTGGGTAATTGCCTGATTATGATTGTTTTCACCTGCTAGCTCTGCTAGTACTCCCTGGTAACTTCCACTATTTGGTGTGCTTCCTATTTCCTTACTGTTTCCTCGGGAGGGGGGGTGCCGCAAACACGCGCCCAGCAACTAACACGCACGCACACATGCTTACACAGACTAAAGCTTGCTTATTCTTCATAAAACGCGCGCACACCGGCGCAAATGTGTTTACAACTGTTTACACAGCCTTACATATGCTTACTCAAGCCTACACGCGCGCATACTGTCTTACTCAGGTTTACTGGCGCTCGCATGCACGCTCAGCAAGAAACTTTGGTATTATCCACGGCATACACCTTTGATTTCTTGTCTTTACCTGGCCTACCTGTTGACACACCTCTTTCACTATTATGTAAATGTAAGCTGACACATGACACTCTGCTCCAATGAGCTTCACTCCTTTCATACATACCCCCCCTCGTGATGTCACCTATCTTTTACTCTGTTACTCCCCTTATCCTACTCCTACACTCCACTGACTTTGCTCTTTTGCTATGTAAACTGGCGATTCACTATCCTAACTCTCATTTGCATAGGACTGCCTACTAATGCTTAGTTACATCTCTTAGACTGAGCTTCCCCCCTTAGCAACCTCTACTCGGTGGCCATGTTGTCTTCAGCCTGCCATTCCCTTGCATTGTAAATTCATTTTAGCTATAAAATCCATATTTGTGGATCTTAATTATTAATTTTCTGCTTTTTAGGGCACAGCGCGCTGCGCTATGGTTAAACCCCGGAGATCGGGATAAAAAAAAAAAGTTATTTTATTTTTAATTTGCATCACTTCCCGTTGACAATGGCTGCATTTTTGGCCATTGGCATGCTTCCTCCTGTGAATGTATGCTTTTTTTCCAGCTGACATGGCTCCGTTTTGCTAATTGCAGAACCATACTCAGTTATCAACTGAGTACATTTCTGCAAATAACACTACTCCTACTCGGACAGGTTCAGGTTTCCTGGATCGCAAATTTACCTCATTTGCATAGCTTTCACCTGCAATTGAGGTAATTTGCATATCCCAGCCCTGTCCGTGTAGGACTAGTTTGGAGAGCTCAGTTGCACGCCCCTACCAGCTGTTCCTGGATCGCTCGGCAGACATCTTGGCTGCATGGAGTCGTACTCTACTCTAAGACTCCGTGCAAGCCTTCGTGAATTTGGCCCAACATCTTTCCCACCAGGCCATAATGATATTGGCATACAGTGGAACACAGGCAGAGCCCATGGCCACTCCCTGGTTCTGCTGGAAATAGTGCCCTTCAAACTGAATGAAGTTATATCTTAACACTCTATCCATCAGCTGGCAATAGGTGTTAATAACATCTTGGTTGAGTTCCATCACTTCATGTAAAAATTCACCAAACCGTTCCATGTTGACACAAGACCATATAATAGTCACTGAATATAATTATATGACCACTGAATTTCCTAAGCTCTCAGTGATTTTCGGTATACCGAAGATCCATAAGGATCTTAATAATCCCCCCTATGCCCAATTGTTGATTCTGGTTGGTCTAAAACTAGCTACATAGCAAAATTCCTTAATAACAAGTTAAAAAAAATTGTGTTTCAAAAATTCCTTACATTTGTAAGGATTCTTGGCACTTTTTGTCAATGTGTAACAGTTTAAAACCTATATATGATGAAATTTCCATTACCATAGATGTGAAAAATGTGTTCAGTTGTAGACCCCATCAAATTGGCATGGAATGGTTTGTTGAATTTTTACATGAAGTGATGGAACTCAACCTGATGGATATAGTGTTAAGATATAACTTCATTCAGTTTGAAGGGCACTATTTCCAGCAGAACCAGGGAGTGGCCATGGGCTTTGCCTGTGGTCCACTGTATGCCAATATCATTATGGCCTGGTGGGAAAGATGTTTTCTTTTTACTAGCAGATTTCATACCTATAGCTCTATGTATGCCCGCTTTTTGGACGATTTGTTCATTTGCTTGAAGGGACTCCCTGAGGAAATAAGTTAATTCATAGAATATATCAATCAGATGACTGACTTTTTGAAATTCACTTATGCAGTGGGTACAAACTGTATAGTGTATTTGGGTGTTGAATTATCCAAGATGGAAGGTGGGGGAATTAAATCTAAAATATATAGAAAGTCCACATTTTCTTACTGTTATTTATACTACATTAGTAGTCATCCACCACATGTTAAATGTGGTATTAAGGGGCAACTTGTAAGAGCAGCACAAATGGTTTCTGAATTTAATGAATTTTTTGAGTGAATGCAATGTAATGGTGCAGATGTTTTTGGATAGGGGGTATACCTTACCTTTGATTCATAGTATAAGGGATGAAGTTATAAGGAAGCAAAAAAACTGGATTTTATGTACCTCTAACACAAGGGCCATGTTTAATATCATCCCCCTCCTATTCAACCTGGTACACAGGTAGAATCATCACATGAGTTTATCACCAGTAGTAGTCTAGCAATATATGAATCTAGTCATGGCAAAGAAAGGAGTTTAACTTTTACTAATGACACTTCTTTTTGTCCTTTTGTTACTACATTCTAAGACAGCCATATGGTAACTGATATTTTAAACAAAAATTGGAGTATCATAAAAGGGGACTTAGATATGCTGGACACTTTTGGACCAACCCCTAAGGTAGTATATCAAAGGGGTAGTAATATAAAAAATATTTTGGAAGGAAATGCATTGACACCAGGACACTGACCTGTCAGATGGCACCATGTGGTATGTGCCATCAATGCCAACATATTTTTATTGGGTCCAGCTTTAAGGTAGTGGACAACTCCATAAAAATAAAGAGCAAATATAGCTGCTATTCTCAGGCAGTGATTTATATTGCCTATGTACACAATGCAATGGATACTATGTGGGCAAAACACAATGTAAATTGTCACAAAGAATTTATGAGCATTTTTATGAAATAGCACAACACAAGGAAACCAATGCCTCATACAGACACTTAAAGGTATTTCCACAACACACTTTTAAATTTGCGGTATTACAGCAGATACAAAGTGAAGCTTCTGGGGAACCATGGAAGCTATATTTAGGAGATAAAGAGGTATGGTGGCAGATTTATCTGAATGCTAGCTGTCCACCAGGATTAAATGACATGGTGTCTGTTTCTAGTTTGCTTAAATTAAAAGCCTGAGATAGATAGAATTACATTCTTTATCACTAGAAACATGGTGTAATGTATAAATTCAAATGGTAGATGGATGTAATGCAACATTAATAGTGCTGTGAATGTGTCTTTAAGGAACATGTATTTTTTAAACTTGTAGGTTCCTGAATTTTTAAATGAATCATGTGGCGGTGTTTACTTGATGTCATTGGCTGCTGGTAGTTATGACAGTGGTATAAATGGCTGGGCATGTTTGTAAAATAGTGTCTGAAGAAGTTTGGTGATTTTAAACCTGACAAAAGTACTACCAATAAACAGTATTTTACTGGATTTTGCACCTGTATTTCTCACCCTTTGCTGCTAATATTTCCTCTTCTGGTTGACGAAATTTTGCTTTCCCCCACTGACCTACACACCCTTACTCAAAATTCCTTCAACTCTATCGAAAACTGGCTCATAAATAAACATCCTAAATCCCGCAAAAAACAAGTTTATTTCATTCATCCCTAAATCTCTCAGACATCCTAAACCTACCTCCTCTATTACCTCACTAAACAACACAGTCTAAATGTGGAAACTCACACTAAACTTCTTGAAGTCACCATCAATGATCAACTCAGATTTGACCTACATGTCCACCACTGCATAAAGAAAACATACAAAAAACTTGGCCTGTTTTACAGAAATAAACAATTTTTCTCAGAAGACTCTAGACTCTCTCTTGTCTATGCCTACCTTCTCCATAGCCTTCTCTACAGCTCACAGATATTAACTAACCCCAAATCCTCCCTACTAACTAAACTTGAATCCACTTATAACAAAGTAGCTTAGTTTGCAGCAAACTTGACCTCAAACTCGCATCACTGTCACTCATTCAAACTGCTAATCTGGCTTGAGTTGCCCACCAACTACTCCTTTCTCAGCTTCTTACAATTCACTCAACAAACTATCCACCTATCCAGCCATCTCATCACTCATCTCTCTTTATATACCCTCTAAAACCCTTAGGAGCTCTAACCAAAAACTTTTGGAAATATATAAGCCCAAAAGATCAGTAGGCCAAAATCTATATAGTTACACTCCAGCCCTAGCATGGAACAAACTACCCATGCCCATTAGAGATAAAAATCATGCACAATAATTCAAAAAAGCACTAAAAAACTACCTGCTAAATGCCTGGACATGTTACTGTAAAAACCTCAGTATAAACTTTCCTCCCTAAACAAATTCCCTCTCTCCTCCTCTCTTCAGACCTCTCCTACTGCTACCTTTTACCACTCTTCAACTGGCTCTCTCACCCCTACTCAATCACGACCTAACCTGAATTCTGACTCTTCCCCCATATTGACCTTGAGAATTTTATCTTACCAACTTGTTTACTACACTCTATATTACTGCCCCTGTTTCCCCAAAGATTGTTATCCTTTATTTCTCTCTTTTTTGTGCACATTTACCTCAGTCTTTTACATCAGTGTAACCATTTGAGTGATCCACTCTACTTTTTTAATATTGTTGTCATTAATACTATTTTTGTAACATTTATTGTATACATCTGTGGAGCTTTTTCTCCCCAGGCCTCCGATGAAAAAGGGCTCCTGCTCGGTCGGACTATCCCAGTCAACAAATGTCAAATAAATAAATTCTATTTTTCATACCTGGGAAGGGAGTAGATATAACAATCAGTGTCAGTGGGAACACAGGATGTAGCATACACTTTAACATGGGTAACCTAATTTTAGATTATGTATTGTTTGTGGGTGCAGCTGTCAATTTATGAGCAACTGCCCTTCTCGGGGAAGGGCAAACTTCATTTGCTGAAAATGTAAATAGGTTTGTGTTTGTTCTAAGTTAAAAGGGGGTGCAGGTTCTTTAAATGCATTTAATTTTTGTTTCCATTGAAGCAAAAAGTTGTGAAAATTTGTGAGAGTTTCATATGGAGATGGGAAGCAACTGTTTAAAGGATTAGCATGCCAAACTGTGTGTGCATGTAAGCCAAAAGTTGGAAATACATTTTTGAAAGAACTCTCATGTTTAACAGGTGGAAGTAATGGTTTTCTAGAATAATAGTGACCTTGTTCACATTATTATGGAATATAAATGGCCTTACAGATATAGACAAAAAGCACAGAGTAATAAATTATATCAAGAAATGTAGGTTACAAAGAGAACTGTTGCAGAAGACATTTGGATAGACACAAGCATGTGAATTTGACAAAGAAAGGATTTCAGGAAGGACATTCAGACAAAATATCCAGGAAAAGGAAAAGTGGGGTAATAATAATACTGATTGTTAGAGTTTCTCCCATAGTGACAGAAGGAGAAAGAGGCTATTGGCAAGAGAGGGGAGATTATGCTGGCAATATAGAGGTTATGATTACTCATTATATATAGGGAATGAAACTTGTTTCTGGAGGCCTAGAAGAGAAAAAGTAACAAAAGGGGGTAAATTCCTGAAGAAATATATAAGAATATTTAATGTGGAAAATGTGAGTTCAGTACTAGAAAATTAGATAGTATTTGCATATTACGCCCCAAGGTACAATAACTGGGTTAAACTGGATAGAATTCATATTTCACAGGAGCATATCTATTTAATTGAAAATTTTGACACATGAAATAGCTATTTCAGATCACACACCAAGAAAAATAAGATAAAGGTGCAGGGTAATGAAGTAAAAATGGGAAACTGGCACTTTCTTAAATACTTAAGAAGAGAAGCATTTAAAAAAAGGGTATTGGAAATCATGAGTTTTTAGGAAACTAACATTTCTTCACAAGCGATACAGGGCTGTTGCCAAACTTACAGATCCTTTGACAAGAAAATAATCAGAGATCCTACAGAGGTATTAGACAAATTTGGGAAATTTTAAGAACATTTGTATAAAGCAGAGGAATGTGGAAACTAAAAAAAGGCATAAATGAAAATATTTATGGAAGACTTAATTATGTCAAGGTTATAGGAAGAGGAGTTTCAACAACTAATATCTAAGATAGGAAGAAATAAGATAAAAATGATGAATCAACAGGGACGTCACCAGGAACAGATAATAGTCTTGTGTAAGTTTGGAAGCTAGGCGCAAAGAAAGTAATAAAGATCTGAAAGGCTTTGGGTAACAGTACACCACCAGCAACTTTGAAAAAAGCTGTGGTGGTTGTATTCCCCAAGGAAAGTAAAGACTTATCAAACGCAGTTTCATACAGACCCACTTCAACTTTAAATCATGATTAGAAAATGTTTATATCTGTGTTAGCTAAAAGAATAGCAAAGGTGTTGCCAAAATTGATAGAAATGTATCAGTGTGGTTTTGTGGAGGGAAGGCAAAAAATTGACAACATTAATAGAACATTGATGTTCCAGAGAGAAGCAGAATATAAGAAAATACCACTGTTGTTGGTGGATCTTGACGCAGAGAAACCATTCAACAAAAAAATCTGGGATTTTTATGAGTAGGGCAATGGAAGCATTTGCATTCCCAAGTACAATAAGATTAATTAGGAGGATATATGAAGGATCAGAGGCAAGAATTAAAGTGGTAGGGTTCTCTTCTGATAAGTTGTGTTTGAAAGGAGAAACAAGGCAAGGATGCCCTCTTCATCCGTTGCTACTTGCTTTATATTTAGAGCTACTGGCAAAGAAAATAAGCAAATCAGAAATGCAGGAGATAATTGGTATGGTTATCAAGAAAAGTTGGCTTTATTTGCAGATATTATCTCAGTACTGCAGAACATTTTCAGACAGCTTCAAGTCTTTTTGGGATATAAAATTAATGAAGACAAAACAAAGTATACAGCCGTAAATTATGCATCCATACACAAACTGGTTCGGCAATACTCATATTTATAGGGACACAATAAGATGAAGTACTTAGGAGTATTGATTAAACAGGATTCTATTATGGCAGCTAAGGATATGTGGAAAGAGACTAAAAAGATGATAAAAACTGAGAAACTGGATGCTCTTGTTTAAGAATATTGATAGTAAGATAGAAGTAGTGAAATGTTTTAGTCCCTTTAATTTTATATACGGGTTAGGCATGTTTTTATCAACTGGAGAAGTAGTAGCGGACAATAATGAGTTGAAGGAATTTATCTGAGAGAGGAAGAGTTAAGTGGGATACACTGATCCTTCCAACAGAAAAGTATGTTTTAATGTTATCTGATTTGAAGGGATATTTTAGAGCTATACAGTTAAGGCTAATATACACATCACATGCTGAAGGTTATAATTCAAAATAGAAAAGGATGATGATAAAGCCGGGGGTAGTGGGGAGTTCAAAACATAATAGGAGAGTTGGGTTTTGGATGCAGCTCCTTAAAGAGAACCACCACCAACATACTGAATATTATACTTGTAGAATAGCAAAAGTATTCTAAGAACTAAGCCAACATGAGAATGGAAAAAGGAGATTTTTGCCAATAGGGATTATTGCAAGTAGGAGTACAGAAGATGGGCAAGAGGGGGCTGGATTAATGGAGAAAACTGGAAAAGGAACTATGCTACTGGGAGCAAATAACTAGACAGGAAAGTTAATAGAGTGGGATGAGGCCAAGATGATGTTTGGACTGCAGGCTAGAGACTCTGCCTTCCCTATCAGGAACTGAGAGAGTATAGACAAAGAGAAAGGGATAGGTGAATCTTAAGTGAAAGACCTGCTCTGGTGGGGGTTTTAGTCAAATCTAGGAGAGAAGCTGCTGTTTAAAAATGGATAATTAGTAGGGCATATACAATACTGAATGACAATTATAGAAATCAATCAAAGGAGGTTAAAAAAGATTGGGAAGAGAGACTGGAAAGGCACTTTACAAGAGAACAATGGAAAAATATAACTATGTTTTACAAGTATGCAACCAAGTCCAGTAGGTTTATGATCTTTGCTTGGTAGTGTTTGCATAGGTACTTTTACACCTCACATACACTTCAAAGAATTTTTCCTTGGATAGACAGCAAATGTTGGAGGTGTGATAGGGAAGAAAGTGATAACTGGGAACATGTTTTTGTGAGTGTAATGAGTCGGCAGATTTCAAAAATTCCCTATAGAGTACTCTGTCAGAAATACTGGGTGAGCAAATGGCTATAACTTAGGATATGATTTTTTGGAGCTGGGGCACAGTATCTGAATTGCCTACACAGAGGCAGAAATCTTGAGAAAAAGCCTTAAAGTACAAAAAGCAATAGACCATTTCTGATGGGTGTGTGCTAACAGCTAAGTTACTGTAGTGGGAGAGAGAGCATGCTGAGGACCTCCTAAAAACAGAACAACTTTGTGTATGTGTCAGGAAAGTGGGGCTGACCAGTTTCCAAATTACCCCTGTTCATATGGCTACCTAGATGCATTTTCTCGTATGACAATTTAATAAAATTACTTAAAAAAATCACTTAAGATATAGGCATATATACATTAATAGAAAACAAACCATACTAACATGTTTGCACTTTAAGTCTTGTTCTCAAGATTTCTCTCTCTGAGCTAACAACCACCACCAAAATGTATAGCTGTGTATGTACCATAACAATAGATGTTCAAACAAATGACGATTTCAGTAGCATAAAGTCATATGGGATGAATCCTGCCAGGGATATTGGATGTCTGGCCATATACAAAAGCTTCTGGGCACCTTCTTCACACACTATATGTCTATGATAAACAGAAGAATGTGTTGGATTAAATAGGATATACAGGTGCCAAAATTCTGAGCTTTCCTGCTTCAAAAAAAAAGTAAGCTGCAACTTAAAGATAATGTCATGTCCTGAAATAAGACATTGAATAAACTTATGCCATGCCAGAGATGAGGCGACATGGGTGACTGAAATCCCACCCTGGCTAGGGGTAAATAGCCAAGAAGAAGAAAAAAAATAAATTATATATATATATATATATATATATATATATATATATATATATATATATGTGTGTGTGTGTAGATATATCTACACACATACATGCATACATATAGAATGACTGAAAAGCATAAACAGAGTGAAGGATGCGCTACAGTTTAGAACACCCTGGAGAATAGATCTAGCAAATCCTATTCCAGCTCTAAAAAAAAAATCAGTATTTTTATTGTTTCATGAAAGTATGCACTGAGGACCAAGTTGCCACCTCCAGAATATCTATTCTCCACCACTTTCTTAAATGCTTCAGAAAGGGCCACAGCTCTAGTGGAGTGTGTCCGGACAATCTTGAGGGGAGTGCTTTTTCCCATGATGAGAAGAACAGAAATGAATAGCCTGAGATAACCATCTGGAAATGTTAGCTTAGAAACTGACTTTCCTTTATCTTACTGTCAAAGGAAATAAAGATGTTCTGTATCCTATAGTCTTAGCCTGGGGAACAAAAACAGATAGATAAACAGAATGATTTAAAGTTAATTCAGAAACCAAATTTGGCATATAATCACAGATTAGTTCTGAGTCATTCTATTATGAAAGATCAAAAAGAGCTGTACATATACAATGGCTTGCAACTCATACTCTTTTACTAGAAATTAGAGCAATAAGTGTTAGCTGCAGGTTTAAAAAGAGGTAAAGCTAGCTTCCCCAATATAAAATTAAGATCCCAGGATGTATTCATTCATTTCCTAAATGGCCTGATAGGTAAAAATCACTTGACTTGGAATAAAGAAATGGGGATCTAATGGCAGGCAAGCTGATACAGCTAAAATATGTACTCTGATAGACATCAAAGATAGGCCAAATCTGAGCAATTCACACAGGTCTTGGTACTTTTCTTGGTTGGGTCCTGATCTCTGCTACAGCACTAACTAGAAAATATCTTCCATTTAGCCAAGTATGACTTTCTAGTAGCACGTTTTTCTAGCCTCCTCTAATACCAGACTGCATGACCTCTGTAAATAGATGCCTAAATGGGATCAACAACCTGTCATCCAAATTAATGTAGATTCAGAATGCTGGGATGTATCAGATATTCCCTTCCTGTGTAAGTCCACTCTATGAGTAAGGTTTTGGTAATTGTCCCTGGCCAGGTGCATGAGAAGAGAGAACCAATACTGTCTGGACTAAAAAAAGAGTTACATGCAAAATCCTGGGCGAGTCCTTACTGATCTTTAATAAAACTCTGGTAATTGAGAGAAAGGAAGATGACATAGGGATAACAGCATAACTATCCATGTGAAAGAAAAGGCATCTGTGATCCAGCCCTGTTTGCAATGAGGCTTGGTACAGAACCTTTGTCAGTTGTTAATGAAGGCAGACAGATCAACTTGGGGAGATACCCAAACGTGGGCAATGTCCTGACCTTCCACTCACAAAGGTCTGTCCTGGATCTGCTCAGGGAGTGTGCAATAGTGTTTTACTCTGGACAGGATGTAGGTGGCTGAAAGGAGAGATTGTGCTGAGTTATCTCCCAGGCAATAATGGGCTAGTCTGCAAAGGAGGTAAAGACCTGGTTCCCCCTGTTTGTTAATGCACCACATCACTGTGGTGTTGAATGTGATTATAAAAGGTGGTCCTGGAATTCTCATCTCATTTAAGGATTTTAGTGCTTTAATTAGGGCTACCATTCCTTTGAGGTTAATGTGTTTCTTCCTGATGTGGGGTTCCAAAATCCCTTGAACTTTGACCCCTTTGGACAGTGCTTCCCAGGCACAGTCCGAGGCATCTGTTGTTACAAACCGACTTGGAATGGGAAGGGAAAAGAGAGAGACTTGGATTTAGTTGAATCTGAGTTGCCCTCCATAAAAGCACATTCATGATGAAGCCCAGAACTGGAATAGGAATGGACAGAGGATACTCTTGTAGAGTCCAAACAGATTTGAAGAACAACTGAACCTTCTTCATATGAAGTCTGGCTAATCAGACCATGAAAATAGTTGATGCAATGTACTTTAGAATTCTGAGAAACACTCTTGCTGTGGAAATGGACTAGTGAGCAAAATCTTAAAAAATATAGCTGGTAAAAGGTAACCTTCTCTGCTGGGAAGTTTGTCAATGTGAGAAGTGTCCAGGAGGCATCCCAGAAATGTTAATCTGCGAGACGGAAATGGGGAGGATTTCTCCAGATTTATGTTGGAACAGAGTTTTTCTGAATTGATTGATAGAAAAAAAGGAGAGAAGAATGAATGTCTTGAGCAGAAGCAAAGATGAGGCAACTATCTAGGTAAGATTACATGTGGATTCTCTTGAACTCTGCAAAAGGCAACTGCTGGAGCCACAGAAGTTCAAAAGGTAAAGATGTGAATTAAGATTGTGTCTGGATAACATTTTCAACACCAAACATCTATATTTATTGGAATGTGATATACTATCCATCCCTTCCGTCAAAAGAAAGCGGAGTTCTCCATTCTCAGCTATCACCTGACATCCAGTCTGGCTAGATATGCCTGACTCCTGACCCTTAGTGGCTTCCAGTATAGAATCACCAGAGGGGTCAGGAATTTTAGACTGATGGCCCAAGGCTTTCAAACTTTCGTAGTGGGTATGTCAGTAACAGACCAGGAAAAAGAGGTGATGGAAAAGTACCCTCAATATTTTAACAGTTTTTCTCTTTTTCTTACACTGAAGGGGGATGTCCAATAAAGACGAGTCAGCAGACATGGACACCCAAGCCAAAACTAGGTGTTGCTGGTTCTCCAGAAAAAGATTGATGCTATTCAGCCTGCTGCATATGTTTTTTTGAGGTAAATGACAAATATTTAATGTATGGACATTGTGATATTCCATTAATGTCAGACATTGCAGGCTGTGTGGTAGCCCTTGTATGTGATCTGTCTACAATACCCTTTCTGACAAACATAAGCAAAACAAAAAGCATTACTTGGAGAAAACATAAAGGGGTGTCCCATATTGGGTACATATCTGCCCACAAAACTGATAAACAAGCCAGTAACTGACAACAAAGACACAGTATAAATGAAATGTCTGACTGAACTCAATGGCAAGAAAGTTCTGAATTTTGGTGCCTGCACATCCTATTTACACTCTCTTGCTTCATCAGATGTACAGTGTGTCAGGAAGGTGCCTAAAAGGTTTTTCATACTTGTCAGATGTCCAATATCCTTGGCAGGATGTGACCCATATATCTTTATGCTATTGTAACTATGATCTAATGATGAACCATCAGCATTTTCTAGAATATCTTGGGGTTAAGCTTTATATTTCAAAGGTGTATTGCTTTTTTTTTTTGGGGGGGGGGGCAATTTCTATGTTAAAAGCTAAAATCAAAGGGTGGGGGAATTTGTTTCCTAGGGATTTGTATCTGGATGATGAGAAACAGAGACAAAGGATGCTTCAAGGACAAACAAGGGGAGACAGCTAACAGATATACTTTCACGGAGGCAAATAGGCACTTGGCAAACAAGTCTGTTGAATAAAACATCCAGAATAAAAGCTGCTTTAGCTTGAAAGCTGTAGCCATTAGGAAAAGTGGGTCTATTTTGCCAAGCAAGACTTCTTCACAGCAAAGTTTCTTTTGCTATGCATAAAATGTCAGTTGTGACAGAAAACCATTATGAAATCAGGTTACTAACTACCAGGCGGATAAATTGGAAGACCTGTAGATTTGGACATGCTAGGTCTCTCCCCACTCCATTACTCGAGTAGGGGAAGTAATCTAAAGTACAACTATGTAGCCAATTTACTGTATCAAGAGATGCACAAGTGTGGTCATTGTTCCACTCAGTTTCAGGGAACTCGAACAGGCTGAGGTCTGACATCTTGCCAGAAATCGAGTGTCAAGTGACTTTTTCCCTCTGTTAGGCAGATGTTGCCTTACCTCAAATGTCTTCACATACTAGGTGTAAAGGGGACATCTGCCTATGTTATCCTTGTTTTTTTCTTGCCTCCCCATTGGCCACTATCGGTCATCATAAATTGCTGCAGAGACAGAACATTTCTCAAGATTCTTGACATTCGAGACAGAAGGTACACTTGTGCAAAATCTTACCATAAAAGTAGATGTTGGAGTCTTTCTCCCTGGGCCTCCACTGAAAATGAGCTCTTCTGGCCCAGTAAACAAATGCCAATAAATAATAAATAAATAGGTGTCCTACTTTTCACTGCTGCAGAATTCTTAACATCTGGGATATCCTGGCAAGAGCAGACAAATATCCCAGCCAACAGACCAAAACCTTTACACTTTCCAGGCATTGCTGTCACATGTACATCCTACATCCAAGGCATAAGGTACATATAGGATGTACAAGTACCTAACCCTCAGAACTTCTTTGCTGCCAGCCCAAACACTACTTTGATTTCAGTTTGCAAGACATTTGCCAAGGGAAGTAGGCTGGTGGGTAAAACAGATTCAACAAAAAGAGGGGATTCCCTTCTGATGACCACCTCACAACTAGAACCTAACTACAGATGCATCAGATGAGGCCTGAGGTGCTCAAACCTTAGACATAAATGGGCAGGGCACATGGAGCATTTGAAATGTTCTTACCAAATATAATAGAAATGTTAGCAATCATTTATACCCTGGGCACCAGTGATTCTAAAGATCATGCTTCACACAGTGCAACATTGGGATGTATTTCTCTATGAATTCTTTTAACTGTTGGGACCAACATAATTTACTTATGTATAATATTGTTAGAGGAATTTAGATAGCTGAAGTAATGTGATCTAGAATCTTTATTGTCTGGCAGTCCCATTTGAGTAATTATACCATGTTTGTGAACAAACATCTGAGCATATAATTGGTCATTGATCAGTGTTCTATCTAGTAAACATATTTAAACAAACAAGGCAGTTATAACCTCCTTTTTGCTGTTCAAAGAAGGACCCTGAAAGTTGCCATGTTCATCAGTGTCCCAGCTCATGTTGGCCTTTAGGTGGTTGACAATAAGACCTAGGCTGTTCACACACTACCACTGAGAAGTGCAGTCTATATCCATCTTAACTGGATACTGAGCCTGAATAAGATGATCATTCTAGTAGGGATGTGGATCCCCTTCATTCTGCAGTGTGCTATCACTGGGGCCAGGCATTTGGTAAATACTCTGGGCACAGTAGCTATACCAAAGGCCAAAAATGTAAATTGCTAATGCAGGTTGTCCACTATAAAATTAAGGCATTGTCTTTGAAAATTCATATATAATGGTAGGCATCCTTCTGGTCACAGTTGACCAAGAGTGCTTGGAGATGGGGAATAATGCTTGCAGGATCAGCAGCTTGAATTTTGGAATTTTCAGATACTCATTTACTTTTAAAACATCTAACATGGTTTTCCAAGAAACATTTTCTTTGAATCAGGAACAATCTTGAAGAGAACCATTTACCTTTGTGTCCTGGAATTATATCCTCTATGGTAACTTGGGTAAACATTTCTATCAGGGTAGGCTTTATCAAGTGTTCCTGATTTTGTAGTACTGATGGAATTCAATTTTTCAGACATCTAGTCATAGAATGAAGTTTATATCACTTGAAGATTTCATTGTGAGCCCATGGATCTGTGATTACTGAAAAACAAAAGTTACCTACTTACCATAATGATGCATCTGTATTGTGTGTTTTCATCCTTCCTCAGTTGATGGGTTCTCAGATCTAACCTCAGATCCGACTTTCCCCACATCTAAAGACATGGCTTTTTAACTCAAGCCCCTCCCATTACCCATAATCCTCTCATTCAGCTAGAATTACCTCAGTTAGTTTGCCCTCCTTTCAGCCTATGTCATTGTCTATAGCACAAAGGCGAGTAATAAGTTACAACTACCAATAAAATCCCAGTCAGACCGCATAGAAGGAGGAAAAGGAGAAAGGAAGGACTATAGCCCATCAACAGTCAGGCAATATGACATATCTCAGGTTGAACTAGGAGACCAGGGAATAATTTTTTTCAAAAAGAAAGGGGGTTGGGGGCTGTGGAAGGACAAAAACAGACAACACAGATGTATCGTTATGGTGAGTACATAATTTATATATCTGATGTATTTTTTTGTAAGTTCCTCAACTGATGGGGTAGTGTTCCCCAGCTACAGAAACCAAAGGGTGGTCTACAAAGGTCTATATTTCTGAGTACAATGGAGCCAAATGCTGCTCTCTTCCTAGAAATAATGTCCAATTTGTAATTAGCAATGAAAATATGAGTGTTTGACCAAGTGGCAGCTCCACAAATGTCATCAGTAGAAGCTCTGGACCAGAAAACGGAGGATGTGGCTACAGATCTAGTAGAATGAGCCTTAGGAGGTTTAGGATGAGTCAATCCAGTTTTATTAGATATAAGAAATAAAATTAGTGAGCCATTTGGCTAAAGTCACCTTTGAAACTGATTTACCCAGCTTGACTTTGGAAAAATAAACTAAGAGGTGGTCTGATTTCCTGAAATCTTTTGTTCTGTGGAAATAGAATCTTAAGTTGTCTATGAACATGCAAAACAAGCAGCATTGCAACATGTGTTCTCCTTTGCTGGAAAAATTTGGGAAGAAAACAGGAAGGTTGATGGACTGATTTACAGCTGTTTCTGAAGCCACCTTAGATATAAAGGATGCATTAGTAGGGAGAGAGACCCTATCCTTGTGAAAGATCAGGTACAGTGGCTGAGAAGACAGAACCTGAGTTCTGATACCTGTATGATTGATGTGATCATGATCAGAAAAAACAGTTTTTCAAAGCAAAAACTTCAAGTCCACCTTTGCAGATGGCAAAAAGGGGGCAATGCCAGGGCTTGAAGTAGTATAGTTAAATCCCAGAGATGAGTAGGATCCTTAATAGGGGGTCAGAGTAAGAATGTTCCTTTGTGAAAGGCTTTGGATAATCTAGATGATGCCAGGGAGGAATGGTTATGTCCTTCGTGACAGCTTGAGATAGCTGTAAGCTGGACTAGCTCCAATGTTAAAAATGAAGCAAGAAAATCTAGGATAGCTGGAATAGGTGCCAAAAAAGGAGTCTAATTGCATCTCAACAGGCCAACTAGAGTATTCCTTCCATTTGCTCTTATATAACTTCTTAGAAAAATCCTTCTGCGAGGATATGTCAAACTGAGGAGCAAAACCTGGACTGTCTAGCCATCACTTGAAGTGGAGAAAGCATGCTGTCAATTTGAGGGTCCAAATGTCTAGGTGAGTCATCTTTGATGAATGATAGGGAAAATCTGGCTTGAATCAGTAGAACCTTGCTGACATAGCAGAGAGGAGCCAGTTGTAGAAGATATGGAAACACCTGAGCACTCTGGGAACTGTAGTGAGGACAAAGGGCAGGACTCTGAAATAGTAATGCTGGATCCCAGCCAGAAGTGATGAAATCTCCTGGACTGCCTGTCTATTTTCATGTGATAATATGCATCCTGGAGATCTATTGAGCCCATCCAATCATTCTTGTGCAACAGTGGTATAATGGACTGAATGTTGACCATTAAGAACTTAGTAGCATTTGACATACTGGTTTAAATTGCTGAGACCAAGGTAGGCCTTAGGTCCCCATTTTTATTTGGCACCAAAAAGAACCTTGTTGATCTGGGGAGAAGAATTTAGAGAACACTTTTGAACAGCAATTTTTCTACTTCTGTAGCTGCTGCTTTCCTCTGACTGAGTGGAACACCAGCAAGTATTGCAGATTGTTTGAGGGCTGAAGGGAAAAGGATAGGTGGTAACCTTTGGAAATAATCCTCTGCATCCAAGTATCTTTAGTGATGGGTGTCCAAGTTTCCGGGAGCAGGGTTAAGCATCCCAACCTGCCACCAGAGTGCAGCAGTTGCGCAACCTTTCACAAGCACTGGTATAGCTTTTCACAGAAAGGACCCATGAAGCCCTGGTTTTGTGGGTTTGCTCTGCCGCTAAGGCATTGTCTGCCATTGTAGTACCACCCATCTGCAACAGGGGAACTTGTCCCCATAGAAGTCCTGGGGAGAGCCTTACAACTTATAGAACCACAGTTTCCTACCACCTCTTTGGTTTCAGGAAATACATCTTTGAGGGATAGAAAAGTGCATCCCTATGGCAAATAAAATCTTCTCATCTTGTTCACTCTTAGATATGGTTTCTTTCACTTAGGGACCAAATAAGGTAGATCCATCAAAAACAGCACTGATGAATGACAACATGAAAGACTCTTCAAAGTCAAACAGTAATGTTCATGTGTGCTGTCTCACAGCAACTCCTGAACCTGTGACTCTTGAAGCACCTTTTGAGTGGGGAAATGAGCTTCAAGGAGGCATTCAATAGGGAATGTAGGGTGGCCAATTATGAAGAAATTGTCTTGTCTACTGCAGACATGGACCCCAATAGGACATTGGAAAACTCCTTGATCAAATCTCTCTGACCTGAGAGCTAAGGTCGCTTATGCATAAACATGTTTTCCAAACCTGTCCAATGCCCTGGATACACTACTTGTGGGATGGAAAGTACACCTTTGTTCAGCAAGTTCTTTCTTGGAGGCCATTGCAAAAATCATAGCATCTACTGGTGACCCTTTCTCCAATGGGCCTGATCCTTTGGTGCAATCAGATACTTATCAGGTCTTTTGTGGAATGGCTTCATGACATCTAGATCCTTCCAAGCCTGGTGGGAGATGAGACCCACCTTCTTGTCTGCCGGGGGGATTACCTAGGGCATAGCAAAGTCAGCTCCAATATCCTCAAAAAACACAATCTCCTCCTGGGAAGTGGGGTCAGAAGCCCAACCATCTTTCTGCCTCAAACGTTTGAGCATTTCACTCAAGGGGATGATCTGAGGGTTGTTCTAGATCAGGCTAGATAGTTTTGGGAAACTCCCTGAGCCATTTAAATCCAGGGAGGCATGCAGGGTTAGGATACAGACTGCTGGCTTACTAAGTGGCAGTTCTTTCTTTCTTCAGATGTGACAGGTCTGGGAATTCTGATGATGGGTCGTTGGGGATTTGAAAACCTCCTAGGCTGTTTTTTTACTACAAATCTAAATAAAAGTCTGTATGGAAACAAGAAACAGAAGTCTCCCCAAAAGTGATACTTTTCTACTCTATTGCTTGGAGGACGCTTGTACCCACAAGTTTAAGAAAGCAATCTCTGTGCCAAACAATGCACTCTACACCAGCAAAAGACGTAAGACAGCTAAAGATGGCAGGGGAGGAAGTCACCTTTATACCAGATGTAGATCAATATGAGTATATACCTTTAAGAAGCTATCAGAGGACTTGTACAAGTGTATAAATACTGAGCACGTGCATACCAGACTGCCATTTTGTAGTTAGCTGTTGAACTGTAAGCATGTATGTATGCAAGATGTCTGTTAACTAGTTCATTCATATTTAATGATGCTGCTATTCATTCTGATGTGATTGCATGTATTAAAGCATAAGAACGAAACACCAAGCCTTTTTGTTTTATGCATTAGAGATGAATGAGCGACATGGTGCCAGAAGTGGCATGTCTAAAGGACATGGTATCAGAACTGGCATATCAAAAACGACATGAAGTCAGAAGATGTATACCGAAGGGACATGGAGTCTGAAACGGCTTGGCTAAAATGACGCAAGGCACTTGTTTAGTTGCTCGTGGAATATACAAGGGTGGATAATTCCTAAAATGAGCAAACTTCACAAAACAGGTCAGAAACTATTCGCATAATATGAAACGGGGCATACAGAATGTTCTAAATAATTTTTACATAAACCGATATATATATATATATATATATATATATATATATATGATATAGATAAAAATATTTGAATTACTACAGAAAATGTTTGAAATAAAGTTTGAATTGCCTGAAATGCATAAAACAAATAAAATAAAGGGAAATTATCTCATTTTTGAAAAGCACATGTATTTTCATATTAAGCAAAGATATTCAAGTGATCAGAAGTGTATAAAGTGTCAGCATGTTTGTGCAGTGTTATATTAAAGCTATCTCACAAAGTGCAGCCATTACAGAGAATATTTCACAAAGTACAATATTTTGAAGTTTATTGCACATTTGAATGTTATTACAAGCGAACAGTTTGCACATAATTACAAGGGCCATTGTGCATACTTTGTGGGCATAGCAGTCAGATTTTGAAAACCCAGTGCACTTGTGCTTGACAGTAATATTGCTGAGAAATGGAGTGTGTTTGAGCAAGAGTACATTTTCATACAGGCGGCATTTTCTGATAAAGATGACCATACAAAGGCATTTATTCTTGATTTAGCTTGGTCAGAAGCCATAGAAAGGGAAAGTTCATTTGTGTATGCACCTACTGTCTATACAGGAGAGGGGGAAAACCATCATATTGTTGTACTGGCTGAGTCAAGGGAGGACTCAAGAGTGCTTAAAACGTAAATCTAGATGAATCTGTAACCCCCAGAAAAATGTTACAATGGAAAGGCACTTATTTCACACTAGGGATCAAAAGCCCGGTGAAACTTTTGCAGCATATATAACTGGCCTGAGAAATAAGACTAAAACGGGCAGATTTGGTGACTTAAGGCATGAATTGATAAAGGACAGACTTGTGTGTGGCATAAAAGATGCAGTGAGAAAGATTTTGCTTTGTGACAGTGATTTAACTTTGAATAAGGCCATTGAGATTTGTCATACATATGAGCTCACAGAAAAGCACACAAATATGCTTACAAATGAGAATAGCTGTAGAAGGCGTAGTGATAAACCTCATCTTGATAGTATGCAGCACATTATTAAAAGAAACAGGCCCCAGCAAATGGCAGCTGTAACCCCTGAAGCACTCACTGGTAAACCCCATAACTTTCTAGAAAATTCTAGAGTTCACATAGTCTCAGTGAAGCATGAGTGAGTCAGCTAACTCAAAGCATGGCCCCAACCCAATTTCATTGACAGCTGTCATAATTGTGGTAGAAATCATGAATCTAAAAGGGAGAAATGTTTAGCTTTTGGTTAACAATCCCACAAATGTAATAAATAGAATCACTTCAAAAGATTTTGTAAACCAGAAGGCCTATATTATTTTATTAAAAGGCAACATTTTAAAAATCGAGTTGATCAATTACAAAGGTGCAACCCAACTCTCTATGTTGATGGTGTACCAGTGGTTCATGAAACAGTCAATGCAGTAGATTTAAGAGCAAAGAATGAAGGTGTACTGTTCAGATAAATGGCCAACCCATGGAGCTCAAAGATGACACAGGTTCCAAGTGCAATGTTATGTCAGTAGAAACATTTGCTAGTGTGTGAAAAGGTGAAAGGCTTGATTTGGCAAGGTGTGCAAAGCTTGCTGCTTATGGAGATGAAGAAATTCAAACTGAAGGCTCAGTAGTGCTTTCATGTTACTCTGCTGGTAGGAGCTACGACTTATTTTATGTGGTCAAGAAGCATGTCCAGTCATTATTAGGGCTCAGAGACAGTTTAAAAATGGGACTGCTTTCATTTAACAAGGAAGTCCACCATGTTAGCTTAAAAGACCACTACTCTAATTTTGCTCAGCAAATTTTTCTACCTATGCTGATCTCTTGGAAGATAAAACTAGGCAAGCTTCCAAGTTGTGTACTCCATGAAGTTAGACCCAGAGGTTAGTCCAGTTATTAGGTCAGGACGTAAAGTTCCAATAGCCATGCAGGACAAAGTTTGTCAAGTTTGATAAAATAGTGTGACAAGGTGTGATTTGTCCAGTGGAAACTCCAACTGAGTGGGTATCTTCCATGGTGATAGCTCATAAGAAAAGCTCAGATGACATCAGAATATGTATTGATCTATGAAATTTGAACAAAGAGCTAAAAATACCTCATCATCCAATGTGCACAGTTGAAAAAGTCTCAGCCTTAATGCCAAATGCCACTATTTTTTCTGTCTTAGATGCAAAGAGTTCATTTTGACAAATTCAGCTTGACAAGAAATCATCACTGATCACTACTTTCAGTACTCCGTTTGGCAGGTACAGACTTTTTGAGAATACCACTTGGGATAAATTCTGCAAGTGAAGTCTTTCAATGCACAATAGAGCAAATCTTTTTCTGGGTATCCTTGTGCTACCATAGTAGACGACATACTGGTAGGAGGTCGTGATGAAGCAGAACATGACAGAAACCTCAGAAAAGTTCTAGAAATGGCACATCAAGTGAATCTTAAGCTCAACCCACACAAATGCAAATTTAGGCTACAAAAATTTACTTATGTTGGTCATTTATTTACAAGTACAGACTTACGACCAGACCCTTCTAAACAAACAGCCATTCTCGATATGCCAGCTCCAGACTATGCTCAAGCCCTGCAACATTTTCTTTGCATGGTCAACTACCTAGGCAAGTTCATTCCAGACTTGATCTAACTTTCAACACTGCTTAGAGAGCTGACACATAAATATGTATCCTGGTCTTATTTAGAGCCACACCAAAGAGCATTTGATGTCCTGACACAAAGAACTGCTAGTCCACCAACTCTCAGATACTATGATGTTCACAAACCAGTTACACTTTCCTGTGATGCTTCAAAATTTGGACTTGGTGTGGTCATTCTACAAGAGGATCAACCTGTTGCCTGTGCATCAAGAACTCTTACCCTAACTGAAATACAGTATGCCCAGATTGAGAAAGAGCTTTTGGCAATTGTGTTTGAATGTTTTAAGTTCCATGATTATGCTTATGGTAGACCTATCCAGATCGAAACAGACCACCAGCCTCTAGTCACCATCTTGAGAAAACCTATGCATTCAGCTCCAGCCCAGATGCAATGTATGAGGCTGACATTGCAAAGTACAATTTCAATCTTGTCTACAATAAAGACAAACTTTATCTTGCTAATACCTTAACCAGATCACCCAGAAATACTACAGAACAGCATGAGAATGAGAACACTGATTTTGAAATCATGGCAGTGAAAAGTTTTCCTTTCACACATCTTGATAAGTTGCAAGATCACACAGTCACAGGTAAAGTTTTACAAAGGCTTAACTACTTTAGCAATCATGGGTGGCTGTCAAAGCAATCCAGTTTATCTCAAGAAGTGCAACTTTATTTTCCATACAGAGATGAGATTTTGTCTGACAAAGGTATAATGAAAGGTCCGAAAGTAACTGTTCCAAGGTCCTTGCAACCAGAGTACATTACTATCTTGCATCGTAGTCACCCAAGAATCAAATCTACCAAAAATAGGGAGACAGAACTAGTATTCTGGCCTTCTATGTCACAATACATTGAGAGAGCACTTTCTTCTTATTCAGCACGTAATCGTACAAAACCACGTCAACAGAAGGAAACACTTCAGCTTAACCAGATTCCTGAACTACCTTGGTTGAGAGTAGCCACTGATATCTTTGAGTGGAATGGTCAACATTATTTGGTGTTAGTAGAGTCTTATTCCAATTGGTTCAAAATTGACTTACTTCCTAACCTAGCATCCAGTACTGTCATTACTAAGATGAATTATTATTTTGCTGTACATGGTAGTCTGTACAGTTATTTCTGACAATGGCACTCAGTTTACAAGCCAACAGTTCAAAAGATTTGCTGAAGAATGGGACTTCACTCATGTCACAAGTAGACCAGAGTATCGGCAGTCAAATGGTTTGACAGAACGCACAGTGAAAAGTGCAAAGCAGTTAACTGAGAAGTTAAAATGAGACAATAGTGATGTTTTTCTGAATCTCTTGAATCTCAGAAATGTTCCTCGTGATAGACATCTTGGTTCACCTGCTCAGAGACTTCAGTTGAGACAAACCAGAACCACATTACCAATCAGTAGTCAATTACTGGTTCCATGTGTCAAGAACAACAGATCAGTTAAAGCCAATCTATTGAAGAGGCACCCATCTCAGAAGTCCTACTAAGATAAGACCAGCAAACTGTTCAATCCATTATGAGGGAGAAGTGGTAAAGATGCAAATGTCCAAATGTTATGATCGGATTGGTGCTGTGAAGAATACTGGCACATTATAGAATCAGAAGGAGCAACTTTTAGGCAGAATAGGAAACATTTGAGACCAGTGTCCGAGCCTATACCACAGCACATAGCCTGTAAGAAAGACCATCTCAGAGTGAGCTGTCTAGTATTCCAATTCTTGAGGAAGTTCCAGAGGGCATTCTTGTTCCCGTGACAAATCCAGAAGTTCCTGATACGAGTTGTGCACCGTAGACTGCCCCTGTTGCTAAATTTGGTCCCAAATGTTATGTTACGAGATATGGTCAAATCTCTAAACCCTGTAGTAGAGATGAAGCAACTTGAACGTGAACATTGTGCTTTGTTTCTAATATTGTTGTTTCAAAGGGCAATCTTTTTAAGAGGGAGTATGTAGATCTATATATGTTCATATACCTTTAAGAAGTTGAGGGCTTGCACAAGTGTATAAGTACTGAGCATGTGCAAGCCAGACTGCCATTTTGTAGTTAGCAGTTGAGAGCTTGTATGTATGTATGTGAGCTCTGTTAACGAGTTTGTTCGTATTTAATGATGTTGCTATCTATCCTGATGTGTTTGCATGTATTAAAGCATCAGAACGAAACTCCAAGTCTTCTTGTTTTATGTATTAGAGACAAACACCACCAGAGATGTGAAGGAGTCTGAGGTATGGCATCACCAGCCTGAAAGTCTGAACAGATGTATGACCTCATACAGTTGCAGAGCTTCCTGACATTATGACTGCAACAGTGATCTATATGAAGTTAGTACAGTTATGGAAGAACTTACCATAACAGTATACGTCCTACTTCTCATTGTTGCAATATTCCTTACAAAAGGGAAATCCTGCCAAGGATAGCCATGTGTCTGATCAGCACACCAAAAGCTTGGTTCCTTTCAGATACGATACTATGGTTTATCACTGTTGCATTATTCATTACAAAAGGGAGTAACCAAAGCTACTGGAAATGGTGGGAGGAGGAAGTCACAGAGGAACTCTCCAAAAACCCATGGAGACTGGATCTGGCAAATCCTGTCCTAGCCCTAGAAACACCACACAACTTGTAGTTCTTAGTACAAGTATGCACAGAAGACCAAGTAGCTTTCAAAATTGATCTAGCATCAATACCCTTAAAAAACTCCTTCAGAGATAGTCACACTAGTGGAATGAGTATGAACATAAGTAACTGCTCGCCATGAAAAGAACAAAAAGAAATGGCTTTAGAAAATCAGAAGAGGAGACAGTTTGCTTAGAAATAGCTAAACCCAATTTCTTGGCTTGAAAAGAAAAAAAAAACATTGCTCAGATTTTCTAATTTCATTGGTTTTGTCTGAATATCTGAGCTCTATGGAAATCCAAAGAATATAAGACTCTCTCAATGATATTTTGAGGGGAGGGGGAAAAAGAAAGAATAATGGTCTGATTCACAGACAAGTCATTCACTACTTAAGGCATAAAAGGATTAGTCTTAAGAGACACTCACTCTGTGAAAAAACAGAAGAGAAGTTACTGCCATAAGGTGAAGTTCAGAGGCTCTTTTGGCAGAAGTCAGAGCCACTGAAGAGACACTTTTTAAGATACAGAATTTGAAATAAGAGGTTGCTGGTTCAAAGGGTGAGTAAGAGCAAAAATAAAGGTTGCAAGGAGGAGGTATTCATTTTCTTGGGAGGTCAAATATGAAGGACACCTTTCAGTACCCAACCTCAATCCAAGAAGAAAATGGTGGATCAAAAGGGAGACCAGCAAAAATGGCTGATAATTGACATTCAACAGGGGTATGCCAGACCAGAACTGAGCAACTCTCACAAATAAAAGTAGGAATATCCACTAAAGAAAAGGTATTGTTCATGTTTGTGATACCAAACAGAAAATCTTTTCCACTTTGCAAAAGAAGATTTTCTAATAGTGGGGTTTCTGGCCTCCTGCAATACCTGAAGCACATCCTCAGAAAACTGGTGCCAAAAAGGAATCAAAATCCAATCACCCAATGTGTCAAATCTATGGTGAGAAGATTAAGGTAAATAAAAGAGCCCTTGTCCTGTATGAGCAATTCCATTCTGTGAGGCAACTTGTGATGACTGCCCCTAAGTGAAAAAGAAGGGGAAACCAATGCTGTCTGGGCCAAAAGGGAGACACCAACAAGATTTTGGGCCCATCCCACATGATCTTCTGCAGGACCCTTGGCAACAGCGAACGAGGGGGGATAAGCATACAGGAACATCCCTTTCCAAGAAAAAGGAAATAGAATCTGCTTTCCAAGCCAGAGAACTTGGCACTCTAACAGAATTTGGGAAGCAGTCTGTTCTGAAGGGAGGCAAAAAGACCTACTTGAAGAGTATCACACTGAAGGACAATGTCCAGGAAAACCTGTGTGAAGCATCAACTCGTGAGTATATGGCATGGGCTTGCTCAGACTATCTACCAAAAGATTCTGCCCCAAGGGAATATAAACAATCTGAAGCATCAAGTGATGGCGGATAGCAAAATTCTAATCTAGGAGAGCCAGTCTGCAAAGATAGCAAGACAATTCCTCTCTGCTTGTTTAGGTACTACATGACAGTGGTGTTTGTGAATATTCAAAGGGGATCTGGAATCCAAATGGAATGCAGAGCCTGAAGAGCTAGGGTAACAGCCTTTATTTCCTTGATGTTGATATGATCTTGTACCAACTAAGACCAGACTCCCCTTCAGAGACCTTGATGTAAATGGAAGTCCCCAACCAAGGTTTGAAGCATCTGTAAAGAGCTCCTGAGTGGAATATGAAACAGAAAAGGTAAACCAAGATTCAGAGGAGTCTGCTAACTTAACCACAGAAACTCCTTCCTGAGGCAAGGTAAGAGGAATGGGAAAGTCCAGAGGATGACAATACTGCAACTACATTGTACTGAGATACCACTGAAATGTCCACATGCAGAGTCTGATCAAACAAACCATTGGAATAGTAGAAGCCATAAACCCCGGGGCTTGTAGAAACTCTTGTAGACATCACCTGTAAAGGAAGAACAGACTGGAAGAATGGTGTCAAGGACAGGACCTTGGGACGAGTAAGATAAGGTCTGAATCCCAGAAAACCGTGGTCCTGTGAAGGGGGCCAAAACATACTTTGAGGTTGACAGTGAAATCCACACTGCAAGTTAGGTGTATGATAAATTTGAGATCCTACACAAGTGGCTGTTAGGAAGGTGCTTAAATAAAAAGTAAGTCCAGATAGGGAAAATCTGAAAACCATGGAGTTTGCAAAAGGCTGACTGGGGTGAGTCATGTTGTAAAAACCCTTGTTGCTGTAAAAAGACCAAAATGCAAAGCACAGAACTGATAATGTGTGGAAGAAACAGAGAACCATAAAAATTTCCTGAAGATATGGTAAATATTGAATATGGAGATAGGCATCCTTCAGGTACAGAGACACCAAACAGGCCTGGAGAAGGAGCAGGGAAAACAAGGACTGAACAGAGAATATTTTGAAAGAGGGACCTTTAGAAATAAGTTGAAAAAAGAGAGATTCTAGAATGGGTCTCCAGTTGGGTACAGTTAACATAAATGTAGATGTTAAAGTGTATTCACTGTTGAAGTCCTGGGATTTTCTGCTGTGGAAGCCCTTGGCAGGCCCGATTACTGGAGTACAAATCTCCCTCCTCCTAAAGTTGGTGGATGTCCTATCCTGATGTCAGTAAGCTTGACTATAAAGGGAGCCAAGCCTATGCCATGATCTTGCCCCTTAGAAGGTAGGAACCCCAGGATGAACCCTAAGCAAGGGTCAAATATAGAAAAAGGGCCCTGCAGGGGAACACCCAGTGGTTCCTCTGGTTAGTGTAGATGCAGACTACTACTGTAAGCAAAGGGGGAAGGAGGGAGGGAGGGAAAGAAGAGAAGACTGCAACAGTGAATACACTTGAACATCTACATTTATGGTAAGTGTACATAAGTGTACTATGTTCTTCATGCCTCACTGTTCCAGTCCTGACTTGTGGGATGCTTCCCAAAGTTGACATAATGGTGGAAGGAAGATTATGGGGAAGAGAGGATGCCTGCAGAATGGCAGTGGCAAATCCTGCTCTAGACTTGGAAAAGGCTGATAAGTGGTAGTGTTTGATAAAGGTATGCACAGATGACCAGGAGCAGCTTCTAAAATGTTTTGGTATGTACTCCTTACAGGAAGGCAGCAGAGGTAGCAGTGGCTCTAGTAGAGTGAGTCCTGACAGCATCAGGTGGCTTTTTACCATGTTGGCTGCAACAAAAGGAAATATAGTGAGATCCACTTTGAGATTGTCTTTAGAAAACTGGTTTTCATTCAGAGCCAGTGGCAGAGGAGACAGAGTTGGTCTGATTTTCTGAGATTTAGTTCTGTCAAGATAGTAGCGGAGCTGTCTGTGCACATCCAAGGAATGAAGGAATCTCTCCCCCTGGTTCTGAGGATTGGAGAAGAAGGTGGGCAAGTGTATAGCTTGATTCAAGGATGTGTCAGTGACCATCTTGGGCATAAAGAATGAGTTAGTCCTGAATGATACTCTGTCTAGGTGGAATATGAGAAATGGTTTCACTACTATGACAGCTTACAGCTCAGAGACGCTCCTAGCTGAGGTGATAGGCAGTCTTTCAAGATAAGAATTTTAATTCAGAAGCCGCTGGCTCAATAAGGAGTAATGTCAATTTTTCCAGAACAAAATTGAGGTCCCATGGAAGTGTGGGTTGTCTCGGAGGTCTGATGCGAATCACTCCTCTAAGGAATTGTTTCATCAGAAGGTGGGAAAAGATGGGCAGAAAAATAGGGATATGGGCTGAAATGGCAGAGGCATGAATCTCAATGGACGAAAAAATAGGCCTCTGTCAACTACGGTAGCCAGGTAATCTAAAATGGTACAGAGACTGGCTGAGTTAGGATGTAGGTCTTGCTGCTGACACCAAATGGAGAATCTTTTCCAGTTGGCGGAGTATGATTTCCTAGTACTAGGGCTTCTAGCCTCCTTGAGAACTGTTTTGAACTTTTCTTCTTAGGGTAAGCACAGATGAGTATGTTGGGGAATTATCCAATCTGAGAGTTTGTGAGTCTGTAGGTTGGGATGCACAAAGCTCCCGTTGTCCTGATGCAGAAGGTCCACTCTTTCTGAGGTAACTGCCACTAATTTTTATTGGTTAAAATTAGCAGAGGATACCAGTGCTGCCTAGGCCAGTCTGAAGCTAACAGAATGACCCTTAGGCCTTCTTCCCTGATTTTTAGGAGGACCCATGGAAGAGGAGGCAGGGGAGGAAATGTATAAAGAAAAAGGTGTCTCTAAAGGAAGGAGAAAGCATCTGTTCTCCAGGCTGTGGGTAGTTTACTCCTGGAACTGAATATTTTCAGTTGAGCATTTTCTTTGGTGGCAGAGGTCTATCTGTGGGCATCCCCATTTCTGGACTATGCTGAGAAATGTTTCCCGATGCAGATGCCACAAGTGGGGGATCCCATCAAGTTCCTGCTGAGATGATCTGCTAGAGTGTTTTGAGTTCCTGGGAGGTACTGTGCCATGAGATGCAACCCCAGGGGTTTGAGCTTTCTTCCAGAACTGCACAGCTAGTCAACAAAGATGGCAAGATCGATTGCCTTCTTGTTTATGTACCACATGACTGTGGTGCTGTCTTGTCTTGACCAGCAGGACCCTTTGGTTTCCACAGTTCTTTGAAAGCTACTACTGCCTTTTGAACTGCCATCAGTTCTTTCCAATTTATGTGCTTGTGTCTGAACTGATTTATTTATTTATTTTACATTTATTGACAGCGATAGTCCAACTGGATACATGTCCATTTTCAGCAGAGGCCCGGGGAGAAAAGCTCTAAAGGTAATTACAAAAGCAAACATGACAAACATACACATTTAGCAAAGTTTACAGACTCAGCTGAGACATCTGAGTTATACAATCTAACAAATTTATGGTATAGCACACTTAAGATGACAGACTGAATAGTATTAGTAGAAAAGGATTTTCAAAGATTTAGTCAGGTTTACAGCAAGAACATAGCCAATGCGAATTAAAATACTGCTCAAGACTTTTCTTAAATTGTGTTAGGGAGGTCTCTAGAGTGATGTCAGCTGGTAGTAAGTTCCAAGTTTTACCAACAGAATTGGCAAAGTCTCTCCAGCAAAGTTTTTGGATTTAACAGTTTGGACTACCAATCTATTGGATGAGCAAAGTGGTCTAAAGTTACAGTGGGGGTAGATATTTTTAAGAGCAGGTGTATTATCTAGTTGGTTAAGTACTTTATGAGCCATTATTAGTTGGTTGTATTTTAATAGGCTGGGCAGCTCTAGCCAACTAAGATAGTTTAGGATTTTACAGTGATATGTTCTATAAGGCATACCAGTGGCAAATCTAGCTATGTGGTTATAACAGGAGAGTTTATTAAGATCACTTTTATTTAAGTTGGTGAATAAAGAAGAGGCATAGAAAAGGGAAGAGAGTAGATGAGAACAGGCTATGGAATTCTAGCAGGTGGGGTAAGAAATGGTTTAATTCTATATAATGTACCAAGTTTTTTATTGATGGTTTTGATAGTTTGGTTGACATGCTTATCAAAATTAAGATTATCAACCAAAACACCTAGACGTTTTGTGCAATCATCAGGGGAAATTGTGGTACCATTATTAGATTTAATGGAGAAGGGTAATACAGAGGACCTTTGAGTGGGAGAGAAAAGTTGAAGCTTTGTTTTGTTCGGATTTAAAATTAGATGATGCTCAGAAAGCCAGTTTTCGATTATGTTAAATGTATTTTGGGTTAGTGTCTGCAATACTTGTTGGGAGGTGGCAGAGCAGATCAAAGTAGAGTCATCTGCGTATTGAATACAATTAGCTTTTGGAATGACTGGAGGTTTTCCCATCTGTCTTGGGACTGATGGTGTTGGAAATGAGCCCCCCAGGCTGCTTCTAAAGCATCTGTGGTTACAGTATGGCCTTGAGAGGTGAACCTGAAGAGGAGACCCAGGTTCTGTGCACATGCCCATGTCAACCATGCAAATTCCTCCTTGAGGCAAGGGATCAGCTGAATTTATGTCTTCAGGGACTGTGAGTGCTGGCGCCACAGATTCTTGAGGTACCACTGGAGCTTCCTCATGTGTAGCCTGGCCCGAGGGATCATGATGATACAAGATGCCATTGTAGCTTAATGATCTGAGGAATTCCCTGTCTGAGAGGCGTTGTCTCTGCATACTGTTTTGGAAATATTGAGTCAGGAAGGAGACCTTTTCTGGAGGGAGGAAGGTCTTTTGAATGGTGGAAGGTCTTTTGAATGGAGGAATCCAGAAGAGCCCGCAGGTAAACTATCCTGATGAAGGAGTCTGTGATGCATTTACAAAGCTTTGTGGTGAATCCCAAGGTGGTGAGGAGGTCCTGAATGATAGCCAGATCCTTGAATAAGGCAGTTGTCTAGATAGGGGTAAATTTGGATCCCTCATGTTCTGCAGAAGGCAACCACAGGAGCTAAACACTTTGTGAAGAACCTGGGGAGCAGTAGACAAGCCAAAGAGCAGTGCAGAGCACTGAAAGTGACTGGTACCTGCTCTGAAATGAAAAAAAGCTTCTGCAAGATTCCTCTATAAGAATGTGTGTAAGCTTATTTTAGGTCTAAGGTGAGCATTAAGGCCTAAGGGAACATCATAGAAAGAAGTTTTTGAAGACTTAATATTTTGAATGTCCCAGCAGGGACTGACTATAGGGTGCCAACAGCCTTCCTTTCTGGGAACCAAGAACAGCCTGGAATAGAACCCTTTCTCTGATTCTTCTGGTACTAGTTCCACTGAGCCTTGGGAGCATAGGCTGTGAATCTGAGAAAGGGCCTTTGATTTTGTGGAATAACCAGGTAATTTGAATAACTTTCAGAAGCCACTTTTCTGAAGTAATGAGGGACAAATTTTCCTTGAACAGGGGATAGCCTTCCTCCTATCTTTTCTGGAAAGGGTGGGGGGGTAGGGGAAAGGAAGAGTCACTGCCGCTCTCTGCCAGGGCCTTGTAGCCTAGAACTCCCCCGCCTGGGGGTTACTGAAGACCACTATATGGGCCTTTGTGATTGATGCTGCCTTTGACGCCTTTCACTTCGGGGTTTTCTTTGGCCACTTTTTGGTCAAGAGGGAAATGACCAGTTTAGTAGGAAAATTCCTACTAAACCTAGGAGGCTGAACTTGGAAAAAAATCCTTGACAGTTTGCATAGATTTTGTTTTATCTTCTATCTTTTTGAGAACAGTCTCAGTGTTTGGCCCAAAGAGGAAGTCCTTATCCAGTGGTGCATCCATAAGTTTGGATTTGACATGGTCTGGTAACCAAGGTCTGTTTCCTAAGCTAAGCATGTCTTCTAATGACAGAACCAGATACAACAGCTCAGCTAGAGGCCTCCATAGCATCATAGCCACAGTGTAATGACTGTCTAACCACCTAGGAGCTTGAAGAGCAAAGGTCCAACAATTCCTTGGTAATATTCTTATTCTCCAGGGAGGATATCTTTTGCTTCATTTTATCTAAAATACTTTGTTGATATTTTATCATATGAAACTGGCAGTTAAGGGCCCCTGTGGCTAGGGCAGCAGAAGTGCAGACTTCTTTTAACCAAACCTATCAAGGGGTCTGCTTTCTTTGTCAGCAGGTAAAGGGTTTTTTTGAAGAGCTGGCTCTTGCTCCCTTGGGACCTGGACTGATCACCTCTGGGTATTTTAAAGAGGTATTTATGTGAGTCCAGCACCTTGTAAAGCATGGTTTTCAAGGGGCTGGAGGTGGAGAACCTGGATTCAGGAAAGACTCCATAGAAACATCCTCTACCACCTTCAATATAGGAGAAATAGCCAAAGGTTTGTGCTCTGGGTGGTCAAGGAATTCCCTAACCCTCTTTTTAGATTGTGGGTATTACTAAATCTCCCACTGGAAATGTTCCCAAATGGCATGGGGTGTTTTCCCAAAGGTGATGTCTTCAGGAGGTAAAGCTGAAGGCATATTCTCCTCAGAATCTGAATCTTCAAAAGAAGTAAGGGAGGGTTCCTCCTCAAAGAGGGACTCTTCCTGGTCAGAATCTTCATCTGAATCAGAAGGTTCAGAGAAGACTTCAGGTGTAGGACCTCTCTTTGTTTTCCCTGGGGAAGACTCCAAAGGGGGTTGCCTAACTCTGACTAAGAGGACAAGTTCTTCAGCTAACCTGACCAGGTCTTGCTGATATCCTAGTGCATGGGAGCTGGTAGGTCTAGGCCTAGGCTCTGAGGTAGAACTCTTCTTACAGGTAGCTTTGGCCTTGGTCCTAGATACGTCCACAATCTTGATGCCAGTCTGTTTTTAAGGAATAACCGATGCAGGCTGATGCCTCAAAGGGACGTCACTGGTAAAAGATTGCTCTTTGGAAGCTGAGGTCTGCTGAGCGACTCTTGACCCGACTGAGCAACTGAAAGCCAAGGCCTGTGGAAATGTTCAGGGAACCGACGGCATGTCGGAGTCCCTATGGGTCTCAACAGAGGCCAGCGCCACCACCTTGGTCACAGAATGGGGTGCGAAAGCACCTTGCCTTCCTCAGCAATGAGTCTTGGGGGACTGGTGAATGGTGAACAGTTGTCATCCCAGAACCTAAACTTGGATCTTTTTTCCTTGTCCTTCCTACGCTTAGGGAGTTCAATCTCGGGACAGCTGGTGGATGCCATTGGATAATACAAAGTAGATGGGTGGTGCTGCGGTAGCGTTGTCGCCTCACAGTAAGACGCTGTCCGGTTCGATTCTCAGCTAGAGCGTCTTCTACTTGGAGACATGCATGAATGGGCGTACCTTCGTCGAAGGTTGTGCGTCAGGGCTGGTAACGCGGTACGTATTAATCAGCTACCAATCATTAGTGGACCGGAGTTCCGCTGTGGTGACCCCTAACCGGGAAAAGCCGAATGACACAAACAAAATGATGTCAGATTATGATGCCTAGCTAAAATTTTGGTTCTCCACCTGATAGTCCTAGAATTGAAATGGGTGCAAAAACAGCAACTACGAACATCGTGATCTGGGCCTAGGCAGGTGACACAATGGACGAAAGTCTCAGTCTGGGATTTGCTTATGACAGTGGAGACCATTGTTAACTTTATCTGACATGGGTTAAAGCAAGAAAGAGAGTTCCCCCAATGGGGTACTTAGCTTTAGACAACCTCTCTCTGGTGTGGACCAACTGACCTGCTGAAACACTGCTTAGGGGTCTGATGGTAAGAAAACACTGATGTCATGACATCGGGTCGTCTCCATTTATACCCAAGCATACTGATAGGATGTCTGCCAGCCTTAGGAGGAGAGAGATTTTTACTTTGGTAATTGGGCCAGCCAAGGACTTCCACAGCAGGAAATCCCACAAGTCAGGACTGCAACAGTGAAACACAAAGAACATGCCTTCCTCCTGGGGTCCAAGAACATCCCAGAGTAGAATCCCTTGACCCTCTGGGACAGAGGGACTGGCTGAATGGTCTCTTGAACCAAAAGGGATTAAAGAAGAGCAGAAAAATCATGCAGTTGGCAAGAAGGAAGGAGAGCGAGCCCCCAAAAAGGAGAAAATGGATTTCCAAACCATGAAATAACCACTTTGGATGGCCAAAAGAACATAACAGTCTGTGGTAATTTGTTGCCAAATTGGTAGAGACAGAGTTAACCTTATAGAAAGAACAGTCTGGCCAATGGGCAGAGAAGGCTGAATGTCAGAGGCTGACTTGTCTGAGAAAGAAGATTTCTATCCTCCTTGAGTCCTGAGACTCAAACTGAGCCCTAGGATAGCTCCTTTGAAATTAAGGGATACAGACCTGGCAAATATGTACAAGTGATCACGATCTGCTATTAAGCAGAAAAGGCACTCTTTGTATCTGTCCACATAGAAGTTTGCCTCCCACGCACCTTTTGGATTACAGATAAAAACAAATAACCAAGCAAACAGAAAACAAGGAAAACTCCCCAGTGGAGTACTTATCTGCCCTAGGCTCAGTAGCTGATGTGTGAAAAACAACTTACACACTGAACTAAAAAACAACATTCAAACTTTCAGCAAAGAAGTTGAGGATTTGGCACTTGTATGTCACAACAAAACAACTAAAAAAAAAGCAGCTGAAGACAGCTGGATAACCAAAAAACAATGGAAAAATACTTTTAAAATGTTAACCTACACAGAAGTCTTCATCAAAACACTTGATATATATGACACGCTTAATACACTTACAAAACCATCAGGTGTCTTTTCATTTGATTATACAATTTACATTTATTTAATCACACTTGAAATTAACTGCTCCAGGATCTGTCAGTGTGTTCTAACTCACTAGAGACTGGTGAATGTAACAGAACTATGGTTGATAAATCTGATATGGATAGAAGCAGTACATCAAAGTCATGTACTCATTCTTCTGTTGATAATTTTACCATTAAAGCATCAGATCTTTAGAAATGTATGCAAACTGGAAGTTTCATCTGACAGTCAAGATAGCTGGAGACAATTTCAATATGCCAGCAGGTATGCAGGGTGCATTTTTAAATAAAGAAACACTTTTTAAAGACTTACAGTCATAGTTGCCAAAATTAAAAAAAAAAAAAAAAAGACTAAAATAGAATGCTGTGTTTTATAAACATTATTTGAAGCCAATGTTTTAATAAATGAATAAGTCTCAAGAAACAAATTTATCATTCCACAGTATTAAAAATAAAATGCCCTGAGCAAACATTCAGTGAATTGCGTTGGTTTTAAAAGCTTTTTTTATGTAATAGACCATGTTTCAATAGACTTTAATGGTGACAGGTAGGGTGAGCTAGAATTTAGAGAACTACAATGACAAATTTTGTTGAGTGCAAATGTTTATCTGAAAAAAAAAAGGAATTTTAGATTAAATAAGTGTAAATATTACTTAAAATGTTAAATGTATTTTTTCAGTGTTATTTGCTGTAATTTTTGCATAGTATACACCCATGTGAAGCAGATTTGTGAATCAGTTTTGTTGCTTCTAAGTAAATCATGTACCGTATGCAGTGAGTGTAGAACTCATACCTGACGTGCAGTGCCTTTGCTAGGAATTAGAAGTTATGTACTTACCATAACGTTCCATCTGAGTAGGTGGATTCATTTGTCTGCAACCTGTGGGTATGGATCCGATATCGGATCCGAACCAGCATGGTTTATCCAGCTATGGATCCGAGATCCTAGCTCCTCCCCTCACCCATAATGCCCTGCTCTCCCTACATGACCTCAGATCGAGTTTGCCCTGCACCAACTACCCTAATCAAAGGGTAACACACCCCATGCAGGAAACTGACAAGGCCAGGGGGATAGGAGGGCGGGATGGTTGCAGACAAATGAATCCACCTACTCAGATGGAACGTTATGGTAGGTACATAACTTCTAAATCTGAAGTAGGAGAATTCATTTGTCAGCAACCTGTGGGACAGAGTCCCCAGCTACCTGAGTCTTGGGCGGCCATCATGGAAGGATATTCCGGAGCACCGCGGAGCCAAAGGATGCTCTACCTCTAGACGTGATGTCCAGCTTGTAATGAGAAATAAAGGTATGAGATGAAGCCCAAGTGGCTGCTGAACAAATATCATCCAGAGGAACCCTAAACTTAAAGGCCGCTGAGGTAGAGACAGACCGGGTTGAATGAGCATGGACTCCCTCCGGTGCGGGCCTCCCAGAAGCTTGGTACGCTAACAGAATACACTGAGAAATCCAGCATGACAAGGAAACTTTGGAAATTGGCTTACCCAAATTGAATTTGGCAAAGGAAATGAACAATTGGTCGGATTGCCTATGACCAGCTGTCCTGTGAAGATAAAAACGAAGCTGCCTGTGAACATCCAAGGAATGCAGCTTGTATTCACCTTTGTTCTGATACTTAGGAAAGAAAACAGGGAGGTTGATGGACTGATTAATGTTAGCTTCCGAAGCTACCTTGGGAAGAAAGGAGGGATTGATCCTGAGGCACACCCGGTCTGGATGGAAGACCAAATAAGGCGGTTTCATGGACAGGGCCTGAAGTTCAGAAACTCTCTTAGCTGAAGTAATGGCTACTAAAAAGGCAGTCTTAAGAGACAAGAATTTTAGATCTACTGTGGCCGCAGGCTCGAAGGGGGGAGCGGTCAAGGCCTGAAGAACCAAAGAAAGATCCCACGGAGGAACCGTCTCTAACAGGGGGTCTGAGCAAAAAGGTGCCTTTTAGGAATATTTTACATAACTTGGCAGACATAAGAGGGCAGAGTCATGACCAACATGGTAATGAGAAATGGCCGCTAGCTGAACTTTGACCGTAGAACTACTGGCACCATCATTAAAGAGAGTAGTAAGGAAGTCTAGAACCAAAGGAAGGGGAACCGTGAAGGGATCTAGACCTTGCCGCTCCGCCCAAATGGAGAAACGCTTCCATTTACTGTGGTAAATTTTTCTGGTAGAGGGTTTGTGAGCCACTACCAGAATGGCCTTAACTGGGGACGAGATACCGGGAGTCCTGATTAGGAGTGGAACTGGAGCAGCCAAGCAGTCAGCTTCAGGTTGTCCAGGTTCGGAATTGGTAGGTTCGATGGGTGTGATATCAGATCCGGAATGGGATCTAGAATCCAAGGTGGATTCACTGAATGAGACCTTAGGTAAGGGAACCAGATCTGTCGAGGCCAGAATGAGGCAATGAGGATCATTCTGCACCCCAACCGAGAGGCTTTCTGAAGCACCTGGAGCATCAGAGGCAGAGGGGGTATGCGTAAAGAAGACCGGGAGGCCAAGCATGCACCAGAGCGTCTCTCGGGGAATCCCCTGGAGGTGGGATTAGAGCGAAAAAACTGTCGCACTTGACGTTTAAGGGTGAAGCAAAGAGATCGCAACAGGGAGTCCCCCACTGTGCGAAGATACGTTCCGCTACTTGAGCATTGAGAGACCACTCGTAAGGGGAGAGAATGGTGCGACTGAGCTTGTCCGCAAGGATGTTGGACTGACCCGGGATATGCGTTGCGATGAGAAAGCGGTTGGTGGAGATCGCCCATTCCCACACTCTCATGGCTTCTCGACAAAGGGTAAGACCTGGTTCCCCCCTGTTTGTTGATGTACCAGACCACCGACATGTCTGACTGAATCGCAATTGTTCCCAGGGGAAGGAAGGCTTGAAGTGCTTGCAACGCCAAGAGCACCGCCCTCATTTCCAGGACATTGATATGCAGGGAGGTCTCTGAGTCATTCCACGTGCCTTGGACCATCCGACCCGCAAAGTGCCCCCCCCCCACCCGAGGCGGGAAGCGTCCGTGGTCACCGTGGCGAGAGGGGGAGAAGCACAAAAAGGGCTGCCTCTGTGGAGATCCGGGGAATGGAGCCACCACAAGAGAGACCACTTTCAAGTCTTGCTGATTGCAATGGGGTGATGCAGGGGGAGAGAAAGAAATGACCATTGCACCTGAAGTGTCCACTGAAGCACCCGCATGTTCAAGCGGGCGAGCGGAAGAGAAATCGCTGCCGCCATAGACCCTAGTGCCCTCATGACCAATTCTGCAGGAGCCGAGCTGGAGTGGAGGATGGCCCGCACCTGGAGTCGCAGATTCCGAACTCTGTCGGTTGTGAGAAAGGCCCTTAAATTCCTCGTGTCTAACCTGGCTCCTATAAATTCTATTAACTGAGTAGGGACCAGGTTGGACTTTTCTACGTTTATCGTGATGCCTAGCCGGGGAGCTAGACAAAGAAAAGAGTCTCTTGCCAAGGATAGTAGATGCCTTGTTGGGGCGGTGAGAAGCCAGTCGTCCAGGTACGGAAAGTCCTGCACCCCCTGAAACCTCAGGTGGGCCGCAACCACTGCTAATACTTTGGTGAACACCCTGGGGGCTGTGGTGAGACCAAAGGGAAGGACCCTGAACTGGTAGTGACTGGCTCCCAGCCGGAAGCGAAGAAACCTCCTGGATCGTCTGTCCATTAGTATGTGGTAGTACGCATCCTTGAGGTCTATAGAGCACATCCAGTGATTCTCCTCTAGAAGGGGGAGGATGGATTGTAGAGTGACCATCCAGAACTTCTCTTTGGGAACTGCCAGGTTTAATAGGGGCAGGTCCAGAATGGGTCTTAGGTCCCCCGTCTTTTTTGGCACTAAAAAGAACCTGGAGTAGAACCCTGATCTGATCTGGTCTGGGGGGACGGGCTGGATGGCTCTTTTTCTTAGCAGATGGCCAATTTCTGCTGAAGCGGCCTCCCTCTGATCGGGTGGAACATCGGGGAGGGATTTTAATTTTGGGAAGTGAAGAAATGGGATTTTGTAACCTCTGGATATAATCTGGAGAACCCAACGGTCCGATGTAATGGACTCCCATGCCGCTAGGTGCCCCGAAAAACATCCCCCGACTGCCTCCAGAGTGGAGCAGTCGGGCAACCCCTCAGAGTTGCTGCGTGGGCCGTTCAGAGAAAGGTTCTCTGGACCCAAAATTCCTGGGAGCCCCTCTGCCCCTAGGGCGGCGTCCTCCCTGTCCTCCTCTGCCGCGGAAGGACTGGTTGTCCGGAGCGGGTTGGGATTGCTGCAACTTCCGGAACCACATCTTCTTCTGGCCCTTTTGGTTCCTAGAGTAGGACCTCTGGGGCACAGAGAAGCGGACTCCGGCAGACAGCGTCTTCCCGTCCTTCTCGCTCTGAACCAAGGTGTCGCGAACCGTCTTGCCAAAAAGGGCAGAACCGTCAAAGGGGGCGTTCGCGAATGATGCCTTGAAGGGCTCCGTGAAATCGCAATGGCGGAGCCAGGCCTGGCGTCTTGTGACTAGGCCCACTCCTGCAGCTCTAGCGGCTCCCTCGGTAGCATGGGAAAGTAACCGCATAGAGGTATTGGTCACGGAACGAAGAGTGGCCATACAGGTAGAGTGCAAGAGTTTGTCCTCCTCCGACATGGACTCTGGGGGGGATGCAGCATATTCCTTGATAAGATCGCGCTGCATCCTAATGACATGTGCCAAATAGTTGAGCGCCCTCACTGAGAAGGTCGCTGAACTAAACATTCGCTTCCCCAAGCGGTCCATCATCCGAGACTCCTTGCTCGCGGGATGGATGGAGGGACTTTCCTGAGCGAGTTCCCTCTTAGTGGCTGCTGCCGACAACATGACATCTACCGGGGGTCCCTTGCTCCAGTGGGCATGGTCAGCAGGGGGGCTAAGAATCCTGTCCGGCCTCTTGGGGATTGGCTCCACGGTGTCCGGTTCCTTCCACGCCCTGGTGGTAATAAGGTCCACCAGAGGGTTGTCAGGAGGGGACACCCAAGAGGTAAGATGGGCCCACTTCAAATGCCTCCAAGAACACGGACTCATCCGAGGAAGACTTTGGGGCAGACCACCCACCTCTTATACGTAACATTTCCATGATGTCTCCAAAGGAGACATCCTCAGGGGGTGATCTTGGGGAGCCTTCCCCTTCCTCCAAGTCCATGTCTTCGGGGGAGTCTATGTGCCTCCTCTTACACGTGTGCTTGCGAGGTGCTTCCTCAGGGGGGCTGTCCGAGGAGCCCTCGCCAGCGGTGTCCAGTTCCACAGGAACTGCTTGGGGCAGTGAAACGGGCTGTCCCAGTGGCCGGGTGACGGAAGCCTGACCCAGAGCAGATGGAGTGCGGGACGGAGCCGAAGCAAGGGCCGGGGGTCCGGATGCCCTCAACAGAGCCCTCTCCACTACATCAAAAGCCAAGGGGGAGACAGCCTCGACCAAAGGATCTGAAAGTAGGCTCCCCCTCGGATCCGAGGAGTGTATCGGAGCCGGCGTTGAGCCCCTCGGATCCGAGGGAGCAGTGTGCTCCGACACGGACGGCGCCGAAGGCACACTGAGTCCCTCGGATCCGAAGCTGCCTGGCTCTGAGCGCTCCAAGCCCGGGTAGCGGGTCGGAGAAGGAGCTATGGGCTTGAAAAAAGGGGTCGAGCTCCCCCCCGGGGGGGGGAGAGGCAAGAGCACTCCCATTTGCATCTGGGCCTGGATGAACCTTCGCATCATCCGGTCCAAATCAGCGTCGGAGAGGCTGTAGGTAGACCTCGACGAGGCTACCGAGGTAGGCCTTGAGTGCCGCCTCGAAGGAGGTTGGGTCTCCTCCTCCTCAGGTCCCGGTGAAAAACATGGGGACCGGAGCAGAGGAGGAGGAGAACCAGCAGCCAGAGAGGCCGGAGGAGAAGCCCGCTTAGCCGGCGGGGCCGAGACGGAGGTCTCGGCCTGCCGCTTGTGGTGCTTCTCTCTCCGGTCCTTCTTCCTGGCTTCCCTCTCCTCCGAACCCGTACAGGGAGTTTGAGTCCCGGGAGGAGGAGGGGGTGCAGGCAAGGTAGTAACTGCCGGAGCAGTCACTATCAAAGGAGCGTGGGCCGAAGCCGAGTCCGGGGGTAAGACACCCGCCAAGCCCAGCTTCGACCTCTGCTCCTTCAATGCCCTGGGATTGAACCCTGCACAGATTGAACACCCAGAAGTGAGGTGTTCAACCCCAAGATCTTGGGGAGCCTTCCCCTTCTGAGCTCCAAGTCCATGTCTTTGAGGGAGTCTATGTGCCTCCTCTTACCGTGTAACTAGCCAGTTTTCTAGTTTCAGCACTCAAATCTGTTTCTTTGATTCTCAGCACCTTGTCTCGTAGAAAAATTCCCCATCTGCTTACTGTACTTGTGTTTTTACCTACTTCTTTTACTTTTGCATCATCTTAAAATACTCAATTACTTATAACTGCTTGCTATGTAACTCATTCTAAGCCTTTTGGCTAAAACACTTGCTTCGGACCAGTTAGTTGTTTTGCACTGAGAGGGTTTGTGGTCTGCACTGTTGTGCGAGAACACGTAGGTTACATCCTTCTAGGCTGAGAACTGCTGGATTGAGGCTCAGTGTCTGTTATTCTAAAAGTGTATTAATTTGGTTTAAGCACTTGGGCTTATTCTGGTTTAATTTACATTAAGAGGGTTCGCGGGTCTGCACTCTGGAGGAGGAGAGGCTGACTCCTGCCTTGGGAGCTGGGAATTTCTGGTTAAAGGCTTATAGTGCATGCATGGTCGAACTGTTTCTAGTGCAAGTTGGTGCCTTGCTTGCTGTGGGCATAGACTGGATTCTCCTGGGCCTGCTGGATCTAGCTTTGTTTGTGTAACTTGAGCACTAATCCAGACATTAACAAAGTATTCAATGGTATTTATTACGTTTCTGGTTGTAACTTTACTTCAAAGTGTAGCTACTTCACTCAAGTCTTTGGATTAAGCACTTGGGCTTCAGACCATTTTTACATTAGAAGGTTTGTGGCAAGCACTGTGGTGGCAGGACAAGTAGCTTGCAGGTGCTTCCTCAGGGGCTGTCCGAGAGAGCCCAGTGTCCAAGTGTATTAGTTCCACAGGAACTTGGGCTTCAGGCCAGTTATTTTACATTAAGAAGGTTCGGGCTGTCCCAGTGGCCGGGTGACGGAAGCCTGACCCAGAGCAGATGGAGTGCGGGACGGAGCAGAAGCAAGGGCCGGGGGTCGGATGCCCTCAACAGAGCCCTCTCCACTACATCAAAAGCCGAGGAAGCCAGCCTCGACCAAAGGATCTGAAAGTAGGCTCCCTCGGATCCGAGGAGTGTATCGGAGGCGTTGAGCCTCGGATCCGAGGAGCAGTGTGCTCCGACACGGACGCCCGAAGGCACACTGAGTCCTCGGATCCGAAGCTGCCTGGCTCAGCGCCCAAGCCCGGGTGGCGGGTCGGAGAAGGAGCTATGGGCTTGAAAAAAGTGGGTCGAGCTCCCAGGAGAGAGGCAAAACACTCCCATTTGCATCTGGGCCTGGATGAACCTTCACATCATCGTCCAAATCAGCGTCGGAGAGGGCTGTAGGTGAACCTCGGCTGAGGCTACCGAGGTAGGCCTTGAGTGCCGCCGAAGGAGGTTGGGTCTCCTCCTCCTCAGGTCCCGTGAAAAACATGGGGACGGAGCAGAGGAGGAGGAGAACCAGCAGCCAGAGAGGAACCGGAGGAGAAGCCCGCAGGGCGGGGCGAGGCGGAGGTCTCAGCCTGCCAGTCACAAGTGGTGCTTCTCCGGTCCTTCTTCCTGGCTTCCCTCTCCTCCGAACCCGTACAGGGAGTTTGAGTCCCGGGAGGAGGAGGGGTGCAGGCAAGGTAGTAACTGCGGAGCAGTCACTATCAAAGGCGGACTCCGCGGCCATTGAGTCCGGGGTAAGACACCGCCAAGCCCAACCGACCTCTGCTTTGACCTTCAATGCCCTGGGATTGAACCCTGCACACCTGATTGAACACCCAGAAGTGAGGTGTTCCCGTACTTTCAGCACTTATCAGACAACGATCGAAAATAATGCCCCATTCGGGATGTATCTCACCCCGACATCTGCAGCAATTGGAGAACCCCAAGACATCGAACGCACAGAGTGTGGCCAAATCTGTCATATGCTGCCAGATTGATTCAGTCGCTCTATTCAGTGCGCGCCGTCTGCTCCATGTGCTCTGTATGAAGGCAAGGCCATGTCCAACCCGAATTAACGGAAACATGCTCCACCTCAAAAAAATCTAAATCCACCAAACCAGAGCAAGCTTAATTAAACCTTAGCACGATATAAAATAGGGGACGGGTTGGAGGGATAGATTTATCACCAGAGACTCTCGGCGTGTGGGATAAAATCCTCGGTACATGTGAGGCCAGAGCACCAGGGGATAGCTTATGGCCACAAACCTATGAACCTAAGATTGCCTTTGGGGCCTCAGACATACTATTCACTTTTTTTTTTTTTTTTTTTTTAAGAAAAAAAGAAAATTAACACACACACAGAAGGCACCAAAGAAAACACACACTCACAGTAACTACGTGCCAGAGAGGGGAGGGTACACAAAATTAAGTTAACTTATCCCAAAAATAATATATATAGAAAGGGAACCTATCACTTTCACACAGTTAAGGTATTTTAAACAAGAAAAATCCCTTGCAAAATACAGAAAAAACACTTAGCTTATGGAGCTCGAAATCTAGGCTGTCACCATGAACGCGGCAAACTAGCTCTGAGGTCATGTAGGGAGAGCAGGGCATTATGGGTGAGGGGAGGAGCTAGGAGCTCGGATCCATAGCTGGATAAACCATGCCGGTTCGGATCCGATATCGGATCCATACCCACAGGTTGCTGACAAATGAATTCTCCTACTTCAGATCTAAGGATTTAGTATGCTGGCCAGTCATATGGTTATCCTCAGCAGGATATCACTTTTGTAAGAAATACTGCAACAGTGAAAAGGGAAGACAACTACTAGCTCTTTCCTGCTTAAGTGTACTAGATGGGAGGATCAAGGATCTCTTGGCTACAAAATGCAATCATGAGACATATCCATTTTTCTCTTGGTTTCACGCATGACTTTAGGGATCACAGAAAAGGAAGGGAAAAAAAAAACACAAGAGCTTTTTGTTTCACTGAATTGAAAAAAAGCATTTACAGCCAAGGTACTTTGCATGGTTGCCTGGTACAAAACTTTCTCTGCCACTAGATCAAGGGTGAAGTAAGGACACCTCTGCTCCATGTTACTATTTGGATGACTTTTAGGATCATCTTCCATTAGGGACAGAGAGAAGGGGTGCTGCTCATATGCTAGGAAGTTTCAAATCAAGTGGATGTAGGAAGGCTGTATATGTGGGTCTTGTTGGGCCACCAGGCTCTCATGGTCAGCCTGCAGAACTGGTATGGATTGGTACTGCCCCCCCCCACCTGTGACCTCTTCAAAACATTTGTTTTCAAAACGGTTTTAAATATATGGAGCACCTGTCTTGGTGATGCCAGTGCCCCAGAGTCTTCAGGTTTTCTGGGTGCACCGTCTTTTCAGGCAAAGTCTAATGCATCTGTTGTCAAGAGCTTGGATTCCCTATCTTGAAAACTAGTGGCTTAAACATCCTTTACTTCAAGAAAATCCCATTAGGTAAGAAGGCCAAGAAGTCTACGCTGGATTCTTCAGCTGTCCTGCCTCCACCAGACATCACTTTAGAAGCAGGTAATACCTCTGTAGGCCATTCAGTGTCTACCATCAGATTCCTCTGCCTTGTTCCCATAGGAGGCTAGCATAGATCTTTTTGCATGTTCTCTTGAAGCTTTGCAGGCACCTGCTCCAGATGCCGTGGGGGAACTTGTGGTTGACCATCTTGGATAGTCCTAGAGGGATTCTGCACATACTGGTAAGGGAGGAGGCTCCAGGTTCACTTACTGAATCTTGCCAACGGTGGGAACTTCCAGTATTTATTAGGGCTGATGTCTCTTCCAAAAAAAGATAAAAAAAGAATGTTTTTGTCCATCCTAAGGATCCTCAAAGAGAATGGTAAGAGTTTACTTCGCTTGTTTTCTGCCTTGATGGCCCTGAAACCTCTTCAAAGGGGTTTTGTTGCCTACTCCTTGGATTTCTACCCCTTTTAAATGGCTTAGAGAACTGCATTCCTCAGATGAATATTCAGTGTGTTATAAGGGGTCCTTTCTCTTATTCTTCACAGATATCTTCACCTTTGGCTTATGGTTCTGATAAGGAGGAGTCTGTTATTCCTGAATCTCCTTTTCAGGAATTATCCTTTGGAAACAATTACTAGGATGATGTAATACTTTAAGTGGGATTATGCTCGTGTCTGATATTCAGAGAAGATATTATGAGCTGCTTCAGGTGGATACTCCTAAACCATCTGCAGTTCCTCCAGTGTTGGCTGCCTTGATAGACACTTTCATTGCTGCTTCCAATTCTCCTGATTCTCAGCCTCTTGCTCCTAAGAAACTTGATAGGGTTCTAAGGTTTCTGAGGATTGTCACTTTTTATTTAAAAGCCCTTCTGCTGATCCTGCTGTGGTGGTGTCAGTCTCGTTTGGCAAACCTGAGCTCTTGCCCTCTGCTTTCCGATTAAGGAGAATAGGGCAATGGAAAGGATTGGTAAGACAGTTTACACTACTTCGACTTCAGCCTTTATGGCTGTTAATAATCAGAACCATATTTTATTTTTTTATTTAACATTTATTAACTGGGAAAGTCCAACTTGGAATGAAGCCAATTTTCAGCACAGGCTTGAGGAGACAAGCTTTAGATACATGTCTTTGTAACATGGGAGGAAACCGGAGCACCTGAAGGAAACCCACACAAATGCAGGGAGGACATGGAGACTCCACACAGAAGGCACTCCAGCAGACAATAAAACCAGAGAATCTCTTACTGTGAAGTGACAGTGCTACTTCTGCACCATCCACATGGCCAGGTATGCTCTGGCCTTATTACTTAGGCTTATCAGGTTATTTTTGACCTCCCTTGATTCTGAAGGCAAATCTTCAGCCTCATCTAGTTTAGATTCTGCTTCTCAAGTGACTCTCGCCACTCAAGTGTAGCTATTAGGCTGTGATGCTTCTTCCAGGGCTGCCGCATTTGGGTCTGTCTTGAGGTGTTAATCTTGGCTTCATCTCCAGACTCTGCCTGAGGACATTAGGCCAAGTTGTTGGATGCTCCTTTGGATAACAGACATCTTTTTGGGGTGGGTACTGCTGACCTGTTTAAGTCTCTTTAAGAGAAAGGCAACGCGTTGCACAACATTAAACATATTTCTGTGTCTCCTATCCCTACATTCCAGAGGCATTATCCTTCTAGATCTGCTTTTGTTCACAAGCAACCATGACAGACCTTCAGGGCAGGAACGGTGATAGGAAGGGCCTCTTCTGCTAAGGATTCTTAGATTTTTGTGGCCTGAAGCCTCCTTTAGTTGATAAGCCTACTTCTCTGACAATCTGCCTTTCTATTAGACTAGGTTCCTATGTCCCTTTAGCTTTCCCTTTGCATTCCAAACTGGCTTCTCATCACTTTAGACTCTTGGGTTTTTTCCATCATCCATCAGGGTTACTTAATGGTATGGAAATCTCTCCTCCCTTTTCAGGGATTCCTCGACCTTCTCTAAAGCAATGTCCTAATTACCCAGAGGTTCTAGGGTCCCTGATGAATCAAGAAACCATTCAATGTCTCACCTTTCCAAGTGGGAAAGGGTTTTGATTCCAGAATGTTCCTGGTTCTTTTAAAGGACGGCACTTTGAGAGCTATTCTGCATTTCTCCCTGCAAAAACACATTTATCAAAGTCCCTTCTTTTTGGATGTTTACTCTTCAAACCCAGTTTCCTTTTTTACTACCACAGGATTTTCTGGTGTCTTTGGATCTGAAGGATGCTTACCTTTACATCCCTATTCACTCTCTTTTCAGGAAGTTTTTACATTTCTCCATTTCTTCCTTTCGTTTTCAGTTCTCTGCTTTTCTCTTTGGCCTCTCTGCTGTCCCAAGGGTATTCACAAAAGGCCTAGCTTCTCTAATTGCTTTCTGCAGGCTCCAAGGCACAGATTTTCCCTTATCTAAACAACTTGTTGCTTTGGGTGCCTTCATCCAGTTGCCTGTTAAAGGATCTGGAGTTCACCATCTCTCTTCTTCAAAGTCTAGGGTTCACTATTAACTTTCAGAAGTCTGTCCTGACTCCCTCACAGGATCACATGCATCTGGGATGCAGGATTCATACAATGCCAATGTTGGTCTCTCTTCCACCTCCAAAAGTTTTGCATTATACAGCCTTCTTTCAGTCTTCCTCCTCTGACTGCAATGCTAGCCAGAGTGTTTCTTCAGACCCTGGGATTCATGGTTTCTTCTATTCTAATGCTCCTCCTTGCCAGATTGCATGTGGAAGCTTCAATGGTACCTCAAGTCAGTTTAGCTACAGCACTACCACCCTCTGGATTTCAGTGTACCTCTCCTTCCTTGTCTAAATAAGGAATTTCAGTGGTGGATTCAATAGCTGCTCTCAACCAAGGCCTACTCTTTCAGCCTCCAGTTCCTTCTCAAGAACTGTTCACAGATACTTCAGATATGGGTTGAGGGGCTTCATTTGGTCACCTGAAAGCTCAGGGTCTCTGGTGCTTCCTATAAGTAGTCATACCATATCAACATCAAAGAGATGAAAGCTTTGATTCTGTCCTTTCAAGCTTTTCACCCCATGTTCTCTCCAGGCCCCTTGAAGGTATACATAGCATTACAGTGATGTAGCATATCAACAAGCAAGGAAGCAGGCCCCTTGAAGGTATGCACATTCTTTCAGACCACAATTTAGTGGCAGACTCTCTGAGCAGGTCCAAAACCCAGACTTATGAATGGATGCTTCAGAGATACAGGTCATTGGTGGGGTACTGCTTAGGCAGATCTTTTTACCTCCCCTCTGACAAAGCAGCTCCCTGTTTTCTGTTTCAGAGTACCATGCCACCTGGTTTGGAAGAGGATGTTTCTTTATGCTTTAACTCTTCCTCCTCTACTTCCAAGTGTCCTGCAGAAGCTGGACTCCCCAAAAATCTTGCTAGTGACTCCCTTTTGGCCAAGACAGCACTTAATGCATCTGCCTGGGGGCAATCACCAAACATTACTTCACCAGCTGGGCTTCCTCACAAAGGACAAGGAGTCTTTCATCCATCCTCACTTGTCCACTCTTCAACTTACAGTGTGGATGATAGGGTTTTGATCCCTTTTCAGGCACCTCTTTTCTGAGGACATACTCAGGGTTTTAGAGGAGGCAAGGAAACCCTCAACCGTAAAATCTTACATGTCCAAATGGAAAAGATTTTCTGTCTAGCGCCATGCTTGCAACTAGGACCCTTGTTCAGTGTGAGGGGGTCCCCACTGGTCCTCTCTTATTTGTGCAAGTTGCTCCAGTCTGGTGTGAAGGCCCATTTGTCAGCTGTTTCCACATCTTTGCCCTAAAATCCTCTTCTGACTTCTCATTTTCATGTCAAAATTTCTTGAAGGTGTCCTGCATATTAGCATCCAAGGAAACCTATTTCTTCTCCTTGGGACCTTAATTGTATTTTGGAAAAACTGACTCAGGCTCCTTTTGAGCCTGCAAATTCTGCTTCTTTGCAACATTGTACCTGGAGTGTATTGTTGCTGGCTCTTTCTTCCATTTGGAGGATTTCTGAGCTCCAGGCCTTTATGGCCATTCTTATTTATTTATTTATTTTTCCACAGGGACAGTCTGTCCTTTCATACTAATCCTTTTATGCCCAAGGTAGTAAATACGTTGTCCTTGAAGCAGTCGGTACAGCTCCCTTTTTCCCTCCTCTTCAGTCTGCTAGTGAGAGGGTCATGCATACCTTGGATTTGCAGAGACAGCTCAGTACTACTTGGATAAAACTAAGGCCACTTATAAGTCTGATCAGCTTTTTGTTTTCTTTCATCCCAGGACTTTGGGTTTGGCTGCTTCTAAGCAAACCATCTTCCCTTGGATATCTAAGGCCATTCCACTTCTTTTTGCTATACTTTTCATGGCAAATCTTTGTCTACTTCTGTTAGAGTTCATTCCACCAGGGATGTTGCCTTTTCTGGTGCTTTCTTCAAGGGGCTGGACAACAATTCCATCCCGGAAGCTGCTACTTTGCCGTAAGTACATACCTTTACTAAGTGATTAGTTGGATATTGTTTCTAGGGCCACATCCGGTTTTGCTACAACCATTTTATATGGGTTTGAAGGTTCTTGTCATCCTTCCACCTCCCATTCTGTTTGAGTTTTTTTTACTCTCCCTACCATTACGAAAGTACAGTTGTGTACACTTAACATAAATGTAGATGTTCAAGTGTATTCACTGTTGCAGTCATTACATTTGGGTTATCTGCCTGCTGGTGGCTCTCAGCTGGCTTGAATATCAAAGTCTTGGATTCCTGTGTCGGATGTTATCTCTTCTTCCATGACATCAAGTTGTCAGGGGTATAAAACATGCAGCCGATGCCATTACATCAGGTTTTCTTGCCCCAGATGTCAGGTGCCCCCAAAACGGGAAGCAATTATATGTTATGTTACACCTCCAACAAAAAGCAAATTCACCAGAAAGCTCAAATACACCAAACAAGAAGGAAAGGTAGAACCAAGAGAAGTCAGGGGGCTGGAGGGAGAGTAACCAGGACTGCAACAGTGAATACACTTGAACATCTAAGTTTATTTTAAGTGTACAGAACTGTACTATTTTCTTCATGTTTCACTGTTGCAGTCATTACATTTGGGTAGATTCCCAAAGCTAAGTAAGGGAGGAGGAAGTTAGAGAGCATTAGGACCAGATAATAAGCCCTGCAAAATTGCAGTGGCAAAACAAGCTCTGGATTTAGAAAAAATAGGCATGTGGTAATGCTTGGTGAAGGTATGAACAGAGCTCCAGGTAGCTTCTAGGATGTCCCTGGTAGGGACCCCTCTGAGAAAGGATGTGGAGGTAGGTGCAGCCCTAGTGGAATGAGATCTTATCCCCTGTGGGGTAGGTTTTCCATGGTGCTTACAGCAGAAATGAATGCAATGGTCTATCCATTTAGAAATGGTTTGCTTTGAAATGGCCTTCCCCTCTGTCCCTGCAGCAAAGCCAGCTAGCAGCTGTTCAGATTTTCTGAGAGGCTTAGTCCTGCCCAAATAAAATCTAAGTTGTCTCTGCATGTCCAAAGAGTACAGAATTCATTCTCCTTTGTTTTGCGGATTAGGAAAAAAAGGTAGGCAAATGAATGGACTGATTTAGGGCCACACTAGACATCATCTTGGGCATAAAGGAAGGATTGGTCCTAAGGGAAACCCTGCCTGCATGGAAGATAATGAAGGGCTCTCCACTGTCATGAGGGCCTGTAATTCAGACACTCTTCTTGCTGAAGTGATGGCTAGAAGAAAGGCTGTTTTGCAAGAAAGGAATTTCAACTCAGCAGTTGCAGGTGGTTCAAATCCCGTGGTAGTGGTGCTGTGGTAGCATTGTCGCCTCACAGCAAGACGTTGTCCCGTTTGAATCTCAGCTAGAGCGTCTTCTGTGTGGAGGCATGCGTGAATGGGCGTGCCTTCACTGAAGGTTATGCATCAGGGCTGGTAACTCGGCACGTAAAAATCCACTACTAAACATTAGCGGACTGGAGTTCTGCTGTGGCAACCCCTAACCGGGATAAGCAGAAAGACACAACAAAAAGTTGCAGCTGGTTCAAATGGAGGGACAGTGAGCTTTTCCAAAACAAAGTTAAGGTCCCAGGCTGGAGTAGGGGCTCGCCTGGGGGGGGGGTCTTAAATTTTTAGCAACTCTGAAGAATTGCTTTAACAGGGGGTGAGAGAAGAGGGGTGGGTTTAGTATTATAATGTGCTGAAATTGCAGAGGCATGAATTTTAATGGACAAGAATGACAGGCCCTTGCGAAGCATTTCTGTTAAGTACTGAAGAATATGAGGTAAACTGGGCACAATAGTGCCCATACTCTGGGTCTGGCTCCAGGAACAGTATCTTTTCCACTTTTCAGCATAGGATTTTCTAGTACTAGGTCTCCTTGCTTCCAGAATGACATCCAGCCCCTGTTTACTGAGGGATGTTATTGGAGAGCTCAAGGAATTAGCCAGGCTGCAAGGTTCAGGGTTTGAAGCTGAGGGTGCAGAATCTGGCCTGCCTGCTGGGACAGCAGGGAAGGTGTCTGAGGCAGGTGCCATGGATCCAGCAGTATCATACTGCGCAAGAGGGGGTACCAGTGCTGGCAAGACCAGTCTGGTGCAATCAGTATTGTCCTCGGTTTTTCCTGTTTGATCTTTAGCAGAACCTTTGATAGGAGAGGCAGAGGGGGAAAGGCATAAACTGAGAGGCTTTCCCAGGTAAAGGACAGGGCATCCACTTTCCAAGCTTGACTGTGGGGAGTCCTTGTGCAGAATTTGTCCAATTGGTAGTTCTGAGGGGAGGCAAACAGGTCTATCTCTGGTGTCCACAATTTGTTCCCTCAAGAGGTTGAATATTTTTAGTTCCAGTTTCCATTCGCGTGGGTCCATGAGATTTCTGCTTAGGACATCTGCCATTGAATTTAGCTTGTCTGGCAGGAATTGAGCTTGGAGGTGCACTTGGTAGCTCAAGGCTGTGTTCCACAGAGCCATGGCTAGTCTGCAGACAGGGTATGAGTGGTTTCCCCCCTGCTTGTTTATGTACCACATAACTGTGGTGTTGTCCGTCTTTACCAATAATTGTCCTGGAAGGATATAGTTTTCTAAGGCTGTCAGGGAATTCTGTACAGCTAACATTTCTTTTTGGTTAATATGTAGGTGCATCTGACTCAGGTTCCATTTGCCCTGAATGCACTGCCCTGCCAAGTTAGCCCCCCTATGCATAGTCTGATGCGTCTGTAGTCAGGGTTTAGGTGGCAGGGTGTAGACTGAAAGGGAGCCCCTTGTTTAGGTGGCAGGCCTCTGCCCACCAAAGGAACTCTGTCTTTATACAAGAAATGACAGGAATCATTGATTCCAGGTCCTGAGAATGTTGACACCATAGGCTTTTTAGATACCATTGTAGTTTCCTCATATGCAGTCTTGCATATGGAATTAGTAGAATGCAAGAGGCCATGAACCCCAGGGCTTGCAGATAGAAGTTCTGTTCAAGCTTGCTCCCAAGAATACAGTTTATTGGCAGGGTACTAGATGAGATGTTTTTTCATTTATGGTGTACCCCATTGAGGTTAGAAGTTTCTTTATGAATGCCAGATGTTGTAATAGCATGTCCTGGCTTTCTGCCTGAATTAGACAATCGTCCAGGTATGGGTATATTTCTCTGCCTGCAAAATGCAATGGCTGGAGCGAGACACTTTGTGAATACCCTGGGCACAGTAGAAAAACCAAAGGAAGTGAAGGTATTTCCTGCAAGATTCCCTTATTGAAATGTGCAGGTAAGCTTCCTTTAAGTCTAAGGTTGCCAACCAGACATCTTTGCCTAGCATAGGAAGCAGCTGTTGAAGTGTTATAGCATTTTGAATTTTGGGATTACCAAAAAGGTGTTTAGAATAGAGGGGTCCAGGGTAGGATGCCAGGAGCTGTCTTTTCTGGGTACCAGGAAAAGTCTTGAGTAAAAACCTTGTCCCCTTTCTTCTGCTGGGACGGGTTGAATAGCCCTGATACTTATAAGAGAGAGAAACTGCTGTTGAGCCTCTGCCCACTGATTTGGGAGTAGGTCTGGCCAACCATTTGGGGATGGCAAGGTGTGGAAGTGGAATATGTATCCTTGGAAAACTATATTTAAAACCCATTTGTCCTGGGTAATGAGTTCCCAGTTTTTTGCATGCAGGACGATCTTTCCCTCTAAGGAAGCAGGCAGTTGAGCAGGGCTTGGAAGGGTTAAAGTTAAATCAATCTGACATTTTTCCATAGGGGGGTGTCTTACTACTTCCAGCTTTGGAAGTGGGAGCCCCCCACTGCTTAGGCCTGATTCTACCCTGAGACTGTAGCCTAGGTAGTCTGCTGTTCCTAGGTTTGGACTGAGAATGCCTTGAAGAGACTGGAAAGGACCAATTCTTAGAAGGCCAATGCCTACTAAATCTGAGAGGCTGTACTTGCAGGATATCTTTAACAGTTTGCATAGATTTAGCTTTTTCCTCCATCTTTTTAAGGATAATTTTTGCCAAACAGGCAGTATTGGTTTAAGGGAGCATCCAGCAATTTAGCTTTAACATGATTTGGCAAGTTTTGCTCCTTAAGCCAAGCATGCCTTATAAGTACAGACCCAGTGACAGCAGCCCTGCAAGATGCTTCTAAAGAGTCAAAACCACATTGTAAAGTATGTTTACCAACTTGTTCAGCAGAATGCATTCAATCCTGTAATTCTTTATGTTCAGCACAGTCAGGAATCATCATTTTCTGTTTTAAGTAGTCCCATAATATGCTTCTGATACTTTAACATATGAAACTGGCAGTTTAAGGCCCTAATGGCCAAAGTAGCAGAAGTGTATACCTTCTTACCCCATCTGTCCAAGTCCCTGGAATCTCTATCTGAAGGGGTAGGGTTTTTGGCAGCAGTAGCCTTAATGCCCTTTGATCCTTGGGAAATGGTCTCTGGATCAGCAGTAGGATTCTTGAAGAAGAACTTGTGAGAGTCGGGTACTCTGTAATACCTGTCAGGTTTTCTGGGAGCTGGGGGTAAAGTGTCTGGGGACAGGCTAGATTCCAAGAAGGCATCATCTGCCATCCATTTGCCCTGAATGCACTGCCCTGCCAAGTTAGCCCCCCTATGCATAGTCTGATGCGTCTGTAGTCAGGGTTTAGGTGGCAGGGTGTAGACTGAAAGGGAGCCCCTTGTTTAGGTGGCAGGCCTCTGCCCACCAAAGGAACTCTGTCTTTATACAAGAAATGACAGGAATCATTGATTCCAGGTCCTGAGAATGTTGACACCATAGGCTTTTTAGATACCATTGTAGTTTCCTCATATGCAGTCTTGCATATGGAATTAGTAGAATGCAAGAGGCCATGAACCCCAGGGCTTGCAGATAGAAGTTCTGTTCAAGCTTGCTCCCAAGAATACAGTTTATTGGCAGGGTACTAGATGAGATGTTTTTCATTTATGGTGTACCCCATTGAGGTTAGAAGTTTCTTTATGAATGCCAGATGTTGTAATAGCATGTCCTGGCTTTCTGCCTGAATTAGACAATCGTCCAGGTATGGGTATATTTCTCTGCCTGCAAAATGCAATGGCTGGAGCGAGACACTTTGTGAATACCCTGGGCACAGTAGAAAAACCAAAGGAAGTGAAGGTATTTCCTGCAAGATTCCCTTATTGAAATGTGCAGGTAAGCTTCCTTTAAGTCTAAGGTTGCCAACCAGACATCTTTGCCTAGCATAGGAAGCAGCTGTTGAAGTGTTATAGCATTTTGAATTTTGGGATTACCAAAAAGGTGTTTAGAATAGAGGGGTCCAGGGTAGGATGCCAGGAGCTGTCTTTTCTGGGTACCAGGAAAAGTCTTGAGTAAAAACCTTGTCCCCTTTCTTCTGCTGGGATGGGTTGAATAGCCCTGATACTTATAAGAGAGAGAAACTGCTGTTGAGCCTCTGCCCACTGATTTGGGAGTAGGTCTGGCCAACCATTTGGGGATGGCAAGGTGTGGAAGTGGAATATGTATCCTTGGAAAACTATATTTAAAACCCATTTGTCCTGGGTAATGAGTTCCCAGTTTTTTGCATGCAGGACGATCTTTCCCTCTAAGGAAGCAGGCAGTTGAGCAGGGCTTGGAAGGGTTAAAGTTAAATCAATCTGACATTTTTCCATAGGGGGGTGTCTTACTACTTCCAGCTTTGGAAGTGGGAGCCCCCCACTGCTTAGGCCTGATTCTACCCTGAGACTGTAGCCTAGGTAGTCTGCTGTTCCTAGGTTTGGACTGAGAATGCCTTGAAGAGACTGGAAAGGACCAATTCTTAGAAGGCCAATGCCTACTAAATCTGAGAGGCTGTACTTGCAGGATATCTTTAACAGTTTGCATAGATTTAGCTTTTTCCTCCATCTTTTTAAGGATAATTTTTGCCAAACAGGCAGTATTGGTTTAAGGGAGCATCCAGCAATTTAGCTTTAACATGATTTGGCAAGTTTTGCTCCTTAAGCCAAGCATGCCTTATAAGTACAGACCCAGTGACAGCAGCCCTGCAAGATGCTTCTAAAGAGTCAAAACCACATTGTAAAGTATGTTTACCAACTTGTTCAGCAGAATGCATTCAATCCTGTAATTCTTTATGTTCAGCACAGTCAGGAATCATCATTTTCTGTTTTAAGTAGTCCCATAATATGCTTCTGATACTTTAACATATGAAACTGGCAGTTTAAGGCCCTAATGGCCAAAGTAGCAGAAGTGTATACCTTCTTACCCCATCTGTCCAAGTCCCTGGAATCTCTATCTGAAGGGGTAGGGTTTTTGGCAGCAGTAGCCTTAATGCCCTTTGATCCTTGGGAAATGGTCTCTGGATCAGCAGTAGGATTCTTGAAGAGGAACTTGTGAGAGTCGGGTACTCTGTAATACCTGTCAGGTTTTCTGGGAGCTGGGGGTAAAGTGTCTGGGGACAGGCTAGATTCCAAGAAGGCATCATCTACAATGCCCAGAACAGGAGGGATAGCTAAAGGCCTGTGTTGACGTAGGAGTAAGAATTCCCTAAGCCTCTTTTTAGAGTCAGAGTAATCCTGGCTTTCCCAGCAGAAATGCTCCCTAAGAGTGTGCAAGGTATCACCAAAAGAAAAATCTTCTGGAGGGGAAGCAGAGGGAATGGAATCCTCTGCATCAGAATCCTGATAGGTAGAGAAGGGCAAATCCTGGTAATCAGAAGAAACAGAAATTTCAGAATCCTGATCAGAAGAATCAGAAGGAAAATCAGTCCTAGGTCTCTTAGAGGGGGAAAGCCGGCTTCCCCTAATTAAAGTAATAAAATCTTCAACCATTCTAAGCATTTGTTTTTTAGGCATATGGGCCTGACCATGCAGTTTGGACATCTGTTTTCTATGCATGGGTCAAGTTTTAGGCTTTGTAGAAGAAGATGGCGTCAGTTTAAAATGCAAATCTGTAGGCCTGAATATCCCCGCAGAAGCCGCTGCCTGCACAGCGGCTCTGAACCCATCCAAGGTAGCGACATCCACAGGTTCCATAGTCGAAGAAGCATCTCGTGGCATACCGGACTCTGAATGGGTCTCAGTAGAAGCCTGCAAATCTGAAGTAGCGGGTATCAGGGGCTGCGAAAGCACCTCAGTACCAGAGAACTGGCAACTAGCTTAACAAAGCATCGTCGGCAGTTTTGGACCTATGCGGTCTGTCTCCGTATCTATCCTTATGTTTTTTCGGAATATCAGTAGTCGGATGGCTTACCGAAGCCATTTTTGGATAGTTAAACAGAGTACCAAAATAATTTGCTGCAAAAATAAACCGATGACGAATAGTTTGGGGGTTGAATAAGGCACAAAACAGACAGTGAGGGACGTCGTGGTCCGGGCCTAGGCAAGGAATGCAGTACGAATGCAAATCTTTATGAGGTATTTGCTTTCCACAGGTAAGACAATCGTTAACTTTTACTGACATCGGTTAAGAGCAAGAAAAAGGATCCCCAACAGGGTACTTAGCTTTTTTGAAGATGTCTGTTCTGAAACTTGAAAACGAAAATTTCAGGAGTCGGCCGACCAGCACTTGCGAACTGCTTCTGCTTTGGGCACTGCAAGGCAAGAAAGACTGATGTAATGGCGTTGGCTGCATGTTTTATACCCATGACGACCTGATGTCATGCAAGAAAAGACAGCATCCGACGCAGGAATCCAACACTTTGATATTCAGGCCGGCTGAAAGCTACCTGCAGGCAGATAACCCAAATGTAATGACTGCAACAGTAAAACATGAAGAACATCACTGTAAACGTGATATAGGATAGGACATAAGTTCAGTTGGGTAAAATCTTACCATAACAGTACATGTCCTTCTCTTCACTACTACAGTATTCACTCCCTCCCTCCCCACCCCCTCTTGTTTGCCATTTTTTTTCTTTTGGATTCTCTTCTGGCTGAAGGTTCACCTTTTTTTTTTCCTTATGGATGTGCATGGACTTTTGTCCTAAGGAGACTGTTCTCTTCTGGAGTAATTCAGTTCTGGGTAGCTGCATCCATAGGTCACTTTTATGCCCTTCATTCTAGGTGGGGAACACAACTGTGATTTGTGGCACATACAAGATCTTTAGGCTTTGGTACACTGGCTGAACATCAGGCTGCCGTAGGTGGGAGATATCTACCGCTAGGAATACTACAACAGTGAAGAGAAGGACATCTACTGTTGTGGCAAGATTTTAAATGACTGTACTTTTTTACAGTAAGACAGTCTTCATCTTAATACAAATGGCAGGAAAGGGATGGGTGGGTGAATTAGGGTACTGAAACTGTACAAGGACCCTCTTGGCTGGGGCTAAGGCCATTTCTCCTACCCTTGCTTCTTTTATCCTTTTCAAAGGCTTTCAATGTTTCATCTGTTTTGAAAAGTACTGTTTCCTATAAATGGGTCATAGCAGGAAAACTCGCTATATTTAGAAATAAGAGAAGGAAAAGGGTTGTTCCAGTACCTTGCTTGGGTTTGCCACTTTCCCCCAAAAAGACTTCATGGAGAGAAAGTCCAATTAATAATTTCTTGCCAAAGGGAGCTTATGACAGCTAGCCTTTTACATCATCTAACAAGAGCAGGATTTTGAGCCACTCAAGCCTCCTGATACCTGTTGCACGCTGCAGAAGCCCTAGCACAGACACCAATACAACCATCACTAAATTTAATAGTACTGAAAGTTGGCAAGTGTGCTAAGCAAAGAATTTCAGTAGTATGTCTCAAATGATGCCACTGGAACTTCAATTCTGTTGTTCACTTATTTCAGACTATCCCTCTGATTTTGGAGTTTGCTGGACTGACAAAATGTCTAACACCAAAACTGGATCAAGTATAGACCCCTCTTCCTAAAATGTACAGTTGTGTACACTTACCATAAATGTAGATGTTCAAGTGTATTCACTGTTGCAGTCATCACATTTGGGTTATGCCAGGGGTAGCCCTCAGTCTGCCCGAATACCAGAGGCTTAGTATTTCTGCGTTGGTTGCTGTCACTCTAGGACTGACGTCAGGTCATCAGTGGTATAAAATCAAGCAGCAGATGCCATTACATCAGTTTTTCTTGCCCTGTCAGGAGCCCGTCAAATAGGCAGCTAGGTTATGGTGGAACACCACCAGTAGAAAGTAAATACCAAAAAAATCCCTGCAAGGAGATAGGAAGAAAGAGAGAGACAAGGGGGATGGAGGGAGGGGAAAGTACAGTTTTGTACCTACCATAAATGTAGATGTTCGAGTGTTCACACTGCTGCAGTCATCACACTTGGGTTATCCTGCCGTCAGGCGGTCCCACAGTCGGCCAGAGTTCCAAAGTCTTGGTCCGGCGTCGGTTGCTGTCACTTCTTCCCTGACGGCAGTGTGCCATGGGTATATAATATGCATCCGATGCCATTTTCTTCAGTTTTTCTTGCCCCAGATGTTAGGAGCCCTCAAGTAGGTAGGCAATACATATTGCTAATCAAAAATAAACATATAAAATCAAAACAATACCTTCAGTTACCAGCAAATACACCCCAAAGGTTGTATAGGATAGAAAGGTATAGATAAGTCCAGCTAGTTCAGAGGGGATGGAGGGAGGGTAACCTGGACTGCAGCAGTGTGAACACTCGAACATCTACATTTATGGTATGTACAAAACTGTACTATGTTCATGTTACACTGCTGCAGTCATCACACTTGGGTTGAATCCCAAAGCTAAGGTTGGGTGGCTGGCCTATAAAGAGTTAGGATTGGCTATGAGGCCCTGCAGAACTGCAGTGGCAAATCCTGTTCTGGATTTAGAGTAAAGAGGCAGGTGATAATGCTTGGTGAAGGTGTGCACTGAACTCCAAGTTGCAGCCTCCAAAATTTCCTTGGTAGGTACTCCTCTGAGAAAGACTGTTGAAGTGGCTGTTGCACTGGTGGAATGAGGCCTAATGTTATTAGAGACTGATTTTCCATGCTGTGTGTAGCAGTACCGAATACAATGTCCTATCCATTTGGATATAGTCTGCTTTGAGATAGCCTTGCCTTGTGATCCTGCAGCATATGCTACAAACAGCTGTCCAGTTTTCCTGAAAGCTTTTGCTTTGTCCAAGTAGAAGCGTAGCTGTCTGTGTGTCCAAAAAATTCAGAAGTTTCTCCCCTTTATTTTGGGGGTTTGGATAAAAAGTTGGCAAATGGATGGTTTGGTTAAGAGCCACACTGGATACCACCTTTGGCATGAAGGTAGGGTTTGTCCTTAAAGATACCCTGTCCTGATGAAAAATTATAAAAGGTTCCACTGCCATTAATGCCTGTAGCTCTGAGACTTTTCGTGCTGAAGTTACTGCCAAGAGCAGAGCTGTTTTCCATGATAAAAATTTTAGATCGGCTGTATTGGCTGGCTCAAAAGGTGGTAGGGTCAGTTTTTCCAAAACAAAATTGAGGTCCCAAGTTGGTGTTGGTGCTCTCCAGGGCGGTCTTATGTTTTTAGCCCCTCTGAGGTACTGCTTTAGCAAGGGATGAGAGAATAAAGGAGGATCCGTGTTGCAATGTGCAGAAATGGCAGAGGCGTGGATCTTAATTGATGAAAAGGATAAGCCTCTGTCCAGCATCTCAGTTAAGTATTGTAAAATCTGAGGAATGTTTAAAACAAGAGGGTCAAGGCTGTGAGCCTGGTTCCAGGTGCACAATCTCTTCCATTTTTCTGAGTAAGCTTTCCTGGTGCTAGGCCTCCTGGCCTCCAAAATGACATCGATAACAGCTTTAGAGGGAGGTGTTGCCTGTTTGACTAAAGTATCTGCCATGCAGCCAGGTTTAGGGTTTTGAGCTGACCGTGCAGGATCTGATTGTTTTGTTGAGTCAGAAGGTGTGGAATTTGGGGCAAAATCCATGGTGGGCCCTGAGCCAAGTTCCTTAAGACTGGGTACCAGTGCTGGCGTGGCCAGTCTGAAGCAATCTGTGTTTTTTCTTGTCTGGCTTTTAGGAGTACCTTTGAAAGGAGAGGCAGTGGTGGGAAGGCATAGACTTAGGTTTTTCCAGCTGAACAGAAGAGCATCCACTTTCCATGCTTGTTTGTGATGAGTCCTTGTGCAGAATTTTTGTAGTTGGCAATTCAGTGGGGAGGCAAAAATATCTATGTCTGGGCATCCCCATTTTTGTGTTATCATGCTGAAGATTTGTGGATTCAATTTCCATTCGTGAGGGTTCATATTTCTGCTTAGGTCTGCCAGAGTATTTTTCTTTCCTGGCAGGAATTGTGCTTGCAGGTGAACTTGGTACGTTAGAGCTGTGTTCCACAAGGTCATGGCTTGCTTGCATAGGGGATAAGAGTGCGTGCCCCCTTGCTTGTTTATGTATCAAATTACTGTGGTGTTGTCTGTCTTTAGTAACAGTTGTCCTGGATGTAGAAGGTCCTTGAAAGCTGTTAGGGCATTTTGAACAGCCAACATCTCTTTTTGATTGATGCGAAGGTGCATCTGGTCTGTGGTCCACTTGCCCTGAATGCATTTTCATGCCATGTGTGCTCCGCAGGCATAATCCGAAGCATCTGTTGTTAGAGTTTGCCTGGCTGTGGGTTGGGTAAAAGGCTGACCCTTGTTTAGGTGACATACCTGTTCCCACCATTGAAACTCCTGTTGTAGGCAGGGAATCATTGGAATTACTACTTCTAAACTGAGAGTGTTGAGTCCAAACACTTTTTAGGTACCATTGTAATTTCCTCATATGCAGTCTGGCACATGGTATTAGTAGTATGCAGGATGCCATGAATCCCAGGGCCTGCAGAATTTTTTCTTGCAGGGAGGATGGGACTTTTTTTGCCAGTAATTGAAAATATTGAGTTAGTTGAAGTTGTCTGTCTGGGGTGAGGTAAGCCATCTGGGCCTGTTGTATTTAAACTGGCACCCAGGAATGTAATCTGTTGTGAGGGCACTAGCTTTGATTTATTTTCATTTACTGTGTACCCTAGAGAAATTAGCAACTTTTTCACAAACACCAGATGCTGTAGAAGAATGTCCTTTGTCTCTGCTTGAATAAGGCAGTCATCCAGGTATGGATATATTTGAATTCCTTTTTGTCTGCAAAATGCAATTACTGGTGCCAGGCACTTTGTGAAGACCCTGGGCGCAGTAGATAAGCCAAAGGGCAGTGCAGAGAATTGGTAGTACATTGTACCAGCTTTGAATCCAAGGTATCTTCGGCAATTTTGTCTGATAGGGACATGCAGGTATGCCTCTGAGGTCCAGATTAACAAGCCAAGCCTTCTTACCCAACATGGGTAGAAGCTGCTGTAATGTCAACATTTTGAATTTCGGAATATCCAGGTAAGTATTCAGAATTGAAAGGTCCAGTATGGGTCTCCAGGCTTTGTCCTTTCTGGGGACCAGGAATAGTCTTGAGTAAAATCCTTGTCCTTGTACCTGTTGTGGTACTTTTTGTATAGCTCTCATGTCCATGAGGGCTGAAATTTGTTTTTGTGCCTCTGCCCATTGATTTTGTGGCAGGTCTGGCATTCCTTTTAGCTTATGAAAGTGGAATCTGTAACCTTGAGACAATACTTAGGACCCATTTGTCTTGGGTGATTGTTTGCCAGTTTTGAGAAAAAAGTGCTAGTTTTCCCCCTAAGGGGGCTTCCAAAAGGGACGTGCTTGGCGTACGCAGAGGAAAGTCATTGTGACCGTTTCCTGTAAGGTTGAGACTTGTCCTCACCTCCTCTAGGGGTTGAGGTGCCCCACTGTCATTGTCTGTTTGAGCCTTGAGGTTGAGATCTGCCTCTAGGGTGTCTGTATCTGCCTCTCTGTAGTCTGTCCGACACTGGAAAGGACCAATACTTTGTTGGCCAATTTCTGCTAAACCGAGGTGGCTGTACCTGTAAGAAACCCTTGACTGTTTGCATAGATTTAGATTAATCCTCCATTTTCTTTAACACCTCTTCTGCCTTAACACCAAACAAGGTGTCATGCTGTAAAGGAGCATCCAATAATTTTGCCTTAACATGATCAGGTAAACTCTGTTCTTTTAACCAAGCATGTCTTTGAATAACAGAACCTGTAACTGCGGCTCTACAAGAGGCCTCTAAAGAATCAAAACCACATTGCAGAGTATGTTTTCCCACCTGTTCAACTGCATGCAATAAATCCTGCATTTCTTTACAATCAGGAGCTTCTGAGCTTGCAAGCATTTTCTGTTTTACCTGAGCCATTAAATACTGTTGGTACTTAAGCACGTGAAACTGGCAATTTAAAGCTCTTACTGCTAAAGTTGCAGACGTGTATACTTTCTTCCTCCATCTATCCAAAGCTCTGGAATCTCTGTCAGAGGGTACTGGATTTTTTGCAATGGAAGCCTTAACCCCTTTTGGACCCTGGGAAATAGTTTCTGGATCAGCAGAAGGGTTTTTGTAAAGAAACTTGTGAGAGTCAGGGACTCTATAATACCTATCTGGCTTGGCTGGAGCAGGGGACAAAGAGTCAGGAGATAAGCTGGATTCAGAGGACACATCATCCACAATATCTAGCACAGGCGGAATAGCCAGGGGGCTGTGCTGAGGCAATAAGAGAAAATCCCTGCGCCTTTTCTTGGATTCTGAGTAATCCTGACATTCCCAATGGAAATGCTCCCTCATGGTATGTAAAGTTTCCCCTAAAGAATAATCCTCAGGAGGAGAGGCTGAAGGGATAGATTCCTCAGCATCAGAGTCCTCATAGGGGGGTAAAGAGCATCCCTGGTCTGAAGAGGAATCAGAGGAAATGGAAACCTGATCAGAGGAGTCATAGTCTGTATCCTGCCTAGGCCTTTTCTCAGGAGAGGGATAGGAACCCCTGATTAGAGTAATGAGGTCTTCGGCCATTTTAAGCATCTGTTTCTTAGGCATGGAGGACTGTCCAGGAGAATGCTGTACTTGTTTCTTTGTCTTTAATGGTACCTTTGTCTTGGCTGTTGTTTTAATGGTAAGTTGTGAAGGTCTGAAAACACCCTCAGAAGCCAATGCCTGCTCAGCAGCTCCGGACCCATCTGAGGGATTAGTTTCCGTAGGCCCAATACCTTGAGTTTCCAGAGGCCTGGATGTCTCCACGTGGGAGTCGGAAGCAGCCTGTGGCTCTGAGGTAGCGGGTGTCAGGGGCTGCAAAAGTGCCTTACTGAGAACCGGCGACTGGCCTAGAAGAGGTTTCGTCTGTTTTGGACCTCGGATGCCTGTCTTTATCCTTGTATTTGCGTTTTTTCGGTATTGAGGTCGTCGGCTGATCCGACGGCATGGTATAATTGAGCCTTCGGCCAAAGTAGTGTAAAGCAAAATCAAAATGCCTTTTTATAGTGCGTTTGTTAAATCTAGCACAAAACCGACAACTAGTGACATTGTGATCAGGGCCTAGGCATGGAATACAGTAAGAGTGGAAGTTCTTATTTTCTGACATCAGTCTGAGGCAAGAAAAAGGTTTCCCCAACGGGGTACTTAGCTTTATTGAAGACTTCGGATCTGAAATTCGACTTTGAAAATCTCAGGAGTCGGCCGACCGGCACTTGCAAACTGCTTCTGCTTCGGGCACCGCGCAGCAAGAAAGACTGAAGAAAATGGTGTCAGATGCATATTATATACCCCTGGCGCACTGACTTCAGGGAAGAAGCGACAGCAACAGACGCCAGACCAAGACTTTGGAACTCTGGCCGACTGCGGGACCGACGGCAGGATAACCCAAGTGTGATGACTGCAGCAGTGTAACACGATGAACATCCAGGACTGCAACAGTGAATACACTTGAACATCTACATTTATGGTAAGTGTGCACAACTGTACTATGTTATTCGTGTTTCACTGCTGCAGTCATCACATTTGGGTTGATTCCCAAAGATGAAGAAAAGGGTGGAGGCAGTCAAGAAGACTGTGGGCTGGCTAGGATGCCCTGCAAGACTGCAGTGGCAAAGCCTGCCCTGGATTTGGAGAAGATAGGCTGGTAGTAATGCTTGGTGAAGGTATGAACAGCTGTTTATGTTGCAGCCTCCAGGATGTCCCTGGTGGGGACCCCTCTGAGAAAGGCTGCAGAGATGGAGGTTGCTCTGGTGGAATGTGTCCTGACCCCCCTTTGGGGTGGTTTCCTGTGCTGTTTGTAGCAGAAATGGATGCAGTGTGCTATCCATTTGGAGATTGCTTGTTTGGATATGGCCTTGCCCTCTGCTCCTGCTGTGAAGCTGACTATCAATTGATCAGTTTTTCTGAAAGATTTAGTCCTGTCCAGATAGAATCTGAGCTTTCTGTGCACATCTAGAGAGTGCAGAATCCTTCCCCCCTTGTTTTGTGGGTTACGGAAAAAGGTGGACAAATGTATGGATTGGTTGACAGCCACACTGGACACCACTTTAGGCATGAAAGATGGGTTAGTCCTGAGTGAGACTCCGGTCAGCATGGAAAATGATGAAGGGCTCTACAGCCAGTGAGTGCTTGTAGCTGTGATACTCTTCTAGCTGAAGTGATGGCCAGAAGCAAGCCTGTTTTCCAAGAGAAAATTTTTTAACTCTGATGAAGCTGCAGGTTCTAAAGGGGGGGGGGTAAGGTGAGATTTTCCAACACAAAGTTAAGGTCCTAAGATGGGGTAGGAGCTCTGGGTGGCCTTAAGTTGTTAGCCCCTTTTATGAACTGTTTGATGAGAGGGTGTGAGAAGATAGGAGGCTCTGTGCTGTAATGAGCAGAGATGGCAGAGGCATGAATTTTAATAGAAGAGAAGGATAGACTCCTGTGTAGTAGTCTGCCAGGTAATCCAGGATTAGAGGTAGCGAGGGCGGCGCTGTTCCAGATCCAGGTGCAAAACATTTTCCACTTGTCAGGATAGGATTTCCTAGTGCTGAGATGTCTGACCTCACGTATAACATCTAGGACTTGTTTTCTTAGGCTGGCAGCTTGAGGGGTGGTCAGGGAATAAGCCAGGCTGCCAGGCTGAGGGTCTGCAAATGGGGATGCATGAATTCTCCATCCCCCTGGGTCAGGAGTGTTGGGATCTGAGGTAGGGGCCATGGTGGCAGGGATGACAAGCTGCACAGCAGTGGATGCCAGTGCTGGCATGGCCAGTCAGGGGCAATCAGGATTGCCATTGGGTTTTCCTATCTTACTTTGAGCAGTACCCTTGATATGAGTGGTAGAGGGGTAAATGTATAGACCGAGAGGTTTACCGACTGGAAGGATAGAGCATCCACTTTCCAGGCCTTGCTGTGAGGGTTCCATGGTGCAGAACTTTCCGAGTTGATTGGAGTGGGAGGCAAAGAGGTCGACCTTCAGGGTGCTCCATTTCTGGGTTACAAGGGTGAAGGTTCTGTGGTCTAGCTGCCACTCGTGTGTGTCTAGCAGGTTTCTGCTTAAGTTGTCTGCCAGAGTTTTGAAAGAGCCTGGCAGGAATTGTGCTAGCAGGTGTAGTTGCATGGCTGAGGCAGTGTGCCAAAGGGTCATGGCGAGCCTGCAGAGAGGATAAGAGTGAGTTCCTCCCTGCTTGTTGATATACCACATCACTGTGGTGTTGTCTGTTTTGATTAGTAGATGCCCCGAGGAGAGTAGGAGTCTGAAGGCTGTCAGTGCATGGCAAACAGCTAACATCTCTTTTTGGTTGATGTGCAGATGTATTTGATTTGGGTTCCAATGACCCTGAATGCACCTGTCGTCCAGGTGTGCACCCCAGGCATAGTCTGATGAGTCTGTGGTGAGGGTCTGGGCGGCATGGGGTTGTGAGAAGGGAAGGCCCTTGTGGTTTGCAAGCTGCTGCCTACCAAAGAAAATTTTTCCTTAGACAAGGTATCACTGGTATGAGAGTTTCCAGGTCTTGAGAGTGTTGACACCAAAGGCTTTTTAGGTACCATTGTAGTTTCCTCATATGCAGTCTGGCATATGGAATGAGTAGGATGCAGCAAGCCATGAAACCTAGAGCTTGCACGATTTTTCTTGTGGTTAACTGGGTTATGGTGGCGAGTTGAGAGAAGTAGCCTGTCAGGCAGGCTTGTTTTTCTGGAGTAAGGAATGCCATCTGGGATGCTGTGTCCAGGCTTGCTCCCAGAAATACAATTTTTTTGCGTGGGAACTAGTTTTGATTTCTTTTCATTGATAGTATACCCCAAGGAGGTCAGTAGGTCCCGTACAAAAGTCAGGTGCTGTAACAGCTTTTCCTGACTGTCTGCCTGAATCAGGCAGTCGTCTCAGTATGGGAAAATTTGAATATTTCTTTGTCTGCAAAAAGCAATGACGAGAGCCAGGCATTTTGTAAAAACTCTAGGAGCAGTGGATAAGCCAAAGGGAAGTGCAGAGAACTCAAAGTACATAGATCCTTCCCTGAAACATAGGTATTTCCTGCATGATTCCCTGATTGGGATGTGTAGGTAGGCCTCTTTTAGGTTTAGGGTGGCTAACCAAGCATGCTTGGAAAGCATTGACAGAAGCTGCTGGAGGGGGAGCATTTTGAATTTTGGTATCACCAGAAAGGTGTTTAGAATGGATAGATCAAGGACAGGGCACTATGTGCTCTCTTTTCTGGGTACCAGGAAGAGTCTGGAGTAGAAACCTTGGCCTATCTGTTCTGCAGGAACATGCTGGATTATCCGCATGGAGAGCAGGGAAAGGACTTGCTTTTTGGCCTCTGCCCACTGGTTTGGAGGAAGATCTGGGAACCCTTTTGGGGTTGGCAGGGTGTGGAAATAGAATTTGTATCCCTGGGACACAATGTTGAGGACCCATCATTCATTGGTAATAGTGGCCCAGTTGCTTGCGTGGAGGGAGACTTTTTCCTCCAGGGGCACAAGCAGGTGGACAGTGGTAACAGGTGGAGATGTAAAGTCATTGTGAAGTCTCACTATAAGTGGGTGGCTTTGCACTCCCTGTTTTTGAAGAGGAGGAACTCCATTGCTTAGATCTCTGCATTCCCTGGGGCTGCTGTCTGGGGAGTCTGCTTCCCCTGGGTGTGGGCTGAGCTGGCCTGGAGGGGGCAGGAAAGGACCAGTGCTTGGAGGGGCAATGCCTACTGAACCTCGGAGGCGGGACCTGTAAGAAGTCTTTAACTGCATTGATTTAGCTTTTTCTTCCATCTTTTTTAAGACCCTTTCTGCCTTGGTGCCAAATAAGTTGTCTTTGTCCAATGGTGTGTCCAATAATTTGGATTTGACATGGTCTGGCAAGGTCTGTTCCTTAAGCCAAGCATGTCTCCTAAGGTCAGAACCAGTGACTGCTGCCCTGCAAGATGCTTCTAGGGCATCAAAGCCACATTACAAGGTGTGCTTAGTTACTTGACTTGCAGAATGCATTAGCTCTTGTAATTCTTTATTTTCTGCACAAGTAGGAAAAGAAGATATTTTTTGTTTAAGGAGCTCCATGGTATGTTGCTGATATTTCAGCATGTGAAACTGACAATTTAATCCTCTAATAGCAATAGTAGCAGAGATGTATACTTTTTTAACCCATATGTCTAAAGCTCGGGGAATCCCTATCTGAGGGGGTGGGACTCTTAACTGAAGTTGCTTTAATTCCTTTAGGTCCTTGAGAGATGACCTCTTGGTCAGCAGTAGGATTTTTGAAAAGAAATTTGAGAGAGTCAGGGACTCTAATACCCATCAGGTTTCCTGATAGCAGGAAGAAGGGCGTCAGGAGTCAAACTGGATTCCATAAAAACATCATTCACAACATCCAGGACATGAGGAATGGCCAAAGGTCTCTGCTGTGGTAAATCTAAGAATTCCCAGAGTCTTTTTTGACTGAGGACAGTCTTGACATTCCCATTTGAAATGCTCCCTTAAAGTACTAAGGGTTTCCCCAAATGAAAAATCTTCAGGTGGAGAGGCAGAAGGAATGGATTCCTCTGCATCGCAATCCTCATAAGCAGAGGGGTTGCATGTCTTCATATTCAGATGCATCAGTCATCAGACTCCTGTTCAGATAAACCTACTGGGGACAAGTCTCTCTTTTGGAAGGGGTAGCCTGACTTCCCCCCTAATAAGCACAATAAGGTCTTCTGACATTTTAAGTATTTGAGATTGAGACAAGGAAGCAGGTGCCTGAGCTTGGGTTGTCGTTTTTTGGGTGTGGTTTGTACCCTGGGCCTTAGAAACTCGGTAGTTTTAGAAAGAACTGAAGACGCAAAAGAAGTCATCTGTCTGTCAAGTATCAGTAGTATGAAGCAATTTCTCAGAAGCCGGTGCCTGCTCAGCAGCTCCGGACCCATCCAAGGTAGAAACATCCGCAGGATCCTTAGTCGAAGAAGAGTCTTGTGGCATACCGGACTCCGAAAGGGTCTTGGTAGTGGCCTGTGAATCCACAGAAGCGGGCATCAGGGCTGCAAACACTGAGGACCGGAGAACTGATAACTAGCTTAGTGGAAGCGTCAACAGTTCTGGACCTGTGTGGTCTGTGTCTGTCTTTATCCTTACTTTTTTTGAAAGATCGGTAGTTGGATGGCTTACCGAAGCCATATCGAAATTAGAGGGCTGAGCGAAAATATCTAGCTACAATAACGACTCGACGATGTATAGTTCAGGCGTTGAACAAAGCACAAAAATGACAGCAGGGGACGTCGTGGTCTGGGCCTAAACAGGTGATGCAGTAAGAATGGAAGTCTCAGTGTGGTATTTGCTTTCCACAGGCGAGACAATTGTTAACCTTTTCTAACATCGGTTAGAGCAAGAAAAAAGGATCCCCAACGGGGTACTTAGCTTTAGAATACTTCAACTTCAATTCAAAAATGAAAACTCAGGTAGCGGCCGACCAGCACTCATGCAAAGTGCTTCTGCTTCGGGCTCCTTGGCAAGAAAGACTGATGTAATGGCGTCGGTTGCCTGATTTTTTACCACTGACGACCGGACGTCAGTCCTGGAGCGACAGCAACTGACGCAGAAATACTAAGCCTCTGGTATTCGGGCAGACTGAGGGACCCTGGCAGGATAACCCAAATGTGATGACTGCAACAGTGAAACACGAAGAACATCTGTCCAGAACACAACTCCCATTATCATTAGAAAAAGTATACCTAGAACTAAACTGAACCTTTTGGTAGCATATAGTGATAAACATGGACTCTATACAGCAGGGCTTTTGTGGCTATTTAAATATTTCTTCAATTCTGCAAAAGCAATCACATTTTGTTGGAGCAGGTGGCTGGGAGTATGGATCCAGTGAAATACTACCAAAACGTATTCAAATCCCTGCCAGACTGGAGGAATGGCATTAAGCTTGGGTTCTTTGATGCCAAACAACTTGGAAGTACCCTTTTATGGGAGTCAGATAGCTCTTTGGCTAATTTAAAATGCTCCTACATCAAAATGTCCCCTTCTCCTAAACACAAGTTCTCAGAGGGAATAAATGCAGGGCATAATATAAAATGCACTCTTCCTAATTTCCACCTAAGATGAACTGTTCAGGTGAAGGGTCTCTTTTAATGCCAGGGTATATTCCTGAAGAAGAGGGTTCTTCTGATGGTAGTGTGAGAACCAGTACCCCTCTGTCATGCACACATACTCGGGTAGATGCACTGCAAGTTTTTTTCCACAGCACTGGCTGGCAACACACACTCCTCAATGAAGATTGTGAGGATACAAGGTAGAAAAGACTGTCCCCTGGTACTACATAGCCAAGCTTCCTGATTCCAGACAAGTGGCACCCAACTATGATGCAGCAAAAATGTCTGAAGAGAGACTAAAGGACTGTGATGACAAAAACATCCTGAAGGGCAGCAGCAGTGAGGGAAGTGAAAGAAAGACATCAGGGACAAGTCTGCACTTCACTGTGGCAATCTTAGACCCTCATTGGGATGATAGGCAAGGGTTTCATGCTCTCTGCCAGCAGAATCTTTAATAGAATGTTCCCAACCTTTATGGTTTAGGGGCCACATTACCCTTTCCAACAGGCATAGGCACAGTGAAAGCAGTTTACTGTTGGATATGCAGAAGGCTGATAAAATGCTTTGGCAGGCCAGATGCAAGAACATGGGTCACCTTGCTGGACACTGATTTTAGACCCTCCCTTGTAATAGTGTTGCTTTGACTTGTGCCTTACTACTAATCTTAGTGGAAGGCTCTCCTTGGAACAGAGAGCCTAACATTCCTTAGCCCAAGTCTAGAAGTCTTTAATGTTCAACAAAGGCCCTAAAGCTATGGGCCCTGAAAAGTATAGTTTTCTGGTTTAAAAGATTTTAGTGTTCAAAATAAAAATAAAAAGCTCAACACAATACAATGCGAGTTCCACCAATGTGAAACAAAATGGAAAATCCCAGTAATGGCACTCATCACAGTGCTCTGGAGTTTGCCTTGACAGATCACCAATTGCTCTGTGGAAAAAACACTGAAGACTGCATGGGCTACAATCCTTTTTCACCTAAATGTTCAGATAACATCCACAGTAAAGTGGAAACTCCAACCCTACACAGGGGATTTCCAGAGCTCTATAATTCATGCTACATGACTAGCTGTCCATCGGCAGCTAATTCCCAAGCATTATGAATACTGCAGTACTGATTCTTATTTAAGACCTCTAGGATGCAGACTTAGTTTACTTGAAAAATGATGATTCAAGGAAGTGGCCGGACAATTAAGCGCCTGCCAGTCTCTGTTATATCAAGTGGACAGTTCAGGAAAAAAGTTGTCTTACCATAGCATTCCATCTATGTTGTCCATCTTCATTTTCATTAACCTGTGAATCTCAGTTCTGACCCTTGGAACTGACCAGCCATTCTCCAAGCTTGAGATTCCAGACTTGAGCTCCTCCCTTCTACCCATAACACCCCTCTTCCTCACACTACCTCCGATCATGTTTGCCCCAGGTATAAAAAACAAACTTTTTATCATAGATAAAGACAATCATCCAAGACCACGAGAGAAAAGATCAGGAGCTCAACCCAAAGGAACACAGGTTCCTCTGAAAAGTTCCACCAGGTTTCCTAAAAACCGGAAGGAGGAAAGGGGAGGGATGGTGAATGAAAATTAAGATGGACAACACAGATGGTACGTTATGGTAAGACAATTTCTTTAATCTGATGTCATCTTCTTCATTTCCATTAACCTGTGGGACAGAGTCCCCCCCCTACTTAAAAACCCCAGGTGGCTCTCATGGAAAGATATTCCGGAGTACGGCACAGCCAGCACTCCTGCTTCTGGGTATAATATCCATCTTATAGTGCAAGAAAAACGTATGAGGATATGACCAGGTAGCTGCAGCACAAATATATTCGATCAAAATCTTGGACCAGAAGGCTTGAAAAGTCGCCATAGACCTTGTAGAATCAGTTTTAATAGGACCTGGCAAGGGTATGTTTCTGGCTGAATATACAAAGGAAATACAATCTTTCAACCATCTAGACAGAGTAACCTTCATAATGGATTTCCCTTTCTTTCCATCACAGGAGGATACAAACTACTCAGATTTTCTAAAGAATTTGGTTTTGTTTAAGTAGAAATGTAGTTGCCTATATACGTCTAGCAGATGAAGGGTGTGTACTCTCCTTTACTCTGACAATTAGGGGAAAAAATGGGAAGCCTGACATACTGATAAATGTTCCCCTCCCTGGCTATCTTGGGCAAAAGGAAGGATTTGTAAGTAAATTTACCTGGTCTTTGTGAAAAATTAAGTATGGGAATTTAGAAGAAAGCGCTTGAACTTCAGACATTCTTTTTGCAGAGGTGACAGCCACTAGAAAAAGGGTATTCCAAGACAGAAATTTTAAGTCAAATGTAGCCACTGGCTCAAAGGGAGGATGAATGAATGTTTCCAGAACCACAGTCAGTCTGCATGGAGGGGTAGGGTTTTTGGCCAGTGGACAAAGCAAAAAGGTGCCTCAAAGGAAGGCTTTACAAAGTTTTGATGATTCAATGAAAATTGGAAATAGCTGTGAGCTGGACCTTGATGGTAGAGTAACTAGCGCCATTGTGGAAGACAGATGCCAAAAAGTCAAAACAACTGCGACAGGAGTCGTAAAGAGGTCTACCTGCTTCTGCTGTGCCCAAATGGAGAACCTTTCCCATCTGCTTTTATAAATCCTGCTGGGTGAAGGCCTTAAGGGATGAGATATAATTCTTTGGACAAGGGAAGAAAGCCTGGGACATCTTGCTGTCATCAGAATTGGAAAAACCATGAGGTTAGCTTCAAACCCTGAAGGTCTGGGTGGGGATGCCCTGACAGGTGGGAAATGTCCGGAATCTGCTTCAACCTCAATGGCAGGCATATCAGACGAGACCAAAGAAAGGTGAACCAGGTTTGTCAGGGCCAGAAAGGGGGCGATGAGGAATACCTTGCTCCTCAACCTGAGAGCCTTCTGTAAAAACGTGTGAATTAATGGCAGAAAAGGGAAGGTGTAGAGAAGACCAGGAGGCCAAGCATGGACTACAGCATCTCTGGACGACCGTTCCTGAGGAGGGATCAAGGCAAAGTACCTGCTGCATATGTTGTTGAGAGGGGATGCAAAGAGATTGCAGAAAGGTTGACCCCATTTCCAAAAGATCAATTTTACCATAGATGGATTTTAAATACCACTCGTGAGGCATGAGTAACGCTCGGCTGAGCCTGTCCGCTAATACGTTGGACTCTCCTGGAATGCACAATGCTATCAAAGTGGCTGCTACAGATTGCCAATTGCCACACCCACATTGCATCCCAGCAAAGGGGTAGGACCTGGCCCCCCCATTTGTTGATGGATCACACCATTGACATATTGTCTGTTTGTATTGCAGTGGTCCCAGGAGGTAGAAGGCTGTGAAGATCTGGCAATTCTATAAGAACTGCCCTCATCTACAGTATGCTGATATGCACATTGATCTCCTGGGGCACTCATGTGTCTTGAACCATCCGACCCAGATAATGCCCCCCCCCCACCCCATCTGGGAGGCATCCATGGTCAGAGTGGCATTTGGGGGAGGGAGGATAAATGGCTGTCCCTGAGAAACATTTGCAGGGTGCAGCCATCAAAGCAGTGAATCTCTGCATATTCGAGAGTTTGATGGAGAAACTCAAGGGATTCCTGTGAAGAAACCACTGGACCACTAACATCCATTGCAGAATCTGCAAGTGTTGGCATGCAGCAGGTAGAGTTATACTGGTCACCATAGAACCCAACGCTATGAGAATCAAGTTGGCCAGAGAGTCGGGATGGCTAGAATCTGTTGTAAATTTGTAATTCTCTTCATAGTTAGAAAGGCTTGTGATACCTTTGTGTACGGACATGCTCCAATACACTACATAACCTGAAATGGTTGCAGCTGAGATTTCTGAATACTGACTGATTCCTAGGAGAGGGGCCAGATGCAAAAGACAATCCCTGGCATGGATCAGTAGATGCTTGGTTGATGCAGTCAGAAGCCAGTTGCCCAGATAAGGAAAAATCTGGAAACCTTTTAGCCTGAGGTGCACTGCCACCACTACCAAACATTTGGTGAACACCCTGTGTGCTGTGGGAAGGCCAAACAGGAGTGATCTGAATTGCTAGTGACCAGCTCTCAGTCTGAACCGTAGATATTGCCTGGAGCGTCTGCCCATCTTTATGTAGTAGTAAGCATCCTTCAGTTCTACAGAGCACATCCAATCAATCTTCAGAAGATGTAAGATGGAAAATCATGACCATCCTGAACTTTATGTGCTTCAAAGACTTGCTCAAGGTGGTCAAGTCTAGAATCGGCTGCAAGTCCCCTGTTTTTTTGGTCAGAAAAAAGAACCTGGAGCAAACTCCTGATCCGACCTGATCAGGGTGGGACCTTTTGGATGACTCATTTGCTTAATAGTTTTTCGATTTCTAAGACTGCATCCTCCCTCTGAGTGGAACAATGGGGAAGCAATTTCTTTGTTTGGGAGTTTCTAAACAGGAAATGTAGTATTCTCTAGATATGATACTTGGCACCTAGTGATAGTTTGCGATGGCCTCTGAGGCTGCTAGGTGCAAGGAGAAGCGCCCCTGACTGCCTCCAGAGGAAGGCAGCCAGGCAACAGAGTTCAGAGTGCTGGAAGGGTCAGTCAGAGAACGTTTCTCATGACCCTTGATTCTGCAGACCCCCTTGGCCTTGTGGGGAGTGTTTCCATTCTGGTTGTTCCTCTCTGCCCCTGGGGGAAAAAAAATCTCCCTGCATGTCTTGAAAAGGACCTTGTGACTTACGAAACTATGTCTTTTTACTCGCATGCTGGTTCTTGTAAAAGGACCTTTGTGGGGTAGACAAATGGATCCAGACAACAGACAGTGTCTTTCCATCCTTCTAGCTGTGGGAGTGTGTGTCACAAACTGTAGACCCAAACAAGATGGAGCCATTAAAGGAGGCACTGATAAAGGACTGTTTGAAGGGCTCTGCAAAGTCGCACAGCCTCATCCAGGCTTGGCACTTTACGGAAATGCAGGAATCAGCTGACCTTGAGGTACCCTCTGCAGTGTGGGATATCAGTCTCATGGGCACATTAGCCAGTGATTGGAGGGTGACCAGTCTGGAGGAAAAGGCCTTCTGTTCCTCCGTGGACATGGACCCAGGGGACGAGCTAGAAAGTTCCTTCAGCAGATCTCTTTATAGACTCATGAAATGCGATAGGTAGTTTAATGTCCTCAATGTAAACTTGGAAGAGGCATAACCCTTTTCCCATATCTGTCCAGCACTCGTGATTTTTCTGTTGGGAGGGTGCACAAAAGAGCTTTCTTGTACAAGCTCTTTCTTGGTAGCTGCAGCGACAACCATAGCATCTATTGGGACACTCTTGGTTCAAAAAGTCTTGTCCAATGGGGCACTCAAAATCATGTCCACCTTATCTGGCTCCTTCCATGCCCTAGTCCCTAGTCGACACTAGTTTGATTAGTGGGTCGGGCAGGGGGAGACACCCAGTTAGTAGAGGTGCCGGACCCAAAAGCCTCCCACAGAACAGATTCCTCAGGGGAAGGGTTTTGAGTAGACTAGCCACCTCTCTGGCATAGGATTTCTAGCATTTCTCTAAAGGAGACTTCATCAGGTGATCTGGGGACCCTTCTTCCTCAAAACTGGTGTCAGTGGTGAGGGATTTCTTGGGAGAATCCATGTGCCTCCTCTTACACAACCTTTTCCAGGGAGGACACCTCCGGAGAGGTGTCAGTAGACTCCTGAGGATCTGCAGAAGGGAGGCTGTGCAGGCTTTCTGGGCCCAGCTGTCCACATGGCAGACTTGAGGCCTCAAGCACCAGACCAGAATGGGGAGAGAGGGAGGTTCCGAGGAGGTGTGCGCACAGGCTTTCCCAGGATGGGAGACGGCCCTCTCCACCACCTTGAAAGCAGAAGGGCTCCAAACCTCCAAAATCAGTCTCCCCCCCCCTCAGGGCCAAAGCCACTGAAGCAGAGGGAGTCATGGCTGAACTGTTGAAGGCCAACACCCAGAGGGAGAGAGACAGCTCTGAAAACTTCAAAGTCAACGTCAACCCCCCCCCCCCACCCCAAGCCAACCTCGACCCTATGGCTCTGAGTGTCAAAAACAGTTGAAGACGACAAAGGAATCTCAATCGGCTCCGACACCCTAGCACCAGAGAACAACGGTACGGACACCAGACGGGTCAAAGAAGGAACTAATGGTCAGAACGGGGAAACCCTCATGGATCCAGACATAGAAGGAGAGGACACAAGTCCCATCTGGATCTGGAGGAACTGCATCATCAGTCTGCCCAAATCCTTAGAGGTAAGGTTTTGGGAAGACTTGGAGGAAGCAGAGGAGGGGGGATCTCTGAGACCTCCTGGGTGAACGGGAGGGGAGACCTCCAAAGACAGTCTGGTCAATGCTGAGCTTGGGGCTGAAACAGATGTCGGGACTGCCACTGAAGCAGCGCTCTGCCACAAAGCCATGGAGGAAGATTGAGGTGGAGGAGACAAGATAGGACCAGAGGAACTCTGTCAGAGTGGGTTAGCTCTAAGACTCTTGGAGCCTTCTTAGGTGGCTCCAAGGAGGACCTCATGGGAGAGTGCTTCCTGCTCTCCTGGGCCTTCAAAGACTTTTTGGAGGGGGGAGTTGAGCCCCTGAAGTGGAAGGGACCCCCCTCCAAAGAGGAAGATGGAGGGAGCAAGCCCTTAAGGATAAGCTTGTTCCTCCTATCTACCAAGGCCCTAGGGTGGAACTCTTTTTCACACCTCAAAGTGGGCATCCACGTGGGGAGGCCCAAGTCAGGAAACACTCCCTGTGGGCAGACAGTGGGATATGCCCACATGAAGTTCATTTCTTCTGGCCAGCCATAAGAGAAAGGAAAAGAGGAGAAGATAGGAAAAGAAAGTTTTTTTTTTTGTTAACTAGAAAGATAGTAAATAAATTATGGTGAAAGAAAACCTGATTAAAAAACAAAGGCAGAAGGAACTACTAGCAAGTAAGGACAAAGAGTAGGGAGGTGGAAGAAGAGAATAGTACAAACAAATCTGAATGCGGCACTCATGCTCGAAATATTAGCAGAGGATCTCAAAGCCCAGGAACCTCGATGCTGAACGAACATGCGGCAAACGAGATCTGAGGCAGTGTAAGGGACTGGGGCATTGTGGGTAGAAGGGAGGAGCTCACATCTGGAATCTCAAGCTTGGAGAGTAGCCAGTCTGTTCCAAAGGTCGGAACAGTGACCCACAGGTTAACAGAAATGAAGATGGCAACATCTGATAATATTCTATATAGTATGTCAGTGCAGCTCCTTAATGCTATTTCTTCTGTAAATAATCATCAGCATTGCACAACTAAGTAGATGCAGCATGGTGGCCTGGAGTTCAGCTGTAACTTTTGGTAACTGTATGTCTGGAGTCTGCACATTTTTCTTGTGTACTTCAGTTCTTCCCTCATTTACAAAAACATGCAGGTTGACTACCTACAACTGTCAGTATATATTGTATTTTTCTATGCCATTGCCCCTGTAGGCTAAGCCATGCCCCCCCCAAAAAACTTAAAAATCAGTTCATTAAGTGCATAAATTATAATTAAAAGGTCCATCATGGTTCTATGACTAACGCACTGTTTGAGAACTTGTGTTAAGATGTACACCTAGACTTCAGCACATCTATAAAACATGAGTTAAAGGATATGGACATAAAAATAAAAATGTGTGGGTGCAAAATGTGGTCAAGTCGACAGAAAACTGGCTAAATTAATGGTAACAAGTACTGCAAGATTAAAATGCACACTTTTAATACAATCCTTAGTAAGGGACCTAGAAAATTCAAATCGTAAAGAGTTTTTTTCAGGACTGCATGTCTTGAGAAACAGATAAAATACATTACTCACACGCAAAATGTACAATTGTGCAAGTTAAGCAAGGAAAAAGACTTACCAATAGTTTTATTTATTTTTTTGAAGACCACTGGACTGAAGTTCTTGGACCAATACTTTGCTGGATTAAGTCAATATGAAATTGCTTTGCAAAACAAGTATGCCACAGTCAGAAGACGGTGCCTTATTAGGGATGCAGCCATATGTCATTGCACTTGCTACAATGTTAATGGAGCTCTGGGAGACTAACCCACTGGGTGGATGTTGACTGCAGATAAATTCCAAATATCTATATGAAGAATAGCAACCTGTTATCTGCTGAAGTGACAGTGACCTGTGGGACAGGGCAACCTTAAGAAAAATCCTTGGAAAGATGAAACCCAGAATGTAATGAAAAAATGCAGGTTATACACTTTGCCAGGGCATATATACATCTACAAGAAGTGGCCCAAGGGATGACACAAGAAAGACGATGTAGCACTCACTAACATACTGAATACTGTACTAGAATGGGAAAGGACAGTGACAAAGGAGAATAGGATGCACGCATGATTAGCAAAGGAGTAAGCTCAAAAGATAAAAATCACCCTTCAGAGGTCAGTGCACTGTTACTATTGCATCGACAGTGGTCTATTGACTGTAGTCTCTGGAGACCTTACAAAAACTGATGGTACTGAGTATGCAGTGAAGAGATGAATGGAGTAGCAGCATTATGATGAAATACCCAAATTAGCAGGTACATGTGTGGTAAGGTGAAAAAGCACAAGGAGACACACAACTATAATGCAGATTAACCACAGTATGAATGCAGCTGAAAAATGAAAGGAAGAGAGGGAATCCATGAGAGAGAGAGAATTCTAAGTAAAGGAAATACTATTTCAAGTGGCACAGAAATACGGTCCCAGAGACAATGTTGGTGTGTAGAGGAGATGAGTAATTTGGGACTTACTAGGGAAACAGACATAGAAACAAGTATAAAGGGGTAGCTAAAAAACTGAGTGGATGTGAAACCACACCTCTTTCATCAGTCTTGATTAATACATACATACTTCAATAAAGAAATGACAAAACACAGAAAACATTGAAAAAATTTTAATTTCAACTTCAGAATAACATGCTATAGAAGCAGAAAACATTAGAAAATGAGCACAAAACATCAAGTTTGCACACACCCTGAAAAGGTTTTTTGTGCTACTTTCACTAAAGTGCCACACTTGTAATGTAATACAACCACTACAGCAACTGAAAGCATATTCTGGATTATTTTACTGCTTACAAATTTATACAAAAATTCATCTTTAGGAAGAGGGGAATCTGCACATATATTGGTGGATAATTCTATATATGCAGTTTACATCAGAGATCTTGCCATATATGATGCAATCTTCGTTCCTCACTGACAATTTACCATGAAGAGATGTACACTAACTAGAGAAGTCTGTCTTCTGCTGTTCAAATTCCAGTGCTGAATCAGACTAACAGACTGTAAAAAATATTTTAAAGCCATGGCACTTATTGCTACACTTGCTTTAGACAAATATTAAAAAAATGCTCAAGTGAAAACACATTGCAGCAAGGAAGAGAGAGGAGAGAGCTTCTGCAGGTCCCTCACAACACATTATGATCTGCTCTTATTGTGTGTACACCTGGAAAAATTATTTACCTGGTCACAAAAGGTCTCATTAAGGCATGGAATATGACTGTTAGGTTATGACAGATTACTATAAGGAATGCTACTCTAAGCTTACACGACTCATTCCTTCAAAGTAAAGAAAGAATAACATTTCCACAGATACAAACTCAAATGACACAAAGTGCACTTCCACAGTTTTGTTGGCAGTATTGCACAAAAATTGTTTCAAATTCTTAAAATAGTGTATAAAATAAATATTGTTTTGACTGTTTTCTGAAAAGGATTCATCCACGTGTCTCTACGGTATTAGAACTGTCGCTCATAGAAATGAAAACCTGAAAAGTTAAACCATTTACCTTCAAAATAAATCACTCAGCAACAGGCTCGATCCAAATGAAAAGACAGAAAAAAGAACTTTGGAAAATCCTTAACAGATCAAAAAAGCAATCATATATATTCTGTTTAACTGTGTTACTGAATGGAAGTTTGTGAAATTATGATGTAAATGATTTAGAACATGACAATTTTGGGATTACTGTGTTCAAAAGTTGAAAAATAATTTCAGGAGTTTAGATGTGTTCTAGTTTTTCACTGAGGAACTCTTCCACACTGTCTGTGTTCCACTTGAGGATGCTAAGTTCTTCTGCTATATTCCCATTCTCGTCCAGCAGCTTCAGCACTGGATCAGAACCTCGCACATACTAATAAGAAAACAAATATTACATAAGTTTTCCTGTACACAGGTAATACTTCAACTACTCACTCGATTCTGCTCTCTTGCAACACTTAGCTGAGCAACAAAATACATACTGCATCTAAAGAGTTATATGGATGAATTTACTCAACACATCAGTGAATGGCAGTATGTTCTCATAAACAAACACAAAGTATGTTTCGAAGTGTAGTATGGGAATAAAATAAATTATACTGACAGCAATCAGTACTACCTGAGAGAAAATGTAAGTTATTTTAACAAAGACGTGGCCACATAGATTTATAAAAACATTTCCAATCCTAGCAGCACTGTGGCTTAGTGGCAAGATATTTAAATTACAACCTCAAGGTTCAATCCTGCGTGTGTGTGTGTGTGTGTGTGTGTAGTTTTACATGCTCTTCTTGCTGGATGATTGTCTGTACTAGTTTATACTCAAGCTGTTCTTACCTATATGGGCTAGACTGTGGCTCAGAATGGTCCACAAAGGCCTAGTTCAATTATAGAGTAAACACAGAAATTAAAAATCACTAGCCTGGAGAACTACATAATACAAATACTCCCCTCAATTCAAATCAATCTGAAAAACATTTGCATAACATATGTATGTACATACAAAGGTGTACAATACTAATCATATTCTGTATATCAACTTGCATATTAAGTAAATTAAAATTTTAACACAGACAACCTGCCTACAGCATAACTGAAAATTGCAGGACATGCACAATAAAACGCAACATATGTACTGAAAACTCACAGTTTCTGCTAAGTCTGTCTAATTTGCATACATACATACATTTAAGTGTTTTCTATTCTGTTATCTTCTTGTCTTTTCCAAATGAAAATACCACAATGGTTTTTAGCTATATATCCAATGAGTTTCATATTACTGTCTGTAGTAAGACTTAAGAAATGTAATTCTTTCTGTTTTACAGTCCTCTTTTTGTAAACTGTGATTGTTGGCAACTGTCAAACTTTTTGTATATTGTTTGTAAATCTTTAAAAATTTTTGTAATCTTTTTGTACTATTGCTATGGAGCTCATCTCCCCCGGTCTCCGCTGAAACGGGCTACTTGTCCAGCTGGAATCTACCCGGTTAACAAATGTAAAATAAAATAAATAAAAATACATTTAAGTACAGTGATGCCCTGTCATCTACAAAAATAGATTAATTTAGCAGTAACACCACTAAGCAGACTATGTATGCTGTAAATGTCAATGTGCACAATCAATGATATCATGTGGCCTTTGAAAGCCATGATGTTTCTAAGATGTTTACAAAAAAAAAAACGAGTACCCTTATATTGCTTTTAAGATTTGTAACTTTCTTAAATGGCTTTATACCACTGTATTTATACATAAGCACCACTCTGAATGACATTTTAAAACATTACATCTTATTGATTCAAGTCTATGATGTCCTTAACCAGTCAAGTGCAATTCTTCCTTGAATCTAACATCAGACCTGTAAAATTCAAGTCTATAAGAGAGTTCAATAACTCAAAAATTTGCCTAGCTTCCTCCCATTACTGCATCTCTCTTTATCATCTCTCAAAAAATCTTTTCATTTCTTCTCCAAAAATGACATTATCTCCTGTGTCCTTCTTACCACACAGATGCATTACATATTTATATTAGTACAACCTATTGGTGTTATTCTTTTTTCTAAGGTCTAACTTCCTTTAACATAAAGGCTCAACACTTATCTATGCAAGGTTGTACATAATGTTCTTTATATTATTTTACTTATCTGCCCAAATGCCCACGAGGGGTCTTGTCATTACGTTGCTAAACATTATGCTTAGCATGTGCTTCCTGGCCTTATAGTATGCCTCCAAAATATGCAACACCCAAGCCACTCTGTTTCCTTTGTCAGTATGTTTTCCCATAGTACTCTTTTCCTTTTAATGTCCCAAAGAAACTCAGTAATTGCCTTTTTCACATTCGTCCAAATCTTATAGAAGTACAGCCTACATAAAGAACCAGAGTGACCAAAAACATCTTAATTAATTGCTTCTTATTAATTTCTATAAAGAGTAGTGTAGTTCAGTGTGTGTGTGTGTGTGTGTGTGTGTGTGTGTGTGTGTGTGTGTGTGTGTGTACAGCTTTAAGAAGCTTTCTAGGGACTTGCACAATTGTATAAATACTGAGCACGTGTGAGCGAGACTATTTTGTAGTAAGCTGTTGAGATGTAAGCATGTATGCCTGTGTAGTCTGTCTGTCTGTTAATCAGCTCATTTATATTTTGCAATGCTGCTATCCATTCTGATGTGCTTCTATGTAATAAAGCATATATACGAACTACCCCCACCTGTTCTTGATCTATGCTAGAGAGAGATGAGACACATGGTGTCAGAAGTGGCATGTCTAAAAAGCATATCTCTCAACCTGGAAACATAAAAAATCTGGACAAAGCCCACTAAAAATAGGTACAAATCTGTACTCTGATTAACATAACATTTGCATACATAATTATGTAACCTTGCCCAGGATTGTGGGATACTAACTTTCAAATGCAAACTGAAGAACAGATGCCTGTGTGGTCAGGGGTGTAAAACCTTTGCAAAAATAGTTCAGACGAAGAGCAACCTCAGGCTAGCAGCTTTTGGTTATGGTGGGCACCTTGTTTTGTGCAGGTTGCTCAAGCATTATGCATCTTCTTGAAGTATAGAGCTTTTGAAAATACTTTAGTAGAAGAAAGTGCTTATCTTTTCACTTTAGTTTCTCAATAAAGTTTTCTTTTAGTTCGCCTGATTTGTGTTTTTATTTAGTTGCATTCATTAGTGATGTAGCCATGTCATTTTTTAGGATAAAACTAATTACAAAATAACCACTAAAAATGTTGTCATTCCTATTGTAAAAAAGATAGCCATAATTAAAAAAATTATTACTGTGGGTGCGGTGTAGCTGCTAATGCTATTGAAATATTAAGTGGATGAGAGCTGCATGTCTGTGTAAGAGGCAGTGTTAGATTAATCAATGGTACCATGAGTTGATGTGCTGAAACTAAAGGAGCTAAAAGGACAATTAAATTATGTTTGCATATGCAGCTAAATCTATGAGTAATGTGCAGGCATCAGTAAATATAAAATATGAACCCCACCATTTTTTCTTTACTACTTTACCTCCTTATCCTGAAATTCTGTTTTTGAAAGGCAAGCGTCACACACACAAACAGGCCTGGAGGTGATAAAGCTAATGTCATGACTTTCTTGGTTGTGTCGGTTTTGCCTGCTCCTAGTCTGCTTGAGGTGAACCTTGATGTAAAGTCAGCTCGCCAAAACTTTCCTTTGTGGCAATTCATTAATGGCATCTGCACAACAGTGATGGATCCTGATGGCTACTGATACTGCACAACAGTGATGGATCCTGATGGCTACTGATACTGCACAACAGTGATAGATTCTGATGGCTACTGATACTGCCTTTCTAGTAAAAACTGCAAAATAGCTACAGAAAATGCAAGCATCTGGATTTTGATAAAATATAAGTGCTTCAAAGTTCAACTGATCAGCAGCTGTTTATTTTGCCTAGTACAATGTGTATCATTTTACTGGATGACAGAATTAAAACAGGACTTTGAAGCAGAAAGTCCAAATTGTGAACTAGTCATACAGTGCTGAGTGGTAAGACCTGAGCATGTATCTTCAGCTGGTACGTTGTACACCCATGCCTAAAGGGTTACCAGGTATTACTGAAAATAATGAGCTTGTATTTCTTATTTTACTGTTACCTTGGCCTTACATTAGACTCCACCCAGGTAGTACACCTTAAAAATATCGTGCTGACAGTGATTTTAACACCTCGCTGTCCTTTGAGAACTACAGCATGTTTTTAATTGCTGACCTGTTTCCCTGTCACCAGTAAAAACACTTATTTGTTAAACCTATTTTTTTATCAGCAGTTTAACACTTGCATGCATTTACAGGGGAGTTTGATTTTACTCACCAATTACATCTGCTGATTTTGTTTAATGTTCGCTTGTATTTGTACTTCTCTTAACAGTTTGCCATATGAGTAAACACCATTGCCCTCTTCTCGGTCTCAACCTCTTGTTTGACTGCTACAGTCAAGTGCAACTCAATGCTGGACTTTCACATATTCTTGTTCATCTTTCTTGCCATGTTCCTTCCTTACTGCCTTCTCCAATTCCACTCTCTCTCTCTGTCTGTCACACACACACTTTCTGAACATAACATTATTTCCTGCTTACTCATGAGCCCTCCGTTCGAGCCTTGCTGCAAGACCTTTTAAATAAAATCCTTACCGAAAATAACATCCTTGCTGAAAATGAAGCCTTCTAACCAAAAGTAAATCCTTGCCAGCTGGTTTGTTCCTGCTCGCAAAAGCCTTTGAACCGGCCGGAAACCCAGAAATACGTGCGCCATGAGCTCCATTCAGACAGGCTGGTAGCCCTGACGAGCTGACGTCATCGCGCACGTGATGACGTCAGCTAAAGTGAAAAAAATAAAAACTAAAGAAACAAAATTCGGAAATGAAGGGGTGCCATTCGGGAATCGTGGCACCCCATTATTTGGTCCCCAAAACTCAGTAAAAAATGAGTAATTTGGGACAGTTGGGAGGTATGTTAAAAAGGGCATGGTGCCAGAAAGGGATCCAGATTCTTCAGTTCGAGACCAAGAGTCACTCGGTTAACTCTGGAGGAATATACAGGAGTGAATCATCCCTACTGCATGTATAGCTCGTAAAACAGGTCAGAAACCAATTTCAGGTATTAAAAGTTGCTCAAGCTATTTATATGTAAAATACAAAACGAGGCATTCAAAAAGATCTAAATGAATTTCTAAGTAACAGAAATATCCGATACTGTGGTATATTAACAGAAATATTTGAAATAACTACGGAAAATGTTTGAAATAAGGTCCAAATCGCATAAAATTAATAAAATAAGAGAAACAGATGCATTTTTTTTGCTAAGCATTATTTTTCGCATTAATCAGTCATTCAAGTTGTCTAAGTGTACAAAGTGTTCACATGTTTCTGTAGTATTACAGTACAGTTACTTCACAAAATACGTCCACTATAAAGCATATTTCTCAAAGTAAAGCATTACGAAGAGTTTATTGTGCATTTGAACGTTATTACAAGTGCTGGCTATGTGCATGTTCCTACATAATTACAAGGGCCATATTTTTCAGTGTGTTTGGGCATAATTTGTTGGCATGGCAAATGGATTTCAAAAAACAACTCCACTTGTGTTTGACAATAATACTGCAGAGAACTGGAAAGTGTTTGAGAGAGTACAATATTTTCACACAGGCTGCCTTTTTTGATAAAAATGACCATATAAAGGCACTTATTTTGCTTAATTTAGCTGGTTCAGAAGCCAGATAAAGGAAGTGTTCATTTGTGCATGGACCTGCTGTCTTTGAAGGAGATGGGAAAAACTGTCATAGTTGTACTGGCAGAGTCAAAGGAAAACCCCAAGTGCTTAAAATGTAAATTTAGAGAAACGTGTAACCCCCAAACGAATATTACAATGGAAAGGCACTTATTTTACACAAAAGATCAAAAGCCTTGTGAAACTTTTGCAGCACATAACAGATTTGAGAAACAAGGCTAAAATGTGCAGATTTGTCGATTTAAAGGACGAGTTGATAAAAGACAGACTTGCGTGTGGTAGTAAAGATGATGCTGCGAGAAAGACTTTGCTTTGTGACAGTGACTTAACTTTCAATACGATTTGTCAGATATATGAGCTTACAGAAAAACACACAAATATGCTTACAAATGAGATATGCATGCTTCCAGTAATTTCTAAAGCTCATGTTGATAGTATGCAGCACGTAGTTAAAAGAAACAGGCCCAAGTGCATGGCTGCAACTGTATACCCTGCAACACTCACTGGGAATCCCTGTAGTTTTCTAGCAAGTTCCAAGGCATGCTCTGGAAACCACATAGTCTCAGTGAAGCACACGAGTGAGTCAGCAAATTCAAAGCATGTGCCCCCAAACTCAGTTTCTTAGCCAACTGTTGTAATTGTGGAGGAAGTCATGAGCCTAAAAGGGAAAAATGTTTAGCTCTTGGTCAGCAATGCCACAAATGCAATAAGTGGAATCATTTCAAAAGGTTTTGTAAATCAAAAGGCACACATTCTTTTATTAAAAAGGGAACATTCAAAGAGACAAGTTGATCAATTAGAAAGCTATGACTCTAATTTTTATGTTGATGGTCAGTGCTCCATGAAAACAGTCAATGCAGTACACTTGTGAGCAAAAAATGAAGTCTTTTGTACTGTTCGGATAAATGGAATACCCACAGAACTCAAAGCTGACAGTTTCAAAGTGCAATGTTGTGTCTGCAGAAACATTTACTAGAGTATGTGCTGGTGAGAAGCTTGATTTGGTGAAGTATGCAAAGCTTGTTGCTTATGGTGGTGAACAGATTCAAACAGAGGGCTCAGTAGTACTTTCATGCTGTTCTGCTGGGAGAAGCTATGACTTATTTTGTGTCGTTAAAAGGCACGTACAGTCATTATTAGGGCTCAGAGACGGTTTGAAAATGGGACTGCTTTCATTTAATAAGGAAGTCCATCATATTAGCTTGAAAGACCAATGTTCTAATTTCACCCAGTATATTTTCTATACTTATGCTGATCTTTTCGAAGTCAAACTAGGCCAGCTTCCAGTTGTATACTCCATGAAGCTAGACTCAGATGTCAGCCCAGATATCAGACCAGCCCAGAAAGTTCCAGTAGCTATGCAGAACAGAATCAAAGCAGAGCTAGATAAAATGGTGCAGCAAGGTGTAATTTGTCCAGTTGATGAATTGACTGAATGGGTAGCTCATAAGAAAAGCTCAGATGAGATTATATGTATTGAGCCATAAGATTTAAACAAGGCATTAAAAAGACTATCGTCCAATGCGTACAGTTGAAGTAGCTGCAGCTCAGATGCCGAATGTCACTTTTTTTTCGGTCTTGGCTCCAGAGAGTTAATTATGGCAAATTCTGCCTGACAACAAATCCTCATTGCTAACATTCAGTACTCCTTTTGGCAGGTACAGATTTTTGAGAATGCCATTTAGGATAAATTCTGTCTTTCAACGTGCAATGGAGCAAATTTTTTCTGGGTATCCTTGTGCTATTATAGTACATAGACTATAGTCTAGTAGGAGGTAATGGTGAAGCTGAGCATGAGAGAAGCCTCAAGAATGTCCTGGAAAGAGCTTGTCGAATGAATCTTAAGCTAAATCCTCAAAAGTGCAAGTTCAGGTTACAAGAAGTTAGTTACTGTATAGCTGGTCATTTGTTTACCAGTTCAGGCTTATGACCAGACCCTTCCAAGTAAACAACCATTCTTGAGATGCCAGCTCCAGACAATGATCTAGCCCTTCAATGCTTTCTTGGAATGATTAACTATTTAGGCAAGTTCATTCCAGATTTACATCAACTAACAGCACCACAGAGAACTGACACAAAAATGTATCCTGGTGATGGCTGGACCACCACCAAAGAGCATTTGATGTCCTGAAACTGAGAATTGCCAGTCCACCAACTCTCAAACACTATGATGTTCACAAACCAGTTACTCTTTCCTGTGATGCTTTAAAATTTGGTCTTAGTACAGTCATTCTTCAAGAGGGTCAATCTGTAGCCTATGCATCCAGATCGCTAACGCAAACTGAAATGCAGTATGCTCAGACAGAGAAAACTCTTGGCAACTGTGTTTTCATGTTCAAAGTTCCATGATTACATTTATGGTAGACCTATCCAGATTGAAACAGACCACCAACCTCCAGTCACTATTTTGAGAAAGCCTATGTACTCAGTTTCAGCCAAACTGCAATATATGATGTTGAGACTGCAGAAGTAGAATTTCAATCTTGTCTACATGAAAGGCAAACTTCTTTATCTTGCCGATACTTTATCCAGATCACCTAGACTTACCAATGAACAGCATTTTCTGAAGTCACGGAACTGACAAATTTTTCTTCCACACATCTTGATGAGCTTAGAAATCATACAGCCTCAAATCTTGTTTTACAGAAGCTCAACCACTATCAATTGAGGATGCCCGTCAAAGCAATCTAGTTTACCTCAAGAAGTGCAATCTTATTTTCCTTACAGAGATGAGGTTTTGTCCAACAATAGAATTGTCATGAAAGGTCCAAAGGTAATTGTTTCAAAGTCCTGCAACAAGAGTATATTACTATCTTGCATTGTGGCCACCCACGAACAGATTCTACTAAAAGGAGGGTGAGAGGACTAGTACTTTGGGCTTCTATGTCACAAAACATTCAGAGAGTACTTTCATCTTGTTCTGTATGTAATAGTACAAAGCCACATCAACAGATGGAACCACTTCAGCTAAATCAGATTCCTAAATTACCTTGGTCAACAGTAGTCACTGACATTTTAGAGTGGAATGGTCAACATTACTTGGTGTTAGCAGACTCTTATTCCAATTGGTTCAAGATTGACCTATTCTAGTGTCCAGTAGTCATTACTAAGATGAAGCGTCATTTTGCAGTTCGTGGTAGTCCGCATAGTTATTTATGACAATGGTACACAGTTTACTAGCCAGCAATTCAAAAGATTCACCAAAGAATGGGACTTTACTCATGTTACAAGTAGTCCTGCGTATCCGCAGTCAAATGGTTATGCAGTTCAAAGTGCAGAAACAGTTAATACAGAAATCAAAACAAAATAATAGTGATGTTTTCCTGAATCTCTTGAATCTCAGAAATATTCCTCGTAATAAACGTCTTGGGTCACCTGCACACAGACTTCTGTTGAAACAAACCAGAACTACATTACCAATCAGCAGTAGTTTATTGGTTCCAAGTGCTAAGAATAACAGATCTGTGAAAGCCAAATGTTATAGAAACACTTATCCCAGATGTCTTATTAAGATAAGTCCAGCAAACCACTCAATCCATTACATGAAGGACAGACAGTGAGAATGCAAATGTGCAAAGGTTATGATCACACTGGAGTCATGAAAAGTATTTGCCCAGAGCCAAGATCGTACATTGTGGAATCACAAGGAGTAGAGTTTAGGTGGAATCAGAAACTCTTGATGCCAGTGTCCACGCCTATACCACAGCACCTAACCTTTGAGAAAGACTATCTCGGAGTGAGTTGTCCTGCGTTCCAGTTCCTGAGGAAGTTCCAGTACATATCCCTGTTTCGGAGATGAATCTTGAAGTTCCTGACAAAAGTTGTTCACTGAAGACTGTCCATGTTGCTAAACCCAGTTCTGAATACTATGTTACTAGATTGGGTCCCATTCCCAGACCATGTTACAGATATATGGCAACTTGGGCATTTACATTGTGTTTGTTTCTGATGTCTGTAAAATTGCATGTCTTACTCTGTCATTTCATTGGAGACCATTCATTAAGGAGGAGGATGTAGATTTTTGTGTGTGTGTGTGTGTGTGTGTGTGTGTGTGTGTGTGTGTGTGTGTGTGTGTGTACAGCTTTGAGAAGGTTTCTATGGACTTGCACAAATGTATAAATATGGAGTACATGCAAGATTGACTACCATTTTGTAGTTGGCTCTTGAAATGTAAGCATGTATGTTTGTGTAGTATGTCTGTTAATCCATTTATATTTTGTAATGCTATCCCTCCTGACGTGTTTTTATGTAATAAAGCATATAAATGAACTACCCCATCTGTTTGTCACCTATGCTAGAGAGGGACGAGCGACAAGCAATTTCCATTGTGTTACCTTACTTAGCATACATTTTGCCTCTCATTTCTTTAACTGTTTACTCAACAGCTCATTTCAGATTCCCTGGTATCTTACCCAGTTACCATCTACAAAAAGGGGAAGCTCTGTATCAAATGATGTGAAGAGCATCATTATTACAGCCTTTATTTTACATTCTGGTATACTATTTTTAGTACATCAATAATTTTATATCCTGTTCAGAATGGTTAACATATACCCTCTTCCTCTGCAGAACACAGTTATGTCCTCATTAATATTTCTCCACTTGTATTCAATTATGTTCGCTTGCCTTATGTCTACCGCTAATGACCAAATATAAAGCAGAGAGTAATGGTAAAAGTAGACAACCTTGCCAAGATCCTCTTGCAAGGCTAAACATTTTTAAACAGCTCACCACCGCACTTCACTTTAGCTCCTCTGCAGACAATACTAATGTTATCCATGTTCATGGCAAACCATCCACTTACTGCATGTCTTTGGGATAAAGGAGGACATAAAGGAACCCAAAAGAAAACTTACATGAACAGGACATGGACAGACTACATAGAAGGCACTCCAGCCCAGAACTGAACTGGAGAGCTTCTTTGCTGCGAGGCAACAATGTTATTACATGTGATGCATTCTAATACCTATCTGGTATTTAAAAAGAGTTACCTAAATTCTGTGCAGAAAAACAAAAGGTTTGACTTCCTGAACAAGGCAATATCTATCATGGTTAAGTATTAAACAAGGACTGGCACTATCCTTGTGAAAAATCAATGTTCTGACACAAGGACTGTTTCTATGGCACCCTTATAAGATGAAGTAAGAGCCACAAGGTAGAATATCTTTCCAGATGAGGTTCAAAGAAGCTGAACACACACTGAGTGGGAAGTACAGTCATCCTTTCCACTGTAAAATTAAGGTCCCAGACAGAAAGAGGTTTGTTAGATTAATTAAGGTGAAGCACTCCGCCAAGGAGCATCTTTATGACATAGCAAAAAGGCTAAAAGGTTCCCAAGGCATTCATCCTAAGAATATTAAACACTACACCTTAATGAAAAAGAAAGACAACCTCACAGCCAATAAATTAATGTGATTTTCTAGTCGTATAGTACACTTGTACAAGAAAATTACCATAACAGCAGATGTTTTAATAAACCACTACTGCTGCAGTCTATGTTACATGGATCCGACCCTACTCTAACCAGACTTCACAAAGCTAAGGACACCTTCCACATTCATCAACTCTCATTTAATTAAGCTCAATAAAAAGTACATTCAGAGCGCAAAAAGCTTCAGAGCTTTTTTGCTGCAGGACAGTGCTCTTTCGGTGGGCCTCATGAAGCATTCAGTTGGCTAGTGATCTTCAAGAGCTGGGCAGGTAAGTCCCTGTTGGAGTAATCCTTTGATCAACTCTTATTTTACGAAGAAAGCACACTTGTGTAAAATCGTGCAATAAACAGTAGAGGTCTTTCACTTCAGTGAAGAGATCACCTGCCAAGGATAGCCTAATGTCCAGCCAGTATACCAAAGTCTTTAGGTCTTATAGGCGCCGCAGGTCACACACACGGCTCCACCACATCGAGCATAGGGCATAAAGGTGATGTACCGAAACAATTACCCAGAACTGAAGTGCCCAAGGAGAAAAAGAACATACCCAAGGACAAAAAAGGACTTGCACATCTAGAAGAAAAAAAAGTTCAAAAAGAAAGGAAGCAAGAGCCCCTCGGCCAGGAGAACAAAACACAGGGGCAAAAGCTAAAGAGGACGAGAAAGGAAGGAGGGAATGAATACTGCAAAAGTGAAGAGAGGGACATCTACTGTTACGGTAAAATTTTACAAACTGCACTATGTCCTTCCATATCAGTGTTACAATATTTTTCATCGAAGGTAAAGCACAAGAGCTAAGGCAGTAGCTGGGAGGAAGAAGGCAAAGAAGAGTCCTCTATAAACCCATGCAGAGCAACCTTGTCCCAGGAAACAACATCCAATTTATAATGTTTAGCAAAACTATGAACAGAGGACCAAGTGGCAGCCTCAATGATGGAACTGGTGTCCAAACCCCTTTAAAAAGGCACCAGATGAGGAGATAACTGACCTAGTAGAATGTGCCTTTACAGAAAAAGAAAGACATTTGCCATAAAAGAATTAAAAAGAAATGGCCTTAGAAATCCGGGAGGAGATGGTTTGCTTGGAAACAGCCAAACCTAAACTCCTGTGATGAAAGGAAACCTTTGTTTTATTCAAATAATACCTGACCTGTCTATGCAGGCCCAAGGTGTAAACAACCTTCTCACTTGCAGACTGAGAAGGAAAAGGGAAGGAAGTTGAACGGATTGAGAGGGCTCTAACACCTTGGGAATAAAAGGAGGAATAGTACGAAGAGACACCTTGTTTCCATGAACAATTAAAAAAGGAGGAACAACCATAAAATCCTGAAGTTTAGACTCTCTTGGCAGAAATAAGAACAGTCTAAGTACAATGTTGCAAGGGAGCTAAACTTAGCAGGCTCAAAATGAGCTTGAGTCAATTTTTCAAGTAAAAAATTGAGGTCCCAAAGAGGAGGACTACACTTTCTTGGGGGGTCTGATATGAAGGATTTCTTCAAAACATTGGCTTGACCTCAAACAGAGAGGCCAAAAAAGGAAGATTCAGAGCCATACAAGCAGAAACTCTCAACAGGTGAACTTTAACTGATGAATATGCCAAGCCAGAATGTAGCAGGTCACACAAATGAGAGAAAACCAAGGGGACCTCACTGAAAAGGGATCCTGATGGAGAGAAAAGTACCAGACAGAAAACCTTTTCCATTTAGATATATATGATTTTCTGTTAGTGGGTTTCCTGGCCTGCAGGGACACAAAGAACGTCCTCAGAAAAGAGATGCCTGAAAGGGCTCAAAACCCTCTTACCCACAGTCATTTGAAGAGTGGACAGGTTAGGATGTATAAGTAATCCCCTGTCTTGTGTGATAAGATCCACCCAGTGAGGTAATTTGTGGTGATTGCCCATGGCCAGATGAAAAAAAGAGGATCCGGTGATGTCTGGGCCAAAAGGAAGTCAGTAACATGATGTTTAGAGAGTCCTGCTTGGTCTTGTGCAGAACTCTTGATAGTGGAGGTAGTAGTAGAAAGGCATGCAGAAACACTCCCTTCCAATCAAAAGACAAGGGTGTCCACTTTCCAAGCTGGAGGACTTTTTACTCTCGAATAGGATAGAGGAAGTTGTCTGTTCAGAAGGGAGCCAAAAAGATCCACCTGTGGAATACCCCACAGACAGACTATGTCCAGAAATACATCTCTGTGAAACATCCATTTGTTGGCCTGTATTCTGGACCTGTTCAGATAGGTTTGCCACCACCAAGTTGTGCTCTGAAGGAATGCAAACCGCCTGAAAAGTCACCTGATAACCGACAGCCAGATACCAGACCTAAGAGCTAGTCTGCAAAGAAGAGAAGACCTTTTGCCCACTGCTTGTTGATACAACACATTACAATGGTATTGTCTGTGAAAATTTTCAGTGGGCAGGGAAGAAAAAGATGAAAAGCTTCTAGAGCCAGAAGCAGAGACCTCATCTCTTACGTTGACATGGTCTGACCTCTGATGAGGAAGACAAAGACCCTGAACCTTCAGAAGGCCACAAGGGGCATGCCACCCTAGGTCTGAGGAGTCTAAACAGTTCTTGGAAAGAAAGGAAACCTGAAAGGGCAGTCCCATATTGAGAGAAATTTGCCAACTCCACCACTGGAGCTCAAATTTGAGACAAGGGAGCATCGGAACATGGAACTCCAAAGGGTAGCAATGTTGAAGCCACACTGATTTAAGGTAACACTGTAGCTTCCTCTTATGGAGTATGGCAAGAGAAAGCATGGGGATGGTGGAGGCCATACAGCCCAGAAATCTTGAGAAATTCCTTGGCCATGACAGAGAAGAGGAGACGAAGGTCATCAATGACCTTGGCAGCAGGAACAGAAGCCAAAATGTGAATGGTCTGAATCCATCTAAGAAAATATGATCTTACAAGGGATTAGGACTGAGTTTTTGAGACTGATGGTGAACCGCAGAGTTTGTAAAAGATGAGTGGTAAAGTGCAGATCTTGGAGGAGACTGGTGGAAGAGAGAGCCTTTATAAGCAAGTTGTCCAGATAAGGGAATATCTGTATCCCTTGAAGCCTGCAAAAAGCCATGACATAAGCAAAGCATTTGAATACCTTTGGCGTAGTAGAAAGGGCAAAGCACAGAACTGAATATCAGATGAAGATCAGCATCACTGAGATCGAGAGAGACCAAAAAGGCCTAGGAAGAAAGACAGGAGATCATGTCTGAAGAGACAGCATCCTGCAAGAATGGACCTTGAGGAAAGTGGTGAGAAGAGACAGTTCCAGGATTGGTCTCAAAGGTCCCTCCTTCCGGGGAAACAAAAACATCCTGGAATTCTCCTTCCCAACTGGGTGGGTGGAACAGGCTGAATGGTAACTTGGCCCTAAAGAAATTGCAAACTCTCTAGGAAATGGGAACGTTTATTAAGAGGAGGCTGCAGAAAGGCTGAAAGGGAGGGGGATAACTTCCACACTATGAAATACCACTGATGAATGCTAGACAGAACACAAGAAACTAAAGTGTTCTGCTCCTAATTTGTGAGGGACAGAGAAAGGCAGTTGGAGAAGGGTACCTGGCCCCGGGGGGTGGGGGGTGGGGGTGCAAAATGTCAGAGAAAGGTTTGCCCTGAAAAGAAGGTTAGGAGATGTAGGAGTCTGAGTAGACTTGACAGAAGGAATACATAAAAGCCCTATCCTACCTTTGGAAGGCTTATGAGGCTGCCTACGAACAAAGGCAGATTTGGAGGGATAATTCCTCAGAAATTTAGGAACAGTGGAAATAAAAGTATGTTTAAGTTCTTGCATGGCCTTCAACTTATCCTGGATAAACCCGAACAGGTCAGCCGCAGCTGTCCCCAAAATATTTTTTATTATCCAGAGAAGCATTCAAAGGTTTGGCTTTAATATCAGGCAAAGTCTGAAGACGAAGTCAAGAACAAAACTTAACAGAACCAAAGGCAGCAGCCCTGGAAGAGGCATCAGCAGCATCATAGTTACATTTAATGGGGCGATGAACAACCAAGTGGACTGCAGCAGGGAAACAGCTGAAGTCTTCCCTTCAAAATCAGGAAAATCAGAGAGCACTATATACCTTCTTACCGAATCTCTATGCAGTTCTACTGTCCTTTTCTGAAGAAAGGAAAGTACAGTTTTGTACCTACCATAAATGTAGATGTTCAAGTGCTAATACAGCTGCAGTAATCACATATGGGTTCTCTGCCGTCAGGCGGGTCCTCGGTCGGCCGAGTTCCAAAGTCTTGGTCCGGCATCGGTTGTCGTCGCTCTCTTCCCTGACGTCAGTGCGACAGGGGTATACAAGACACAGCCAACGCCTTATTCTTCAATCTTTTCTTGCCCCAGATGTCAGATGCCCCCAGAAGGAAGGCAATACATAAATTTTATATATATATATATATATATATATATGTATAGATATATAGATATATATATATATATATAGATATGCAGCATTCTATTTCTCCGGCCCACTGAAAACAGGCTCTGTGGAACCTAGTCGGACTTTCCCGGTCAACAAATGATAAATAAATAAATAAATATATTCAAGCAATGCAATGTAATCAAAAAACAGTAGTTGCAAGCAAATACATCATAGAAGGATAACCCCAAATTAGGTTGCAAGAGGAGGTGTAAGCCACTAGTCCTTTACCAAGAGGGGAAGGAGGAGGAACCTGTACTGCAGCTGTATTAGCACTCGAACATCTACATTTATGGTAGGTACAAAACTGTACTATGTTCAGCGTGCATACAGCTGCAGTAATCACAGATGGGTAGAATCCCAAAGCTACGCACAGGGTGGTAGGCACTAGGTGGAACTGGGATGAGCCAGAATGCCCTGCAACAGAGCAGTGGCAAAGCCTGCTCTAGTTTTGGAATATAAAGGAAGATGGTAGTGTTTTGTGAAGGTATGCACAGAACTCCAAGTGGCTGCCTCCAAAATATCTTTGGTAGGAACTCCTCTGAGGAAGGCTGTAGAGGTAGCTGTGGCCCTAGTGGAGTGGGATCTGATGCCTGTAGGGACAGATTTTCCATGATAGGAGTAACAAAAACGTATGCAGTGGCCTATCCATTTTGAAATAGCCTGTTTGGTAACTGGCTTTCCTTGAGATCCTACAGCATAGGACACAAAAAGTTGTTCTGATTTTCTGAAAGGCTTTGTTCTGTCCAAATAGTAATGTAGCTGTCTATGGATGTCTAAGGAGTGTAGCAGCCTTTCCCCTTTGTTTTGAGGATTAGGGTAAAAGGTAGGTAAGTGTATGGCTTGATTTAAAGCTACCCTGGATACTACTTTAGGCATAAATGATGGATTGGTTCGAAGGGAAACCCTGTCCTGATGGAAGATGAGAAAGGGCTGCACAGCCATGAGGGCTTGTAGTTCCGAAACCCTATCAGCTGAGGTAATGGCCAGAAGGAAAGCTGTTTTCCAGGACAAATATTGCAAATCTGTTGAGGCAGCTGGTTCAAAAGGAGGCAATGTTAATTTTTCTAAAATGTAATTAAGATCCCAGGTTGGCACAGGTTGCTTCCTTGGTGGTCTTATATTTTTAGCCCTTCTGAGGAATGGTCTTAAGAGTGGGTGAGAGAATAAGGGTGGATCCGTGTTGAATTCTGCAGAAATGGCTGAGGCGTGGATTTTTATGGAGGAAAATGAAAGTCCACTGTTCAGCAACTCAGCTAGATACTGTAGTACTTGAGGCAAATTCAGTTTTCTAGGGTCCTGGCCTTTTTTCTCATTCCAAGAGCAAAACCGTTTCCATTTTGTGGTGTAAGCCTTTCTAGTAGATGGCCTTCTGGCCTCCAAAATGATGCCCTGCACCTCTTTGGGGAGTAGTGTCTGATGAGGTGTTAAGGAAATTTCCATGCAGCTAGATTGAGTGTTTTCAGCTGACTGAAGAGTTTTGTAGCTGTGCTGAGTCAACAGAAGAGGCATTAGAGGTAGTGGCCAGGGAGGAGTATGTGTTAGGCTCCTCAGGAGTGGATACCAGTGTTGCCTCAGCCAGTCTGGAGCAATCAATATCATCTTCGGTCTCTCTGTTCTTGCTTTCAAGAGCACCTTGGGCGGCAGAGGTGGGAAAGCGTAAACAGTCCATGCTGTCCAACTGAATAAAAGGGCGTCCACACTCCAGGCCTTTGGATGAAAGGTCCTTGAACAAAACTTTTCCAATTGATGATTCCTGTGGGAGGCGAAGAGATCTATGTCTGGCCTCCCCCACGCTTGGATTATTTTTGTAAACACTTGAGGATGCAACTTCCATTCGTGTGGATCTGTCATATTCCTGCTTAGATTGTCTGCCAGCGTGTATTCCAAACCTGGCAAGTATTGTGCTTGAAGTTCGATTTGCCATTCCAGAGCCAAGTTCCAAAGTGTCATGGCTAATCTGCACAGGGGGTATGAATGTGTTCCTCCTTGTTTATGTACCACATTACTGTGGTGTTGTCTGTTCTTATCAATAATTGTCCTGGATGCATGAGGTCCTTGAAAGCTGTAATTGCATTTATCACTGCTAGCATTTCTTTTTGATTGATGTGAAGGTGCTTTTCTTTTTGGGTCCATTTGCCCTGAATGCACCTGTCATGTGCGCCCCCCAGGCGTAATCTGAGGCGTCTGTTGTGATGACTTGATTTGCTTGAGGCTTGCAGAATGGGAGACCTGTGTTTGTTTGACATGCTTGGGCCCACCATAGGAATTCCTTTTGCAAACATGGAATTATTGGTATTCTTGTTTCCAAACTGTGGCTGTGTTGAGTCCATAGGTTTTTTTTAGGTACCATTGAAGTTTCCTCATATGCAACTTTGCACATGGGATTAAAAGAATGCAAGATGCCATGAAGCCCAGAGCCTGCAGGATTTTCCTTGCAGTAAGCCTGGTACAATTTGCTAGCATTTTGAAGTACTGAGTTAGTTGCCCCTGTTTTTCTGGCATAAGATAGGCCATCTGGGTGTTTGTGTCCAAGTTGGCACCCAGGAAAATAATTTTCTGAGATGGTGTTAGTCTGGATTTCTCTTTGTTGATTGTGTATCCCAGAGAGTTCAGTAACCGTGTTGCATAAGCCAGATGATCCAGAAGTATGTCCTTGCTGTCCGCTTGGATCAGGCAGTCGTCCAAATAAGGGTAAATTTGTATCCCTTGAAGTCTGCAGTAGGCAATTACTGATGCCAGGCATTTCGTGAATACTCTGGGCGCAGTAGACAAGCCAAAGGGCAATGCAGAGAATTGATAGTGGATTGAACCTGCAAGAAATCTGAGGTATCTTCTTCAACTTTGTCTGATTGGGACATGCAGGTATGCCTCCTTGAGGTCCAATGTTACCAGCCAAAACTCCTTGCCCAGCATGGGAAGAAGCTGCTGTAATGTGAGCATCTTGAATTTTGGTACGAGTAAGAATGTGTTTAGGATGGAGAAGTCCAAAATGGGTCTCCAGTCGGTTCCTTTCCTTGGTACCAGAAATAGCCTGGAATAAAAACCTTGGCCTTGTTCGTGAGTAGGTACCTCTTGAATAGCTTTCATGTCTATGAGCTTTGAAATTTGTAGTTGTGCCTCTGCCCTTTGATTGTGTTGCAGGTTTGGCATACCTCTCATTTTTGGTAGTGTGTGAAAATGAAATCTGTAGCCTCTGTCTATAACGTCCAGGATCCATTTGTCTGTTGTGACAATATGCCAATTTCTTGTAAATAATGCCAGCTTTCCTCCCAAAGGTGCTGCCAGCTGTGACTTGCTTGGCATGGAAAGGAGGAAGTCATTGGGTTTGTTTCCTATATTGTTGTGCACTGTCTTCGCCACCTCTTGGTGCTGGAGTTTGCCATTGCCTGCCTCTATATGATCCTTGTGATTGTCCTCTGCCCCTTGAGCGCCTGTATCTACCTCTTTGGGGCTTGTCCGTGGCTGGAAAGGACCAGTTTTTAGAAGGCCAATTTCTGCTAAAACGTGGTCGCTGAACCTGCAGAAAAGCTTTGACAGATTGCATAGATTTGGCTTTTTCTTCCATTTTCCATAGTATCTCCTCAGCATTAGTACCAAATAGCACATCCTTTTGTAAAGGAGCATCTAATAGTTTAGCTTTCACATGATCAGGCAAGATTTGTTCCCTAAGCCATGCATGTCTACGAATAACTGATCCTGTAACAGCAGCTCTACTTGAGGCCTCTAGGGCATCATAGCCACATTGTAAGGTGTGTTTACCCACTTGTTCTGCACTATGCATCATATCCTGCAACTCCTTCAAATCTGGTTGTTCAGGTTGAGATAATTGTGATAACAGAAACTGCTGATATTTAAGCATATGAAACTGACAATTTAAGGCCCTCATGGCTAGGGTGGCCGAGGTATACACCTTTTTTCCCCACCTTTCTAAGGATCTAGACTCTCTTTCGGAAGGTAGTGGATTCTTAGCAGTAGAGGCCTTCATTCCCTTGGGGCCTTGAGAAATGGTTTCAGGGTCAGCATTATGGCTTTTGTACAGAAATTGGTGAGAGTTAGGAACTCTGTAGTACCTATCAGGCTTGACTGGGGCAGGAGGCAGGGAATTCGGACTAAGGCAAGCCTCCGAATAAACATCATCCAGTACGTCCAAGACAGGAGGAATAGCCAGAGGTCTGTGTTGAGGTAACAAAATAAATTCCCTAAGTCTTTTCTTGGAATCAGAAAAGTCTTGACCTTCCCAATGGAAATGTTCCCTCAAGGTGTGCAAGGTTTCCCCAAAAGAAAAATCCTCAGGAGGAGATACAGAGGGAATGGACTGCTCTGCATCAGAATCTTCAAAAGGAGAGAAAGAGTGTTCCTCTACATCAGAATGATCTGAAAAAATGGAGCCCTGATCCGAAGAGGGAGAATCTTCCTCCACTCTGGGTCTCTTGTCTGGAGGGGGTTGGGAACCCCTGATAAGAGTAATTAAATCCTCAGCCATTTTAAGCATCTGCTTTTTAGGCATGGGGCCTGGAGATGGGGCCTGTGCAACAGGCCTCTTGGGATGCCTGGCTGATTTGGACTTAGTAAAGGCCTTAATTGAAAAGGAAGATGAGGGTCTAAAGACACCATGGGTGGAAGGACCTGTCCACATTAGGAGGCTCAACGCTCACAGTGGCTTCGGTGGTTGTAGTCTGGGGGTATGGGCAGAGGTACCTGCGGTCTCGGTTACAGAAGACCCCGCCAAAGAAGTGTCGTCGGTAGTCAGGGACTGCATAGGCATCTCGCTGAGAACCGGACCACGTGTAGCCGGTTTTGGCGTGGTGTTGGTGGGGACCGCGGACCTCGCATGTCAGTCTTTGTCCTTGCGTTTTTTGGACAAAACGGTAATCGGAGTCTCCGACGACATTTTATAATCAAAGGCTTTACCGAAAAAGTGTTGGGCGAATTCCGCCAGACGCTTAATAGTGCGCTTATTGAAAGTAGTGCAAAAGCGACAGCCCGAGACGTCGTGGTCTGGGCCTAAACAAGGTATGCAGAGGGAATGGAAATCCTTATGCGGTATTTGCTTCCCACAAGAAATACAATTGTTAACTTTTTCTGACATCGGTCTGAGGCAAGAAAAATTTCCCCAACGGGGTACTTAGCTTTAATGAAGACTTCGGTTTCCAATTTTTCATAAATTCAGGAGCTGGCCGACCGGCACTTGCGAACTGCTTCTGCTTCGGGCACCGCACGGCAAAAAAGACTGAAGAATATGGCGTCGGCTGTGTCTTATATACCCCTGTCGCACTGACGTCAGGGAAGAGAGCGACGACAACCGACGCCGGACCAAGACTTTGGAATTCGGCCGACCGAGGACCCGCCTGACGGCAGAGAACCCATCTGTGATTACTGCAGCTGTATGCACGCTGAACATCTTACAGGAGGACAGAAGTTTATATGGCTCATCTGGAGAGACGAAAGCATATAAGGATCAGCAGGAGGCCACTTGAACAAAAACTTGCAGTCCACAGGCACCTTACAGAACCTATTAGGTTTCTTAAGGGCAAGGCACTGAGATTCTGAAGTAAAGCATCAGCAGAAAAGGTGTCCAACAGAGATGCCAAAACAGGAGAAACTACAGACGGCTTAGGTGACTCCATTTGAAAAAGCTCATAGCATCTTTTTTGGATGTCAGACACCTGGGAACAATCACACGCAGTGCTCCATCATGCAAGCTACAGTATCCCCAAAAGATAATTCTTCAAAAGGGGAATCTGGGCTCAGAGTGTTTTCTTCCACCAAATCATAATCTAGAGAAGAAAGAATATGAAAGGAGTAGGCTAGGATTTCTCTCTGGAGTTCAAGTCCTCATCTAAGAAATCCGGTTCCCTTGCCCTCTTAACAGGAGTGGAAGACCAACGAGGAGCAGGGACTGAATCCCCCAGGGAGGCTTCAAAGCCATCAAGGCACTGAACATGCCATAGGTAAAATCTTGCTAGTCACATTCACGATCTTTAGCAACTGGGGTGATGTGCTTCAACTTTTGTTTTCTACCAAACCTTGGTGGTTCAGACCCTTTATGAGATTCAATAAGAATACAGGGAACCTCTTCTCTGATGAAGATTTGGGGAATCTCCCTCAACACCTTGGAAATAAAGCAGCCATGGCCCTCCCCCCTCCAAACGTGTGAAGCACATGCTTGTAAAGCCTACAGGATATGCAAGAACTCTGATCCATGCAGGCCTCCAAAGGGGTCACAGTAGAGAAATGTATGCAAGCACTGGATGGTCTTCAGGGCTATCACTTGCTTCTAGAGAGATGTGTGGTGGAGGCTGGACAGCAACAGGATTAGGCCTAGACTACCTACCTCCTCCTTGATGGAGAGCTGTCCCTTGGGGAGGGAGGATTCAGCCACAGCACCCCGATCCAGTAATTTAAGATGCTGGTTCTCCAGGTATATGGACAGAGAAAAGTGACTACAAAGGGTCTTAGGGACAAATGCTTGACAGAGCATTGTGCATGGTTGTGGGAAGTAGCTAGAAAAAAAAAAGACAAAGGTCATGATAGTCTTTATGGGGAGTCTACCTCTCACACTGTCATGTTCCTTCTTGGATGACATGAACCCAAGTTAGCAAAGAAAAATAAAGAAACCCCAATGAGGCATTTCTCTGAAATGGCTCGGTAACAGCACAGCAAAAAGGGCATTCAGACTGACATTCGACAATGGCGTTTGGGCTGCTGGTAAAGAAGTTCTGGGTAACTGTGTCTGTACATCACCTTAACGCCCTATGCCCAATGAGGGGAGCATAGGTGTGATGTGCAGCACCTATTAAGACCTTAAAGCTTTGGTATGCGGACCAAACATAAGGCTATCCTTGGCAGGATATCCCTTCAGTAAAAAATCTTACAACAGTGACATGGAAGGACAGCTTGTGTTTTTCTGTACAGTAAATTTCCTTCCTGTGCTTTTCCAGAACATTTGGTACATTAGAGAAACTTACTCCAGGAAAAAAAATCCTGACCTGTAAAAGGATCTCAGTCTGTATTTCCCCATATATACATGAAATGCCTGGAAAAAAATGCATATTGAGCTGGTGCTCATGGTCTAAAATAACTGAAGCATGATGTGCATTAGCCCACTACCTTATCTTGGCAGTTGCAGTGCTACCAATAAAATGTTTATGGTTAACACATGAACTTAAATTTGCATGGCTAATCTGCACAGCTAATGACGCAGAAAAACCTTGATTACTTATTGGCTACTAACTGTAAAGTTCCTGTATGTTCTGACTTATCACTACAAAGATCTCCTATAAAAATGAAGTGGAACTTCATTTGAGCAGAGGGCCAAGTCCCCCTCCACTCTTTCCTCATCAGGCCAATTATAGAAAACAGAGCAAAACACCTGCCTGACTGCAATGTTTTCCGACTTAAAAATAAACTAAAAATCTCACTTGAGTTCCTTGAGAAAACCATGTGGAATGAACACCCTCTTGCCTTTCTCTGTTTCATACTTGCTACTCCTCTTAGTTATGAAATATCCAGTCTTACTAGACCACCTCCATCTGAGAAATACAGGTAATGCTCCAGAAAACTCAGCCTTCATCACAAAATAAGAACTTTTGGAAAAGATAAGAAAGGCTCCTCATCCAAAGAAATGCTTGCTTATGTAAAAAACCTCCCCATGCATATCAGTGATGTGACTTGCTGGCACCCTTCAAATTCTGCATAGACAACTGGATGTGCACCCACAAATTTAATCCTGGGGTAAGTAGTACTGTCCCAATTAAATAGGATGGAAAATCTGCCCATTTAACTTTCTGGTTTGCATGGCTAAGCTTAATATGGTCACCAAGACTGCTTGCCTATTGAGAACTTATGAACTCATGAAATGACAAGGACTACAAAAAAGCTTTCCATCATGTGCAGGAAGCAGACATCAGGAAATGTATCAGGGAAAGGTTCAGAAATGGCCTTCCAAGTTTCAGTGTGGCTGAAGTCCACCACTTGAGTGCACTGAGCAAAGATGGAACTAATGACAGCTACTGTTCCACAGAATCATGTAAAGGATGCCAGAGACCTCAGACAATGATGAAATTAATCTGTGGGTCTCTATGCTACAATTGCAAAGGGACAACCAAGTAATCACACAGATGAACATTCTTCAACCATAACAGGGCTAGAAGAGGATTTTTTTTTCTGTAAAGTGCTTTGACTGCTTCCATGGAGTCCTGTCCTTTAAATTAATCTCCTGCAATATGGCCTAGTATGGGGCCTAAATAAACACCCTAAGCCTTGTTCCAGTTTCTTCCACAGATCAGAAAGAATCTAAGTCTAATTTCCAACTGTGCATATTTCACATTTTCACGGGGGAGTGTGGTGTACTGCACATGGAGCCTCATGACCACTCTGTAAAAGGACTTCCTGCAAGACACATCAGCTACATCACAATTACATTTGGCTAAGAGCCTTCTCATGCACTGGATGTCTGTTAAACTAAGCAAATTTTAATTTAATCCTCTGGGAGACTGTCAATCACCTGCTGCTCCTATCCCAAGACTGCAGCAGGCACTATCAGGCAAGATGAGGAACACACATTCTTACCACATCCAAGACCCTTAACTTCCTTATCTGATGACAGAAACCTTAACAGATGGTCTAAGTAGGATCTGCTATCAGATCTATCATCTTAGTTTTTTTCTTTATGGGCCCACGTGAAAAAAATAAAAGTAAACCTTTAAATGCCACAACTTTCAGGGAAAAGACTATAATGTTTACTGAATCCACTCTATAAACAGGCCCAAAGTAATAAACCAAACAAATCATATTACTAGTTTTTACAGGTATATATTACGTACCCTCTTCACAAGCTGATCACTCCAAGTTCTACTACCTGACTTATTTGAACTTTGTTAACTGGGTTAGTCCCCTAGGCCAAAAGCTACTTTTCAGGGGAGAACTGGGGTGATACTTACAAACAGACTAGAGGAAATCTGGCCAGTTCACCGGGGAATTTGCTCTACTCTTTTCGACAACAGTCATGGGAGTTTATACTTCTACCCAAGTTACCACCAACTCGGGCAGATGGGGCCATGGTTTAATGTCTTACCTGAAGGACAGCACAGTGCAGCATCCTCCCCCTTTATGACTAGTTTGCGTCTCCTTTCTCTTGATAATCCTTCTAAACAAGGCTGCACATGAAAAGGCAATCTGTGGTACCTCAAACAGATCATTTCAGCACCCACCGTCCTTGCAGCATCCTATCCTTCTCCTTCCCTGTATAAAGAAAGAGCTGATGACGTAGATACAAAAGGTATCTCTCAATTAGACTGTCCCATTCAAGTTAGGGTGAGACAACCAAATGGTCAGACTCCTCAGATACCACTCAGAAAGCAGACTCAGGGGATTTAAGGATCCAGAGAAGCTAAGACAACAGACAGAAAAGAAAGCACATCAACATAAAATAAATGATGGTAGTAGTGCTAAACATCAAAGCCCTAAAATCAAATGCATAACCAGGGATTCTCCACAGCTTCACATAAAAACACTGCAAATATGGTACATCAACAAATAGTGAAACTGTACTATATCTTCTTGCTGGTTGCACATGGAGGCACCGAACCTTGCCTAGGAGTCATGAATGATCTTTAGGGTATCCTACATACCCCTCTCAGGAAATAGTAGTAGTAATAGAAAAGAAGTAGATAAAAACCAGGCAGTAACTGAATGTGCCAAAAAACAAAAGAAAGAATACATGGCGAAGGACCAGATGAGAAGGCAAGAAATGTGGAAAAAGTATAAATACAGTTGCAAGTATAGAAAACGTCTGGAACAACCTCATGTTGATCAGGAATGCACGCAGGAATGGTTAGAGAGGTGAATTTAAACCAAGAAATGAAAGGTTAATACTGGCAGCTCAAGACAGTGGGCTACATGCACGCTGGTTTACAAAGCCCATTGAACATATGTGAGAAAAGTACAGTTTTGTACCTACCATAAATGTAGATGTTCGAAGATCCACATTGCTGCAGTCCTTACACTTGGGGTAGTCCGCTGTCCTCGGTCGGCCCGAATATCAAAGTATAAGGCTGACGTCGGTCAAGGCGCATTTGACTGACATCAGGACGTCAGGGTACAAATGCGCATGACCGACGTCATATCCTCAGTCTTTTCTTGCCCCAGATGTCAGAAGACCCTACAAATAAAGGTCAAAACCAAAAGACAGCAAACAACCAACCAACCACCCTTGCACTAATTATATGTACAATATATACAATATACACAATATGTACAACCCAACCCACACAACCACCTCTAACTACAGAGGGGAAGCAGGGAGGGTAAATTGGACTGCAGCAATGTGGATCTTCGAACATCTACATTTATGGTAGGTACAAAACTGTACTATGTTCTTCATCTCACATTGCTGCAGTCCTTACACTTGGGTAGAATCCCAAAGCAGAGGTAAGGAAGGATGGCTAACTACAAGGAAGCAGGAGCTGCCAAAATGCCCTGCAAAACAGCAGTGGCAAAACCAGCCCTGGATTTAGAGTAAAGTGGCAGGTGATAATGCCTAGAGAAAGTATGCACTGAACTCCAAGTAGCTGCCTCCAAAATATCCTTGGTTGCCACTCCCCTCAAAAAAGCTGTTGAAGTGGCAGTAGCCCTAGTGGAATGAGGCCTAATCCCAGCTGGAACCTCCTTGCCATGATGGGAATAACAGAAAGCAATGCAAAACCCAATCCACTTAGAAATAGTTTGTTTTGACACAGGCTTGCCCTGGGAACTCAAAGCAAAAGAAACAAACAACTGCTGAGACTGCCTGAACCCTTTAGTCCTGTCCAAATAATAACACAACTGCCTGTGTACATCTAAAGTGTGCAAAATCTTTTCCCCTTTATTTTGGGGATTTGCATAAAAAGTAGGCAAATGAATAGTTTGGTTTAAAGCCACACTAGAAACCACCTTAGGCATAAAGGAAGGATTAGTACGTAATGATACCCTATCCTTATGAAAAATCAAGAAAGGCTCAACCGCCATAAGGGCCTGCAATTCAGAAACCCTTCTTGCAGAGGTAATGGCCAACAAAAAAGCAGTCTTCCATGACAAATATTTCAACTCAGAAGTAGCTGCAGGCTCAAAAGGTTGTAGAGTGAGTTTCTCCAACACAAAATTGAGATCCCAAGCAGGAGTAGGAGCTCTTCGTGGGGGTCTTATATTCTTTGCCCCTCTAAGAAATTGCTTGAACAAAGGATGAGAAAACAATGGTGGGTCGCAATCATAGTGAGCCGAAATTGCTGCAGCATGAACTTTAATAGAAGAGAAAGACAAACCTTTGTCTAATAACTCAGTAAGATATTGAAGAGCCACACACAAATTAGGCTCAGAAACATCAAAATCTTTTGCTGCACTCCAAAATAAAAATCTCTTCCATTTGTCTGCGTACACTTTCCTTGTACTAGGCCTTCTAGCTTCCAAAATAACCTTCAAAACTTGCTGAGGAAGTGGAGGCCCACTATGGTTCAAAACAGAATATGCCAGGCTGTTAGGTGCAGAGAGTGAAGCTTGACATTGAGCAAATGGCTGTCCTCCTGTGACAACAGGTGTGGAATCGAAGGCAAAGGCCATGGAGGCTTCCGAACCAGACTTCTCAGTAATGGGTACCAGTGCTGTCGAGGCCAATCCGGAGCTATTAAAATCATCCTTGGCTTGTCCTGTCTGACCTTTAGAAGTACCTTTGGGAGGAGAGGCAGAGGTGGAAAGGCATACACATGAAGATTGCTCCAATTGAAAGAAAGAGCATCCACTCTCCAAGCTGTGGGATGAAACCTTTTGTGCAAAACTTTGGCAGCTGATGGTTTAGTGGAGAAGCGAACAGATCTATGTCTGGAGTTCCCCATGACACTGTCAATTTCTGAAATACATGCGGATCCAATTTCCACTCGTGGGGATCCATAATTAAATCTGCTCAACACATCTGCTAAGGAGTTCTGTGCTCCTGGCAGAAACCTTGCCTGAAGATTGAGCTGTAAACTGAGAGCAGTCTCCCACAAAATCATTGCTTGCCTGCATAGAGGATAAGAATCGTTCCCCCTTGCTTGTTGATGTACCACATGACAGTTGTGTTGTCTGTTAGAATCAACACCTGCCCTGGAAGAAGTAATTCCTTGAAAGCAATTAATGCAAACTGGACTGCTAACATCTCCTTCATGTTGATATGTAGATGTTGTAGTCTGGCAGGCCACTTGTCTTGTATCCACTTTCCATTTAGATGAGCTCCCCAAGCTTTGTCTGAGGCATCTGTCGTTAAAATCTGACTCGCCTCTGGCCGGGTCACAGAGAGTCCCTTGTTTAGGTGACATTCCTGAGCCCACCACAAAAATTCCTTTTGAATGCAAGGTATTATTTGAATGACAGTGTCCAGATCCTGGCAGTGCTGTGTCCATACATTTTGAGATACCATTGTAGCTTCCTCATATGCAGTTTGGCATTGGGAAGCACCAGAATACAAGATGCCATGAACCCTAAGGCTTGAAGGACTGTCCTTGCAGTCAGCCCGGACTGATGAGATAGTTGATGGAAGTAAAGGGATAGACTCTTTTGTTTGTCCGGGGTTAAAAAGGCCATCTGGGATGCTGTATTCAGTCTCACACCCAGAAAGCACATGTCCTGAGAGGGTACTAGACTGGACTTTATTTCGTTCACAGAATACCCCAGGCATCTTAGCACTGCTATCACATATTCCAAATGATGAAGAAGCTCTTCCCTTCCTTGAGCCAGAATCAGGCAGTCGTCCAAATAAGGATAGATCTGAATTCCTTTTAGCCTGAAGTAAGCTATCACTGGAGCCAGAACCTTTGTGAATACTCTGGGCGCAGTAGATAAGCCAAAGGGCAATGCAGAGAACTGATAATGAGAATTTCCAGCTCGAAAACGCAGATACTTCCTGCAACACAGTCTTATAGGCACATGAAGGTAAGCTTCCTTGAGATCTAAAGTTACCATCCAATGATCTTTGCCCAGCAGAGGTAAAAGCTGCTGTAACGTCAACATCTTGAACTTGGGAATGTCCAGATAAGTGTTGAGGATAGATAAATCCAAAATTGGTCTCCACGTGTTCCCCTTCTTTGGTACTAGGAACAGGCGAGAATAAAATCCTAGGCCCCTTTCTGGTATAGGGACTGGTTGAATGGCCCCTATTTGGAGTAACAGAGAAATTTGCTTGTGAGCCTCTATTCTTTGTGGAGGAGGAACGTCTGGCATGCCTTTGAAAGGAGGCAATGTATGGAAATAAAACCTGTAACCGTGGTGAATGATATCCAACACCCATCTGTCTTGAGTGATTAAATCCCAATTTTCTTTGAAAAGAGACAGTCTTCCTCCCAAAGGAGCTACCAGGCGAGAATCTACTGGCAGCTGAAAAGGCAGGTCATTGGGTCTGTTTACGAAAGGACTGACCCCTGCCCTCACCAGAAGTCTGAGCAGGTGAACTCCCTGTTCTAGGCCTAAAAGAACCTTGAGCTCTGCCCCTACCACGTCTAGACCTACCCCTAGACTGGGAATCAAAAGCAGGATATGTCCATCCCTTAGTAGGCCAATTTCTACTAAACTTTGGTGGCTGCACCTGCAAGAAATCTTTTAGAGTTTGCATAGACTTAGTTTTGTCCTACATTTTCTTTAAAACTGCTTCCACAGGAGAACCAAATAACACATCAGACTGTAAAGGAGCATCCAAAATCCTAGTCTTAACATGCTCTGCTAAATTCTGATCCCTCAACCAGGCATGCCTGCGAAGAACAGAACTAGTGGCAGCCACCCTCGAGGAGGCCTGCACAGCATCAAAACCACATTGCAAAGAATGCTTACCCACTTGTTCCGACACATGAACTAAATCCAGCAACTCTTTACACTCTATACCTTCCGCCAAAGCATCCACCTTAGATTTCAATTGTGAAAGGAGATAATTTTGATATTTTAGCATGTGAAACTGACAATTCAACGCTCTCATGGCTAGAGTGGAAGAAGTATACACTTTCTTTCCCCACCTATCCAAAGCCCTTGCCTCTTTATCAGTGGGAACAGGATTTTTAACCACAAGAAATACAGTTATTCACTTTTTCTGACATCCGGTTAAATCCTGAGGCAAGAAAAAACCAAAATGTTCCCCAACGGGGTACTTAGCCAACTTTGATTCGGTCTGAAACTCCGACTTCGGAAATATTTCAGAACGCCAACCTGCACTCGCAAAACTGCTTCTGCATCGGACCATGCGGCAAAAAAGACTGAGGATATGGCGTCAGTCATGCGCATTAGTACCCTGACGTCCTGACGTCAGTCTAATGCGCCTTGACCGACGTCAGCCATATACTTTGGTATTCGGGCCGACTGGACAGCGGACTACCCAATGGTTAGGACTGCAGCAATGTGGAATGAAGAACATCTGCCTGAGTAGAGGTTGAGAAAAGACTGGAGGATCCATGTTGTATTCTGCTGAAATTGCTGATGCATGAATCTTAATGGAGGAGTAAGACAGACCATTGTGGAAAAGCTCTGCTAAGTATTCCAGGATGTTAGCTATGTTTGCCAATGATGCATCTACTCCTTTTGTTGCACTCCAAATGAGATATCTTTTCCATTTTGCTGAATAAGTTTTCATTGTTGAGGGTCTGCGAGCCTCCAAGATAATGTATTTAACCCTTTGAGATAAATCTGGGTTATTTTTCCTTATGTAATGTTCCAAGCAGCTAGCTGCAGCGTTTTCAAGCTTGGATGTAGGATTTTGAAGTTGTTCTGTGTTAGTAGTAGAGGTAGTAGGGGTAGAAGCCATGCGTGCTCCCGGGACATACTCCTCAGTAGCGGGTACCAATGTTGCCTCGGCCAATCTGGAGCTATTAAGATGATCCTTGGGTGATCTTCTTTGATCTTCAGTAGCACTTTGTGCATCAAAGGAAGAGGTGGGAATGCATATGCTGTCAGGTTTTCCCAACTGAAGGATAGGGAGTCCACCTTCCAAGCAAGTGGGTGGTATGTCCTTGTGCAGAATTTTTTCAATTGGTGGTTGTGTGGGGATGCGAATAGGTCTATTTCTGGCAGTCCCCATCTCCTTGTGATGGTTTGGAAGATGTCTGGATGCAGCATCCATTCGTGGGCATCCGTGGTGGTTCTGCTTAAGATGTCTGCTAGTATATTTTCTTTTCCTGGCACGAATATGGCTTGGAGCTGAATGTTGAGGCTCAGGGCCACATTCCAGAGGTCCATTGCCATCCGGCATAGAGGATATGAATGTGTGCCTCCCTGTTTGTTGATATACCACATGACTGTGGTGTTGTCCGTCCTTATCAGCAAATGACCCTGTTGTAGAAATGGTCTGAATGTCTGAATTGCCTGTTTTACTGCCAGCATCTCCTTTTGATTTATGTGTAGGTTCATCTGGTCTGGAGTCCATAAGCCTTGTATGCACTTGTCCACCATGTGTGCCCCCCAACCGAGGTCTGAGGCGTCCGTGGTGATAAGTCTGGCCTGGGTGAGGCCTGTGGAAGGGCAGTCCTTTGTTCAATTGACAGGCCTGGGCCCACCACTGGAATTCTTGCTTCAGGCATGGAATTATTGGAATTCTGGTTTCTAGGCTGTGCTTGTGCTGAGACCATAAATTCCTCAGGTACCATTGCAACTTCCTCATATGTAGTCTGGCATGTGGAATTAATATTATGCAGGATGCCATGTAGCCCAGGGCTTGCAGGATTTTCCTTGCTGTAAGCTGGTTCTGCGTTGATAATGCCATGAAATAGAGTGGTAGCTGCTTCTGTTTTTCTGCTGTGAGGAATGCCATCTGGGTTGATGTGTCCAGTTCTGCACCCAGGAAGGTTATCCTTTGGGATGGTATCAGCCTGGACTTTTTTGTGTTGACTGTGTATCCCAGGGCTTGCAGTAGGTGAATAACCTTTTTCAAATCTTTTGTTAATTTGTCTTTGCTGTCCGCTTGTAACAGGCAGTCGTCCAGGTATGGATAAATTTGAATTCCCTGAAGCCTGCAATGAGCAATGACTGATGCCAGGCATTTCGTGAATACTCTGGGCGCAGTACATAAGCCAAAAGGCAATGCTGAGAATTGATAATGCTCTGATCCTGCAAGAAATCTGAGGTATCTTCTGCAATTTGGTCGTATGGGGACGTGCAGGTATGCCTCCTTGAGATCCAGAGTCACCAGCCAAGACTCCTTGCCCAGCATGGGAAGAAGTTGCTGTAGGGTCAGCATTTTGAATTTTGGGACAATGAGATATGTGTTTAGAGCGGACAGGTCGAGGATAGGTCTCCATTGTTTTTCCTTTCTTGGTACTAGGAAAAGCCTTGAATAAAATCCTTGTCCTTGTCCCATAGCCGGTACCTTTTCTATAGCTCTCATCTTTAGTAAGTGGTCTATTTGCTGTAGAGCGTTTGTCCTTTGGTTTGGAGGTAGGTTTGGCATTCCTCTCTTCCTTGGAAGAGTATGGAAGTGAAACCTGTAGCCTTTGTCTATTGTCTGTAAAATCCATTTGTCTCCTGTAATGTAATGCCAATTTACTGAAAATAAGGCTAATTTTCCACCTAAGGGTGCTGCCAGTTGTTCCCTGGTAGGCGGTTTCAGAGCCAAGTCACTGTGATTGTCCTGTAGAAGTGGTAGTGGCTGGATCTGTGGCAGTAGTTCTCTGGCTGTTAGGCTGCCACTGGCGCCCCTGTAGGCACCTCTGGATTGACCTCTGCCTCTAGGGCCTATTTCTGCTTCTCTGTGCTCTGGTGGTGTCTGGAAAGGACCAATTCTTGGAAGGCCAGTTCCTACTAAACCTCGGAGGCTGGACCTGTAAGAAATCCTTGACTGTCTGGACAGATTTAGCTTTTTCTTCCACCTTCTTCAACACTTGCAGTGCAGGGGAACCAAACAAACTGTGCTTTTCCATGGGAGCATCTAGAAGCTTTGACTTTACATGGTCTGGTAAGGATTGTTCTTTTAACCATGCATGCCTTCTGATTACTGTACCAGTCATAGCTGATCTAAAGGAAGCCTCCAGTGCATCATAGCCGCATTTTAAGGAATGATTACTGACCTGCTGAGTGTTATGCACCAAATCCTGAAGGGACTTACGGTCTAAAGGTTCAGGTGAGGACAGTTTTTTAGTAAGCTGATCTAACAGAAATTCCTGATACTGAATCATGTGGAATTGACAGTTTAAGGCCCTAGCCGAAAGAGTAGCAGAAGTATAAACTTTTTTACCCCATCTCTCCAATGCCCTAGATTCTCTTTCAGAGGGGAGGGGGTTTTTGGCAGAGGCAACTGCTACAGCTTTGGGGCCCTGTGAAATAGTTTCAGTATCTGCAATTGGAGCCTTATACAAATGATAATGTGTGTCCGGAACCCTGTAGTATCTGTCGGGTTTAGCAGGGGCCGGAGGCAGTGAGTCAGGGGCAGTACAAGCATCATTAAATGCATCATCCACAACTGTAAGTACTGGAGGAATAGCTAAAGGCCTATGCTGAGGTAAATGCAAAAAGGTTCTAAGCCTTTTCCTAGAGTCTGAAAAATCCTGGCCCTGCCATTGAAATTGTTCCCTCATAGCATGCAAGGTTTCCCCAAAAGAAAATTCCTCAGGAGGAGAGGCAGAAGGTATGGAATCCTCTGCATCAGAGTCCTCATATGGAGAATAAGGGCCCTCGGGAGGATTTGTATTTTCTGAATCATCAGAGGAATAATCTGAAGAAACTGGCTCAGGGGGCTCTGCTCTAAGCCTCTTCTCTGGAGGTGGGTGAGAGGTCCTGTCAGGGTGAGACTGGGTTCCCCTGATCATAGAAATGAGATCCTCTGCTAGACTAAGCATTTGAGCACTAGAGCTAGGCCGGTGAGAGGGGGCTTTAGCAGGTAGGGCCTTTGAATATTTAGATGCTTTAGCCCTGGCAAAGGCCTTAATTGACATGGATGCAGGGGGCCTAGCAGCTCCATGTGCAGGAGTAGATACATCTAAGGGGATAGTATCTGATAAATCCTGAGAAACTGTAATAGCAGGTAGATTTTCAGTAGCAGATTCAGCCAAGCTGGAAGATGCCTCGGTAGAAGGAGGCATGCTTTCGGCCGAAGGAAGAACCGCGGACTCGGCTTCAGCCGAAACCGAGACACTCGCGGTTGGCTTAGCCGCGGTTTCGGCCGAAACCGCGGACCGCGAGTGTCGGTCCTTTTCCTTACGCTTTTTAGCTAAATGTGAAGTCGGAGTCTCCGACGGCATGATATAAGCAAAAGCGGAGCCGAAAAACTCCTCTGCAAACTCCGACCTATGTCTAAGTGTTCGTCGGTTGAAGGAAGCACAGGCTAGACAAGCTGCTACGTCGTGGTCTGGGCCTAAACAAGGTAGGCAGTAAGAGTGGAAATCTTTATGAGGTATTTGTTTCCCACAAGTTAAACAGTTATTCACTTTTTCTGACATCGGCTGAGGCAAGAAAGAGTCCCCAACGGGGTACTTAGCTTTTTAGAAGTCTTCGGTAGTAGTAATCTCTGGTTCCGACCGACCGGCACTTGCGAACAGCTTCTGGTTCGGGTGCCACGCGGCAAGAAAGACTGAGGAAAATGGCATCGGCTGATACCTTTATACCCGAAGAACTGCAGCTATGATGTCGGGTGAAGAGCGACATCAGCCGAGGCCAGACCCAGACTTTGGAATCCGGCCGACCGAAGGGCTGCCTGAGGACAGGACAACCCATTTGTTAGGACTGCAGATGCATCCTTGAAGGACATCACTGGAAACATGAGCCACAAAGCATCATAAAAAATGAAGTTTATATCACACTGGATCACCCATTACCAACAGTTCAAAAGATAGCTGCTTGAAAACCGGATACAGTGGTCAAGAAAAGAAGACAAAAGTAGCATTAATCATTAAAACTGCCACACCCAGTGACTACAGTATCTTGCGTGTAGAGAGAGAGAGTCATAAAATACCAGGATCTGCAGGCAGAAATGAGAGCAAAGTGGAAAAAAAAGATATCCAGACACTTCCAATAGTAGTAGGAGCAACGGGTCTTATAAAAAATAATCTACAGTCATATTTAGATAAGTTACCAATCCATGTAACCTCGTACGAATTGTAGGAGTCATTACTGGGCACATTGCAGGTGCTGCGAAGAGCACTTTTGGCTGACATCAAAGATTGAAACAATACTAATTTCATGAACTTTAATCAAATTTCGACTTAGGAATGGGGTCCATTCCCGTCATGGTATTAGAAACCCAAAAGATTTGGAGAAATTAGAAAAGAGAAATCACAGCTGAGCAAGTTCCACTTACCTGTAACAGATGTAGATGTTTTTAGAACACTAGGCCTTGCTAGTATAAGGGTAGAAATATCTTTCTACCACTTCCACTGGTAGTCTATCAAAGCTCAGAACTCCTCCCACTACCTGAGTGAGAAAGGCCATCACCCTGCAGGACTACAGTAGCCATTGACTCTCAGAATGCCCATTTTTCTAGTATCCAACAGGAAGAGCAGATGAGAACAAGCTTTCCTAACACCTAATGCTCCATATCAAATGCCACAAAGAAAAAATGCTGATGAACAAATGCACAACACCAACTTCAATCACAAATTAATACGCCCAACAGAAGGGATATTGTCAGTATGGCAGATTGTTCTATCAACATCTACTGTTACAGACAAGTGAAACTTACACAATTGTACTGTGTTCAACAAACACACTGCCTTACTGGCATGTAGGTAGATTCTCAAAGTTTACTCAATTGGGGAGGAGGGAGGAGCACCTGGAGAATGGTCTTTGTGAAGGCTGCACTTTATCTAGAAAGGCATCTATTTTGTAGTGCTTCATGAAGATAAGGAAGGGGGACAAAGTTGTTGCCTCTAGAATACTTATCCACTCATTTCCAAAATGTCACTGATCAGGAAAAGGCCCTGGTGAAAAGTGCCTCTAGGTGAATCCAGGCAAGGTAGAAAGAGTGAGTGTAACAAAAAAAATACTGTAGGACAACCCACATGCAATGAATTTAGAGACAGGTTGACCTTTCTTTGCCCCAGAAAAGGAAATAAAAAGCCTTTGTTCGACTAAGGTAGTACCTGAGCTGACTATGCCTATCCAAGGAATAATGTAGCATTTTTCCCCAATATTTAGGTTTTGGAAAGATCATAAAGAAATAAAAAGACTGAGACAGTGAATACAAACTACTTTCAGCTTGAAAATGAAAAATACAAGTGCTAAACACAACCTTAATCCTTTGGAAATTAGAAAAGGCGGTCCCCACCATGAGAAACTGCACCTTGGAAAACTCACCCTGCACATGTCAGAGCAATAAGTAAAGGTTTTCCATAGTAAGAACCTAAGATCAGCATGAGCTACTGGTTCAAAAGGTGGTAAAGATCAATTAAATTTTTTTAAGGGAACAAAGCCGGGGTTCCACAAAGGAGGAATTTGCTTATGCAGGGTTCTCATCTGCAATACTCCTTTGATGAAATGTTTTCCCAAAAACAGGAAAGAAGAGAGGAGGAATCCACTAGCAGACAAGCAAAGATGGCTACTAAATGCCCTCTAATGGACACATATGCCAAGCCATCCTGAAGCTCACACCAAAATTTCAAGGCCAGAGGGATATTAACCACAATGGACCCTCTATTTCCATTTAAGCGCTACTTAGAAAAAGTCATCCATTTGTGCACATTATAATTTCTAAAAGCAGGTTTCTGGCCTCCTTTACTACGTGCTGCATATCCTCATGATAAGTGCCTTAACAGAGATGAGATTAAATCATCCAGGCTATCAACTGAAGCATCACCAAACAGGGTGTACCAGTTGCCCCTGACTGTGAGCAGATCCAGAGTGTGAGGAAGTCTCTGGTAATTACCCTTGGCCAATATCATTAAAAGGGAGCACTAAGACTGGCTGTGTCAACAGGGGGTCAACCACACTGATCAGTGGTATTTCTTTTTGAACTTGCAGCAGTACCTTGTGAATCAGTGGAAAGAGTGGAAACACAAGTGCATTCTCGTTCAAGGGAACGAGAAAGTCTGTCCTCCAAGCATGGTTGCAAGGATATCCGGCATAGAATTTCTCCAGCGGTCTGTTTTGAAACAAGGTAAACAGATATTTGAGGTATTTCCCCATATATGAACTAGTGTCTGGATCTCTGCTGCCTTGAGCTTCCACTCAATTTGGTCTGCCAAGGATCTGTTCAGTGTCTGCCATGATGTTCTGCTTTGACAGTATATATGAGGCCTTAAGAGACAAAGAATACAGAGACCCATGCTCATGCTCTCACTGCCCATCAGCACCAGGGTAAGACCTCATACTTCCTAGTTTGCCAAGGTACCATGTGTCACTGTGATTATGGTACATAAATACTAGGTAGGACCCAGAGTCCAAAGATGGTAAGAGACTTTCAAGGTGTAAGCAGTGTCAACATCTCCTAGACACTGATGAGATTCTGCGCATCCTTGGCCCGCCAAGTGATTAGCACTTGCATCCTCATCGACAACTTCCCAAACAAAGGCATACAAAATAGTCTGGACAGATTGTACTGGCATCGGGGGGGGTTAAAGCCCTGGAGTGATACTCAACTGTTCACCACAACTGTAATACTTGTCTGATGAAGGGCAGCACTGTTTACTAGGATTCTGGGGAATGAGGGCGCTGTGTCCAACAATTTTGGATATATCATTGAATTTTTTCTCATATGAAGATGAGCCAGTGGTAAGATAAGAATTATGGATGCCATCAGTGCAAAAATTACTAGGAATTCTCAATCATTGGTGTCATTCTTCTGGGAGGATAGCAAAATAATTTTGTAGTATGACAGAATCTTTACAGTCAGAAAACCCAGACTTTCACTGAAGTTGATTAATTACCCAAGAAGAAGGAAAACAAAGAGTCTTTACAAGGGTGTCAAACATGACTTTAGGAGGTTTAACTTGAAACTTAGACAGGAGAGTCAGGACAGGACCAGCTCTAGCGATTCCACACAAGTGGACAGAAAGACTGCAGAGGTCAGCAATTGTCCAAGTAACTAAAAAAGTGAATGACTAGAGTCTGTCGGCCACTATCAGAGCAGGGCATTTGGCAAACACTCAGGTTGCAGTGGATAGCTCAAACAGCAATACAGAAAAAGTACAGTTGTGTAAACTTACCATAAATGTAGATGTTGGAGTGTATTCACTGTTGCAGTCATTACATTCGGGTAATCTGCTGGCAGGTTGCCCTCAGTCGGCCTGATTAACAAAGTCTTGGGTCCTGCGTCGGTTGCTGTCCCTTCTTCTATGACGTCAGGTCGTCAGAGGTATAAAACATACAGTCGATGCCATTACATCAGTTTTTCTTGCCCCAGATATCAGGTGCCCCCCAAATGGGGAGCAAAATATATGTACATATATGTATATAATTTAAAACACAAAAAATATACCTCCAAACAAAAGCAAATACACCAAAAAGGCTTTCAAGCATAGTAAAAGAAAGGAGAGGTATAGTAAGAGAAAAACAGGGGGCTGGAGGGTGGGTAACCAGGACTGCAACAGTGAATACACTTGGACATCTACATTTATGGTAAGTGTTCTTCGTGTTTCACTGTTGCAGTCATTACATTTGGGTAGATTCCCAAAGCTATGGTTGGGAGGATGGATTTATACAGCATTAGGAGCAGCTATAAGGCCCTGCAGGACAGCAGTGGCAAAGCCAGCTATGGATTTAGAGAAGAGAGGTTAAATGGTAATGTTTGGTGAATGTATGAAATGAGCTCCAGGTAGCAGCTTCTAGAATGTCTCTGGTAGGAACCCCTCTGAGAAAGGCTGCAGAGGTAGATGCAGCCCTGATGGAATGAGATCTGATCCCCTTGGGGATAAGTTTACCATGGTGCATACAGCAGAAACGAATACAATGGCTTATCTATCTGGAAATAGTCTGCTTTGAAATAGCCTTTCCCTCCGCCCCTGCAGCAAATGCCACCAATAGTTCAGATTTTCTTAGAGATTTTGTTCTGTTTATGTAGAATCCAAGTTGTCTGTGTACATCCAATGAATGCAGAATCCGCTCACCCTTGTTCTGTGGATTGGGAAAGAAAGTTGGCAGATGAATGGTCTGATTAAGAGACACACTGGATACCACCTTAGGCATGAAAGATGGATTGGTCCTGAGAGCCAGCCTGTCCGGATGAAAAATAATTAATGAAAGGCTCCACTGCCATAAGAGCCTGTAATTCTGAAATCCTTCTAGCTGAAGTGACTGCTAAAAGGAAAGCTGTTTTCCAGGAGAGAAATTTTAGGTCTGCAGTAGCAGCTGGCTCAAAAGGAGGGAGAGTGAGTTTTTCCAAAACAAAATTGAGGTCTTATGCAGGAGTTGGTGCTCTCCTGGGAGGTCTTAAATTTTTGGCCCCTCTGAGATACTGCTTTAGCAGAGGATGAGAGAAGAGGGGAGGTTCTGTGTTGTAATGAGCTGAATGGCAAAGGCATGGATTTTTATGGAAGAAAAAGATAGGCCCTTGTGAAGCATCTCAGTTAAGTACTGCAGAATCTGAGGAATATTGAGCATTGCTGTGCTTATTCCTTGCGACTGGTTCCAGGCACAGAATCTTTTCCATTTGTCAGCATAAGATTTTCTAGTACTAGGCCTTCTAGCCTCCAAAATGACATACATCACAGGTTTGCTGAGAGATGCCAAGGGTGAAATTAGTTAATCAGCCACTCTGCAAGATTCAAAGTTTGGAGATGAGTGTGCAGAATTTGGTAGTTCTGCTGAGACAGTAGGTAAGGTGTCTGTGGCAGGTGCCACGAAGGAAGGTGTGACGCATTGCGCAGGAGTGGGTACCAGTGCTGGCAAGGCCAGTCTGGAGCAATCAAAATCATTTTCGGTTTGTCCTGTTTGACTTTTAGTAGAACTTTGGAGAGCAGAGGCAGAGGGGGAAAAGCATAGACCAATAGGTTTTTCCAGCTGAATGATAGAGCATCTACTTTCCAGGCTTTTTGTGATGAGTTCTTGTGGAGAATTTGTCCAACTGATAGTTCTGGGGTGAGGCAAAAAGGTCCATGTCTGGACTCTCCCATTTGCATGTCAACATGTTGAAAATCCATGGTTCCAGTTTCCATTCGTGTGGGTCAATAAGATTTCTGCTTAGTTCGTCTGCCAGAGTATTTAGCTTTCCTGGCAGGAATTGAGCTTGTAGTTGTATTTGATAGGTCAAGGCAGTGTTTCACAATGCCATGGCTAGTCTGCAAAGGGGGTAGGAATGTGTACCCCCCTGCTTGTTTATGTACCACATAACTGTGGTGTTGTCTGTATTTATCATTAGTTGTCCTGGATGAAGGTAGTCCTTGAAGGCTGTCAGTGCATTCTGTACAGCTAGCATTTCTTTCTGATTGATATGTAGGTGCATTTGATTTGCCCTGAATGCACTTTCTTGCCAGATGAGCCCCCCCCCAAGCATAGTCTGATGCGTCTGTAGTTACGGTTTGGGCGGCAGGGGGTAGAGTGAATGACAGTCCCTTGTTTTGGTGGCAGGCCTCTGCCAACCATAGGAACTCTAGTACCAGGCAAGGTATGATAGGAATCATTGTTTCCAGGTTGTGACAATGTTGACTCCATAAACTTTTATGTACCACTGAAGTTTCCTCATATGCAGTCTTGCATATGGAATTAGAAGACTGCAGGAGTCCATGAACCCTAAAGGCTTGCAGAATTTGTCTTGCAGATAGCAGGGTTTTTGTGGCCACCTGTTTGAGGTCAGTCACCAATTGAATTTGCTTTTCTGGCGTAAGGTAAGTCATCTGGGCAGTTGTATTCAAGCTTGCACCCAGGAATGTAATTTTTTGAGAGGGTACCAGTTGTGATTTCTTTTCATTTATGGTGTAACCCTAGATATGTTAGAACCCTTTTTTACAAACGCCAGATGCTTTAAAAGAATGTCCTTGTTTTCTGCCTGAATTAGACAATCGTCCAGGTATGGATATATTTGGATATTTCTTTGCCTGCAAAATGCAATTACTGGTGCCAGGCACTTTGTGAAGACCCTGGGCACAGTAGATAAGCCAAAGGGCAGTGCAGAGAACTAGCCTGCTTTGAAGCGGAGATATCTTCTGCAAGATTCCCTGATTGGGATATGCAGATAAGCATCTTTTAAGTCTAGAGTTTTCAACCAGGCATCTTTGCCTAGCACAGGTAGTAACTGTTGAAGAGTCAGCATCTTGAATTTTGGAATGTCCAGAAATGTGTTTAGAGAGGAGAAGTCCAGAATTGGACGCCATGATTTGTCTTTTCTGGGTACCAGGAAAAGTCTTGAATAGAAATCTTGTCCCTTTTCCTCTTCTGGTACTGGTTGAATAGCCCCCATGTTCATGAGGGTCAGAACATGTTTCTGGGCCTCTGCCCACTGATTTGGAGGCAGACCTGGCCATCCGTTTGGGATTGGCAAAGTGTGGAAATGAAATCTGTATCCCTGGGATACTACATTTAAAACCCATTTGTCCTGGGAAATAAGTTGCCAGTTTTGTGCATGAAGTGCCAGTTTTCCCCCCAAAGGGGTGGCTAAAAAGTAAGTGCTTGGTAATTGTAGAGAGAAGTCATTGAGACTGTTTACCAAAGGGAGGTACCTTGTTTCCAGATTTGGAGGTGGAGGCACCCCATTGTTTTGTTCTAAAAGTTCCTTGTGACTGAAACCTGGAGCCTTTGGAATGTCTTGATTTGACTTGAGCGGCTCTCGAGGGGACTGGAAAGGACCAGTTCTTAGTAGGCTAGTGCCTACTAAATTTGGGAAGTTGCACTTGTAAGAAATCTTTCACAGTTTGCATAGATTTAGCTTCATCTTCCAACTTTTTTAACACTTCTTCAGCCTTCTTACCAAAGAGACTGTCTTGTTGTAAAGGAGCATCCAACAATTTAACATGGTCAGGCAGAGTTTGCTCTAAGCCAAGCATGCCTTCTTAGCACAGATCCAGTTGCAGCAGCCCTGCAAGAGGCCTCCAAGGAATCAAAACCACATTGCAAAGTATGCTTTCCAACTTGCTCAGCTGAATGTAATAAATCCCGCAAATCTTTATTTTCCACACAGTCAAAGACTAACATAATTTTTTGTTTAAGCAGTCCCATGATATGCTGTTGATATTTAAGCATATGAAATTGACAGTTTAAAGCCCTGATTGCCAAGGTTGCAGACGTGTAAACCTTTTTACACCATCTATCCAGCGCCCTGGAATCTCTATCAGAAGGGGTAGGATTTTTAGCAGTAGAGGCCTTAATGCCCTTGGGACCCTGAGAAATGGTTTCAGGATCAGCAGTAGGATTTTTGAAAAGGAATTTGTGGGAGTCAGGAACCCTGTAGTATCTGTCTGGCTTACTAGGAGCCAGTGGCAGAGAATCAGGAGTCATACTAGACTCTGGAAAAACAATCAACAATGTCTAGAACAGGAGGTATAGCCAAAGGCCTATGCTGAGGAAGAAGAAGAAAATCCTTAAGTCTCTCTTTAGATTCAGAGACATCCTGACTTTCCCAGTGGAAATGTTCCCTTAAGGTATGCAAAGTTTCTACAAGAGAGAAATCCTCAGGGGGAGAAGCAGAAGGAATGGAATCCTCTGCGTCAAGAGTCCTCATAAGTAGGTATAGATAAATCCTGTTCAGAAGAAGAATTAGAAGAAATAGAATCCTGATCAGAAGATTCATAATCAATGTCTTGCCTAGGCCTCTTAGCAGGAGGGGGTTGGCTACCCCTGATCAAGGTAATTAAATCTTCAGTCATTTTGATCATTTGCTTTTTAGGCATAGGGGCCTACACACGTGGCCCAAGCGTTGTTTTTTTAGACTTAGAAGTAGATTTTGGCCTTAGGTTTGAAGATGGCGCTAGTTTAATATACAAATCTTTAGGCCTGAAAACACCCTCAGAAGCCGGTGCCTGCATGGCGACTCTAGACCCATCTAAGGTAGAGACATCCGTGGGTTCAATACTTAAAAGCATCTCGCTGCATACTGGACTCCGAATGGGTCTCAGTAGAGGCTCAAAAAAAGTAGTGCATCATCAGGGCTGCGAAAGCACCTCACTGAGTACCGGCGAACTAGCGACTGGCTTAGGATGAAGCTTTGTCGTCAGTTTTGGACCTCGACGGCCTGTCTCTTTCTTTGCATTTTTTTAGGTATTCTGGTAGTCTGATTGCTAACCACAGTCATTTCTGGATAGTTAAATCGTGAGCCAAAATATTTAGGAGCCAAAATGTACCGACATTTAATAGTGCGTTGATTAAATCTAGCACAAAACTGACAGCAATGTACGTTATGATCAGGGCCTAGGCAAGGAATACAGTACAAATGAAAATCCTTATGAGGTATTTGCTTCCCACAAGTAATGCAATTATCAACTTTTACTGACATCGGTAAGGAGCAAGAAAAAGTTTCACCAACAGGGTACTTAGCCTTTAGTTGAAGACTTTGGTTCTGAAACCCGAAAACGAAAATTTCAGGGGTCGGCCGACCGGCACTTGCAAACTGCTTCTGGCACCGTGCAGCAAGAAAGACTGATGTAATGGCGTCGGCTGCATGTTTTATACCCCTGACGACCTGACGTCATGGAAGAAGGGACAGCAACCGACACAGGACCCAAGACTTTGTTAATCAGGCCGACTAAGGGCAACCTGCCAGCAGATTACCCGAATGTAATGACTGCAACAGTGAAACATGAAGAACATCTGATGGTGCATACCAAACAAATATTAGATATCCTACCTTAAAGAGATGAACAATGGGGAAATGAATAGACATTCATCAAGACCAGGGTCACCATGAAGCAGTGGTCCAGAAACTGAGAAAGCACTGCCTGCAGGATAAGCATCTTGAATTTGGGAAGCTTGAAAAAGCATATTCAAAAAAGAAGGATCCCGCACCAGCCTCTGTGACTACTCTTATTGGGAAACTGAGAAAATATTAGAGAATAAATCACACTCTTTCCAAGGAAGATACCAGTTCTATGACCCCAGTCTCGAGCATTTGATGAAGAATAAGAGGGAATAAACTCTGGTCCAGCACACCTTGAGGTAGATTTTTTTCACTTCCATCTGACACCACTGCCAAAAATGTCTACACCCCATTTGCCAGAAACCACTGATGGCCAGGCTACCTTGTTGAGAGCTAACTTGAGAGACGAGGCACCTGACGGGCAAGTAGGTAAAGAGGAGTGCCGCTCCTCAGCATAGGTTGGAACTGGGGTTATCCTTTCTAGGAAAGGAAACTTTCTTCTTAGGCTTGGCAGAATGGTCATCCTGTAGTTTCCTTTTACTGCCTTGGATTTTGCTCAGCTGGGACTTTCTGCTAGTTAGGTCACTGAAAATCATCTTGCTTAAAGGAGAACTGGGGGAATATGAAACCTTTTTGATGCTCCTTATATACATTTACCTCTATTATCCAAGTGTACAAGACTCTGGGTAGGTTCTGTTCTATTAGAAAAACTCCAACCGTAGTTCTAAATCCTCTCTATTTCAGAGCCATGAATATCCAAGAAGACAAACAGAATAAGAAAAACTCACTTTGTTAAAACAAAGCTTTTGGGAATGTCAGTTCCTCAGTGTTAGTCAAATAACATTTAAATTTAAACATACACACACACACACATATATATATATATATATATATATATATATATATATATATATATATACATACATATATATATATATATATATACATACATATATATATATATATATATATATATATATATATATATATATATATATACATATATATACATATATATACATATGTATATATATATACATATATATACATATATATATATATACATATATATACATATATATATATATATATATACAAAATGCATCAAAACCACCTGACACAGCCATCCTATAAAGACATAATTACAACCAAATTAACATTTAAAATCATATACATCCATTAAAATGTTCATATATTAGAAGCAATACAAATGCACAAAACTTGCACTATAAAATATTATACATATCTAGATATATATCCTGACAATCAGTGATACTGTTTCTGTTTGAATTCTAACATTGGTTTAACAGTAATCATATTGTTTAAACCCGTTTTTTTATCCGCATGCAACCTTATAATCCATTTATATTCAGAGATGTCTAGTTTATTGATCATATCTCCCAGCCTTAGACTTCTATTTATCACTTCTGAAACCTTAAATTTAAAATTGTGTGTTATACCTTTATCCATCCTATGTTGTACTAAAGCGTTAGAGGGGATATTTCTTCTCATCTCTGATTTATGCTCAATAATTCGTTCTTTTGATGTCCTTGAACACTTGCCTAAATAAAAACTTGTACATAGTGTGCAAGTAGCCAGATAAACAACCATTGCAGTTCTACAGGTTGCCTGGCATTTCATTTCATATCTAATGTTATTCGTGGGTTGTTCAAAAAATGTTTTTATACAGATATCAGTGCAACAACTACAAGCATGGCATGGTAATGTGCCAGCGTTGTATGTTGCCATTTGCAATGAATTAATTTCAAAGTCCTTATAACACAACTTTTTCTTTAAGTTATACATGTTCCTATATGCAAACCTTGGCGTATATCCTAATAGTTTGCTAAGCTCAGGTTGATATACCTCAAAGTAACTTGTGAGTCACTAATTTCTCTTTGTAAAATTATGCGATCACGCCCTTTTTTAATGATCCCATAATTTTACAAAGAGAAATTAGTGACTCACAAGTTACTTTGAGGTATATAACCACATATAATAATATGACTAAATACGTTGAGTCAATAATTAGAAGGAACTGGAGCATTTTGATGGCTCAACCTGAGCATAGCAAACTATTAGGATACACGCCAAGGCGCCTGGTTGGCAACACTAGATTTAAAAGAAGCATACCTGCACATCCCAATCAGGGAATCTTGCAGAAGATACATTAGCTTCAAAGCAGGCTACACACACTATCAATTCTCTGCACTGCCCTTTGGCTTATCTACTGCACCCAGGGTATTCACAAAGTGCCTATCTCCAGTTATTGCATTTTGCAGGCAAAGAAATATTCAAATATACCCATACCTGGATGACTGTGCAATTCAGGCAGAAAGCCAAGACATACTTTTGAATCATCTGGCCTTTGTACAAAGGGTTCTAACCTGTCTGTGGTACACCATAAATGAAAAGAAATCTCACCTGGTACCCTGTCAACAAATTATATGCCTGGGAGCAAGCATGAATACAACTTCCCAGATGGCTTACCTCACGCCAGAGAAACAAATTCATTTGACAACCTACTTCAAACAAGTGGCCACAAAAACCCTGCTATATAGATTAGTACTAAGCTAAGAGCATTTATGGGCCCTTTTAAGCCTAGCCAATTACCCCACATGAGAATCAAACCTTGCACCTTGTATTTGTAACGTGCACACCTTAACCATTATGCCAACACCTTAACCATTATGCCAACCTCCCATATGCAAGACAAATACTGCAAGCCTTGGGGTTCATGGCCTCCTGCATTCTTCTAATTCCATATGCAAGACTGCATATGAGGAAACTACAGTGCTATCTAAAAAGCCTATGGTGTTAACATTCCCAAGATTTAGAAGCAATGATTCTCATCATACCTTGCCTATGCCTAGAGCTCCTTTGGTGGGCAGGGGCCGGCCAACAAAACAAGGGACTACCTTTCACACAACCCCCTGCCGCCCAAACCCTAACAACAGACGCATCAGACTATGCATGGGGGGCTCACCTGGCAGGGAAGTGCATTCAGGACAAATGGAATCCAAGTCAAATGCACCTGCATATCAATCAAAAAGAAATGTTAGCTGTACAGAATGCTCTGACAGCCTTCAAGGACCACATTCTTCCAGGACAACTGATGGTAAAGACGGACACCACCACTGTTATGTGGTACATAAACAAGCAGGGGGTACACATGTGGTACATAAACGAGCAGGGAGGTACACATTCTTACCCCCTCTGCAGACTAGCCATGGCATTGTGGAACACAGCCTTAAGCTACCAAGTGCACCTACAAGCTCAATTCCTGCCAGGAAAATTAAATACACTGCCAGGAAAATTAAATACACTGGCAGACGAACTAAGCAGAAACCTCATGGACCCACACGAGTGGAAAATGGAACCAAGGATTTTCAACAGGTTGACAAGCAAATGGGGGAGCCCAGATATAGACCTATTTGCCTCTCCCCAGAACTACCAATTGGATAAATTTTGCACAAGGACTCCCACAAACAAGCCTGGAAAGTGGATGCTCTGTCCTTCAGCTGGAAAACCCTATCAGTCTATACCTTCCCCCCTCTGCTCTCCAATGTACTACTAAATACTCCTGCGCAGTTTGTCACGGTTACCCCATGACATCTGCCTCAGACTCCTTTCCCTGTTGTCCCAGCAGGAGAAACAGATCCTGCACCCTCAGCTTCTAACACTGAACCTTGCAGTCTGGCTAATTACCTAATCTCTCCTTTACCATCCCCTCAGTAAACCTGTGACGGATATCATTTTAGAGGCAAGGAAGCCTAGTACTAGAACATCTTATCCTGAAAAATGGAAAAGATTCTCTTCCTGGAACCAATCTCAAGGGATGAGCACAGCAGGGCCCAATTTACCTCAGATTTTACAATACTTAACTGAGATGCTTCACAAAGGCCTGTCTTTTTCCTCCATTAAAATCCACGGCTCAGCCATTTCAGCTCATTATAACACAGAACCTACCCTCTTCTCCCAGCCACTGCTCAAGCAGTTCCTCAGAGGGGCCAAAAATTTGAGACCACCCAGGAGACCTCCAAACCCTGCCTGGGACCTTAATTTTGTTTTTGAGAAACTCACTGTACCTCCTTTCGAGCCAGCTGCTACTGTGGACGTAAAATTTCTTTCTTGGAAAACAGCTTTCCCTTTAGCAATCACTTCAGCTAGAAGGGCATCTGAATTACAGGCCCTTACGGCAGTGGAGCCTTTCATCATCTCATGTGGACAGGGTGTCCCTCAGAACCAATCCATCCTTCATGCCCAAGGTGGCATCCAGTGCGGCTCTTAATCCGTCCATTCATTTGCCAACCTTTTTTCCCAATCCGCAGAACAAAGGGGAACGGATATTGCATTCCTTAGATGTGCACAGACAACTTAGATTCTACTTGGGACAGGACTAAACCTCAAAGGAAATCTGAACTGCTGGTGGCATTTGCTGCAGGGGCAGAGGGGAAGGCTATTTCAAAGCAAACTATTTCTAAATGGATAGGCCATTGCATTCATTTCTGCTATAAGCACCATGGAAAACCTATCCCCCAGGGGGATCAGACCTAACTCCACCAGGGCTGCATCTACCTCTACAGTCTCAGAGGCGTCCCTACCAGGGACATACTAGAAGCCGCTACCTGGAGTTCTGTACATACTTTCACCAAGCATTGTCATTTGCCAATTTTCTCTAAATCCAGAGCTGGCTTTGCCACTGCAGTCTTGCTGGGCCTAATGCTATTTAAATTCCACCTCCAAACATAGCTTTGGGAATCTACCCAAATGTAATGACTGCAATAGTACAGTTGTGTACACTTACCATAAATGTAGATGTGTTCGAGTGTATTCACTGATGCAGTCCTGGTTACCCTCCCTCCAGCTCCCTAACTTCTTTTGGTTATACCTCTACTTTCCTTTACTATGCTCAAAAGCTTTTTGGTGTATTTGCTTTTTTGTTGGAGGTATAGCATTGTACTTTTATATTTAATTGCTTCCCATTAGGGGGGCACATGACATCTGGGGCAAGAAAAACTGATGTAAAGGCGTCTGCTACATGTTTTATAACCCTGATGACCTGACATCATGGAAGAAGGGACAGCAACCGACACAGGGCCGACTGAGGGCTACCTGCAAGCAGATAACCCAAATGTAATGACTGCAACAGTGAATACACTCAAACATCTGCATTTATGGTAAGTGTACACAACTGTACTTTCTGACATTTGCCTGGCCGATGTGAGTGGGCCCAGAAAAAGTTTTCCAAGATTGGTTCAAAAGGGGGTTGAGTCAGGGCTTGTAGAAGTAGGTTTAAATCTCACGGTGGAGTATAGTGCTTAATGGGGGAGGGGGTTGATCTAAAAATGTGCCTTTAAGAAAAGCTTTACGTAATCTAGATGAAGTCTACTAGGACTGGTTATGCCCTATATAATAACTGGAAATTGCTACAATTTGAATCTTTATGGTAAAATAACTAGCACCACTGTTAAATATGGAAGCAAGAAAATCTAAAAACAGCTGGAATGGGTGCTGATAAATGGTCTAGTTTCTCTAGACAGCCCAATGGGAGAAACTTTTCCATTTACTCTTATACCCCTCTCTCGTAAAATTCTTCTGAGGGGATATGAGGTTGTGTTTGACTGGAGATGAAAACCTGGACTGTCTAGCCATCACAGGAAGTGGATAAACCACAAGGTCAATTCGAGGGTCCAAATGTTATTCTTGATGAGTGAGAGAAAATCCTGGTTAGGATCAAACACCCAAGGAAGGTGCATGAGATGAGGCCACAGAAAAGGGAATCATACGTATCGCGGTCAGAATGGAGCAATGAGCATTACTTTCCACTTCCAGTAAGACATTTTCTGTAGAAATTTGGGAATCACAAGAGGAGGAAGAAAAGCATACAGGAGTCCAGGGGGGCAAACTGTGGCTAGAGATTCCCTCGGACTCCACCTCTGGAGGGATTAGGATGAAATACCTGCAGCAGTTGGAGTTGAGAGGGGAAGCAAAGAGATTTGAACATGGCTTGCTCTACTGATGGAAAACCGTTTCTGTCACCGCAGGGATGAGAGAACTTGTGAGGGAGTAAAATGGACCTGCTGAATTTATCTGCTACCAAGCTGGACTTACCTGGGATATGCATTGCCAAAAGAAAACGGCCGAAGAGATTGCCCACTGCCAAACACTCAATGTCTCTTGACAGAGGATAGGATCCAGTCTGCTTCCACAGTTGCTGATGTACCAGACAACTGACAAGATCAGTCTGAATGGCAATCATCCCCAGTGGAAGAGTATTTTGGAATGCCTACAACGCTAATAGGACTGCTCTCAATTCCAGGACACTGATGTGAAGATTGGCCTCCACCTGGGCCTTCCCAAATAATGCCCCCCCCCCCCCCAGTTGAGAGGGGTCTACTTCATAACACTGAAATTTCATAACGTTGAATTTCATAACACTGAGACCAAAACATCTAAATCCCAAAACATTGAAAATTCAGAACATTGAAAGTGTGCTTCATAACACTGAAAACTAAAATGCATATGTAAATAACATCCTCTCCACCTATACCACCACCTGACAAAAACACACTCTACTACGTTTCTGCACAGGGGTAAGTCCCACTGCCCCCCACACCCCCATAAATTAAATATACCAACTCCAAGATCGCACTAAAGTGGAAAAAAGTTAATTTCCTAACCTCACAGTATTACAATCACCATAAATTTACTTTTTTCCAATGTAGTGAGATCTTGGAGTTGGTATATTTAATTTACTTGGGGTATGGGGGGCTTACCCCCCTGCAGAAAAGTACAGTTGTGTACCCTTACCATAAATGTAGATGTTCGAGTGTATTCACTGTTGCAGTCATTACATTTGGGTAATCTGCTGGCAGGTTGCCCTCAGTCGGTCTGAATAACAAAGTCTTGAGTCCTGTGTCGGTTGCAGTCTCCTCTTCCATGACGTCAGGTTGTCAGGGGTATAAAATATGCAGCCAACGCCATTTTAATCAGTTTTTCTTGCCCCAGATGTCAGGTGCCCTCCAAATGAGGAGCACAAATGTATATATAAACTGTAAATATATATTAATGCACCTTAAAAACATAAAATTTACCTTCAACTAAAAGCAAATACACCACAAAGGCTTTTGAGTATAATGAAGGAAAGAAAAGGTATAGAAAGGGGGCTGGCGGGTGGGTAACCTGGACTGCAACAGTGAAATAACTTGAACATCTACATTTATGGTAAGTGTACACAACTGAACTATGTTCTTCGTGTTTCACTGTTGCAGTCATTACATTTGGGTAGAATCCCAAAGCTATGGATGGGAGGATGGAACTAAACAGCATTAGGAGCAGCTATAAGGCCCTGCAGGACTGCAGTGGCAAAGCCTGCCCTGGATTTAGAGAAGAGAGGTAAATGATAATGCTTTGTGAAGATATGAACTGAGCTCCAAGTAGCAGCTTCTAGAATGTCTCTGGTAGGCACCCCTCTGAGAAAAGCTGCTGAAGTAGAGGCAGCCCTGGTGGAATGGGAACTGATCCCCTTGGGCACAGGTTTACCATGGTGCAAGTAGCAGAAATGAATGCAATGGCTTATCCATTTAGAAATAGTCTGCTTTAATATAGCCTTCCTCTGTGATCCTGCAGCAAACCTACCAGTAGTTGCTCAGACTTTCTTAGAGATTCTGTCCTGTAAGTAGAATCTTAGTTGTCTGTGTACATCCAGTGAATGCAGAGTCCACTCCCCCTTGTTCTGCGTATTTGGGAAAAAAGTTGGCAGGTGAATGGTCTGGTTAAGAGCCACACTGGATACCACCTTAGGCATAAAAGTAGGATTTGGTCCTTAGGGCCACCCTGTCGGGGTAAAAAATAATGAAAGGCTCCACTGCCATGAGAGCCTGTAGTTCTGAAACCCTTCTAGCTGAAGTGACTGACAAAAGAAAAGCGGTCTTCCAAGAAATAAATTTTATATCCGCAGTAGCTGCTGGTTCAAAAGGAGGCAGGGTGAGTTTTTCCAGCACAAAATTGAGGTCCCATGCAGTTGGCGCTCTCCTGGGAGGCCTTAAATTTTTGGCCCCTCTGAGATACTGTACTAGCAGTGGATGAGAAAAGAGGGGAGGCTCTGTGTTGTAATGAGCCGACATGGCAGTGGCATGGATTTTTATTGAAGAGAAAGATAGACCCTTGTCAAGCATGTTAGTTAAGTATTGTAAAATCTGAGGAATATTGGGTTTTGCTGCGTCTATTCCTTGTGCTTGGTTCCAAGCACAAAATCTCTTCCATTTATCAGCATAAGATTTTCTAGTACTAGGCCTTCTGGCTTCCAAAATGACATCCATCACAGGTTTACTGAGAGATGTGGTTTGAATAATTAGTTGATTAGCCATGCTGCATAATTCAGAGTTTGGAGCAGAGTGTGCAGAATTTGATAGTTCTGCAGAGACAATAGATGAGGTGTTTGAGGCAAGTACCACGGAGGAAGGTGTGACATTCTTTAGAAGTGGGTACCAGTGTTGGCGAGGCCAGTCCGGAGCAATTAGAATCATTTTTTGTTTTTTTCCTGTCTGACTTTTAATAAGATCATGGAGAGTAAAGGCAGAGGGGGAAAGTTATAGACTGACAGCTTTTTCCAGCTGAAGGATACAGCATCCACTTTCCATGCTTTTGTGTGATGAGTTCTTGGGCAGAATTTGTCCAACTGGAAGTTTTGGGGAGAGGCAAATAGATCTATGTCTGGGCTTCCCCATTTCTGTGTTAACAGGCTGAAGATTTGTGGATCCAGTTTCCATTCATGCAGGTCCATAAGATTTCTGCTTAGGTCATCTGCCAGAGTATTTTGCTTTCCTGGCAGGAATTGAACTTGAAGATGTATTTGGTAAGTCAAGGCTGTGTTCCACAAAGCCATGGCTAGTCTGCAAAGGGGGTAGGAATGGGTACCCCACTTCTTGTTTATGTACTACATAACTGTGGTGGTGTCCGTCTTTATCAATAGATGTCCTGGATGAAGTAAGTCCTTGAAGGCTGTCAGAGCATTCTGAACAGCTAGCATTTCTTTCTGGTTGACATGTAGATGCATTTGGTTTGGGCTCCATCTGCCCTGAATGCATCTCCCTAACAGGTGGGCCCCCCAAGCACAGTCTGATGCATCTGCAGTTAGGGTTTAGGTGACAGGGGGTAGAGTGAATGACAGTCCCTTGTTTTGGTGACATGTCTCTGCCCACCAAAGAAACTCCTGTTGTAGGCAGGGAATGAGGGGAATCACTGTTTCTAGGCTGTGACAATGTTGACTCTATAAGCTTTTTAGGTACCACTGAAGTTTCCTCATATGCAGTCTCGCATATGGAAATAGTAAAATGCAGGATGCCATGAACCCCAAAGCCTGCAGAATTTGTCTTGCAGATAACTGTTTTTTGTTGCCATTTGCTTGAAGTATGTTGTCAATTTCATTTGTTTGTCTAGCGTGAGGTAAGCCATCTGGGCAGTTGTATTCAAGCTTGCACCCAGGAATGTAATTATTTGAGAGGGTACCAGTTGTGATTTCTTTTCGTTTGTGGTGTACCCTAGGCATGCTAGAAGCCTTTTTACAAACGCCAGATGCTGAAGTGTGTCCTTGTCCTCTGCTTGAATGAGACAATCGTCCAAATAAGGATAAATTTGAATGTTTCTTTGTCTGCAGAATGCAATTACTGGTGCCAGGCACTTTGTAAAGACCCTGGGTGCAGTAGATAAGCCAAAGGGCAGTGCATAGAATTGGTAATGCAAAAAACCTGCTTTGAAGCGGAGGTATCTTCTGCAAGATTCCCTTATTGGGATATGCAGGTATGCCTCTTAAGTCTAGAGTTACCAACCAGGCATTCTTGCCTAACATAGGCAGTAGCTGTTGTAAAGTCAGCATTTTGAATTTTGGAATGTCCAGGAACATGTTCAGAATTGATAAGTCCAGTACTGGACGCCAAGATTTGTCTTTTCTGGGTACCAGGAAAAGTCTGGAATAAAATCCTTGTCCTTTTCTGGTACCGGTTGAATAGCCCCCATATCCATGAGGGACATGACTTGTTTCTGGGCCTCTGGCCATCCGTTTGGAATTGGGAAAGTATGAAAATTAAATCTGTACCCCTGGGATACTATGTTTAATACCCACTCGTCCTGGGTAGAGCATGAAGTGCTTGTTTTCCCCCCAAGGGGGCTGCCAAAAGATAAGTGCTTGGAGATGGTACAGGAAAGTCACTGAGACTGCTTACTGTAGGGTTGTGCTTTACCACCTCCAGATTTGGAGGTGGAGGCACCCAATTGCTTTGACCTGCAAGATCCCTGTGACTGATATCTGGATCCTATTGAGTGCCTGGGTTTGCCCTATGTGGCTCTGTTGGACACAGGAAAGGACCATTTCTTAGTAGGCCAGTGCCTACTGAACCTGGGTGGCTTCACTTGCAAAAAATAATTTACAGTTTGCATAGATTTAACTTTATCTTCCATTTTCTTTAAAACCTCTTCTGCCCTTTTACCAAACAGACTATCATGCTGTAAAGGGGCATCCAACAATTTAGCTTTAACATGATCAGGCAGATTTTTCTCATTGAGCCAGACATGCCTTCTCATCACAGACCCAGTTACGGCGGCCCTGCAAGAGGCCTCCAAGGAATCAAAACCACATTGCAAAGTATGCTTTCCAACCTGTTCTGCTGAATGCAATAAATCCTGTAACTCTATTTTCCACACAATCAGAAAGCAACATTATTTTCTGTTTCAGTAAGCCCATAACATGCAGTTGATATTTAAGCATATGAAACTGGCAGTTTAAAGCCCTGATCGCCAGGGTTGCAGACGTATAAACCTTCTTACCCCATCTATCCAGCACCCTGGAATCTCTATCAGAAGGGGTAGGATTTTTGGCTGAAGAAGCCTCAACACCCTTGGGACCCTGAGAAATAGTCTCAGGATCAGCAGCAGGATTTTTGAAAAGAAAATTGTGGGAGTCAGGAGCCCTGTAATATCTGTCTGGCTTACTAGGAGCCGGAGGCAGGGAATCAGGGGCCATGCTCGATTCCGAGAACACATCAACAACAATGTGTAATACAGGACGTATTGCCAAAGGCCTATGCTGAGGAGGAAGCAGAAGGAAATCCCTAAGCCTCTTTTTTGATTCAGAAAAGTCCTGACTCTCCCAGTGAAAATGTTCCCTTAAAGTATGCAAAGTCTCTCCAAAAGAGTAATCCTCAGGAGGAGATGCAGATGGGATGGATTCCTCTGCATCGGAATCCTCATAAGGTGGAACAGAAAATTCCTGAACAGAAAAGAAATCGGAAGAAATGGAAACCTGATCTGAAGATTCATAATCAGTGCCTTGCCTAGGCCTCTTAGCAGGGGGGGCTGGGAACCCCTGATCAAGGTAATTAAATTCTCAGCCATTTTGATAATTTATTTTTTAGGCATAGAGACCTGAACACGTGGCTCATGCGTTAGTTTTTTAGACACAGAAGTCGTTTTTGACCTTGTTTTTGTTGATGGCGTCGGTTTAATATAAAAATTTTGAGGCCTGAAAACACCCTCAGAAGCCGGGTGCCTGCTCAGCGGCTCTGGACCCATCCAAGGGAGAGAGATCTGTGGGGTCAATACTTTGCAAACCTCGCGGCATACCGGACTCCGAATGGGTCTCGGTAGAGGCCTGTGACTCAAAAGTAGCGGGCATCAGGGGCTGTGAAAGCACCTCGCTGAGTACCAGCGAACTGGTGACTGGCTTAGGAGAAGCTTTGTTGTCAGTTTTGGACCTCGACGGTCTCTCTTTTTCCTTGCGTTTTTTGTGAACTCCGATAGCCGGATTGCTAACCAACGACATTTCAGGGTAGTTAAATCTTGAACCAAAATATTTAAGCAAAAATATACCGACGCTTATTGTGTTGGTTAAATTTAGCACAAAACCGACAGCAAGGCAAGTTGTGATCAGGGCCTAGGCAAGGAATACAGTACAAATGAAAATCCTTATGAGGTATTTACTTCCCACAAGTAATGCAATTATTAACTTTTACTGACATCGGTAAGGAGCAAGAAAAAGTTTCCCCAACGGGGTACTTAGCTTTAGTTTGAAGTCTTTGGTTCTGAAACTCGAAAACGAAAATTTCAGGAGTTGGCCGACCGGCACTTGCGAACTGCTTCTGCTTCGGGCACCGCGCGGCAAGAAAGACGGATTAAAATGGCGTCGGCTGCATGTTTTATACCCCTGATGTCATGGAAGAGGAGACAGCAACCAACGCAGGACCCAAAACTTTGTTATTCAGGCTGACTGAGGGCAACCTGCCAGCAGATTACCCAAATGTAATGACTGCAACAGTGAAACATGAAGAAGATCGTAGTAGAAAGTGTATTTATTAGTTAGGTGGTGTAGTAGGTGAAGGTTATATTATTTACTTGTGCAATGTAGTTTTCAATGTTATGAAGCACACTTTCAATGTTCTGAGTTTTCAGTGTTTTGAATTTTCGATGTTATGGTTTCAATGTTATGAAATTCAACATTATGAAATTTCAATGTTATGAAGTAGATGTGTTAATAGGCATAGCCACTGTGGCTGTGAGTGGTAGAAAGATAAAAAGGGCATCCCTGAGAAACTTCTCTTGCTGTGACCCACCAAGTAATGTGTTTTTTGCAAATCCTTTTAATGCATATTGGAGCAGAGAGAGGAGGTGGTGTCTTAAAGACCATTGTACTAGAAGTATACACTGTATTACACTCATGTAATATCTTGCTAGGGCTATTAGAGTTACGGAAGCGGACAGATCCCAGGAGTTGTAAAACCAACCTTGCAGGCAGGGAATGAAGACCAAGGATCTAACTTGAGTGAGGTAGGCTTGTGTTTTGGGTCACTGTGTTCATATGACCACCAACGAACTCCAGGACTTGAGTGGGGGAAGAGTTTAAACTTGGTGTAGTTCACTGTGATGCCCACTTGAAGTTATACCTGAGCAAGGAGTCCCTGGTCTGAACCAGTAGAGGCTTGGTGGAAGCAGAGAACCAGTCTCTGAGGTATGGAAATACCCGGAATCCCAGCAGTCTCAGGTGAACTGCCATGCACTTTGGGAACACTCTGGGGGCTGTGGTGAGACCAAAAGGAAGGGCTCCGAATTCGTAAAGAAGGCTCCAAGCTAGAAGTGAAGAACCTTCCTGGATCACCTCTCTATTTTGATGACAGTAAGCATCCTGGAGATGCCGAGCACATCCAGTTGCCCTTGTGCAAAAGAGGCAGAATGGACTGAATACTGACCATTAGGAACTTGCAGCATTGGACATATTGTTTTAAGTTGCCAATATCCAAGATGGGTTTGAGGTCCCCTTTTTACTTTTGGCACCAGAAAGAACCTTGACTCTTTTGGCCAGCAGTTTTTATATTTCTACGGCTACTGCTTTCCTCTGAGTGGAATGTCAAGAAAGTTTGCAGATCAATTGGGGGGCTAAAGGGAAAAGGGTATATTACAACCTCTGGAAATAATCCTCTGCGCCCAAGTGTCTTTGATTATGGCTGTCCAGTTTTGTGGATGCAGGGATAAGCACCAGTTGACTGACTGCAGAGCACAGCAATTTGGCAACCCTTTAGGAGCACTGATAGGGTTTCTCAGAAAAGGAATCTCAGACTCTGATCTGTGAAATCCAGATCCTAACAGGCTTGGCAAGAGACAAGATCCACCATCTCATCTGCCAGGGGGGACTATGCAGGATGAGGCAGAGCCAGCACTGAAAGCCTCAAGAAGCACAGCCCCCTCTTGGGAAGGAGGGTCAGAAGACCAACCATCTCTGTCTCAAAAGTTCAAATATTTCACCAAGGGAGATATCCTCAAAGGGTGATCTGGGGGACCACTCCCCTTCATTGAAGTCAATGTCTTCTGTCACGGATTCCCGTGAGGAATCTAAGCACTTCTGAGGAAGTTCCCCAGTAGGATGCTCCAGGGAGGGTCAGAAATTTGAGCAAAGTCCTGAATGAGGACAGTTTTGAGGCTTGTAAGGACCAGCTGCCCTGATGTGAAAGGATGTAGAGGCTCAGAGGGCAGGGCAGATAGTTGTGGAAAGGGGGAAATAAGAGGGACAAGTATGTCTTAACCGCAATGGCAGAGATGGCTCTCTCTTCTACCTCAAATGCAGAAGACATTGGAGAAGCAAAGGCCATCCTGGCAGAAGCCAAAGACAACTGCCCAGGATGCATCACTCTTTCTTCAGGCAGAAGTCTGAGCAGAGCTGTCCAATGCCTATGCTCCGAGAGGGAGCGACAGCTATATGGCATTGGAGTCAAAGCCACCCCCCCCCCCTCCAGATCTGGTGCCAACACTTTTGCTCACAGATCTCTCCTGGATTAGTGATGTTGACAGAGCTGATGAAAGCCAAGCCTTTGGATCCAAAGACGACACACTTGGTACTCTTGGGTCAGATGGATCCAAACCCGAAGGCTGGATGGGAGTAAAAGTCAACAACTATATAGGGGCCGATGGCAGGCAGAGACTGTAGAACTCTTAACTGAATCTGGGCCCAGAAAACCTTTATCATCTGGTCCATATCTGCTTCAATTAAGCTCCTAGACAATAGGAAAGACAATGAGGTAGAGGGTAGCCTGGAAATCCTTCTCAGGTCTCCTGAAGTAATGGTAAATGGATCTACAAAGGAATTTGCTCCAAAGTGAAGGCAGAGGAGCAGTGAGCCAGCGATTTAAACTTCAATTTTGTCATATCCAAACAGCCAGACAGATACATTGGTTTAACAATCTTCTCAGGTAGAGGTAGAGCCAAACCAAAACCGAATGGGGAGAAAGATTAGGGGATAATTTCCTAGCTTCTTTACCCTTGACTGATGAATAGCCCTTAGCCTTCTCAGAAGGCTTCTTGGAAGGAGGGGGGGGGGCTCCAGGACAAGATGAAGTAGTAGAGGGTAACAAACCTTTGAGGAATAACTTAAGGTGTTCAACCAAAGCAAGATGGTTGAACCTAGCACGGATTTCGCACTCAACATCCAAATGGGCAGAGCCCAAACAAAATACACACTGCTAGGAGACATCAGAATTAGGAATCTTGTGCCCACAGGAGGTACATTTTTTAAAAACAGTTGGCTTATCTGACATGGTTGAAATCTACAGAAGAAAAACGAAAGTGAAGGAAAAAATAGCACAGCCTAACTACCAACAATGGCAAAACAGAAGTTCCTATAAAAAGGCAGCAGTAGGAAAAACGTTATACGAGGTCTACATGAGAGGAATACCACAAACAAAGTTAAATGGGCTTTCTTTTTTTTTCTTTTTGTTTTTGTTAGCGATAGTAGAAGGGGAGGAAAACCAAGAATAAAAGTAATTATAGATTATAAATGATGGCACTTATCCTATCCACTCTGAAATGACCAAGCTACAAAAGATCATGTCCTTTTGCTGAAGCAGCAAACAAGATCTGAAGTCATTCAGGCTAGAAAGGAGGATTACTGGGTATGGGGAGGAGATTGAGCTACAGAGCAAAGTCTTTTGAAGTGGCTGAGATGAGATCAGAGACCCCATCAGTTGAAGAATGGACAAGAAAGGCATCAGATTTTGCAGTCTATTTCTGGATGGACTACTACTATTCTAAAGACTGTACTGAATAAAGTGACAGCTTCAATAAAGCTTCAAGTACAAAGTACATGCACAAAAGTACCCTGATTTTTTTTTAACAAAATGAGCTAGTTTCAGTAAAAATGAAAGGATAAAGTCTAAAAACAGTACTAGTTAGAAATACTTGATAAACTGATGAAAAATTCCCATCAGAAATGTTTAACATACAAAATGGCACCAAAATTACAATTTGAACAAACAAAAATACATTTAAAATGCTGTAATCCTACTCAATCAACTCAAATAACCATAACCCCGAAGAAAAAAATGCAATATCAGCAAGTTTTCCTGCCAAAACTTCCAAATGAAGCTTAGTCAGTAGGCCTTACTGTGCTAGTCAAAGTAAAAACAGAAGTATACATAAAAAGAAGTCAAGTCTTACCATAACGTTCCATCTGTATTGTTGATCCTTGTTCAGTCATTACATATGGGTATCGGTTCCGAACTCGGTACCAAGCCGGCCATCTTCTAAGCTTGCATCAGCTACAAACTCTCGAGCTAAAACTCTTACCCAGAATTCCCCTCTCACTCCTACCTCGATTGAGTTTGCAAGTCAAAAGAAGGTAGAGGCTACCTCTGGTCAAACGACCTAACAGAACCGGCTGGTGAGATCCACAGTCACAGGAGGGAGGGTCGTAATGACTGAATGAGGATCAACAACACAGATGGAACGTTATGGTAAGACAACTTCTTTATCTGATATTGTTGATCCTCGTTCATTCCTTATGTATGGGACAGAGTACCAGCTACCTTTATTCCTGGGAGGCTCTCATGGAAGGACATTCCTGAGCACCATAGAACCAAAAGATGCTCTTCCCCTGGATGCAAAATCTAATTTGTAATGATTGACGAAGGTATGATGGGTAGCCCAAGTTGTAGCTGCACAAATGTCATGTAAAGATGCTCTGGCATGGAAGGGAGCAGAAGTTGCCACGGACCTTGTAGAATGAGCCTTTATGGTAGTAGGTAATGGAATAGTACGTTGTCTATAAATGAAGGTGTCACAGTCTTTCAGCCATTTAGCCAGCGTGACCTTAGCAACAGCACATCCTAATCTAGGTCCAAAATAATAACTGGTCTGACTTACGAGGGGCCTTAATCCTGTTCAAGTAGAAGTGAATTTGCCTGTGAATATCTAGGGTATGTAGGGAATACTCTCCTTTGTTTGAATAGTTGGGGAAGAAAACTGGCAATTCAATGGTTTGATTAATGGACATTTCAGAGATCACTTTTGGCAGAAAGGAAGGATTAGTTCTCAATGACACTCTCTCTATGAAAAATCAAATATGGACTCTTGATGCATAAGGCTTGAAGCTCAGAAATACATCTGGCAGAAGTAATAGCGACCAAAAACAAGGTTTTCCATGACAAGTATTTGAGGGTGCAAGAAGAAGCTGATTCGAAAGGTGGCATTGTCAAAGCTTGTAGAACTAATGACAGGTCCCATGGTTGAGTAAGTTCTCTAAAAGGAGGTTTTAGATGATTCACACCTTTTATGAAAGTCTTGCATAATTTGTGTGACATAAGACAGGAGTCTTGGACACCATCATGGAAATTAGATACTGCAGCCAAATGAACTCTAACGATAGAGGCAGATAGACCGGATTGAAAAAGAGTGGCTAGATAACTCCAGTACTATCGACACTGGTGCTGAAAAAGGATCTACCTGCTTTTCTTTCAACCAAAAAGTAAATCTTTTACACTTGCTTAGATAAGTAATTCTGGTGGAAGACTTATGAGATGCAATAAGAATGTCACGTACTGGCAAGGAAAGATCATTCTGCCTGGCAATCAAGGGAATTGAAGGAGCCAAGCTGTGAGCTTCAGGCTGTCCAAGTTAGGGTGAATCAGATTCTGTGGATGGGACATCAACCCCGGGGTTGGATGGAGAATCCACGGTTGATCTAGCAGGTGAGGCCAAAGGAAGGGGAACCAAATCTGACGAGGCCAATATGGCGCTATGAGGATCACTTTGCTCTTCAACCGGCAGGCTTTCTTCAGAAACTGGGGAATGCGGGGAAGAGGTGGAAATGCATAAAGTAGACCCAAGGGCCAATCGTGGACTAGAGCGTCCCTGGGTGACTGTCCCGGAGGGAGAATCAGGGTGAAATAGTTGCTGCATTTGTAGTTGGTCGGGGATGCAAAGAGGTCACAGCAAGGATGACCCCTGCTGCTATCACGGGATTCAGGGACCACTCGTGAGGTTGTAAAATATACCTGCTGAGTCTGTCTGCTATCACGCTGGAAGTCACGGGAATGTAAGCTGCTAGAAGAAAACTTGTTGGTAGCCATTGCCATATCCTCATGGCCTCTTGACAAGAGTGGGTAAGATTGGGTTCCGCCCTGTTTGCTGATGTACCAGACCACCGCCATATTGTCTGACTGTATCGCAGTAGTCCCAGATGGCAGCAGGGGATGGAATGCTTACAATGCCAGAAGCACCGCCCTCAGCTCTAGAACATTTATATGCAGATGGGCCTCCATTTCGGACCAAGTACCTTGGACTGTCTGTCCCTAACATAGCCCCCCCCCCCAAATCAGCGAGGCATCCGTAGTCACTGTAGCCTTGGGTTGTTGGGGGAGAAGGGGCGAGACCATTGTGATGGGTTGTGGGTCATCCACCAATTTAAATCCTGTTTGCATCTGTGAGTTACCCGAATTTTGGCTGAAAGAGGGTACTGAAAGGGATATCACTGGGTGAGCAGTAGCCATTGTAGAAGCCTTATGTGAAACCTGGCCAGGGGGACAATGATGATGGAGGCTACCATGGAACCAAACAACTGTAGAACAGAGTGAGCTGTGGATTTTTCCCTTGAAAGGATTGGGATCAGTTGTTGCTTTGTCCTTAGAATTCTGTGCTCTGGAATGGATGTGCTGCAATCCTTTGCATTCAAGATGACCCATATGAATTCTGTGGACTGAGATGGAGTGAGATTGGATTTTTGCCAGTTTCTGGTTATGCCTAGCCTTTCTGCAGAAAGGAGAGAGTATGCCAGGGCTTCCTCCAATAGATGTCTGGTGGGGGCGGAGATGAGCCAGTCGTCTAGGTGTGGAAACAGCTGGAATCCTTGTAGTTGCAAATGAGCTGTGACGACTGCCATGCACTTTGCAAACACTCAGGGGGCTGTAGAGAGTCCGAAGGGCAGTACTCTGAACTGGTAGTTACTGGCTCCTGCACGGAAGCGAAGGAATCTTCTTGATGGAAAGTCCACTTTTATGTGGTAGTACGCATCTTTAAGATCTATCGAGCACATCCAATCATATTTTTCCAAAAGCTGAAGGATAGACTGTATTGTGACCATCCAGAATTTTTGTACTCTTACAAACTTGTTCAATACACTGAGATCCAAAACTGGTCTCCAGTCCCCAGTTTTCTTCGGCACCAAATAGTCTTGAGTAGAATCCGGATCCTATCTAGTCTGGAGGGACTATTTGGATGACTCTCTTTCTTAGCAGCTTTGATATCTCTAATGCTGCTTCTTCCCTTTGACTGGGTGGAATGTCGGGTAAGTTTGTTGGGGGAGCGGGACAAAGATCGAAGGGAATATTATAACCTCTGGTTATTATTCTTTGTGCCAAAGAATCGGTGGTGATGGTTAGCCAGGCAGAGGGGTACAAAGAGAAACGACCCCCAACCACTTCCAGAGGAAAGCAGTTGGGTCGCTCTTCAGAAGCGCTGGTAGGATTGGCCAGAGAAAGAGCCCGAAAAGGGCGTCTTCCCTGTGAGTTTCCCCCCTTTGCCTCTAGGGGAGAACTCGGCCTGTGTGCCACAGGAAGGACCCTGAGACTTTTTGTACCATATCTTCCCACTCTTCTGGTTTCTGGAGAAAGCCCGTTGAGGGGAAGAATAACAGACACCCATGGCAGAAAGGGTCTTAGCATCCTGTTCACATCTGGCCAGTGTGCTTTTAACCTTGGGTCCAAACAATGAAGAGGCTTCGATGGGAGCATTGAGAAAGGAAGCCTTGAAAGGTTCCGCGAAATTACACAAGCGCATCCAGGCGTGTCGTCTCAGAACAATGCCTGAACTCGCCGCTCTAGCTGCTCCTTCTGATGTGTGAGATATCAGGTGCATGGAGAAGTGGAGGAGTTAGATATCAATTCAATGGTGGCTAGCTGAGAGGCCACTTTGTCACGGACCTCATCAGACAAGGCACCAGCCAAAGTTCCAGAGAGCTCAGAAATTAAATCTCATTGAAGCCTGGTAAAGTGTGCCATATAGTTCAGGGAACTGATTGCAAAGGTCGCTGATGCAAAAGTACACTTCCCTATTCTCTCCAGAGCCTGGGACTCCGTTGGGTGGATGGACAGTCTGGCTTTCTTCTTCTGTCAGTTCCTTTTCAGTTGCGGCTGCCACCACCAAAGCATCTACAGGAAGACCTTTGGACCAATGGTGGTCAGAAGCAGGAAGGGACAAAATTTTATCTGGCCTCCGGGGAATGGCCTCAACCATGTCAGGAGCCTTCCACGCATGCTGCATGACGGAACCAGACCAGATTGTTGGCAGTTGGAGTGGTAGGGGGCCGGGCACGAAAGGCCTGCAGGAAAACAGACTCTTCAGAGGTCGGGTTCAAGGGTTGCCAGTCACCTCTCTGTTTAAGAATTTCAAGAATATCATTAAAAGATACCTCAGAGGGTGAAAGTACAGTTTTGTACCTACCATAAATGTAGATGTCCGAACTGGATAGCATCTGCAGTCATAACAAGTGGGTTGTCCTGTCGTCAGGCAGCCCTGCAGTCGGCCGGATTCCAAAGTCCGGGTCCGGCTGGTGTCGCACTCCACCCGGCGTCATCTCTGTTGGTCTTGGGTATAAAGCATCAGCCGGCCATTTTCCTCAGTGTTTCTTGCCCCAGATGCCAGTAGCCCTCTTGCAGGCTAAAATTTGGATAGATGCCAATGTTTCCAAATAGATAGAGGTAAACACAACAATAAGCATATATGTACATATATACAAACAAATACACCATAAAGACCCCCAACAGCTAGCTATTAGGAGGGTAAACACCCTAGGAGTACCACAGAGGGAAGGAGGAGGGTAATCCTGACTGCAGATGCTATCCAGTTCGGACATCTACATTTATGGTAGGTACAAAACTGTACTATGTCCTTCATGGATGCATCTGCAGTCATATCATGTCGGTAGAATACCATAGCCAACTAGGGAGGAGGATAAAAGTAGATTATGGTGTGTTTAGGATCCCTTGCAGTACAGCAGTGGCAAACCCTGCTCGGGATCTGGAATATAGAGGCAAATTATAATGCTTGGCAAATGTATGCACGGAGGTCCAAGTAGCCTCAATAATGTCTTTGGTTGCCACTCCTCGTAAGAAGGCTGTGGTAGTGGCTGTTGCCCTTGTAGAATGAGGTCTTATGTTCTGTGGAATTGGTTTTCCATGGAAGGAGTAACAGTATCGTATGCAATTTCCTATCCATTTGGAGATTGTCTGTTTGGAAATAGCTTTTCCTTCCCTTCCTGTTGCATAGGCTACAAAAAGTTGGTCAGTCTTTCTGCTATTTTTGTTCTGTCCAAGTAGTAGCGTAGCTGTCTATGTACATCCAAGGTATGCAGTATTCTTTCCCTCTGTTTTGTGGGTTGGGAAAGAAGGTAGGTAGGTGGATTGCCTGGTTTAAAGACACTCTGGATACCACCTTGGGCATAAATGTAGGATTAGTCCTCATGGACACTCTATCTTGGTGGAAGATTAGGAAGGGTTGCACTGCCATTAAGGCCTGTAGTTCTGAAACCCTCCTTGCTGAAGTAATTGCCAGTAGGAAAGCAGTTTTCCATGACAGGTGTTGTAGGTCTGCTGTTGCTGCTGGTTCAAAGGGTGATAGTGTCAACTTTTCTAGCACAAAGTTTAAATCCCAAGCTGGTAATGGTGGTTTCCTTGGAGGTTTTACATTCTTGATTCCTCTGAGGAACTGCCTGAGCAAAGGGTGAAAAACAGGTGGATCAAAGCTGTATTCTGCTGAAATAGCTGATGCATGTATCTTGATGGAGGAGTAGGACAGGCCTGAATGAAGAAGTTGGCCAGATACTCCAGAATGTTAGGCATATCTATGTTTGACATCTTTTCCTCTTTCCGTACTCCAAATGACAAACCTTTTCCATTTTCCAGCATAGTTCCTTCTTGTTGAAGGTCTGCGTGCTTCAAGAATAATGTCTTTAACTCTTTGGGAAAGTTCTGGATTAGCTGCTGCTATGTGATGTTCCATGCAGTCAGTTGCAGCGTTTTTAGGTTTGGATGCATGATGCTGTAGTTGTTCTGAGTTAACATCAAAGGCATCAGGGTATTGGCCACATATTGTTCGAGACATGCTCTTCAGTAGTGGGTACCAGTGTTGTCTTGGCCAGTTTGAGCTATCAGGATTATCCTTGGGCGTTCTTCCTTGACTTTTAGTAGTACCTTGTGTATCAAAGGAAGAGGTGGGAATGCATATGCTGTTAGGCCTTTCCAGTTGAAGGAGAGTGAGTCCACTTTCCATGCTAGTGGGTGGAATGTCCTTGTGCAGAATTTTTGAGCTGGTGATTGAGAGGTGATGCGAATAGGTCTATCTGTGGCATTCCCCATTTCTTGAGATGGTCTTGAAGATGTCCGGTGCAGCTTCCATTCGTGGGCATCCAGTGGTTCTGCTTAATATGTCTGCTAGAGTATTGTCTTTTCCTGGTACAAATATTGACTGTAACTGAATGTTGTAGCTGAGTGCCAGGGTCCACAGCTCCAAGGTTATTCTGCATAGGGGGTATGAATGAGTGCCTCCCTGTTTGTTGATGTACCACATGACTGTGGTGTTGTCTGTCCTTATCATCAACTGGCCCTCTTTGAGAAATGGTTTGAACTTTTGGATTGCCAGTTTTACTGCCAGCATTTCTTTTAGATTGATGTGCAGGTGAAGTTGATCCTGTGTCCACAATCCTTGCACGCATTTGTCCAGCATGTGGGCCCACCATCCTAGGTCTGAAGCGTCTGTTGTGATGGTCTGGCTTGGTTGACATCTGCGAAAGGGTAGGCCTGGGTTTGACTGGCATGCCTGAGCCCACCATAGGAACTCCTGTTTTAAGCATGGAATTAGTGGGATTTCTGTTTCTAGACTGTGTCTGTGTTGGGACCATAAATTCTTTAGGTACCACTGTAGTTTCCTCATATGTAGTCTGGCAAATGGGACCAAGATTATGCATGATGCCATGAAGCCCAAGGCCTGCAGAACTTTTCTTGGTTAACTTGTTCAGTTTTGTTAGTGCCAAGAAGTAAAGAGGAAGTTCTTTTGTTTTTCTGTAGTCAGGAATGCCATTTGTTGTACTGTGTCCAATTCCGCTCAAGAAGAATGTCCTTGTTTGGGATGGTATCAGCCTTGACTTTTGTAAATTGACTGTGTATCCCAGTCCTTGTAGCAAGTAAATGACCCTTTGTAAATCTGTTGTCAGCTTGCTTTTGTTGTCCCCTTGTAGCAGGCAGTCGTCCAGGTATGGGTAAATTTGAATTCCTGTAGTCTGCAATGGGCGATTACTGATGCCAGGCATTTTGTGAATACTCTGGGCAGTAGATAAGCCAAAGGGCAATGCTGAGAATTGATAGTGCTCTGATCCTGCAAGAAATCTGAGGTATCTTCTGCAGATTGGTCGAATGGGGACGTGCAGGTATGCCTCCTTGAGATCTAGAGTTACCAGCCAAGACTCCTTGCCCAGCATGGGAAGAAGTTGCTGTAGGGTCAGCATTTTGAATTTTGGGACAATGATGTATGTATTTAAGGTGGACAGGTCGAGAATTGGTCTCCAACTTTTTTCCTTTCTTGGAACTAGGAATAGTTTGGAGTAGAACCCCTTTCCTTGTTCTGCTGTTGGCACTCTTTCCACAGCTCTCATGTTTGCTAACTCCATTATCTGGCGTAGAGCCTCTGTTTTTGATTTGGAGGTAGATTTGGCATTCCTCTTTTGACTGGTAAAGTGTGGAAGTGAAACCGGTAACCTTGATCTATGGTTTGTAAAATCCACTTGTCTTTTGTTTTGTAGTGCCAGTTCTTTGAAAATAAGGTTAACTTTCCGCCTAGAGGAGCTGCTATTTGTTCCCTGGTAGGCGGATTTAGGATTAAGTCACTGTGGTTGTGCTGATGTAGTGGCAGTGGCTGTGTCTGTGCCTCTGTTGTTACCTTGCCACTGTCGTCCTCTGTAGGCACCTCCTCTGGATTGGTTTCTGCCTCTGGAGCGTCTATTCCTGCCCCTTTGAAATTTTGTGGAGTCAGGAAAGGACCAATTTTGGCAGGCCAGTTCCTGCTAAACCTTGGGGTTGAACCTGTAAGAAATCTTTAACAGTTTGAACAGATTTTGCCTTTTCTTCCATTTTCTTCATAACCTGCTGGGCAGGTGTACCAAACAAACTTGTCTTGTCCATAGGAGCATCTAGCAACTTAGCTTTAACATGATCCGGTAAAGCTTGTTCCTTTAGCCATGCATGCCTTCTTATCACTGTGCCTGTCATGGCTGATCTAAATGAAGCCTCCAGTGCATCATAGCCACATTTTAAGGAATGGTTGCTAACCTGTTGTATGTTATTTACCATCTCTAATACATATTTCTTATCAAGAGATTCATCAGTGGTTAGTTTTTTAGTTAACTGATCAAGCATAAACTCTTGATATTGTATCATGTGAAACTGACAGTTTAAAGCTCTAGCTGAGAGAGTAGCTGAAGTGTAGACCTTTTTCCCCGATCTGTCTAGTGACCTTGCTTCCCTTTTAGAAGGAATAGGGTTTTAGCTGTGGTCGCGGCTACTGCCTTGGGACCCTGGGATATAGTTTCTGGGTCTGCAAGTGGGGCCTTGTAAAGGTGGTGATGAGTATCTGGCACCCTGTAAAATCTGTCTGGTTTGGCAGGGGCTGGGGTAAAGAATCTGGAGCAGCAAACAACATTGAAAGCATCATCCACCACAGGGAGAACAGGAGGTATAGCTAAGGGCCTGTGCTGTGGGAGGTGCAGAAAGGTCCTAAGTCTTTTCTGAGTCTGAAAAATCCTGTTGCTGCCATTGGAACTGTTCTCATGGCATGCAAGGTTTCCCCAAAGGAGAATTCTTCTGGTGGGGAAGCAGCTGGAATGGATTCTTCAGCATCAGAATCTTCAAAATTGGAGAAGGAGCCTCAGGCTGGTCAGTTATGTCTGATTCATCAGCAGAATCATCAGAAGACACTGGCTCAGGGCGCTCTGTCCTAGGTCTCTTCTCTGGGGGCTGAGAGGCCCTGTCTGGGTGAGATTGAGATCCTCTAATTAAAGAAATTAAATCTTCTGCCAAAGAAAGCCTTTGAGAACTAGAAGAGGGCCTGGATGTGGGGGTTTAACAGGCACTGTTTTAGTAGTCTTGGCTGCTTTAGCCCTGGCGAAGGCCTTAATGGACATGGCAGCTGGAGGCCTAGCAGCACCACGTGCTGGGGTAGAGACATCCAAGGGATGGTGTCTGATAAGTCAACCACCGTAGTGGGTAAAATTTCTGAGGTCGATTCAAGAGTTGTAGCAGGGGCCTCAGTTGTAAGAATAGGTTCAGCTGTACTTTGTGCAGTTTTCGAAACCGAGACACTCGCGAGTGTCGGTCTTTATCTTTGCGTTTTTGGGGTAGTCGGAGGATCCGGCGGCATAATCGCAAAATCAGAACCGAAAAACTGTTCTGCAAACTCCGACCGGCGCCTAAGCGTTCGTCGGTTGAAAGAGCACAGGCGAACAGGCGGGTACGTCGTGGGCTGGGCCTAAACAAGGCAGACAGTAAGAGTGGAAATCTTTATGAGGTATTTGTTTCCCACAGGTTAAACAATTGTTAACTTTTTCTGACATCGGCTGTGGCAAGAAAGAGTCCCCAACGGGTACTTAGCTTTAGAAGTCTTAGTAGTATTCGGAAGTAATCTCTGGATCCGACCGACCGGCACTTGCGAACAGCTTCTGCTTGCCACGCGGCAAGAAAGACTGGGGAAAATGGCGTCGGCTGATGCTTTTATACCCGAAGACCAACAGAGATGACGTCGGGTGGAGTGCGACATCAGCCGAAGCCGGACCCGGACTTTGGAATCCGGCCGACTGCAGGGCTGCCTGACGACAGGACAACCCACTTGTTATGACTGCAGATGCATCCATGAAGGACATCGAGGGGACCCTTCCCCATCATCAAAGTCTGTGTCTTCAGTAAGGGACTTCTCTGTGTGGAGTCCATGTGCTTCCTCTTGCACAAGCTTTTTTGATGAACTTCCTCAGAGGGAGAAGCTGGGGAAGATGGTGCAAAAGGGGTTTCTTGTGGGAGTATATCCTGAAGCCCTTGCGCCCGGTGTCTGCCAGGAGTGACTTGTGTACATAGCGGTCCAGAGGAGGGCGGGGAGAGTGATGGCACAGGATCGCCAGTCGACACCAGAGCCTTCTCCATTAGCTGGAAGTCCAGTCCACCTGAAGAGAGGTGAGTGTCCAGAACAGGGGTCACCCCTCTCCTAAGAGGCTCAGCCTGCCACCTCGGAGTCCCTGGATGGCTGTGAAACACCAAATTACGTACGCCAAAGCTGACATCCTGGGTCATAGCAAAACTCTCCTGCCACAAAGGCAGCTGCGGCTCCTTAGTGAGGTCCATAAAGGGAACCGTAGAAGGGGAAGACTGTGCTTTATCAAGGGGCTTCAAAGGCAATGAAGGAGGAGAATAAGTAGGGGTCTTTGGCAAAGGGTGATCACCTCCAGAAGAAGGATAGGTCCTGGGGGGGGATACCTCTGGCCAAAAGCACTTCAGCCACAAGACACAAAACGTCGTGTTCAGAGAGGCTTCTAGTGGATTTCACAGACATGGCTGAAGGGGAGTCAGGTCTATTCAAAGATGGAGCAAGTTCAGTGCCCACCTCGCAGGTCTGCACTGAAAACAATGGGGCGGTAAAGGACTGAACTACAGGTGTCTGCACCAAGGAAATCATTGGTGCCGAAGTCATGGTCTGCACAGACGATAAGGTCGGTACCAAAGTGGTTGTCGGTGCTAAGGCTGGAACTGAAAATATCGGTGCCAATAACTGAATTGTCAGTGCTGAGAGGGTAGTTGGCGTCGGGTAAGTTGTCGGAGCCAGAAAGGCAATGGGCGTCGAAAAATCCATCAACTTCGTAACAGTCTGCATCAACTGGACAGTCAGTGCCGGTAAAGAAGTCTGAACCGAGGAGCCCCTTGGTACCGATACGCTAGTCGGTGCCGAAGTCACAGATGGCGCCGATGGCCTCGGTGCCAAAAGTCTAGGTACTGAAAGCGCTGGAGCCAAAGTCGTCAAATCCGAAGTGGAAAGCTTAGCTTTCTTGGGTCTCTGCTCGTGGGAGACCCTAGCAGGGGACAAAGGAAGAGATTTGGCCTTTATATGTTAATCACTCTTTTTCATATGGGATCTTGGAGGAGTTGAAGCCTCAGACCCAGAAATAGCCTCTGAAAAAGGACATTTAAGTAGCCCCTTCAATATCAATTAATTTTTTCCTCTCAAACAACGTCCGGTTAGAGAAATTCTTACAAATCCCGCAGGGCAGGTTAACTGTTAAATGAGGCACACCCAAGCAATAGACACAGGGAATGTGCATCTGAAGTAGGTAATTTATGGCCACGATCTGAACATCTTTTAAATCCTTGACTACCTTTTTATCTGCCATGTTAGAAAGAAAGGAGGAAAAGCCAGAAAAATACCAGCAATGGTACAAGAATTACCCGAAGGTAAGAAGGAAAGGGGGGTTACCAACGACGGTAAGAAAGAAATTACCTCACGGTAAAGAGGAGAAAAGGAATTGAAGGGATAATCGCTAAATGCAGTAAGGTAAGAGAAAACTATCTAATATCTTTTCTGTGAGAAAAGGTTGTTTTAGAATTTAGTATGATGAAAAAAATTGTACCTGCTCAAGAGAAGTAGCTTGACATGACCAAATGGCGATGTGGCAACGAAATCTGAGTAACAGGGAGAGGGGAATTCTGGGTAAGAGTTTTAGCTCGAGAGTTTGCAGCCGACATGAGCTTGGAAGATGGCAGGCTCGGTTCCGAGGTCGGAACAGATACCCATACGTAAGGAATGAACAAGGATTAACAATATCAGATAATTTCTCATCAGAAAACAGTCAAAGCTGCAGAAGGCAGAGGAAGGAAATAAAACCAAAAAAGGAGTTTCTTATTGGAACTCTGCAGCTGGAATCCTCATAAGGAAAAGTAAAATCTAAGATTTTTCTCTGACTGTGGCACAATTAAACTGAATCAGTCCCGTCTGTGAATGTGAAGGGCTGTCCCAGTTCTGCCAGATGACCGGCCCTTCTCACTCAAAGACAGGAAGTGGGAAGAGGTCTGAGCTTTCACAGACTACCAATGGGAGGGTTTGAAAGGCACTTGTACCCATACGCCAGTAATACAGTGGGGCCCAGCTGAAAAAGGCAGTGGTGGACCTCCAAAAATGGATGCTAGACTAGGATTTTCCCAGATCTGGTCTGTAGGTGGGGTGTGCCAGAAATAGACTGGTCTCAGAAATATATATTTCAGAAAATTCAGCTCTAGGATAACAAACAAAGAAGCCTGAGGCAGAAGATGCCTTCTTTATCAGCTACACATGCTTGTTTTTGTATGCTTTTTCTTTCAGTTCCTGTTAGCCAGTTCAGTAGAACATAGGTTCATAGGTAGGTAGTAGGCTATCTGCCCGAAGGCATTTATAAACCTAGCCAGAATGTGTTGGCTTTCGCCGCCCCCTTAGATTAGTTCCCTGTGCCTCTGTCCAGCAGAGCCACTGAAGTGATCCCCGAGGTAAACTTGGTTTCCCATCCACTCGTCAAGGTTTCTTTTGAAGAGTGTTAGCGAGGAGCTCTGCCTAATGTAGATTGGGATCTTATTCCAAAGCATGGGAAGTCTCTGGGACAGGAATCTATCCCTCCAGCACATCCTAGTTATTGTTGTGGTGAGGTTTAGATCCCTAGAGTGTGTGGCTCGAGGGGATAAGATTTTCTTTAGGTGGAGCATATCCATCAATTCTGGGTTGGATATGGCCTTGTATGTCAGGCAGAGATCACCTCTGAGTAGGTGGTATACAACTGAGTACAGCTGGAGTTTCTTCAGTCGAGCTGCATAGGGCATCTGTTTGAGGCCAGTGATCCTCTTGGTGAGGTACTTCTGTGGTCTTTCCAGCTGTTGCAGGTGTCTTGTAAGGTACATCCCAAATGGGGCATTGTACTCTATGATGGGTCTGATGAATGATGAGTAGAGGGGCACAATGACCTCTTTTGATCTGGATGTGAACCCTTTCGTGATTAGGTGGCCCACGTAGAAGGATTTTCTAACCACTTTGGCAATGTGATCATCAAAGGTGAGCTTACTATCTACTTGGGTCCCCAGATCCCTTATTATGTCTTCCGTACTTAGAGGACTATCACCTATGTGGTAGTTTGTGGGTACTTTGTTTTTTCCAAAGGGGGTGACTATGCACTTTTTGGCATTTAGCTTGAGGCCATGACTTTGACACCAGGTATCCGTCTCAGTGAGACCCTTTTGGAGGATGTCTGTGTCAGTCGGAGAGTCAATTATAGCCCCTAGTTTGCAGTCGTCTGCGAACTTGGTCAGCCATAGTCCTCCAGTGCTTGCCTGTACTTCTGAGAAGTATATGCCGAACAGGGGTCCCTAGGATTGAGCCCTGGGGAACGCCACTTGTAACCGGTTTAGAGTCGGACCTAGCTCCCGCAGCAACTCTCACCATGTGGGTTCTGTCCGTGAGCCAGTTGGCAACCCATCTTGTGATGTAGGGGTTTATGTTCAGGCTGATGAGCTTTGTCTATAATACCAAAATGGGGAATGGTGTCAAACGCCTTAGCGAGGTCTAGGTAGGCTGTATGTACCACCTTTCCCTCGTCTATAGCCTTGATAACTGTCTCAAAGAAGTCCACCAGGTTTAGGAAGCATGATCTGCCCTTAAAGCCGAACATGCTATTTTTCAAGTTTCAAGGTACACCTATTTGTTACACCCTAATCTTGATATATGTCTGTATAACTCAAATGTAAAGACTGCTGGAACAGTAAACCCAGTTGAACATCTACACTTATGGTGTGTTCCTAACAACTTATTATACACAAAGTAGACAAACCAATAGCTACAGAACAAACTATTTTACTCCATTCACCAAGTCTTGAGTCGCTCAAGTTTAAAGCCTTTTGCTAATGAACAATGCCTGTATTTCTCCTCTTTCAAATATGACATTGCAATGAAATGACTGCAAACTGATTATGCACGTACCTTAATTTGCAGGCCCCTGAAAAGTCTAGGCTTGTCACTCTTGACAAAAGCTGGAAGTTATAAAAGCAAAAGATTAGCAATGCAATCACAGAATCTCAGCAAGTGTTTACAATAAGCATTCTGAAAGAATTATAGAACTAAAAACAAACTTTCAAATGAATGTTATCTTTTACACCATCATAAAAAATCATTAAAATTACTTGATGTTAAAATATCTTTTTTAAAGCTCAATTAACTAATGAATGATGTCCTCTCAGTCTTCTTTCAGTGGCCTGGTTGTTGTGTCTTTCGGCTTTTCCCGGTTAGGGGTCGCCACAGCGGAACTCCAAACTGATGCTTAGAAAACACATTCAGTTTTTGAATTTCAGAATATTTAAATAAATTAAATACATAAATATATACATATAATAAACGTACTTTTGTAAGTTACGGAGAATCAAAACTCCAAATAAATGTTGCCCATATTTTAAGTCACATAAAATGATATTATGGATGGTGTAGTGGTGCAGCGGTAGAGTTGTTGCCTCACAGCAAGAGGTTCTCAGTTTCAATTCTCGGCTGGGTTGCCTTCTGTGCAGAGACTGCATGTCCTCCCTGACTTTGTGTGGGTTTCCTCAAGGTGCTCCGGTTTCCTCCCACATTTGAAAGACCTACATCTGGAGTGTTTCTCCCTGGGCCTCTGCTGAAAATTGGCTTTATTCCAAATTGGACCTTCCCGGGTTAACAAATGTTAAATAAATAAATAAAATTTCAAATAGTACGGACCCTTCACCACTCACTGCCCTAAAGACAAGCATGAATAATATTACCACATTTTACTTATGGCTTGCACAGGACTACAAACAGAGCACAATGTCCACAATGGTTTCCAGGTCAACAGTCTTGAAGTAGGGTGTGGTGTGTGGGCTGGGTAGCTTAAAGAGAAGGTCAGAAAAAAGTAACAGATTCAGCAACTGTGGTGAGATTTACATCCCTGGAAACTTGTCTGCTTGACTAAACAGAAGGCTAAAATAAACCCATAAAATGACGAAACCTAGCTTTAAATTCACTGTGCTTGCAGTATGGAGGTGCCATGGATGGAAGGTGGCGGATGAGGACAGTAGCAGCCACAGCTTTCAACCTTTTAGTTCCAGAAATTAGGGACAAAGCCAACAACAGACAAAGGCCTCAAATCAGAACTACTTTTATGTAAGTACTGGTAGTATGAACTTGAAAAATTGATGTAATATTTTCTGAAATAAAGAAAGCTGTAGCCATTATTGCCTTTTTACTATTTTTTTTTTTTTTTTTTTACAAAAAGTGATCCACCACCTTAAAAGACAGTTTTACAGGGGACAGAGCAATATTTTATTCCAAAATCAGGGACAACTAAGATGTGCAGCAGATACAATGGGAACAAGCACTAGTAAGCAGAGCATTATTTGTGGAATGAAGCAAGATGGTGACGATTTCCTGCAACACAAAGGTGGACAGAGGAATTACTGCCTGATACTCCCCCTAACAGTGATGGGAATGAATGTAGAAGATGCTGTGCAAACAAAAAGGAATGTACATACTGATACCACTATAGATCCGTGAGGAGATGCTTGCTGTAACTACTGGAAGACTTATAGTTCTTGCCCTGAATGCACCATCAATGGAGAAGGTGCCCTAACCAAACAATGTGACTACTCAATATGACACAGGTGACCCGCGTTATGGAATTGACCTATGTAATATCCCTTCAGAACACCTGGATGAACCTCTGCACAGGTGTGGGTAAAGAAGTCTATAACTGAAGAGTTCCAAAGTGCTACATGCAACAGAAACCAAATATGACCTTCAAAAGTAGCATGTAATCCACCGACTGCAAGGAATCCGTGGCTCAGTATGCCCATTACTGTACCTACTGGACAAAGTGCAATTCTTAATATATGCAATAAGGCACATTAGGGGGTTTTCATGGTACAGATATTACTGCATCTGGGGTGTTGTGAGGCATTAGCCCAAAGGTCAAGTGCCTTACAATCCCATGCATATTAGTTAAAAAGAACAATTTGCTAAATCTAGTATAACATGATTATTCATGTAGTGAAAGCAGTCACATTAAAGAATCTGGGACTTGCATATGTAAAAAGATGTATGCCTAAATTTTAGCACACGAGTTACAGTACTACTAATAGGTGTATGTATAACACAGTCTTACCAATAGGTGTACTTACAACATGTAAGAGGGAAGGTATTGTGCAAGCTGTTCATCATTTAACACTGATTAGTACTAAAAGAAAACTTTACACTAGAATAAGTGAACACATGCCACTGAAAGAATATTAATACAGTTTTAAAATGACTATTAAATGCAGCAATTTAAAAAGTTTTATTTTTTATTCTGAACAGTGTGTATGACTGGCTGCGGAGGAGGGACGTGGAAAATAACTATGTAAGTTTTCAAGGTTCGCTGGTAGAGTAGACTGTATATGCTAATGCTTTATCGGGTTTAACAGAACTTCATTACGCTGAAATGTTCTCATGACAAAACCAGTTAAATGGATATTGCTGTTTTCATATTCATGTCTATTAGAGGATTCACTGTTGAATGTTATACCTGATCTTATTTAACACACATTTATAGTCTCTTGGGTATTGCTTTCGTTGCTATACATTTTTTTTATATCATGTGACCTTTCAGTCTATACAATGTTCTTGATTTTTCTCACACACAGTTTTGAAGAAGTTTTGGAAATTATGAGAATTTCTAACTCTGAACACCCCCAAAATATACAGTTCCAGTCTCAGTTCCCCCTTCTTACATCTTCAACATGCACTATTTACTGCATGGAACATTTTCTTCAACCTACATGGAGTATGAGTAAACACACGGCCTTATAAATATTCTAAACGTTATTGCTTTAGTAGCATCTCTGGGAGAAATATGTATTCCATCCCTTCCACTTAAGGGTTATATTCATACTTCTTCCACATTTATTGCAATTTTTGACTGACGATTGCTCCTATCTTCACACATCCTGCATGCCGTACTGTAACTTTTTAACTGTACCCAGTCTGTTATCCTTAATTCAATAACACAGCTACACTGTCATCTCTCAGGCTTGGTGATAAAGACTAGTGGAAGAATTTTGTGCTTCAAATCTGAATTCTTTGCCTGCAAGGACTAAGTTAGCATTCCTTATTTTATTATCATTTTTTTCAAACTGATAACTTTGCAAAAAGCCCTAAAATATTTGCTTTACACCTCCTACAAATTCCCTCATCTAAGCCAGCAGAATCTCAGTTCACCTCAATTTTTTTATTTATTTGACATTTGTCAACCAGGTTAGTCTGACTGGGCAAGATGCCCTTTTTCAGCAGAGACCAGAGGAGAAAAGTTCCAATTACTTAATCAATACATTGATTAATACAAAAACATTAAAGTAGGAGAACAATTGGTCTTTATGCAAAGGAAGTAAGAAATACCATAAAAACCAAGGAAAAGAACAAAGCAAATCCTAGGAAAGTACAGTTTTGTACCTACCATAAATGTAGATGTTCGAGTGCTAATACAGCTGCAGTCATAACAGATGGGTTCTCCTGGCGTCAGGCGGGTCCTCGGTCGGCCGAATTCCAAAGTCTAGGTCCGGCGTCGGTTGTCGTTGCTTCCTCCCTGACGTCAGTGCGACAGGGGTATAAAAGAACCAGCCGACGCCATGTTCTTCAGTTTTTCTTGCTCCACATGTCAGGTGCCCCCAGAAGGAAGGCATTACATAAAATTATGAAGTAATGCAATGCAATATAATCAAAAAACAGTAGTTGCAAGCAAATACACCGTAAAAGAATACCCCTAGAGGGGAAGGAGGGAGGGAAACCTGGACTGCAGCTGTATTAGCACTCTAACATCTACATTTATGGTAGGTACAAAACTGTACTATGTTCATCGTGCATACAGCTGCAGTCATAACAGATGGGTAGAATCCCAAAGCTAAGAAAGGGGTGGTAGGCACTAGGTGGAACTAGGAGGAGCCAAAATGCCCTGCAAGACTGCAGTGGCAAAGCCTGCTCTAGATTTGGAGTATAATGGTAGGTTGTAGTGTTTGGAGAAGGTATGCACAGAACTCCAAGTGGCTGCTTCCAACATATCCTTGGTAGGAACTCCTCTGAGGAAGGCTGCAGAGGTGGCTGTGGCCCTGGTGGAATGAGTTCTAATGCCTGTAGGAACAGTTTTGCCATGAAAGGAATAGCAAAAGCGTATGCAGTGGGCTATCCATTTTGAGATTGTCTGCTTGGAAATTGGCTTTCCTGGAGCTCCTACCGCATAGGCCACAAAGAGCTGTTCTGATTTTCTGAAAGGCTTTGTTCTGTCCAAATAATGCAGTTGCCTGTGGATGTCCAAGGAATGTAGTAATCTCTCCCCTTGTTTTGAGGATTGGGATAAAAAGTAGGTAAATGTATGGCCTGATTTAAAGCTAGATACCACTTTAGGCATAAAGGAAGGGTTGGTTCGTAATGAAACTCTGTCCTGATGGAAAATAAAAGGCTGGACCAGCCATGAGGGCCTGTAGTTCTGAAACTCTACGAGCTGAAGTGATAGCCAGAAGGAAAGCTGTTTTCCAGGACAAATATTGCAAATCTGATGAAGCAGCTGGCTCAAAAGGAGGCAAAGTCAGTTTTTCCAGAATGAAATTTAGATCCCAAGCAGGTGTTGGTTGTTTCCTTGGAGGTCTTAATTCTTAGCCCCTCTGAAGAACGGTCTAAAAAGAGGGTGAGAGAATAAAGGAGGATCAGTGTTGTATTCTACAGAAATGGCTGAGGCATGGATTTTGATGGAGGAGAACAAAAGTCCACTGCTTAGTAGTTCAGCCAAATATTTTAGTATTTGAGGTAAATTCAGTTTTCCAGGGTTCTGGCCCTTTTTCTCATTCCAGACACAAAAACGTTTCCATTTTGCGGAGTAAGCTTTTCTAGTTGATGGCCTTCTGGCCTCCAAAATGACATCCTGCACCTCCTTGGAGAGTAGGGCCTGCTGTGATGCTAAGGAATCTTCCATGCGGCTAGATTGAGTGTTTTTAGCTGACTGTGAAGAGTTTTGAAGCTGTGCTGAGTCAGGAGAAGAGGCATTAGAGGCAGGGTCCATGGAGGGGAATGAGTCAGGCTCCTCAGGAGTGGGTACCAGTGTTGTCTTGGCCAGTCCGGAGCAATGAGGATCATCTTTGGTCTGTCTGCTCTGGTCTTCAATAGGACTTTGGGAAGCAGAGGAAGAGGCGGGAAGGCATAAACTGTCATTGATGTCCAGCTGAAAGAGAGAGCGTCCATTCTCCAAGGCCTTTGGGTGGAAGGTCCTCGAGCAGAATTTTGTCAATTGATGATTTTTGTGGGAGGCAGAGAGATCTATGTCTGGCCTTCCCCATTCTTGGATTATTTCTGTAAAAACTTTTGGATGCAACATCCATTCGTGTGGATCTGTCATATTCCTGCTTAGGTTGTCTGCCAGCGTGTTTTCCTTGCCTGGCAAGTACTGTGCTTGTAGTTCCATTTGTAAGTCCATGGCCATGTTCCAAAGTGATATGGCCAGTCTGCATAGGGGATAGGAATGTGTTCCTCCCTGCTTGTTTATGTACCACATAACTGTGGTGTTGTCCGTTCTTATCAATAGCTGACCTGGTTGTAGAAGGTCCTTGAAAGCTATAATAGCATTTATTACTGCTAGCATTTCCTTTTGATTGATGTGAAGGTGCTTTTCTTTTTGGGACAATTTGCCCTGAATGCACCAGTCTGTCATGTGCCCCAGGTAGTCCGGCGTCTGTTGTGATGACTTGATTTGCTTGAGGCTTGCTGAATGGAAGACCTGTGTTTGCTTGACATGCTTGAGCCCACCACAGAAATTCCTTTTGCAGACATGGAAGTAGTGGTATTATTGTTTCCAAACTGTGGCTGTGTTGAGACAGTACAGTTTTGTACCTACCATAAATGTAGATGTCCGAGAGGTATGCATCTGCAGTCCTAACAAATGGGTTGTCCTGGCCTCAGGCAGCCCTTCGGCCGGCCGGATTCCAAAGTCTTGGTCCGGCGTCGGTTGCTGTCGCCTCTTCCCTGACGTCAGTGCGCCAGGGGTATATATAATGCAACCAACGCCATTTTCTTCAGTTTTTCTTGCCCCATATGTCAGATGCCCCCAAAAAGGTGGTCAGAATTAGTACTAAATGGATAACACTGCACAAACACAAAAATCCCTTCAGCTATAAGCAAATACTTCAGTAAGGCATAGAAGAGGTTTTGCCAGTAGATCAGAGGGGATGGAGGGAGGGTAACCTGGACTGCAGCAGGGTGAACACTCGAACATCTACATTTATGGTAGGTAGAAAACTGTACTATGTTCATTGTGTTACCCTGCTGCAGTCATCACACTTGGGTTGAATCCCAAAGCTAAGGTACGGGGGAGGTATCATAGAGGGTTAATGGAGGCAATAAGGCCCTGCAGAACTGCAGTGGCGAAGCCCGCCCTAGACTTAAAGTAAAGAGGTAAGTGATAGTGTTTGGTAAAGGTGTGTACTGAACTCCAAGTTGCAGCTTCTAAAATTTCCTTGGTTGGAACCCCCCTGAGAAAGGCTGTAGAGGTAGCCGTTGCCCTGGTAGAGCGGGATCTAATGGTAGCAGGAACTGGTTTCCCATGATGGGTATAGCAGAAACGTATGCAATGACCTATCCATTTAGAAATGGTTTGCTTAGATACAGCCTTCCTTTGAGAAGCTGTAGCATAGGATACAAAGGAGCTGGTCAGTTTTTCTGAAAGCCTTAATTTTGTCCAAGTAGTAGCGAAGCTGCCTGTGAATGTCCAAGGAATGCAGGAGTCTCTCACCTTTGTTCTGTGGATTGGGGAAGAATGTGGGTAAGTGGATGGTTTGATTTAAAGCTACACTGGAAACCACCTTAGGCATAAAGGAAGGATTAGTTCGTAGAGAAACTCTGTCTTGATGAAAAATGAGGAAAGGTTCCACTGCCATTAGTGCCTGTAGCTCTGAGACTCTCCTAGCTGAAGTTATTGCTAGGAGCAGGGCAGTCTTCCATGATAGGAACTGAAGATCTGCAGAGAAAGCTGGTTCAAAGGGAGGTAGTGTTAGTTTTTCCAGAACAAAGTTGAGGTCCCATGTTGGTGTAGGAGCTCTCCTGGGTGGTCTAATGTTTTTTGCCCCTCTTAGGAACTGCCTTAGAAGAGGATGTGAAAATAAAGGTAGATCCGTGTTGTAGTGAGCTGAAATAGCTGAAGCATGGATTTTAATTGAGGAAAAGGAAAGTCCTTTGTGCAACATCTCAGCTAAATACTGTAGAATGTGAGGCATGTGAGGCTGAATTGTGTCTTGGCCTTTAGCTTGGTTCCAGGCACAAAACCTTTTCCATTTGTCCGAATAAGCCTTCCTGGTGCTTGGCCTCCTGGCTTCCAGAATAACATCCAGAACTGCTTGTGAAAGAGGAGCTGGTTGGATGTTTAGTTGATTGGCCATGCAGCCAGATTTAAAGTTTTGAGCTGGCTGTGAAGAATCTGTTTGTTTTGTTGTGTGAGCAAATTGGGTATTTGAGGCAATATCCATGGTGGGCTGTGGGCCATATTTTTCAATAGCGGGTACCAGTGCTGGCGTGGCCAGTCTGGGGCTATGAGAATCAGTTGTGGTCTCTCCTTTTTGACCTTCAAAAGAACCTTTGTGAGGAGAGGTAATGGAGGGAAGGTATATGCTGTCAGGTTTTTCCAACTGAAAGAGAGAGTCCACTTTCCAAGCTTGATGGTGGAAGGTCCTTGTACAAAATTTTGTCAGTTGGTAGTTTTGAGGACTGGCAAACAGGTCTATGTTTAGAAGGCCCCATTTTTGAGTTATCATTGCAAATATTTGTGGATCTAGTTTCCACTCGTGGGGATCTTTGATGTTTCTGCTGAGGTCGTCTGCCAATGTGTTCTTCTGTCCTGGCAGGAATTGAGCTTGTAACTGGACTTGGTAGGCCAGAGCTGTGTTCCATAAGATCATTGCTTGCCTGCATAGAGGGTAGAAATGTGTACCCACCCCCTTGTTTATGTACCACATTACTGTGGTGTTGTCCCGTCTTTATTGCAAGTTGTCCTGGATGTAACAGATTCTTGAAGGCTGTCAGAGCTTTCTGTACAGCTAGCATCTCTTTTTAATTTATGTGCAGACTTCTTTGATCTGCAGTCCATAGGCCTTGAATGCATTGTCCTGCCATGTGTGCCCCCCAGGCGTAGTCTGAAGCATCTGTTGTGATAGTCTGCCTGGCTGGGGGCAAGGTGAAAGGCTGACCCTTGTTGAGGTGACATGCCTGTGACCACCATAGAAATTCCTGTTGTAGGCAGGGAATGAGAGATATCATTGTGTCCAAGCTGTGGCTGTGTTGAGACCATACGCTTTTTAGGAACCACTGTAATTTCCTCATATGCAGCTTTGCAAATGGTATTATTAGTATGCAAGATGCCATGAAGCCCAAAGCCTGCAGAATTTTTCTTGCGGTTAATTGGGTCTTTGTTGCCATTGTCTTGAAATATTGAGTCAGTTGTAGTTGCTCGTCTGGCGTAAGATAAGCCTTCTGGGCCGTTGTATTCAAGCTGGCACCCAGGAATGTCGTTTTTTTGTGAGGGTACTAGTTTTGACTTCTTTTCGTTTACTGTGTACCCCAGGCAGTTTAGTAGATGCTTTACAAAGGCCAGATGATTTAAGAGAATGTCTTTGCTTTCTGCTTGGATGAGGCAGTTGTCCAGGTATGGATATATTTGAATTCCTCTTTGTCTGCAGTATGCAATTACTGGTGCCAGGCATTTTGTGAAAACTCTGGGCGCAGTAGATAAGCCAAAGGGCAGTGCAGAGAATTGGTAATGGGTTGAACCTGCAATGAAATGGAGGTATCTTCTGCAACTTTGTCTGATAGGGACATGCAGGTATGCCTCCTTGAGGTCCAACGTTACTAGCCATGCTTCCTTGCCCAACATGGGAAGTAGCTGCTGTAGTTTTAGCATCTTGAATTTGGGTACTTCTAAGTAAGTGTTTAGAATTGAAAGGTCCAGAATTGGTCTCCAGGCATTGTCCTTTCTGGGCACTAGAAAGAGTCTTGAGTAAAATCCTTGGCCTTGCTCTCGAGTAGGTACCAGTTGAATGGCTCATGTCCATGAGAGCTGTAATTTGCTTTTGTGCCTCTGCCCATTGATTTTGTGGCAGGTTTGGAATTCCTCTTTTCATTGGCAAGGTGTGAAAGTGGAATCTGTATCCTCGTAAAATGTCTAGGACCCATTTGTCCTTTGTGACTATCTGCCAGTTGTCTGCAAAAAGTGCGAGTTTTCCCCCAAGGGGGCTGTCGAGAGTATTGCTTGGCCAGATGAGGTGCAAGTCATTGAGTTCGTCTTCTGGTGGATTGAGACCTGTCTTCTCCTCCCTTCTGTGTTGTAGTGCCCCATTGGCGAGGTTTATACTGGGCTTGTGGTTGTCCTCTGCCCCTTGGGCTTCTGTATTTACCTCTCTGCTGTCTGTCAGTGGCTGGAAAGGACCAATTTTTTGTTGTCCAGTTTCTGCTGAAGCGAGGGGGTTGTACTTGTAGGAAATCTTTGACTGTCTGCATAGATTTTGCCTTATCTTCCATTTTCTTTAAAACTTCTTCTGCTTTAACTCCAAAAAGAACATCCTGCTGTAAGGGAGCATCTAGTAGTTTTGCTTGAACATGATCAGGCAGAGTTTGTTCCTGTAACCAAGCATGCCTACTTATAACAGACCCAGTGACAGCTGCTCTGCAGGAGGCCTCCAAAGAATCACACCCACATTCTAAGGTATGTTTGCCCACCTGCTCAGTGGCGTGCAACAGATCCTGTACTTCTTTCAATTCAGATTGGTGAGGGAGAGTGGTTATTCTTTTCTTTACCTGAGAGATTAGAAAATGCTGATACTTAAGCATATGAAATTGACAATTCAGTGCCCTCATAGCTAGTGTGGCTGAGGTGTAAACCTTTTTCCCCCCACCTGTCTAGTGCTCTGGAATCCCTCTCAGAAGGTACTGGGTTTTTAGCCATAGAAGCCTTAGCCCCCTTGGGACCCTGGGAGATAGTCTCTGGGTCAGCTACTGGGCTTTTGTAAAGAAATTTGTGGGAATCAGGCACTCTGTAGTATCTGTCAGGCTTAGCCGGAGCAGGAGGTAGACAGTCTGGGTTGAAACTGGATTCTAAATGGACATCATCCATAATGTCCAAAACTGGTGGGATGGCAAGTGGTTTGTGTTGGGGGAGTAAAAGAAACTCTCTGAGCCTTTTCTTTGAATCAGAGTAGTCTTGACCTTCCCAGTGAAAATGTTCCCTCAGTGTGTAAAGTTTCCCCAAAGGAGTAGTCTTCAGGAGGAGAAGCTGAGGGAATAGAGTCCTCAGCATCAGAATCTTCATAAGGAGAGAAGGAATAGTCTTGGTCCTCAGAGGAGTCTGAAGAAATGGACATTTGCTCAGACGAAGCAAAATCTTCCTCTTGTCTAGGCTTTTTGTCAGGAGGGGGCTGTGAACCCCTGATTAAAGAAATCAAATCTTCAGCCATTTTGAGCATCTGTTTCTTAGGCATAGGGCCTTGAACAGGAGACTGAAGTGCAGTCCTTTTAGTTTTAGAAGTAGTCTTCGACTTGGACAACGTTTTAATGGTGAGTCATCGGTCTGAAAACGCCTTCAGAAACTGATGGCATTTCTGTAGCACCGACGTCTTTTGAAGCAAAGTCATCGGAAGGGCCTGAAGTAAAAGGCTGCGTCGGCCTGGTACATTCCATCAAAATTTCCGTAGCGGTCTCGGGTTCCAGATCTGCGGTAGTCAGGGGCTGCGTCGGAGCCTCACTGAGGACCGGATAACCAGAGACCGGATCAGCCGAGGCCTCGGAATCTGGCTTAGGCCTGGGCTGCCTGTCCTTAACCCTGCGGTTTTTGTGCACGCCGGCAGTCGGTGGCTCCGACGGCATGTTGTAGTTAAATTTCCTACCGAAGTAATGTGCGAAATCAAAGTGTCTTAATAGTACACTTATTAACCTAGCACAAAACCGACAAGTGATGTCGTGGTCTGGGCCTAGGCAAGGTATGCAATAAGAATGAAAATCCTTATGAGGCATTTGCTTCCCACAAGAAATACAATTGTTAACTTTTTCTGACATCGGTCTCAGGCAAGAAAAGTTTCCCCAACGGGGTACTTAGCTTTATAGAAGACTTCGGTCTGAAATTCGAATTCGAAAATCTCAGGAGTTGGCCGACCGGCACTTGCGAACTGCTTCTGCTTCGGGCACCGCGTGGCAAGAAAGACTGAAGAAAATGGCGTCTGTTGCATTATGTATACACCTGGCGCACTGACATCAGGGAAGAGGCGACAGCAACCGACGCCGGACCAAGACTTTGGAATTCCGGCCGACTGCGGGACCGCCTGACGACAGGATAACCCAAGTGTGATGACTGCAGCAGGGTAACACGATGAACATCAGAAGCAGACTTCTCAGATACTTAAGGCCAAAGGGAAAACAAAATACCATATAATCAAAAATGTGAATATGAAAAAAAAGTATCCTGGCAGTTAACAGGAGCCCAAGATTAACAACAAAAGATTGCAATTTGCTTAAATATAACATTTTAGTTGTAAATCTTCCTCATCTCTGCCAAGATACAAAGTACTACCACTTGACAGCTATGCATATGGGACTGACAAAGCAACACATAAGACAAAGTCCACAGGTACAATGTTGGACTCCATGCCTACTGTTGAAACAATACAAGAACTGCATTAAATGATAGCTTCCAGACAGCAGCCAAACAAGTCAACCAATCTAGAACTACATGAACAAGTTAAGCTTCATGTTACTTGGTCTGATAGGTTCATAGGTTCATACTAGGCTATCTGCCCGAGGGCATTTATAAGCCTAGCCCATAGTTTTGTGGCTTACACCACCCCTTTTGTATGGGGAACTATACCCATTATTTTGCTGTGCCTCTGTCTAGCAGTGACACTGAGGTAATCCCTGGAGTATATCTGCGATCTCCCATCCATTGGTCAATATTTCTCTTGAACAAGGCCAGCGAGGTGCTCTGCCTCACATATACCGGGATTTTGTTCCACAGCATAGGGAAACTTTGGGTGATGAATCTATCCCTCCAGCACGTCCTATTAATAGCCGTGTCGAGGTTTAAGTCTCCTGCCCTTGTGGCTCTGACGGATCTAGATTTTTTGAGGTGAAGCATATTCATCAAATCTGGGTTAGACATGGCCTTGTATGTCAGGCAAAGGTCACCTCTGAGCAAGCGGTAAGCGACTGAATAGAGCTGGAGTTCTTTCAGTCGGGCAGCATAGGACAGATTTTTGAGACCCTTTATCCTTTTGGTGAGGAACTTTTGTGGCCTCTCCAGCTGCTGCAAGTGTCGGGTCAGATACATTCCGAAAGGGGCATTGACCTCAATCATTGGTCTGATGAGTATAGGGAGACTATGACCTCCCTTGATCTAGATGTGAATCCCTTCATGATAAGGTGGGCAATGTAGAAGGTCTTCCTAACTACTTTAGCTACATGGGTGTCGAATGACAGGCTACTGTCAACCTGGGTCCCCAGGTCCCTGATAACTTCTTCTGTGCTCAGAGGATTACCACCTATATGGTAGCTAGGGGTAACCTTGTTTTTCCCGAAGGGTATGACTATGCATTTTTTGGCATTTAACTTTAGGCCATGGCTCTGGCACCAGTCATCCATTTCTGTGAGACCCTTCTGAAGGATATCTGTGTCAGATGTGTTTTTACGGCTTCCAGTTTGCAGTCATCTGCAAACTTTGTCAGCCATAACCCTCCTGTGTTTGCTTGTACTTGGAAAAGTAGATGCCAAACAAGAGTGGGCCCAGGATTGAGCCCTGTGGGACACCACTTGTGACAGGCTTTGAGTCTGACATGGCGCCAGCAACTCTGACCCTGTGGGTTCTGTCACTCAGCCAGTTTGCAACCCATCTTGTGATGTATGGGTTAACATTTAAGCTGATGAGTTTTTCAATGATACCCGAGTGGGGTATTGTGTCGAAGGCCTTCGCCAGATCGAGGTAGGCTGTATGGACTGCCTTTCCTCATCAATGGCTTTGGTGACTGTTTCGAAAAAGTCAACCAAGTTTAAAAGGCATGATCTGCCTTTGACAAAGCCAAACTGGGTTGGATCCAAAGTCTGCAAATTCCCTATGTCTTTATTTATGAGGTCCATTATGATCCTCTCCATAGCTTTGCAGATAAGGCTTGTCAAGCTAATGGGCCGGTAATTTCCAGGGTCTGTGGAGGCACCGCCTTTGTGAAGTGGGACCACAGTCGCAGTGCCACTCCTGGCAATGCGTATCCAGAGGTGAGACTATGATTAAACAGCTGTCCTAGCTGTGGGTTTAATTCCTCGTTGAGTTCGTGGAACACACAGCCTGGGACACCATCAGGTCCCATGGATGCTGTGTTTTTTGTTTTGGAGAGAGCAGTTCTCACTTGGGCGTTTGAGATGTTTGGGGGGCTACAACCATTTGGTATAGATATCTCTCCTTTTGGGGGGGAGAAGTTTGCACTGAACCTGTCAGCCAGTATGTTGGCAATGTCTGTAGGATCAGTAATCTTCACATCATTTTGAACTAGTTCTGAGCATATCTGGGAGTTTCCTCCCAGGTTTCTAACATAGCTAAAGAAGGCCTTATGGTTGTCTTTAGAGTCCTTAGCTATTTTTCTCTCAAAATTAGCTTTGGATGATTTTATGAGAGCTATTAGCTTTTTACTTATAGTGATCAGCGGTGTCTTACCTTTTAAGGATTTTGCTCTATCTTGTAGTAGCTTCCTCCTTTTGTTGTAGAGTTTGTTTATGGCTGGGGTCCACCAGACTGGACGCTTGCCCTTGGTACAAAGAGTCTTTGTTTTGCTTGGGATTGCCTTTATCCATGCAGTCCTGCAGGTGCTGGTAGAAGGCATTTGTAAGTGATTCAGCGGCTTGAGTACTGTTTTCCGCTGGCTCGGGGGCCTTAAAGGAGACCACACTAGTCTTTAGAAGTGTGAAGTCGGCTTTGAGAAGTTTTTACTGTGGTCTTTTATTTCAGGTGGGGGTGGGATGAGGACCTCCAGCAAGATTAGTTGTGATCTGATCTCACCAGTGAGGGTATACTTCGGTGTTGAACATTGTGCTCCCATGTTCGTGATGATGAGATCAAGTATGTTTTCTCCTCTTGTGGGGATGGTGACTAGTTGTTCCATGGCATTTGAGTTTATGAATTCCAGGAACTTTTGGGCTAGGGTGTTTGGGCTTGAGTAGTGTTCCCAGTCTATATTAGGGTAATTGAAATCACCTAGTATGATGGTGTTTGGAGATACATTTATCCCCTCCAGTGTTTTCAGGAAAGCCATGTGAGGTTCCTGAGTTTGTGAGGGTGGCCTGTAACATGCTACAATTTGCAAAGCAGTCTTGCCTATGGTTAATTGCACCTGGATGGTCTCCGATGCATCGTGCGTTGCCACCAGTCTTGAGGTGTGGGTGTCCTTGATGAATATGGATACCCCTCCTTTCTTGGTATTGTCCGGATTTTGGGGCGGGCATGGTATGAGGTAAAACCTGTTAGTGCTGGGGTGCTCTAAGGAGCCTTGAACCAGGTTTCTGTCACAGCACAGACATCGATGTTCTCCATACTGAGAAGGGCCTCGAGTGCGTGCATTTTGAGATTTAGACTTCTGGCATTGAGCAGCATTACCCTTAGTTTTTTTCTTTTTGTGTTCTAGGGTGGTAGGTTTAGAATTTGAGCCTTGCCTAAAAAGGCACTATGGGGTGGCAAGAGCCTTTGCCAATATCCGAATCCCAGGGTGACAGGTGCAAGCCGTCCCTTGCGAAGCAGCATGGCTTGTCCAGCATGTCATCCCAGGCAGACAGACATTGGATCCCCTTTGAATGACACCAGAGTTTAAGCCAATTATTAAAGCTGATCATCTTATCTCTGTATTGTGGCATCATTCTTGGTGAAGGTAGGATACTGCTCAAGGTCAGGGTCATACCTGCCTGGGCTACATAATCAGAGAGCTCCTCAATGTCTCTTTTCATGTAGTCCAAGGAGGTACGTCTCAGGTCGTTTACACCAGCGTGGACAATGACTGAGTCGTATTTGTACCTGCTGTTGAGAGACCTGAGTGCTTGCGTTATGTGGCGGATTCTAGCGCCCGACAGGCAGCTTACTGTAACTCTCTCCTTACTCAGTCTGGTGAGCGGGACGTCAGTGTATCTGACTATGGAGTCACCAATGACTAGTGTGTCTGGCATTATGTTTGGCCTTAAGGGCTGTGACTGTTTGACACCCTGACTGTGAGGTCTATGTGTTTCAGGTGTTGTGTTCTGAGGTGGTGGTTGTTTGGGTGTCTGCTTTGGTGGCCTCTGCTGTTTTGGTAGATTTCTGATCAGAGCCTCCGAGTATGTAAGTATGTCTTTGTGTGTTTATGTGTATGATTTGAGGTTGTGATGGTACTATGTGAGACTGGGTCTATAGTGTGTGTGGTAACCTTCTCCTCCTGTCTGGTCTTGCCAGTCCTAAGTTGAGAGAGCTCAGCCTCCAGTTTGGCCGTATAGTTGCATCTCTCGCATGTATTTGTGTTTTGTGGGAGGAGGAGAGGGTTGTCTGTGTACATGAGGCAATTGTAACATTGCCTCAATATTCCCAGGTTCACCAGCTGAGCAGGAGAGGATACTAGCAACTGATCCTCGACATGCTAGAAGGAATAGACAAAAACTTTAAAAGAGATTCCGGGGGATGTGGGTGTCCGAGAAATGGGGTTCGCCTTTTTGGGGTACTATCTATAACAAGAGTGCTGTATCTCGGTGATAAGTACTGTAGGAGCAAGTGCTAGGTTTGACAGATACAGAATAGGCTACTCAGAGTCAGGTAGAGATGATCTATTTAGTTATAGGATATGCTGATTAGATCAGTAGTATAGTTCGAGGAAGGTAGTTTTAAGGGAAAATTTGAAGAGTGGACTTTAGGTAGCCCAGACTTAACATGAAAGAGAAGAGTTCTAAGGTATCATGCACACAACTTTGGAAGCTGAGCACAACCTTAAGAAAAAATCTAAATGCAGTAGGCCCCAAATCTGTATTAAATACTTGGGTGTCCAATGTTCACATATGCCACAGAAGACATACCTGGCTCAGGATGTCTGCAGTAATTGCCCTAACCTGTCTCCTGGAATACAAAGTGCCAGATACAACTCAGTGTTACACATTTGGGCAGTAGAGCCAATAAAAGTCCATGCTTGATGAGATTACATTTGACTACTGTCTTCCGTTGTTCCTCTTTGTACTAAACCTGGGGAACAAGGAAGGAGAAAAGGATTTAAAAGTTAAGCAAAAGCCTGCATCTCTTTGACATGTATGTGCTGGAACAGTCTTTGCTGAAACTACCTCTAGTATAAAAGCAGTACCATTTTTAAAGTCATCATGTTTACAAAAGTCTATGCAAGAGCTCATCAATAATCAATAATTACAACTCTGAATAAAGTGCTGAAAATAAATCTTTTAGTCATTAGAAACAACACTGTTAGGTAGCTGTAAATCCACTATAAGCTACAACTTAAAAGTAAGCGACAGTTATATAGGTGGGTAGTACTTTCTCCTTCCTTGTGGGAGGTCTCCTTCCCTCCCCATTTATCTTTTGGTGGATTCCTTTTCTGCTGAATTTGCTTCACATTGGTCATTTACAGTAGACCCTTTAAACTCTTCTGGAAGACCAAGTGCTTTGTCAAATAAATACATGGTATCTGCAGGTTAAGAATGTTCCAAACAGCTATTTATCAAAATCAATGGTTAAGTCTACAGTTTGGATAAACTTAAGTCTGTCTTGCACTTTAAAATACAGTTACGTAAAAAAAAAAAAAACGATTTGGAGAAAACAGAAATTTCATAAATGAATAATCTGACAAACCTAATAGATGTGATTTCGTACTGTAGCAGAGACAACTGTGAGGCAAACGGTAATTACAAATCTAGAATTTAAGGTATTGAACAGGACAAGCGTCCTGTTGGTGAACTTATGGCAAAGTCCTCTGCCACTTAAGTACGATATTCTACTTGCACACTTCCTGACTTCTGGGAAGATATAGAACACTGCAAATAACGGATGATTAAGATAAGTTTATCCAAAGCTCATCTATTTCAGGCTCTCATTTTTATTACGTAAGGAAGACTTAAATCACAATCCAGGTCACAAGACACAGAAATTTGCAACATATATGGACAGTGCAAAGCAGTCAAACCTAACAGCATTTTTTTGGAGGGGGAGGACCAGACTGCTCAAACAAAACCTATGGGGGTGTGGGGACAGCATATATACTGGAAGGGACCTCCAGGGTCTTATCTGCAAAGGTGACACCAAGAATAAGTTGAATTTTGAGTCTTTTTTTGTACTCCCTAAACCTGAACGAAGATACCTACTGTCTCCCAAATAAGCCTCTCTTTGTTCTCCCATTTCTATCTATCCAGCACCTCATATCATACTACTGGTGAGTGGGGGATCTCAGCTGCCTCCATCCATCCAAATTATGCATCAGGTATTCTTTTGTATTATGGCACTCAGGTACAGCACTTGCAAATAAACTTATAGGCCATACAAGAGGTTTAGACATTAGCATCTGCTGCATCAGGATTCTCCTTACTGAGGTGACTGCCACTTGGAAAAGGGTTTACCATGAACGGTACTTCAGATGTACAGTCTGTTGGTTTAAAGAGATGCAATGGCACAGTTTCTAGAACAAAAATATAATATCTACACGAACAGAGGACAGAACAATTCCTGACATGAATGCAGGAATGTAACATGCCATCGGTTGTGTCTGATCCAGAGAAGCCATACATTTTAAACATTTATTCTGTAATCCCTAAATTGAGAATTTGTCCAATTTCACAGGAAAATCCACCCAAAGATGTTGGAAAAAGCAACATAAAAACAAAATGGTAGTTTAAGTGGTCACTGCAGTGGACATTACCGCAGATCACATGATGCAGTGAGAACAAAGATTTCTTATTGGAGGTCCACTGCAGAGGATCTACTGCAAAGAATCTCAAGCAGTACAAATTATACAACAGGAAGCTGGAAATGGAAAAATCCAAAAAGGTTCAAAAATTACTGTAGCAGTAAGGTGGCAAAGGAGGTCTAACTCCTGGAGTCATTTTCCATTCACCAACAGTCAATGTGCGACTAAAAGATCAAGTGGCACAGCAAGAAACATTCTTGAAACAATTAATTGCAGTGATATTTGACAGAATTGTCCAACAGTCAGTTAACCCATTGATGACAAGCTACAGTCAGCAATCCACTTTTTCAGGGTTTGCCAAGCCATAGCTGTCTTATTTGTAACAAAAGTTTTCCATACAGAACTTAGACAAATCCAGGTAGAACTTCAACACGCAGTGAACATCTACAGTATGAATGTTATGCTTAACCCCCAAAAATAATATTGGCAATAGCATGCCGTTATAAAAGCCACCTTCAGGAATAAAAGGTGAGTTAAGTCAGCTCTGCCGAAGGGATAAAGCCCTGACTACGACGCAGGTAACTCAGGTTTGACTAACATTTTGGGCATCTGTCGCAGCAGGCATGTGAGAGGAAAAGAAAAAGGCTGATGCCTGCTTTTGCTCTTTGTGGGAGAGAAGAAATGATCAGGGGAGGATCAGCCACACAATGTATGGATGTCGGTAGGAATCATGAAGGGAAAGTTCCATAGTGAAGGCAGATCAGTCCCCTCACAGCATTCCACTGTATGTCTACATGCAGTTCACAGAAGCCTGCACATCCAAGGAGACAGGGCAGTAAGTAATAACTCAAACCACTGCAATGGCTGCATCAACCATATACCCTCCCCATTTGGCCTTCGCCCTGTTGAATGGAGCACAAATGGACTAATCACCTAAACGAGAATGATCATGCATTGTGGCAAAGGGAACTGGGGGTGAGGAGTAGGAAAGTGGTAAGCTTAAGCAGATCTCATCTACAAAAAAGACCAAACAGAGTTCCTTGCAAATAAGGAACTGCAGCTTTATGACCTTATGAGTAAAGGTGGTCAAATAAGAAAACAGTCTTCTGAACAGATGAACTTCACGTAAAGTATGTTAAGTAAATGGAAGTATTTTAGACAAGAAGTTCAAATCCCAAGGAAGAAAAAGGATTCTTTAAAGGCAAATATAGATGGATTTGCCTGACAAGCCAACTATGGGCCATGGTTCTGTCCTTCATAAGGTTGCAGTGTGCCAAAATGAAAGAACAATTCACTCTGATGGCAAAATAATGACCCAAGTTAAACAGGCTCCTGACTCAGGCTAAGTTAATTGACAAACTAAACAGTTGAGGTAATAATGGAAACCTTTCAACCAAAAAAGAGAAAGTACAGTTGTGTACACTTACCATAAATGTAGATGTTCGAGTGTATTCACTGTTGCAGTTCTCACACTTGGGTTATCCTGCCAGGGGTAGCCATCAGTCGGCCCGAATACCAGTGGCTTGGTATTTCTGCATCGGTTGCTGTCACTCCAGGACTGACGTCAGGTCATCAGTGGTATAAAATCAGGCAGCTGATGCCATTACATCAGTTTTTCGTGCCCCAAATGTCAGGAGCCCCCAAATAGGAGCTAGGTTATGGTGGACCACCACCACCATCAGCAGAAAGTAAATACCAAATAGCACTGTAATGAGTGAGTAACCAAGAGGGAGAGACAAGGGGGATGGAGGGTGGGAAAAGTACAGTTGTGTACACTTACCATAAATGTAGATGTTCGAGTGTATTCACTTGCAGTCATTACGTTTGGGTAATCCTGCTGGCAGGTTGCCCTCAGTCGGCCTGAATTCCAAAGTCCTGGGTCCTGCGTCGGCTGTGGTCACCCCTTCCCTGACGTCAGGTCATCAGGGGTATAAAAGAAACAGCAGACGCCATTTTCTTTAGTTTTTCTTGCCCCAGATGTCAGGTGCCCCCTAAAAGGGTTGCCAAAATTTATATATGTATAATTATACGCACCAATATAAAATTTACCTTCATCTACAGGCAAATACACCACATAGGTTGTATAAATCAGAGAAGGAAAGATAGGTTCCATCAGAAGAAAAGGGGAATGGTGGGTGGGTAACCTGGACTGCAACAGTGAATACACTCGAACATCTACATTTATGGTAAGTGTACACAACTGTACTATGTTCTTCGTGTTTCACTGTTGCAGTCATTACATTTGGGTAGAGTCCCAAAGCTAAGGTTGGGAGGCTGGAGCTAAACAGCATTAGGAGCGGCTATGAGGCCCTGCAGAACTGCAGTGGCAAAGCATGCCCTGGATTTAGAGTAGAGTGGCAGATGATAGCGCTATGTAAAGGTGTGCACTGAACTCCACGTAGCAGCCTCTAAAATGTCCTTGGTAGGTACTCCCCTGAGAAGGGCTGCTGAAGTGGCTGCAGCTCTGGTTGAGTGTGGCCTAATGCCCTTAGGTACTGGCTTGCATGGTGTACATAGCTGAAACGAATGCAGTGGGCTATCCACTTTGAAATAGTCTGCTTTGAGATAGCCTTTCCTTGTGATCCTGCAGCATATGTCACTAGTGATTGCTCTGTCTTTCTGAAAACTTTGGTTCTGTCCAAGTAGAATCTAAGCTGCCTGTGTACGTCCAAAGAATGCAGAATTCTCTCCCCCTTGTTCTGTGGATCTGGATAAAAAGTTGGCAGGTGAATAGTTTGGTTGAGAGCCACACTGGACACCACCTTAGGCATGAATGTTGGGTTTGTCCTCAGAGAGACCCTGTCTGGATAAAAAATGATAAAAGGTTTCACAGCCATGAGTGCCTGTAGCTCTGGGACTCGTCTTGCAGAAGTTATTGCTAAGAGCACAGCGGTTTTCCAAGATAAAAACTTTATATCAGCAGTAGCAGCTGGCTCAAAAGGAGGCAGGGTGAGTTTTTCCAAGACATAGTTGAGGTCCCATGCAGGCATTGGTGATCTCCTTGGAGGTCTTAAATTTTTGGCTCCTCTGAGGTACTGTTTTAATAAGGGATGAGAAAAGATTGGTGGCTCTACATTGTAATGCGCCGAAATGGCAGAGGCATGAATTTTAATAGATGAAAAAGATAGGCCTTTGTCCAGCATCTCAGTTAAGTATTGCAAAATCTGAGGAATATTTGGCACAGCTCTATCAGTTCCTTGTGCCTGGTTCCAAGCACAGAATCGCTTCCATTTTCCAGCATAAGATTTTCTAGTACTAGGCCTTCTGGCTTCCAAAATGACATCCATCACAGCTTTACTGAGAGGTGTGTTTTGTATGACTACATTATTCGCCATGCTGTCAGGTTTCAAGTTCTGAGTTGGCTGTGCAGGATCTGACTGTTTTGCTGGGACAATAGATGAGGTACTTGAGGTAAGGTCCAAGCTGGGCTTTGAGACAAGCTCCTTAGTATTGGATACCAGTACTGGCGGGGCCAGTCCGGGGCAATAAGTATCATCTTTGGCTTCTCCTGTCTGACCTTGAGGAGAGGCAGAGGAGGAAATGCATATACCAACAGGTTTTTCCAGCTGAAAGATAGGGCGTCCACTTTCCATGCTTGTCTGTGATAAATCCTTGTGCAGAATCTTTTTAGTTGGTAGTTGTGAGGGGAGGCAAACAGATCTATGTCCGGGCATCCCCATTTCCTTGTTATCATGCTGAAGACTTGTGGATCCAGGTGCCACTCGTGGGGATCCATGAGGTTTCTGCTTAGTTCGTCTGCCAGAGTATTTTCCCTTCCTGGCAGGAATTGTGCCTGCAGATGTACTTGGTAAGTCAATGCTGTGTCCCACAAAGTCATGGCTAGTCTGCAAATGTGTGATATGTGTTTTTGGAGTGCTGTGAGTCACATTAAAGTGTTTGAAGCACAACTAAGGAGTCGAGCCTCTTGTTCTTCTCGAGTGCCTTCTGGTTGAAGTTGGACTGTTTTTGGCACTTGTCCGTGCTTTATTAGTCTGCAAAGGGGGTAAGAATGCGTGCCCCCCCCCGCTTCTCTATATACCACATGACCCTGGCGTTGTCTGTCTTTATCAGCAGTTGTCTTGGATGAAGTAGGTCCTTGAAGGCTGTCTGGGCATTTTGAACTGCTAGCATCTCTTTTTGATTGATACGTAGATGCATTTGGTTTGAGATCCATGTGCCCTGAATGCATCTTCCTGCCATGTGGGCCCCGCCAGGAATAATCGGATGCATCCGTTGTTAGTGTCTGCCTGGCTGGGGGTAATGTGAATGGCTGTCCCTTGTTTTGGTGACAAGCCTTTGCCTACCATCGAAACTCCTGTTGCAGGCAGGGAATGAGAGTAATTATAGTTTCCAGACTGTGGCAATGTTGAGTCCAAACACTTTTTAGGTACCATTGAAGTTTCCTCATATGCAGTCTTGCATATGGAATTAGTAGGATGCAGGATGCCATGAAGCCCAAAGCCTGCAGAATTTTTCTTGCAGATAATTGGGCCTTTGTTGCCAACATTTTGAAATAGGTAGTCAGTTGCCTTTGTTTGTCTGGCGTGAGATAAGCCACCTGGGGAGTTGTATTTAAGCTTGCACCCAGGAATATTATCTCTTGAGAGGGTACTAGTTTTGATTTCTTTTTGTTGACTGTGTACCCTAGGCATGTTATAGAAGTCTTTTCACAAACGCCAGATGCTGTAGAAGAATGTCCTTGTTCTCTGCCTGAATTAGACAGTTGTCCAAGTAAGGATATATTTGTATTCCTCTTTGTCTGCAGAATGCAATTACTGCTGCCAGGCACTTTGTAAAGACCCTGGGCACAGTAGGTAAGCCAAAGGGCAGTGCAGAGAATTGGTAATGCATTGAGCCAGCCTTGAATCTGAGGTATCTTCTGCATATTTGTCTGATTGGGACATGCAGGTATGCCTATTTTAGGTCTAAAGTCACAAGCCAAGCGTTCTTGCCCAGCATGGGCAGAAGCTGCTGCAAAGTCAATATCTTGAATTTTGGTATATCCAGGAATGTGTTCAAAATAGATAGGTCCAGTATTGGCCTCCAGGCCTTGTCCTTTCTGGGTACCAAGAACAGTATTGAGTAAAATCCTAGTCCCTGCTCTTGCTCTGGTACTTGTTGAATGCCCCCCCATGTCCATGAGGGAAGAGACTTGTTTTTGTGCTTCTGCCCATTGATTTTTTGGCAGATCTGGCCAGCCGTCTACCTTTGGCAGGGTATGGAAATGGAACTTGTAGCCTTGTGACATGATGTTTAGGACCCAATTGTCCTGGGTTATAATGAGCCAATTTTGAGAAAAAAGTGCTAATTTTCCCCCTAAGGGTGCTGCCAGGAGATAAGTGCTTGGTGCAGACAGGGGGAAATCATTGGGACTGCTTCCTGTATGGTTGTGATTTGTCTTCTCCAACTTTGGAGGTAGAAGCCCCCCATTGCTTTGACCGGTATAAACCTTGCGCCTGGGATCTGCCCCTTTGAGGTCTGTCTGACACAGGAAAGGACCAATTCTTTGTTGGCCAGTGTCTACTAAACCTAGGTGGCTGTTCTTGTAAAAAAATCTTTGACCGTTTGCATAGATTTAAGTTGTCCTCCATTTTCTATAACACCTATTCTGCCTTAACACCAAAGTATCATGCTGTAAAGTTGCATCTAATAATTTAACTTTAACATGATCAGGCAGATGTTGTTCCTTTAACCAAGCATGCCTCCTAATTACAGAACCTGTAACTGCGGCCCTGTAGGAGGCCTCTAAAGAATCAAAACCACATTGCAAAGTATGCTTTCCAACTTGTTCAGCTACATGCAATAAATCCTGCATTTCCTTGTTTTCTGCTAATTCAGAGTTTAACAACATTTTCTGTTTAAGCAATGCCATGAAATGTTGCTGATATTTGAGCATATGAAACTGACAGTTTAAGGCCCTTATAGCCAAGGTAGCAGATATGTAAACCTTTTTTCCCCCATCTATCCAGTGCCCTAGAATCTCTGTCAGAGGGGGTAGGGTTTTTTGCAGTGGAAGCCTCAACTCCTTTGGGACCCTGAGAAATAGTTTCTGGGTCTGCAGCAGGGTTTTTAAAAAGGAATTTATGAGAGTCAGGAACCCTGTAATATCTGTCAGGCTTAACAGGAGCTGGAGGTAAGGAGTCAGGGGTAAGACTAGACTCCGAAAACACAGCATCTACAATGTCTAACACAGGTGGGATGGCTAGTGGCTTGTGTTGAGGTAGTAAAAGGAAACCCCTGAGCCTCTTTTTAGATTCTAAAAAATCTTGGCTCTCCCAGTGGAAATGCTCCCTCATGGTATGTAAGGTTTTCCCAAAAGAATAGTCCTCTGGAGGAGAAGCTGAAGGGATAGATTCTTCAGCATCAGAATCCTCATAGGAGGGAAGAGAATATTCCTGGTCAGAAGAGGAATCAGAAGAAATGGAAACCTGGTTTGAAGATTCATAGTCAGTCTCTTGCCGAGGCCTCATCAGGAGGGGGATAGGAACCCATGATCAAGGTAATCAAGTATTCGGCCATTTTGAGCATCTGTTTTTTGGGTATAGAGGCCTGACCATGTGGCTCTTGAGTTTGTTTCTTTGCTTTAGAAGGTGCTTTAGTCTTTGCCTTTGAAGCTGAAGTCGATTTGATGTAAAAATGTTTAGGTTTGAATACACCCTCAGAAGCTGGCGCCTGCTCAGTGGCTCCGGACCCATTTGAAGGGATAATATCAGAGGCTCCAATACCTTGAGTTTCCAGCGGCATGGCCGACTATGTGGGAGTCAGTAGTGGCCTGTGACGCTAAAGTAGCGGGCATCAGGGGCTGCGAAAGCGCCTCACTGAGGACTGGCGAACCGGCGACTGGCTTAGGAGAAGCTTCGTCAGATTTGGGCCTCGGTTGTCTATCTCTCTCCTTTTCTTTGAGTTTTTTGTGAACTCCGGTAGTCAGATGGCTATCCGATGACATTTCTGGATAATTAAACTGGCGTCCAAAATAGTTTAAAGCAAAATCATACCGACGCTTAATAGTGCGTTGGTTAAATCTAGCACAAAACCAACAACCAGAAACGTTGTGATCAGGGCCTAGGCAAGGAATACAGTAAGAATGAAAATCCTTATGAGGTATTTGCTTTCCACAAGAAATACAATTATTAACTTTTTCTGACATCGGTCTGGAGCAAGAAAAAAGTTTCCCCAACGGGGTACTTAGTTTTATTAAAGATTTCAGATCTAAAACTCGAACACGAAAAATCTCATGAGTCGCCCGACCGGCACTTGTGAACTGCTTCTGCTTTGGGCACCGCTCGGCATGAAAGACTGGAGAAAATGGCGTTGGCTGCTTCTTTTATACCCCTGACGACCCTACGTCAGGGAAGGGGCGACAGCAGCCGACGCAGGACCCAGGACTTTGGAATTCAGGCTGATTGAGGGCAACCCGCCAGCAGGATTACCCAAATGTAATGACTGCAACAGTAAAACACGAGGACCATCCAGGACTGCAACAGTGAACACACTTGAACATCTACATTTATGGTAAGTGTACACAACTGTACTACGTTCTTCGTGTTTCACTGTTGCAGTCATCACACTTGGGTTGATTCCCAAAGCTGAAGTAAAGGGTTGAGGCAGTCAAGAATTGTTTGGGCTGGCTAGTATGCCCTGCAGAACTGCGGTTTCAAAGCCTGCCTTGGATTTGGAAAAGATAGGCAGGTGGTAATGCTTGGTGAAGGTATGAACAGAACTCCATGTTGCAGCCTCCAGGATGTCCCTGGTAGGGACCCCTCTGAGAAAAGCTGCAGCGGTGGAAGTAGCCCTAGTGGAATGTGTCCTGACCCCCTCTGGGGGTGGTTTCCTGTGGTGTTTGTAACAGAAATGGATACAGTGTGCAATCCATTTAGAAATGGTTTGTTTGGAAAAGGCCTTGCCCTCCGCCCCTGCTGCAGAGCTGACTAGTAACTGGTCAGTTTTCCTAAAAGGCTTAGTCCTATCCAGGTAGAATCGGAGCTGTCTGTGCACATCTAAAGAGTGCAGGATCCTTTCCCCCTTATTTTGAGGTTTAGGGAAAAAGGTGGGCAAATGAACAGATTGATTGAGAGCCACAATGGACACCACCTTAGGCATGAAAGTTGGGTTAGTCCTGAGGGAGACCCTGTCAGCATGAAAAAGGATGAAAGATTCCCCAGCCATGAGTGCTTGTAGCTCAGACACTCTTTTAGCTGAAGTGATGGCCAGAAGCAAGGCTGTTTTCCAAGAGAGAAATTTTAACTCTGCTGAAGCTGCAGGCTCAAAGGGGGGGGGGGGTAGCGTGAGCTTTTTACAACACAAAGTTAAGGTCCCAAGCAGGGGTAGGGGCTCTTCTGGGCGGCCCTAAGTTGTTAGCCCATCTAAGAAACTGCTTGATGATAGGGTGAGAAACGAGAGGTGGCTCTGTGCTGTAACGAGCAGAAATGGCAGAGGCATGAATTTTAAGAGAAGGATAGGCCCCTGTGAAGTAGGTCTGCTAGGTAATCCAGGATAAGTGGTAAGGAGGGCTGTTCTGGTTCAGTTCCTTTAGCCTGGATCCAGGAGCAATACCTTTTCCACTTGTCAGCACAGGATTTTGTAGTGCTGGGATGTCTGGCTTCACGTATAACATCCAGGACTTACTTGCTTAGGTTGGCCACTGGAGGAGAGGTCAAGGAATAAGCAAGGCTGTCAGGTTCAGGGTCTGCAATTGTGGATGCAAGACTTCTCCCTTCTGCTGGGTTACGAGAGTAGGGATCTGAGGGAGGTGCCATGTAAATAACGGCGAGACTGCGCAGTAGTGCGTATCAGTGTAGGCATGGCCAGTTTGGGGCAATTAGGATTGCTCTTGGTTTTTCCTCCCTTATTTTGAATAATACCCTTGAAAGAAGAGGTAAAGGGGGAAATGCATAGATTGAGAGGTTTACCCACTGGAAGGATAGGGCATCCACTTCCAGGCCTTGCTGTGAGGTTCCCTGGTGCAGAATTTGCTGAGCTGGTGGCTGTTGTGGGAGGCAGATAGGTCCACCTTCGGGGTACCCCATTTTTGGGTTAAAAGGCTGAAGGTGTTGTGGTTTAATTGCCACTCATGTGGGTCTAGGAGATTTCTGCTTAAGTTGTCTGCCAGAGTTTTGGTTGCCTGGCAGGAAGTGTGCTAGCAGGTGAATCTGCATGGCTGAAGCTGTGTGCCAAAGGGTTATGGCTAGCCTGGAGAATGGGTAAGAGTGAGTTCCTCCCAGCTTGTTGATGTACCACATCACTATGGTGTTGTCTGTTTTGATTAGGAGAGGCCCTGGAGAGAGTAGGTGGTCTGAAAGCTGTCAGAGCATGCTGAACAGCTAGCATCTCTTTTTGGTTGATGTGCAGATGTATTTGATTTGGGCTCTAGTGGCCCTGAATGCACCTGCCGTCCAGGTGTGCACCCCAGGCATAGTCTGATGCATCTGTGGTTAAGGTCTGGGCGGCGTAGGGTTGTGAAAAGGGAAGGCCCTTGTTGTGGTTGCATGCTGCTGCCCACCAAAGAAAATCTTTCCTTAGACAAGGTATCATTGTATGACTGTTTCCAGGTCCTGAGAATGTTGACACCAAAGGCTTTTTAAGTGCCACTGATGTTTCCGCATATGCAGTCTGGCATATGGAATTAGTAGAATGCAGAAAGCCATGAACCCTAGAGCTTGTAGGATTTTCTTTGCGGATAACTGGGTTCTGGTGGCTAGTTAAGAGAAGTAGCCTGTCAGACAGGCTTGTTTTTCTGGAGTAAGGAATGCCATCTGGGAATGCTGTGTCCAGGCTTGATCCCAGGAATACAATTTTTTTGACTGGGGACTAGTTTAGATTTTTTTTCGTTTATAGTGTACCCCAGTGAAATAAGTAGGTCCTTTACAAAGGTCAGGTGCTGCAACAGCTTTTCCTGACTGTCTGCCTGAATCAGGCAATCGTCCAAGTATGGGTAAATTTGAATATTTCTTTGTTTGCAAAAAGTAATGGCTGGAGCCAGGCATTTTGTGAAAACTCAGGGAGCAGTGGATAAGCCAAAGGGAAGTGCAGAGAACTGATAGTGCATAGATCCTGCCCTGAAACATTTGCTGCAGCAGTCCCTGACTGGGGTGTGCAGATAGGCCTCTTTTAGGTCTAGGGTGGCTAATCAAGCATCTTTGGATAGCATAGGAAGAAGCTGCTGGAGGGTGAGCATTTGGAATTTTGGTATCACCAGGAAGGTGTTTAGAATTGATAGGATTGGGCGCCAGGTGCCCTCTTTTCTGGGTACCAGGAAAAGTCTGGAATACAAATCTTGGCCTATTTGGTCTGCAGGCACAGGCTGTACTGCCCTCACGGAGAGCAGGGAATGAACTTTGTTTTGGGCCTCTGCCCACTGGTTTGGGGTTGGCAATGTTTGGAAGTAAATTTTGTACCCGTGGGACACTATGTTGAGGACTCATCGGTCACTGGTGATGGAGGCCCACGTTTTTGCATGGAAAGCAAGTTTTCCTCCTAGGGGCACAAGCAGGTGGGGCAGAGGTAAGGGGTGGAGTTGAAAAGTCATTGTGAATTCTTGCCATAGGGGGTGGCTTAGCACTCCCTGTTTTAGAAGTGGAGGTACCCATTGCTTAGATCTCTGCATTCCCTGGGACTGCTGTCTGAGGGATCTGCTGGCCCTTGGTCTAGTCTGAGCCGGCCTTGAAGGGGGTGGAAAGGACCAGTGCTTGGAGGGGCAATGCCTACTGAATCTCGGAGGCTGAACTTGTAAAAAGTCAGTAACTGTCCGCATAGATTTTTCTTCCATCTTTTTTAAAACCTCTTCTGCCTTGGTGCCAAACAAATTGCCTTTGTTCAATGGTGCGTCCAATAATTTTGATTTGACATGGTCTGACAAGTTCTGTCCCTTAAGCCAAGCATGCCTTGTAAGTACAGAACCTGTGACTGCTGCCCTGCAGGATGCTTCTAGGGCATCAAACCCACATTGCAGGGTGTGCTTAGTAACTTGGCCTGCAGAATGCATAAGCTCCTGTAATTCTTTATTTTCTGCACAAGCTGGAAAGGTAGATTTTTGTTTAATAGGTTCCATTGTATGTTGCTGGTATTTCAACATGTGGAACTGACAATTTAAAGCTCTAATGACAAGAGTTGCAGAAGTGTATACTTTTTTACCCCATCTGTCTAAAGCTTGAGAATCCCTGTCTGAAGGGGTGGGATTCTTAGCTGTGGTTGCTTTTATTCATTTAGGTCCTTCAGAGATGACCTCTGGGTCAGCAGTAGGATTTTTGAAGAGAAATTTGTGTAAGTCAGGGGACTCTGCAATACCCATCAGGTTTCCTGGGAGCAGGTGGTAGGGCGTCAGGAGTTAAACTGGATTCCATGAAAACATCATCCACAACATCCAAGACAGGAGAAATAGCTAAGGGTCTGTGTTATCGTAAATCTAAAAATTCCCTGAGTCTCTTTTTGGACTGAGGATAATCCTGGCATTCCCAATGGAAATGCTTACTCCAAGTATGTAGGGTTTCACCAAAAGAAAAATCCTCTGGAGGAGAGACAGAAGGAATGGATTCCTCTGCATCTGAATCCTCATAGGTAGACAAGGGCATGTCTTCACAATCAGAAACCTCAGAGTCGTTGGACTCCTGGTCAGATAAGGTTGCTGGGGATAAGCCTCTTTCTTTTAGAAGGGGTAGGCTGGCTTCCCCTTCTCAGCATAAGGTCTTCTGCCACTTTAAGCATTTGAGACTGAAGCATGGAAGCAGACGCTTGAGCTTGGGTTGTTGTTTTTTTAGGCGTATTTCGTACCCTGGGCCTTAGGATCTCAGTAGTTTTAGAAAGAACTGAAGATGCGAAAAAAGTTGTCGGTTTGTGTAGAGTATCGGCAATGTGAAGAACTTCCTAGGAAGCCAGTGCCTGCACAGCGGCTCCGGATCCATCCAAGGTAGAGACATCCGCAGGATCCTTAGTCAAAGAAAAGTCTTGTGGCATACCAAACTCCGAACACGTCTCGGTAGCAGCCTGCGAATCCATAGAAGCAGGAATCAGGGGCTGCAAAAGCACCTCACTGAGTACCGATGAACTGGCAACTAGCTTAACGGAAGCAGCAATTTTGGACCTGTGTGGTCTGTCTCTGTCTTTATCCTTATGTTTTTCAGAAGATCGGTAGTCGGATGGCTTACCAAAGCCATTTTGGAATACGGAGATAGACAGCAAAAGTATTTAGCTATGATAAGGGTCTGGTGATGTATAGTTCTGGCATTGAACAAAGCACAAAACCAACAGCAAAGAACATCGTGGTTTGGGCCTAAACAGGTGATGCAGTAAGAATGGAAATCCCGGTGTGGTATTTGCTTTCCACAGGCGAGACAATTGCTAACTTTTTCTGACATCGGTTAGAGCAAGAAAAAAGGATCCCCAACGGAGTACTTAGCTTTAGAACACTTCAAATTCGGAAACAGAAACTCAGGTAGCGGCCGACCGGTACTCGTGTGAACTGCTTCTGCTTTGGGCTCCTAGGCAAGAAAGACTGATGTAATGGCGTTGGGTGCCTGATTTTATACCACTGACGAACCGACATCAGTCCTGGAGTGACAGCAACCGACGCAGAAACACTAAGCCTCTGGTATTCGGGTCGACTGAGGGCTACCCCTGGCAGGATAACCCAAGTGTGATGACTGCAACAGTGAAACACTAAGAACATTTATTTTCACTTGCCAGAGTACGTTTTCAAGATGGAAGGCCTTCTGGTAGCTTCCACCTTGAAGACTTACTCTGGCAAGTGAAAATAGCTATCCTCCTTTCAGGCTATCTGTACCCCAGGTGGAAGTAAAAAAATCTAGACCTGCTGCTGCCATACCCAGAGGTAGAATTGGCTGTCCCTTTGAAAAAGGCTTCCTTGGCTTGTACCAAGATAACAAGTGTTAAAAACCATGCCTTTTTACACTCTCATGGTTGACTAGGAGTAGTTTGTTTTTTTTTTCTGTAAAATTTGCACTGGTGGGAAATCAAAGAGGAACAGCAGAAAGAAAATCAAAGAGGAACAGCAGAAAGAACATCTACAAATAGGGAGGGAGGTTGGCATAATGGTTAAGGTGTTTACCTTGCAAACACAAGGTGCAGGGTTTGATTCTCACACGGGGTAGTTGGCTAGGCTTAAAATGACCCACAAGGGCAAATAGCCTAACAATAACCTATGAACCTATGTGTACTCCCTTAGTAATACAACATAACCAGGCTGGCTGGTTGGAACAGTAGAAGCTGTATAAAGTACAGTTGTGTACACTTACCATAAATGTAGATGTTCAAGTGTATTCACTGTTGCAGTCATTACATTTGGGTAATCTGCTGGCAGGTTGCCCTCAGTCGGCCTGAATTCCAAAGTCTTGGGTCCTGCGTCAAAACTACATATACATGCAACAATACAAACTTTAGCTTCCTCTACAAGCAAATACACCACCACAAAGGTTGTAGAAGATAGTGAAGGAAAGAGAAACTCTAGAATAAAAGGGGGATGGCGGGCGGGTAACCTGGACTGCAACAGTGAATACACTCGAACATCTACATTTATGGTAAGTGTACACAACTGTACTATGTTCTTCGTGTTTCACTGTTGCAGTCATTACATTTGGGTAGAATCCCAAAGCTATGGATGGGAGGCTGGAGCTAAACTGCATTAGGGGTGGCTGGAAGGCCCTTCAGAACTGCAGTGGCAACGCCTGACCTAAATGATAATGCTTTGTAAAAGTGTGAACAGAACTCCAAGTAGCAGCCTCTAGAATGGCTTTGGTTGGTACTCCTCTGAGAAAAGCTGCTGATGTAGCTGCAGCCCTGGTGGAATGAGACCTAATACCCTTGGGCACCGGTTTGCCATGGTGTAAGTAGCAGAAACGAATGCAGTGGCTTACCCCAGTTTGAAATAGTCTGCTTTGAAATGGCCTTTCCCTCTGATCCTGCAGCAAATGTCACTAGTAACTGCTCAGTTTTTCTTAGAGCTTTAGTCCTGTTCAAGTAGAATCTTAGTTGTCTGTGTACGTCCAAGCAATGCAGAATCCATTCCCCCTTGTTCTGCGGATTTGGCTAAAAAGTTGGCAGATGAATAGTTTTGGTTAAGAGCCACACTGGAAACCACCTTGGGCATAAATGAAGGATTGGTCCTGAGGGACACCCTGTCTGGGTAAAATATGATAAATGGCTCCACAGCCATGAAGGCCTGTAGCTCCAAGACCCTTCTTGCTGAAGTAATTGCCAGGAGCAGAGCTGTTTTCCATAAGAACTTTAGATCTTCAGTAGCAGCTGGTTCAAACGGAGACAAGGTAAGCTTTTCTAACACATAATTGAGGTCCCACGCAGGAATTGGTGATCTTCTGGGAGGCCTTAAATTTCTGGCCCCTCTAAGATACTGCCTTAGTAAAGGATGAGAAAAGATTGGTGGCTCTGTGCTGTAATAAGCCGAGATGGCAGAGGCATGGATTTTTATTGATGAAAAAGATAGGCCTTTGTCAAGCATCTCAGTCAAGTATTGCAAAATCTGAGGAACATTTGGCTCTGCTGTGTCAGTTCCTTGTGCTTGGTTCCAAGCACAGAATCTCTTCCATTTATTAGCATAAGATTTTCTAGTACTAGGCCTTCTGGCTTCCAAAATGACATCCATCACAGCTTTACTGAGAGATGTTGTTTGAATAACTACGTGATCAGCCATGCTGCCAGGTTCAGTGTTTGGAGCGGATTGTGCAGGATCCGATTGTTTTGCTGGGACAGTAAGTGAGGTATTTGAAGCAAGTACCAAGCTGGGAATTGAGACATGTTCCTTAGGATTGGGTACCAGTATTGGCGGGGCCAGTCCGGGGCAATTAATATCATCTTTGGTTTCTCTTGTTTGACTTTTAGTAGGACCTTGGGAAGAAGAGGCAGAGGAGGAAAGGCATAAACTGATAGGTTTTTCCAACTGAAGGATAGGGGCGTCCACTTCCATGCTTGCCTGTGATAAGTCCTTGTGCAGAATTTTTCCAGTTGATAATTTCGAAGAGGGGAAAACAGGTCCATCTCCAGGCTCCCCCATTTCTTTGTTATCATGCTGAAGACTTGTGGATCTAGTTTCCACTCGTGAGGGTCCATAAGGTTTTTGCTTAAATCGTCTGCCAAAGTATTTTGCTTTCCTGGCAGGAATTGAGCTTGAAGATGTACTTGGTAAGTCAAGGCTGTGTCCCACAGTGCCATGGCTAGTCTGCAAAGGGGTATGAGTGCGTGCCCCCCTGCTTGTTTATATACCACATAACTGTGGTGTTGTCAGTCTTGATCAGTAGTTGTCCTGGATGAAGTAAGTCCTTGAAGGCTGTCAGGGCATTTTTAACAGCTAACATCTCTTTTTGGTTGATATGCAGACGCATTTGTTTTGGGGTCCATATGCCCTGAATGCATCTTCCCATCAGGTGGGCACCCCATGCATAATCTGATGCGTCTTTTGTTAAGGTTTGGCTGGCAGGGGGTAGAGAGAAAGCCAGTCCCATTTTTTGGTGACATGCGTTTGCCCACCATAGAAACTCCTGTTGTAGGCAGGGAATAATGAGAGGAATCATTGTTTCCAGACTGTGACAATGTTGACTCCATAAACTTTTTAGGTACCACTGTAGTTTCCTCATATGGAGGCTTGCATATGGAATCAGTAGAATGCAAGATGCCATGAACCTCAAAGCCTGCAGAGTTTGTCTTGCAGATAACTGGGTTTTTGTTGCCATCAGTTTGAAGTAAGTAGTCAGTTGCCTTTGTTTGTTTGACGTGAGGAAAGCCATCTGGGCAGTTGTATTCAAGCTTGCACCCAGGAATGTTATCTTTTGAGAGGGTACCAGTTGTGATTTCTTTTCGGTTACTGTGTACCCTAGGCATTTTAGAAGCCTTTTCACAAATGCCAGATGCTGAAGAAGAATGTCCTTGTTCTCTGCTTGAATGAGACAGTCGTTCAAGTAAGGATACATTTGTATATGTCTTTGTCTGCAAAATGCAATTACTGGTGCCAGGCACTTTGTAAAGACCCTGGGCGCAGTAGACAAGCCAAAGGGCAGTGCAGAGAATTGGTAATGTCAAGAAATGGAGGTATCTTCTGCAGGATTCACTTATTGGGATATGCAGGTAAGCCTCTTTTAGGTTTAATGTCACCTGCCAAGCGTTCTTGCCCAGCATGGGCAGAAGCTGCTGCAAAGTTAGCATTTTGAATTTTGGAATGTCCAGGTATGTATTCAAAATTGATAAATCCAGTATTGGGTGCCAAGCCTTGTCTTTTCTGGGTACCAAGAACAATCCTGAGTAAATCCCTTGTTCTTTTTCCTGTTCTGGCACTGGCTGAATAGCCCCATATCCATGAGGGATGTAACTTGTTTCTGTGCCTCTGCCCATTGATTTTTTGGCAGATCTGGCCTACCGTTTGGAAATGACAGAGTGTGGAAGTGGAATCTGTATCCCTGAGATACTATGTTCAACATCCACTTGTCCTGGGTTATTAACTGCCAATTTGAACATAAAGTGCTAATTTTCCCACTAAGGGTGCTGCCAAAAGATAAGTGCTTGGTGATAGCAGAGGGAAGTCATTGAGACTGTTTACTGTAGGGTTGTGCTTTATTTCCTCCAGATTTGGAGGCAGAAGCACCCCATTGCTTTGACCTGTAAGAATCCTGTGACTGGTATCTAGAACCTTTAGGGCGCCTGGATTTGCCCCGTTGAGCTCTGTCGGACACAGGAAAGGACCAATGTTTTTGTAGGCCAGTGTCTACTGAATCTTGGTGGCTGCACTTGTAAGAAGTCTTTTACAGTTTCCATAGATTTAGCTTTGTCTTCCATTTTCTTTAAAACCTCTACTGCCTTAATACCAAACAGAGTATCATGCTGTAAAGATGCATCCAGCAATTTAGCTTTAACATGATCAGGCACATTTTGCTCTTTAAGCCAGGCATGCCTCCTAATCACAGATCCAGTAACTGCGGCCCTGCAGGAGGCCTCTAAGGAATCAAAACCACATTGCAAAGTATGCTTTCCAACTTGTTCCGCTGCATGCAATAATTCCTGCAATTCTTTATTTTCTGCACATTAAGAAATCAACATCATTTTCTGTTTCAGTAATCCCATAACATGTTGTTGATACTTGAGCATATGAAACTGCCAGTTTAAGGCCCTAATTGCCAAGGTTGCAGATGTATAAACCTTCTTTCCCCATCTATCCAGTGCCCTTGAATCTCTGTCAGAGGGGATATGATTTTTTGCTGTTGAGGCCTTAACACCTTTTGGACCCTGTGAAATAGTTTCAGGGTCAGCAGCAGGGTTTTTAAATAAAAATGTGTGTGAGTCAGGAACTCTGTAATATCTGTCTGGCTTGCTAGGAGCCAGAGGTAAGGAGTCTGGAGTCAAGCTTGACTCCGTAAACACATCATCCACAATGTCTAAAACAGAAGGTATGGCTAAAGACCTATGCAGAGTGAGAAGGAAATCCCTGAGCCTCTTTTTTGATTCTGAGAAATCTTGACTCTCCCAGTGAAAATGCTCCCTCAAAGTGCAAGGTTTCTCCAAAGGAATAATCTTCAGGAGGAGATGCAGACAGGATAGATTTCTCTGCATCAGAATCCTCATAGGGTGGTATAGATAATGCCTGATCAGAAGAGGAATCAGAAGAAATAGAAACCTGATCTGAAGATTCATAATCAGTGTCTTGCCTAGGCCTCTTATCAGGAGGGGGTTGGGAACCCCTGATCAAGGTAATTAGGTCTTCAGCCATTTGATCATTTGTTTTTTGGGCATAGAGGCCTGTGCATGTGGCTCATGCGTCTTTTTTTTAGCTGTAGAAGTTGCTTTTGTCTTTGATTTTGAAGCTGGCGTCGGTTCTATATAAAAATGTTGTGGCCTGAATACACCCTCAGAAGCCGGTGCCTACTCAGCAGCTCCGGACCCATCCGAGGGAGAGACATCCGCAGGTACAATACTTTGAGAATCTCGCGGCATGCCAGACTCCACATGGGTCTCGGTAGGGGCCTGCAACTCGAAAGTAGCAGGTATCAGGGGCTGCAAAAGTGTCTCAATGAGTACCGGCGACTGGCTTAGGAGAAGCTTCATCAGTTTTGGACCTAGACGGTCTAGCTCTGTCCTTTTCTTTGCGTTTTTTGTGTACTCAGGTAGTCGGATTGCTATCAGACAACATTTCAGGATAGTTAAATCTGTTTCCAAAATATTTTGAGGCAAAGATATACCGATGCTTAATAGTGCGTTGGTTAAATCTAGCACAAAACCGACAGCTAGGCACGTTATGATCAGGGCCTAGGCAATGAATACAGTATAAATGGAAATCGTTATGAGGTATTTGCTTCCCACAAGTAATGCAATTATTAACTTTTTCTGACATCGGTGTGGAGCAAGAAAAAAGTTTCCCCAGCGGGGTACTTAGCTTTAGTGAAGACTTCGGTTCTGAAACTCATTCAAAAATTTTAGGAGTCGGCCGACCGGCACTTGCAAACTGCTTCTGCTTCGGGCACCGCGCAGTGAGAAAGATAGCGTCGGCTGCTTGTTTTATAACCCTGACGACCTGACGTCATGTAAGAGGAGACAGCAACCGATGCAGGACCCAAGACTTTGGAATTCAGGCTGACTGAGGGCAACCTGCCAGTAGATTACCCAAATGTAATGACTGCAACAGTGAAACACGAAGATCATCATCAGTAAACGAAGCGTGCTGCACTTCCATGACTTAACTTCCACAGCTTAACAGCAACTTTTAAAATCAATTTATTAAATGTACTTAAAATATGATAAAAGTCCCTCTATATTCCAAATAAGCACTTTTGAATCTTCTTCAGATCGTAAATGTATAGGGACAACAAGTTGCTTTATACGAGAGGCAACTTCAGTTTCCTTAATATACGTAGTTTAATTCATTGTTACTTTTCCAATGGATAGAATAGGCATGAACCTAATCTTGAAAAAGGTAACAGTATAGCATTACTATTAGTAAGTGTGTCTATTCCATTCACAGCTAGTCAAGCCAAACATATGATCTTATGGCTGACACACCTTCATGTCAGTCAATGGTAGGTCTTCTAGCTTTTAAGGCAGGTTTTAACGGAATAACGTTATTCAGGCCTGGTAAGTTGATAATTCACTTAGTTTTTCTTACCTCAGTTTTGTTTGTAACATCTCCTTTCCTTAAGTTCACAAACACTTGTTCAATCACTTTAAAAGTAAAGGAATGATCAGAGAAAGTATTCACATGCATAGCTAATGCATTATGTGGATCTTTGTTGCGTACACCCCGTAAATGTCTAAGGATGGGATTTTTGAAAGGTTGATTGGTTTTTCCTACATAGTATGCAGGACAAAATTTACAGGTTGTTAGGTACACAACATTCGGCGTATTGCATGTGGCCTTTACATTAAATGAATATCATCTTTTGGTTTTGGGCTGTTCAAAACAATTTCCATTATCTATATGTGGACAGGCTGTTACCACATCTAGAAGTGCCTTTTCGCCCCGCAATCAAAGGTTTATCAAGGCCATCTTTAGTACAAAGAAGTCTTTTCAGATTCTTTTTGTTTTTGTATCCAAAAGTCAGTCTCTCACCCACAATTTCCTTCAATCTGGGATCTTGGGTTAAAATCGGCCAAAATTGTTTTATCACGTTCTGATTTGCTATATTATCTGTACTATAAGTTAGCATAACTCTCATATTGCTTTGCTCAACTTTTTCCACTTTATTTCTATTTTTTCTCTTGTATCCATTAACATCTTCTTCATTATAACCTCTAGCCTTAAGGTTTTCCTGTAGGAATTTCATTTCTTTGTGCGTCACAGATTCTTGGCTGCATCTCTTTTCAATTCTCAATGCCTCATTCTGCATGATGTTTCTGGTGATGTGCCTAGGGTGCATACTGCTTTTTAACAGATAATGATTTCTCCATGTACTTTAACGATGTAGCACAGTATGTGCACCATTCCCTTCACTTAATATAATGTTGACGTCCAGAAAGTTAATAGTCTCCCTTGACTATTGGGCTGTAAATTTCAAAAAGGTAGTAGTTATATTCATGTATTCAGAAAAGGCAATGAATTGTTGTTCATTCCCTTTCCACAGAATGAAAAGGTTGTCCACAAATCGAAAATAATAAAGTATGTTCTTAACCCAAGGATTCATAGGACTAAGTATGTGTTCAAGCTCCCAATCTGCTAGTACTAAATTAGAATAACTATTAGCGCAAGGGATGCCCATGGCAACCCCCCAATGCTGCCAATATATTGACTCTCCATAAATAAAAAAAATATTTTCCAGTATGAGCTCCAATAATGAACAAACCCTAATGGTTTCAGTCAAATATTTCTTGTGTGTTAAGCTTCTTCTAACAGAGTCTATTCCCATGTCATTTGGTATGGACGACATCCAAGGTAGTTCATAAAACGTCGTTACAATCTTTATGTCTGATCATTGCTGCAGATAATTTACTGATGAAATCATCCGTTTCTCTTAATACAGTTTCAAATTATCTTAAATAAAGACTCAATAAATGAAAGGATGAAATAAACAGGAGCAACAAAAGCATCAATGTGGTGATTAGCAGCCCAAACAGAGAATCTTCTCCACTTGGTTTTATATACTTTCTTGGTGGATGCTTACTGGGAAGCTAGAATGACAGCCCTGACTAGAGAGGAAAACCTGGACCCTCTCACAATCATGGGAACTGGAGAAACCAAGCGGTTAACTTGTGTGGGAAGATCCGGGTGGAGTCCTAATGTGGGGGTGAATTAGGCGGTCCAGTCTGGGTTCCAGTATCTATGGAGGATATCTCAGATGAAACCAGAGGAAGGGGAATCAAGTTTGATGAGACCAATAAGGATCACTGTGCTTTTCAACCGTTTGACTTTCTGAAGAAATTTGCGGATCAGTGGTAGCGGAGAGTAAGCATAAAGGAGACTGGGGGGCCAATCATGGACTTCAGTACATCTCATTGAGCTCCCTGAAGGGGTGATCAGAGCAAAATAGTTACCGCACTTACTGTTGCGAGGAGAAGCAAAGGGATCACAGCAGGGGTGACTCCAATATTCGAATATCTTGTTCGCTAGAGACTGATTGAGGGACCACTCATGAGGCATCAGAATGGACCTGCTGAACCTGTCTGCTAATACACTGGATTCCCCTGGTACATGTGTTGCAGTTAGAAAGTTGTGTGAAGAGATCACCCATTCCTAAACCCTCATGGCCTCTCTGCACAGTGGGTATGAACAGGTTCCTCCTTGTTTGTTGATATACCAGACTATTGATATGTTGTCTGTATGAATCGCAATTGTCCCCAGAGTATCCTGAAAGGCTTGCAACAAGATGAGAACTACTCTCATCTCTAGGACATTGATATGCAATCTGGTCTCTGAGTCCATGTGCCTTGGACCATCTTTCCCTCGAAATGCCCCCCCCCCCCTCCAGGTGGGAAGCATCAGTGGTGACTGTGGCCACTGGAGGGGAAAGATGAAAGGCCTGCCGACAGACATGTTGGAATGAATCCACCATTCTAGATGACGTCTGCAAATATTAGTCAACCTGATAGAAACAGATAGGGACTGAAATAAAACTGACCACTGAACAGCCAGCATCCATTGTAGAATGCACATACAGTATCTGGCTTGAGGTACCAAGATTATAGCAGCTGCCATAGCCCTACGGACCCACAGAATCAATCTTGCAGGAAGACAGGAATGAGATAGTATAGCCTGGACCTAAACAATCAAGGTGCTGATGTGATCCTGGAGCAAGGAAGCTACCTGCGTAATGGTGTTCAGCTGGGACCCATTAAATTCCAAAGTTTGTACTGGCAACGGTTGTGACTTCTGGATTTATGGTGATGCCTAAAAACTGAGATATCTGTTAGACATAATCCCTGGCCTGAGATAGCTGATGCTGGGAGGGGGCAGTTATGAGCCAGTCATCTAGGTACAGGAATATCTGAAACCCTTGCAGTCGGAGATGAGCTGTGACCACTGCCATGCATTTGGTAAACACCAGGGAGGCTGTGGTGAGACCAAAGAGCAGGGGTGTGAATTGGAAGTGACTGGCTTACATGCGGAAGTACAGACGACACCTGCAGCACCTGTCAACTTTGATGACAGCACATGTCAATTAAGTCCACAGAGCTCATCCAGTTATCTTTCTTTAGTAATGGAAGGACAGACTGAACTGTAACCATCTGGAACTTCTCTTTCTTTACATATAAATTTTGTTTGCTTAGGTCCAAGATAGGCCTCAGGTCCCCCGTTTTCTTTGGCAAAAAAAAAAGAAACGGGAGTAATCTCCAGATCCTCTATGCTTGGTTGGGACCTCTTGGATGATTCTCTTTTGCAGTAATTTTTTGATTTCTAGAACTGATAACTCCCTCTGGCTGGGTGGAATGCCGGGAAGCTTCTTTTGAATTTTTGGAGGGGCTAGAGAAAAGGGAATGTAGTAGCTTCTGGATATTACGCTTTGCATCCAAGCATTTATATGGGCCAAAGCACCTGGGTGTAAGGAATACGGCCCCTGACTGTCTCCAAAGTCGGACAGTTGGGCAGCACTTCAAGAGCACTGAAAGCGCTAGTCAGAAAAGGGTTCCCTAAAGGCCTGGTTTTGCGGGCCCCACTCTGCCTCTAGGGCAGCATCTCTCATTAAAGTTCTCCTCTACCCATAGAGGGGTACTCTCCGCTTTGATCAGGAAAATATCCTTGGAAATTTCAAAACCAAGTCTTTTTAGCTCCTCTGATTCCTTGACTACATTCGTTGAGGGGTGGAAAAAGTACAGTTTTGTACCTACCATAAATGTAGATGTCCGATAGGTATGCATCTGCAGTCATAACATATGGGTTGTCCTGCCTCAGGCAGCCCTTCGGTCGGCCGGATTCCAAAGTCTGGGTCTGGCCTCAGCTGATGTCGCACTTTCCCCGACGTCAGAGCGTCTGGGGTATAAAAGCATCAGCCGACGCCATTTTCCTCAGTTTTTCTTGCCCCAGATGCCAGGTGCCCTCTAGGAAGGCTAAATTTGGATAAATGCAGAAAAGTTCCAAACATTTGCAAAATTATATACATGTATTAAACAAATACACCATAATAGATTCCCCCAGCTAGCTAAAAGAGGGGTAAGTACCCTAGGAATACCACAGAGGGGTAGGAGGGAGGGTAATCCTGACTGCAGATGCATACCTATCGGACATCTACATTTATGGTAGGTACAAAACTGTACTATGTCCTTCAAGGATGCATATGCAGTCATAACATATGGGTAGAATACCATAGCCAATCTGGGGGAGGAGGTACTAAGAAAAGGATGGTGTAGTTAAGATCCCCTGCAGGACTGCAGTTGCAAAACCTGCTCTGGATCTGGAGTATAAAGGTAGATTGTAATGCTTGGCAAATGTATGCACAGAGCTCCAAGTAGCAGCTTCTAAAATGTCCTTGGTAGCCACCCCTTGTAGGAAGGCTGTAGTGGTGGCCGTGGCCCTTGTGGAATGAGGCCTGATGTCTTCAGGAACTGTCTTTCCATGAAAGGAGTAGCAAAATCGAATGCAATTTCCTATCCATTTTGAAATTGTCTATTTGGAAATTGCTCTTCCTTGCACCCCAGTAGCATATGCTACAAAAAGTTGGTCAGTTTTTCTGCTAGTTTTTGTTCTGTCCAAGTAGTAGCGTAGTTGTCTGTGTATATCCAGGGTGTGCAAAAGTTTTTCCCCTCTATTCTGTGGATTAGGGAAGAACGTAGGCAAGTGAATAGCTTGGTTCAAGGATACCCTAGATACCACCTTTGGCATAAAAGTGGGATTGGTTCTTAGTGAAACTCTGTCCTGGTGGAAAATAAGAAATGGCTGCACTGCCATTAATGCTTGTAACTCAGATACTCTTCTTGCTGAAGTGATTGCCAGAAGGAATGCAGTTTTCCAAGACAGAAACTGTAGATCCGCCGATGCTGCTGGTTCAAAAGGAGGAAGTGTCAGTTTCTCCAGCACAAAGTTGAGATCCCAAGCAGGTAGAGGGGGCTTCTTGGAGGTTTAATATTTTTGATCCCTCTCAGAAATTGTCTGAGGAGAGGGTGCGAAGATAGGTGGATCCACATTGTATTCTGCTGAAATTGCTGAAGCATGAATCTTAATGGAAGAATAGGACAGGCCATTGTGGAACAATTCTGCTAAGTATTCTAGGATATGTGTTATGTTTGCCACTGTGACATCTGAGCCTTTTGATGTGCTCCAAATGAGAAATCTCTTCCATTTAGCTGAGTATGTCTTCCTTGTGGAAGGCCTGCGAGCCTCCAAGATAATGTCCTTCACCCTCTGAGATAAAACAGTTCGATTGGGATTTAAGGAATTTTCCAGGCAGTTAGCTGCAATGTTTTCAAGTTGGGATGCAGGGTCATGAAATTGCTCTGTGTCAGAAGAAGAGGCCATAGGGGGAGAGGCCATGATTTTGCCTGAGACATGCTTCTCAATAATGGATACCAGTGTTGCCTTGGCCAGTCTGGAGCTATTAGTATCACTCTTGGCTGTTCCTCCCTGATCTTCAGTAGAACCTTGTACATCAATGGGAAAGGTGGGAAGGCATATACTGTTAGGGCTTTCCAGCTGAAAGAGAGAGAGAGTCCACCCTCCAAGCTTGTGGGTGGTATGTCCTTGAGCAGAATGTCTTCAGTTGATGGTTGAGTGGGGAGGCAAACAGATCTATCTCCGGCATTCCCCATGTCTTTGCTATGAGTTGGAAGATGTCTGGGTGCAGCATCCATTCGTGTGCATCCATGGTAGTTCTGCTTAAGCTGTCCGCCAGTGTATTTTCTTTCCCTGGCACGAATTGGGACTGTAGTTGGATATTGAGATTCAGGCATAGTTCCCACAGATTAATCGCCATCTGGCATAGAGGGTATGAGTGTGTGCCTCCCTGCTTGTTTATGTACCACATGACCGTGGTGTTGTCTGTCCTTATTAACAGGTGGCCTTGTTGGAGGAAGGGTTTGAAGGCCTCAATTGCATGCCTCACTGCCAGCATTTCCTTTTGGTTTATGTGCATGCTTAGCTGTCCTTGAGGCCATAGGCCTTGGATACATTTGCCCTCCATGTGTGCTCCCCATCCTCGGTCTGAGGCGTCCGTGGTGATGGTCTGGCTTGTTTTTGGTTTGTTGAAAGGCAACCCTCCGTTGGACTGGCAGGCCTGAGCCCACCACAGGAATTCCTTTTGAAGGCATGGAATGATTGGTATCATGGTTTCTAAACTGTGACTGTGTTGAGACCATACACTCCTTAGGTACCATTGTAATTTCCTCATATGCAGCCTGGCATGCGGTATCAGAATTATGCAGGATGCCATGTAACCCAGGACCTGCAGGATTTTCCTTGCAGTAAGCTGAGTTTGTCTTGTCAGAATCATGAAGTAATCTGGAAGTTGTTTTTGTTTTTCTTCTGTGAGAAAGGCCATTTGGGTGGTTGTGTCCAGATCTGCACCCAAAAAGGTTATCCTTTGGGATGGTACTAGTCTTGACTTTTGGATGTTGACTGTGTATGGCATAGGCCAAGTCCTTTATCAAATTTCCCTTGTTGTCCGCTTGTATTAGGCAGTCGTCCAGGTATGGGTAAATTTGAATTCCCTGTAGTCTGCAATGTGCAATTACTGATGCCAGGCATTTCGTGAATACTCTGGGCGCAGTAGATAAGCCAAAGGGCAATGCTGAGAATTGATAATGCTCTGATCCTGCAAGAAATCTGAGGTGTCTTCTGCAACTTGGTCGAATAGGGACGTGCAGGTATGCCTCCTTGAGATCTAGAGTCACCAGCCAAGACTCCTTGCCCAACATGGGAAGAAGTTGCTGTAGGGTCAGCATCTTGAATTTTGGCACAATGAGATAAGTGTTCAGTGTGGACAGGTCGAGAATAGGTCTCCATTGATTTTCTTTTCTTGGTACAAGGAATAGTCTGGAGTAAAATCCTTGGCCTTGTTCTGAACATGGTACCTTTTCTATAGCTTTCATCTGAAGTAAATTGTTGATCTGTGTTAAAGCCTCTGCCCTCTGATTTGGTGGAAGGTTTGGCATTCCGCTTCTTTTTGGCAAAGTGAGGAAGTGGAACCTGTATCCTTTGTCTATTATTTGCAGTGTCCATGTATCCTTTGTAATATAATGCCAGTTTTTTGAGAATAAAGCCAGCTTTCCGCTCAAGGGTGCTTCCAGTTGATCCCTGGTAGGCGGAATCAGAGTTAAGTCATTGAGCCTGTCCTGGTGCAGTAGTTGTTGTTGCTGTTGCACTACTCCTCTGGTTGGCAGGCTGCCACTGATGGCCTCTGTAGGAGCCCTTCGATTGACCTCTGCCTCTAGGGCGCCTGTTCCTGCCTCTCTGGGCTCTGTCCGAGTCTGGAAAGGACCAATTCTTAGTAGGCCAGTTTCTGCTGAATCTCGGTGGTTGTACTTCTGTTTGCACATATTTTGCCTTTTCTTCAACCTTTTTTAAGATCTCCTGAGCAGAGGAGCCAAATAAATTTTGTTTCTCCATTGGAGCATCCAGGAGTTTAGCTTTAACATGGTCTGGCAAAGATTGTTCCTTCAGCCAGGCATGCCTACGAATAACTGACCCAGTCATAGCTGATCTAAATGAAGATTACTAACCTGTTGTGAATTGTGTACCAAATCCTGAAGGGATTTATAGTCTAGGGGTTCAGGAGAAGAAAGTTTCTTATTCAGTTCATCTAACAAATACTCTTGGTACTGTATCATATGAAATTGACAATTTAATGCCCTGACAGAAAGAGTTGCAGAAGTGTATACCTTCTTTCCCCATCTCTCTAAAGCTCTAGACTCTCTTTCAGAGGGTAGAGGATTTTTGGCAGTAGCGGCCGCAACCCCTTTAGGGCCCTGAGAAATAGTTTCTGGGTCTGCATAATGGGCTTTATACAGATGGAAATGAGAATCCGGGACCCTGTAGTATCTGTCAGGTTTGGCAGGGGCCGGAGGAAGAGTATCAGGGGCTGTACTGACATCATTGTACACATCAATTACATTCAGAACAGGAGGTATAGCTAAGGGCCTATGTTGAGGCAAATGCAAGAAGGTCCTTAATCTTTTTCTAGAATCAGAGAAATCCTGACCTTGCCATTGAAAATGCTCTCTCATGGAGTGTAGAGTCTCACCAAAGGAAAAAATTCTTTAGGAGGGGAGGCCGAAGGGATAGATTCCTCAGCATCTGAATCCTCATAAGGCGAGTAAGCCCCCTCCTGGTGGTCTGACAACTCAGACCCATCCGTGGAATCACCTGAAGAGTGTGGGTCAGAGGGGTCAGTCCTGGGCCTTTTGTCTGGAGGAGGGTGAGAGGCCCTGTCTGGGTGAGGTTGTGAACCTCTAATTAAGGAAATAAGGTCCTCAGCAAGGCTGAGGATCTGTGAACTAGAGGAAGGCCTCTGGGAGGTAGTTTTGGTAGGCAAAGCTTTAGATAGTTTGGCAGCTTTAGCCCTAGAAAAGGCCTTAATGGACATGGAAGCAGGGGGCCTAGCTGCCCCACGTGCAGGAGTAGAAATGTCCAAAGGTATGGTGTTGGACATTTCCTGAACACTGGTTTCGGTAGGAAGTTCGGTAGTCGACTCAGCCGGGGCCTCCCGGGCCTCGGTGGTCGGATGTATGGGTTCGGAAGAAGGAATCTCAGAGGACTCTGTTTCGGCCGAAACCGAGACACTCGCGGTAGGCCTAGCCGTGGTTTCAGCCGAAACCGCGGGCCGCGAGTGTCGGTCCTTTTCCTTCCGTTTTTTCACCATATGTGAAGTCTGAGTCTGACGGCATTTTATAAGCAAAAGCGGCTCCAAAAAATTCCTCTGCAAACTCCGACCGACGTCTAAGAGTTCGTCGGTTGAAGGAAGCACAGGCTAAACAGGCTGATACATCGTGGTCTGGGCCTAAGCAAGGAAGGCAGTAGGAATGGAAATCCTTATGAGGTATTTGTTTCCCACAAGTTAAACAATTATTTACTTTGTCTGACATCGGCTGAGGCAAGAAAGAGTCCCCAACGGGGTACTTAGCTTTTTCGAAGTCTTCGGTAGCTGAATTCACTGGATCTGACCGACCGGCACTTGCGAACAGCTTCTGCTTCGGGCACCGCGCGGCAAGAAAGACTGAGGAAAATGGCGTCGGCTGATGCTTTTATACCCCAGACGCTCTGACGTCGGGGAAAGTGCGACATCAGCCGAGGCCAGACCCAGACTTTGGAATCTGGCCAACCAAAGGGCTGCCTGAGGCAGGACAACCCATATGTTATGACTGCAGATGCATCCTTGAAGGACATCTTGATCCCCATGGTAGACAAGGTCTTACCTTCTTGCTAGCTGCAGGTCAGGGTGTCTAACTGATGGTCCAAATAAGGAAGAACCATCAAAAGGGACGTTGACAAAGATACCTTAATGGGCTCCACAAAATTACAAAGCCTCATCCATGCAAGCCTATGTATCACAATGTCAGTGCCAGCTGCCCTTGAGGATCCTTCCACTGAATGGGAAACGAGCCTCATGGAAGAATTTGCCAGGGGAGTAACAGTGGTCAGCTTTGGAGAAATTATCAAAATCCTCCTTAGGCATACACTCCGCCAAGGATTCAGTTTCTTAACTAGGTCTCTCAGTAGGCGAATAAAAATTGCCAAGTAATTAAAGCAATCGAAGTGAAAAACTCACCGAAGAGAAGTGCTTCCTGAACCTATCCAGTGCTCTGGACTCACTGTTTGGTGGAAGGACAGTAGAGCTCTGTTGTGCAAACTCTTTCTTTGTAGCTGTTGCCACCACCATATAGTGTCAACTAGGATGCCCTTACTCCAAAAGGTTTGAACTTCAAGGGGAAAAAGGATTTTGTCTGGGTGCTTTGCTACTGGCTCTATGGTGTCCGGCTTCTTCCAGGCCTGATGGGAGACTAGATCTACATAGTCTGCCAGGGAGACTACCCAAGATGCTGACAGGCCCACCCCAAAGGCCTCCAGTAATATGGACACCTCCAAAGAAGTTTTTGGATGACCAGCCACCTCTTTGCTTTAAAATATCCAAGATGTCTGCAAAGGAAACATCATCCAGTGGTGATTTGGGAGACCCTTCTCCCTCATTGTAGTCCGTATCTGTTGTAAGGGACTCCTCTTGCAGGTCCCCTTCCATGGGATCTCCTCCTTGGGATATTCAGGGGAGTCATCGGAAGAGGAAGGGGCCACTTCAGTTGGAAGGGTCTGGAGGTCCCTATAGAGGCAGGCCGACCCTGGACAGAAATGGAAGGTTCAAGACCCAGATCCAATGCAGGGACACTGGGAGGAGCAGAAATCAAAAAGTCCAGTGCTCTGCCTGCAGAGAAGGTCTTTTCCAAAACCCGGAAAGCTGAAGGTCCTGGGGACTCCCTTCCTGACTCTCTGGGGGCTGACTTCTCCGATGAAGAAGGTAGGAGCCCCCCCAAAACCTCGACTCCCACACAGAACCGGACCCGCACTGTTGAGGGCCGAAGCTCTAAAAGCCAAACCTCACCCATTGGACCTCTCCACAATATCACAGATAAAGGACTTGCTCTGATCCGAGGATCTCTGAGCAGAGGTAGTCAAGGTCACAGTCAGTGTCAAGGAAGCAAAAGTCCTCTGATCTGAGCCCAAATCCCTCTGATGACTGCTGTCCTGGGGCTCCAAAACCACTACTTGGATCAGAGAAGAAGAAAAAGAAGTGGTATGGATGCACTTGGATCCACGAGGGAGTGCAGCTAGAAGTACTCCTATCTGGATTTGAGCCTTGACAACAGACCTAACCATTTTGTCCATGTCATTGTATAGGCATCTGGAAGAAGCGACTGAAGGTCGTCATGAATTTTCTAGGAGTTCGAAGAATCTTCGTCGGCACCGTGGGAGACACTGATCTGATAGATCTCCCGAGCGACAGATTCCTAGACTCCGGATCCGGGGATTGTGAGCCGTTTTGAGTGCCTGGATCTGATCCCTTAGGCTCCAATGAAGCAGTACAGGTTAGATGGCTAGATGGTGGAGTCAGAGCTGATTTGCCCACTCAGAGCTGTGAACTAGTGGATCCAAAGAAGCTGACATGTATCTCTGCGCCATCATTCTCTGATCTGACTCTTGCAAGAAAGTAATCGGGCCTCCTTTCAGAAGCGCTAGTAGGGTTCGTTAAAGGAGGATTCTCTGGACCCCTGGTTTTGCAGGCCACTGTTGCCACATGGTTGTCATCATCCATTAGAGTTCCCTTCCCTCCTCTGCCTCTGGGGGAACCTCCTCCACATGGGTCTTGGAATGGACCCAGAGACTTCTTGAACAACATTTTTTGACAGCCCCTTTGATTACTGCAAAATGATCTTTGAGGGGTTGATAAACGTACTCCCTTGGCTAACGAGGTCTTTCTATTCTTTTCATACCTGGATAATGTGTCCTTCACCTTGAAGCCAAACAAAGATGTACTATCAAAGGGAGCAATGACGAACAAGGACTTCAAGGGTGCCACAAAAAATCACACAAGCACTTCCAGGAATGCCTCATAATGGAAATGCCTGAACCCGCTGATCGTGAGGTTCCTTCCACTTCATGCAAAACCAACCTCATGGACAAATTTGAAATGGATTGCAGGGGAGCCAACTAAGAAGCCACAGATTACTAAACTTCTTCAGAAACAGCTGTTGACAGGGTATTTCACAACTCCTTAATCAAATCCCTCTGAAGTCTCAAAGTGTGCCAAATAATTAAGAGACCTTAAAGTGAAGGTCTCTAATGCATAGACACACTTTCCAAATCTGTCCATTGCTCATGACTCTGTTGGAGGGACTGAGTGTGGAAATCCTCAGCAAGATCCTTTTTGGTGGCTGCCACTATGGCCACGGCATCAACAAACCCCTTTTTTCCTCAAAACAGCTTGCCCACGGGTGGTGCTATAGTCTTATCTGGTCTCAAAGGTATAGGTTCTATGGTGTCATATTCCTTCCATGCCCACCGAGAAATCAACACAATGAGCTCATCGACAGGTGGAGTCACCCAGGAGGTAGATGGGCCAGTACTGAAGGCCTCCAAGAATATGGACTCCTCAAACGAAGGGCTGCTGGGTCTCCAGCCACCTTTCTCTTTAATCATTTTAAGTACGTCTTCAAATAAGACACTCTCAGAAGTGACCGTGGGGACCCTTTACCTTCATCGAAATCCATACCTTCTGTGGTGGATTCCTATGATGAGTCTAGGTGCTTCCTCTTGCACGTTGCCTTCTTAGGACCTCATGATTCCATGTGGGGAAGCCAGGGTTCTTCGTACTGACTTGTCCATGTGGAAAGATTTGGGGAGGTTCTGAACCCTGAGACATCAGGATTGAAGATCTAGGATAAGAGGAGGTTGGATCTGTCCATCCTGTAGAGGCAGGAGGTTGGATCTGTCCATCCTGTAGAGGCAGAGAAAACTATCTCCACAACCTTGAGGGCAGATCGCCCTGGAAAAAGGGAGGACTGTGGGTAGAAATATCCAGGGAATTATTATGGCTAGGCTTGTATAGGCCCCTAGGGCCAATAGCCTAGTATCAACCTATGAACCTAAATTCACCTGCTAGACAGGGGTCCAGGGAAGTAAATATTGTGGGAAGAAATATCCAGGGAATTGTTTTGGCTAGGCTTGTATAGGCCCTATGGCCGATAGCCTAGTACCACCCTATGAACCTAAGATATGAGAAGGCAATCTTCTGGACTGGGATGCTCCCCCACTCTGAAGGCGAAACGCCAGAGGTAGAAGCCAGAGTCTAGCCATCCAATGCCAAGGATATGAGGTGCACAGATGGCTCTGAAAGCCTTGAAGTCTACTGCAACACCTCAAATCCCACAGGGAATCTGTCTCAAAACACTCCAGAACCCATGGGATCGGAGTGTTCACAGTAAGCTTAGGATACAGCAAACCTCAGATCTGGGCAGCTAGGATCCACAGACTCTGACCACTACAGGTGTCAAGAGGAAGAAGTTGTAGTGGGGGTGGAATAGAAGAATGGATCTCCTGACCCAGAGGGGTAGGAACTGAGGGAACACCCATCTGAACCTGCACCAAGAGCATTTTCCTTACCACGCTTTTCACATCTTCCTCTGTGTGACTTCTTTAAGAAAGAGTGGAAAACAATGAAGGAGACCTGGGTGTGCCCAGAAAATGGGAAGGTACCCTCAAAGGTACAGGATCCACTGACGGTGAATGCAAAAAAAAAAAAATATATATTTTATTTTTAAAAATTAATTACATATACATATAAAAATAGTTAAAAATAGTTAAAATAGGGCTGTTTATATGTTTACAAAATGATGTATTAATGATAGATAACTTTTGCATCTTAATGCTCTTTTCCTCAGTTTTTAGCTTCGGCTTTTAGTAGTAGAATTTTAATCAATTAATCATTGTAACATGGTTTTGTTTTTGTTTTAATGTAGTGGAAGTTCATTCCTCTGAATTTTATTATATATTTGCGCTTTTGAAGTTATTGTGTCATACGGCTTTCTAGTCGAATTGACTGATATAACAAACAACAGGAATATGCATTTTTCCGTGCTGTTACTAGTTACCAATTGTGATGTGTGATGACTAGCTACTAATAAGGGCTTCTTCCCATATATGGGCAGAACTTCCTTGAGAATTAACGTAGGAGTCTGATTGTACAAATCACAGATATAACATATATCTCAATTTAATTTATATATGCGATATAATATACGTACCATGAAGGCTGTAGATTTTAAAATATGTTATTACATGATATATATAGGCTTCCGTTTTAGTGAGCACTAGCATTTCACTGTTATTTTGATCAATTGTCTTAATTGCTTCTGGTTTAATTACAAATTGATTGAATAATTGATAATGTCTTTTACTATATAAATGGCTGAAATCTTAGTAAAATTGTAACCTGATGAAGCGCATTTTATTGCGTGAAAGCGCTTGTTCTTATTAATAAAAGGATTTAATACTTCTTCCTCGTGGTGGTTTCGAGTAAAAATTTTATTCTAAGCTTAGGATACAGCAAACCTCAGATCTGGGCAGCTAGGATCCACAGACTCTGACCACTACAGGTGTCAAGAGGAAGAAGTTGTAGTGGGGGTGGAATAGAAGAATGGATCTCCTGACCCAGAGGGGTAGGAACTGAGGGAACACCCATCTGAACCTGCACCAAGAGCATTTTCCTTACCACGCTTTTCACATCTTCCTCTGTGTGACTTCTTTAAGAAAGAGTGGAAAACAATGAAGGAGACCTGGGTGTGCCCAGAAAATGGGAAGGTACCCTCAAAGGTACAGGATCCACTGATGGTGAATGCAAAGTCTTTGATAAAATAAAAGGAACTGAGGTAGAAGTACCAACAACAGTTGGATCTGTCAGTGTCAGATTCCAGAAGGATGGATCAGATAATTGTGGTCTCTTTGGGTCTGTAGGAGTCGGATTAGCCATTTTCAGCTTCTTTGGATAAGAGGGTGAAGTCAGATCTTTGTGAAACCTCTTCTTTAAGGACTCCTAAGCAGATGAGGAGGAAGGCTTCCAATAAGGATTTTATTTTAGCCTTGATTTTCAGAGACTTCTCTCCAGACATAGCCTCTCCAAAACGTGAAGGCAAAAGGCCTTTAAGAATGAGTTTATTCTTGCATTCAACTAATGTCCTGGGGTTAAACTTGTGGGAGACAGATAAATCTTCTTGCAAGTAAAGCATTTCTAAGCAACATACACAAAGTGTGGGCAATCTGATAAAGGGAGTTTATATGCTCACACTTAGTACATCTTTAAAGCCTGCTTGAGCTTTATCCTCCATATTGTCATGCCAAAAAAAAAAAAAAAAATCAAGAAAGGGAAGAAAATTAAATATTCCTACATTTTTTTTTAACAGAGACAAATAAAGGGCAAAGAACAGCTACCAACAATGGTATTAGAGAAACTACATAAAATGTAGTACTAAAGAAAGATACTAAGTAGAGTATCAAGTATGCGAGTACAAGAAAAGGAAGGAAACTAAGAAATTTAAAGCACAAAACAAGTCAAAAGGAATGTGATAGGTAAGGGATACACAATCTAAATACAGAAAGGAGAGTTAAGTGAAGCTTTTATAAACTTATCTTAATATCGCTCACGTCTTTCACTGAAAAGCAGCAAACAAGCTCTGAGGTAATTGGGGTTGGTCCTCTGTGGGTAAGGGAGAAGCTTGAGAGTTCTTGGTTGCCATGAGCTTCAGGAACGGCTGGATCAGATCCGAACTAATCAGTTGAGGACAGAATGAAAACTGACACCAGATGCAATGCTCACAATGGTGGATTCCTGTACCATTAAGAGCAGAGTCAGTCATGCATTAAAAACAATGTGTCCCTAGTTTGGGTGCGTTAAAATGAGAAGGGTAGAAATTCTCAGTTTGTATTTTTACCAACGGGTGACTCAAAGTCTCAATTTGGTTGATATGGCTAACTGAGGGTAACTGACAGGTGAAATGTCACAGGCCATCAATGTGGCAGACTATGAAGGGTTAGGTAATGCGTATGCCTGGGCAGAAAATCCCCTTCTTCAAACAGTTCCTATCTTAGGTCAAAGAACCTGCATGGTAAACTGTGCATTAGCCATACAATGATGACATCTTGTATGATGTGATATCTTTGGTTTCATTCCTTCTACAGACAAGGTAGTTGAAATGAACTACCGACAAAAAAGGTACTTTTTTTGCACTGTGCACCTCTACTGAGCAGTAGACACAGTGCCATTCCAGAGCCTGGCTTGTGATCTAACTGTGACGCCCGTGCACTGGCCCAGCAATCACGGAGCCTCAATCCTCACCACTAACATCAGTGAGGGACGTACATATAGAACAAGGATAATAAATACACACACAGTAAAGTACAATTTCTCTCAAGAGCACAGAGAGATCAGTCAGTCTGGAGCTGGTTTCTCCCTTTCTTTCTAGGTCCCCAATAAGACTCCCCACTAGCACAGCTATAGGGTCCACATCTCAGCCTAGTGGGCAAGCTAAAACCTCCAGCACTCTTTCTGTCCAACCAGTGCTTAGTGTCCCTGCCCAAGTAGCTGACACACATATTTTGAGATAAGAGTTATTATACAACCACACAGACACTCCTGGGGAAGGCAGGCACAGGTTCTCCAGCTGTGCTCCTTTTACCCAGACTATACGTTAGTACCACCTGCCACCACCTACTAATATTTATCAGCTACCAAAAGGCCCTTATGAAAGGGTGTACAATTACACTGTGCAATATTACTATCCAAATGGTAAGTGCAACTGAACAGTCAAGGCTTATTTGGAGTGATTTTGTACAGTATCACTATATAGATATATATATATATATATATATATATATATATATATATATATATATATATATATATATATATATATGCAATCTACTCTAGATATTAAATTATCTCTACACAAAACAGCCACAGTTGAAAGGTTTAAAAATATTTAATAAATACAAAAGACAATACTTCTTACTACACAGTGCTACTCAAAAGTTCAGAGATCACAGATAAATGTTTAAAATAATACAGTAGAAATGTTCTAACATCACAAAAAAAACTAATCTAATCTTCCTAGTTCCTAGCTATATCCAAGGGAAAACACATTTCTAAAATAAACGTACATATAGAACATAGGCAGAGTGCTGGTGAGTTGGATGTTCTCAAGACAAATGCTAAATGCCCTCATTCTTTCTCTCCTTAAATTGATAACACAATACCACTGATTCATTTCAGATTACATAATTTCTTTCTGGTTCCCAGGCTAACAAACTCAGAGGTTAATAGCCCTTTTGATCTAGCAGCTGGTCAGGAAGCCAGAGCAATAAAAGAAATTATACATGTAAATTCTAGCCATTAACTTTGGCCTCAAAACAATAGGCAGAATGCCTCCCTCTAGACATCTCGGCTCAGAGTTTTAGATCGAAGAATTTCACAATGCTTGACTTATCAGCTTTCTTACAGCAGAGTGCACTGTTACATTTTTTTCAGTTCAACATCCAATACAGTCTTCTCACATTTAAGAGAACAAGCCTGTGGCTTACATTAATATTTACAAATGACAGAATTATCTACAGAATTCTATCTAGCTAGGCTGGCAGCCTTCATCTATCTTCACACTAATCATTGAGGTAATATTTTTATTTAGGCTTCATACGTGCCAAGCTTCCAAAGACATACACAGATCAACACGCAAACTATGTTAGGATGCCCTCCTCACCTGGCATGTGCCATTACATCACAGAAGAGAAGATGCACTCAGTAGAAGTGAGCTGGAGATTCAGAACCATGCCCTGGTTTTAAAGAAACAGGAATTCTTAAAACTTGTCAACTATAGATTCTGTGAAGTTGAACAACAGAAATATGCATTCAGGGGAGATGTAGTCCCAACTCTACAAATGAAAACCAATAACTGAAATCTCTAACAAAAATAGACAAATGTAAGGAATTGTCAAGTGCTTCTACTGCAATAAGCTAGCAAGAATACAGCTTACTCTCTTCTACATAGTTTAGTAAAAATTACATGTGATGTAATGAATGTAGACAAATTCAATGCACTTGTGCTACATAAGGCTGTACTATTAAGAAGACCTAAAGTTGCATCTTATGAATCCAGTCTGTAGCCTAAAACCTATACATTTCATTAATATATTGCTCTTTTTTAAAAAAAGGTCTGCTGCTCTTAAGAGTTACCATCAAAGCAACAGCCCTATACAATTTCAAACATTTATATCCTGTTGGAATTTAGAATACACCTAAATCAATTATCTATGAACTCCTTGCCTTGTTACAAAATGAGAAGTTATGTACTTACCATAACGTTTCCATGTTAGTTGTCTTCTTCTCACCTTCTTTCTTGCTGGATGGGTTTGGAGCCGAACCTCGGCTCGACTCGGCCTATTAGTAAAGCTCGAGAGCTATTTTTACCGGCTCGAGGCTATCCTATGCCCCATAATGCTAGGCGTGATATACCCAGATCTCGTTTGATAGCTAATACTATGGACATACATGTCCCCACCATGACAGAGAATATATATATATTATATATATAGGTATAAAAAACTCTTATAAGAGTTACCAAGAAAGGGAAAGAGGTAGCTAAGGAGATAACTCTGATGATAACACATCCCAGAAGATACTCTTGGTCTTGCCAGGCTAGGGGATGAAGGGTGGGACGCAAGAAAGAAGGCGAGAAGAATACAACTAACATGGAACGCTATGGTAAGTACATAACTTCTCAATGTTAAGTTGCCAATCTCGCCTTCATTCTTGCTGGATGGGACAGCATCCCTAGCACCTTAGTCCTGGGTGGCTAAATGGAACAAACTCTTGAGTACAGTGGAACCAAAATCAGCCCTACTTCTAGAGGCCATATCCAGCTTGTAATAAGAAATGAAGGTATGAGGAGAGGCCCATGTGGCAGCTGCACAAATGGAATCCATTGGCAATCTTGCCTGAAAGGCTACTGAAGAAGCTAATGCTCTGGTTGAATGAGCTCTGGGCTTAATAGGGAGCTCTTTATGCCTCAATTGATAAATCAACGTGATAACAGAGGTCAACCACCTGGATAAGGTTACTTTGGAAACTGGTAGGCCTTGTTTCCCTTCCGCGTAAGACAGGAAGAGCTGTTCTGATTTCCTCGTCTGCTTGGTTCTATCCAGGTAGAAGCGTAATTGACGGTGAACATCTAAACAATGAAACTTCCATTCAGACCTATTGGTATAGAGTGGGAAGAAAACAGGAAGATCCATGGTCTGATTCAGATTTTTTTCAGAGAGTACTTTGGGTAAAAAGGACGGATTAGTCCTAAGTGACACCCTATCTTTATGAAAAAACAAGGTAAGGAGGGCGAATACAAAGGGCTTGAAGCTCTGATACCCTTCTCGCTGAAGTGATTGAGTTTTCCAAGAGAGCAACTTTAATGAACAGGAAGCCGCAGGTTCAAAGGGAGGGAGAATTAAAGACGACAGCACCAAATTTAGGTCCCATGGTGGGGGAGGATCTTTTACCGGGGGCCTAAGTAAGAGGGTTCCTTTTAGAAAGGCTTTACAAAGTGTGTGTGACATAATGCTGGTCTCTGACAATCCAACGTGAAAATTCGCAATGGCTGCCAACTGAACTCTGATGGTGGCTGAAGAAGATCCCATCTGAAAAAGTTCTGCCAAAAAGTCTAAGACTATATGGACAGGGGCTGTAAAAGGGTCAACTTGTTTTTCCCTTGCCCAAACAAAGAAACGCTTCCATTTGCTAGCATAGGTCTTTCTGGTAGTAGACTTGTGCGAAGAGAGGATGATGTCACGAACTGAATGAGAGATTGTGGGAAGCCTGGCTAGGGTTGGAAGAGGAGCAACCAAGCTGTGAGTTTGAGAGATTGATGCAGCCAGCCCGACTGATGTGTCAGAAGATCTGGCGCTGGGTCCAGATGCCAGGGTTGATCTAGTAGACGACGTTGCAGGAACGGAAACCAAATTTGTTGAGGCCAGTAAGGGGCAACAAGGATCATTCTGGATCTCAAAACAGTTGCTTTCTGGATTAGCTGAGTAATTAAGGGAAAAGGGGGAAAAGCATACAGAAGACCCCAGGGCCAATCGTGGACTAGAGCGTCTCTGGGGGGAAGACCTGGGAGAGGGAAGAGGGTGAAAAAGTCTGGGCACTTGCTGTTTTGAGGGGTTGCAAAAAGATCGCAGCAAGGCTGACTGACCCCATCTCCTGAAGATTTCTTCCGCTACTAGCTGGTTGAGAGACCACTCGTAGGGCATGAGAATGGCTCTGCTCAGCCTGTCCGCTATGACGTTGTACTTCCTGGGGATATGCGTTGCTACCAGACACCGTTGAGAAGAGATTGCCCACTGCCACAGTCGGAGTGCTTCTCGACATAGGGGGTAGGACCTGGTTCCGCCCTGCTTGTTACTGTACCACAATACAGACATATTGTCTGTCTGAATTGCAATAGTCCCGCTGGGTAGAGAGTCTTGAAGGGCCTGCAACGCTAAAAGTACCGCTCTCATTTCCAGGACATTTATGTGCAGGTGGCTTTCGAAAGGCTGCCATGTGCCCTGGACTGTCCTGGCCTGAAATTGCCACCCCCACCCGATCAGGGAGGCATCCATTGTCACAGTAGCCACGGGAGGAAGAAGGACAAAGGGTCTGCCGTGAAGAACCTGAGGGGAGACCATCCACCACGAAAGGTGTCTTTTGCATGACTGAGTGATTAGAATGCTGTGTGACATTGGAAGCTGTTGAAAGGACCACTTGGAAAACAGCATCCATTGCATGATCCGCATGTGAAAACGAGCTAGGGGAAGTAATGTGATAGCTGCTGCCATGAGACCTAGGGTTTTTAGTACGAATCTGGCCTGGACTCTGCTCTCTTGTAGTAGGATTTGAACATGATCTCGAATGTCTGAAACCCTTTGTACAGGCAGTTTTGCGGACAGTTTGACAGTGTTTAAAATGGCGCCTATGAAGGTAATAGACTGACAAGGCAGACTTTTCTGAGTTTACAGAGATACCTAGCTCGTTGCAAATTTGGAGGGTATAATCTCTGGAATGGACTAGCTGACGCTTGGTGGTGGCAGTAAGGAGCCAGTCGTCTAAGTATGGAAACACCTGGAATCCTTTTCGTCTCAAGTGAGTCGCAACCACTGCCATGCATTTGGAAAACACCCTGGGGGCTGTGGTGAGGCCAAAGGGCAGGGCTCTGAATTGGTAGTGACTGGCTCCCATCTGGAAGCGGAGGAACCTCCTGGAGCGCCTGTTCATTTTGATATGATAGTACGCATCCTGAAGGTCTATAGAGCACATCCAATTGTCCTGACCCAGGAATGGTAGAATGGACTGAAGCGTGACCATCTGGAATTTCGTTCTTTGAACAGACTTGTTCAGCCTGCTGAGATCCAAAATAGGTCTCCAGTCCCCTGTCTTTTTGGTACCAAAAAGAACTTGGAATAGACTCCGGATCCTTGTTGGTCTGCTGGGACTGGTTGGATGGCTCTTTTTTCTAGCAGCTTTGAAATTTCTATAGTGCTGCTTGATCCCTTAGACCGAGTGGAACGTCTGGAAGGGGCCCTTTTGGCGGTTGAGGAGTATGAATAAAGGGGATTTTGTAACCCTTGGATATGATTGATCGTACCCAATTGTCTTGCATGAGGGAATGCCAGGCTTCTGGGTACAGTGATAGTCTTCCCCCGACTGCCTCCGAAGGCGGACAGTCGGGCAACTCCTCAGGGGTGCTGGAAGGATTTGTCAGAGAAGGATTATCTGCTACCCTGATTTTGAGGACCCCCCCCGCCCCTCGGGCGGCGTCTGTTATTGTTCCCTCCTCTGCCTCTGGAGGGAAGCTCACCATGTGCGTCAGGCAGTACTCCCTGAGGTTTGCAGAACCACATTTTCCCACCTTTCTGACCCTTAGGGTATTGGTCTAGAAGGGGTAGAAAAATGGACTCCTACGGCAGAGAGAGACTTGCCTTCCTGCTCGCACCTGGTCAATGTATCCTTCACTTGAGGTCCAAACAAGGCAGAACCATCAAAGGGGGTGTTAGTGAAGGACGCCCTGAAGGGGTCAGCAAAATTGCAAAGCCGCATCCAGGAGTGTCTCCTTAGAGCGACGCCCGTGCCTGCAGCCCTACTCGCTCCATCGGCTGCATAGGAAATGAGCCGCATGGAGGAGTTGACAATAGAGTTTAGGATCCCCAGCTGGGAGTTGATCTTTTCCTGAGACCCCGCAGCTGATGGGTCCTGTAAGGTATCACCCAGTTCCTTGAGAAGGTCTCTCTGGAGACGGGTGAAATGGCACAAATAATTCAGCGACCACATAGCAAAGGTCGCGGAGGAAAACATCCACTTGCCATACCTGTCCATAGTCCTAGATTCCTTATTAGGAGGATGGACAGGTACTGAAGGGTCAGCCAATTCCTTTTTAGTGGCCGCTGCCACCACCATGGCATCAACAGGGACACCCTTAGTTAGAAACTGCTTGTCAGAAGGGGCTGTAATAAATTTTGTAGGCCTCCGGGGAGTTCGTTCCATAGTATCCGGAGCCGTCCACACCTTTCGAGCCACCACATCCATGAGCGGGTCGAAAGGCGGGGACACCCAGGAGGTTGAAGGGCGAGAACCGAACGCATCCAGGTACACTGACTCGTCCTCAGAAGAGTTAAGGGCAGACCAGATTCCCCTCCGCTTAAGAATCTCCAGGATGTCAGAAAATGAGACATACTCAGAGGGGGACCTTGGGGACCCTTCTGAGTCATCCAAGTCAGTGTCCGATGTGACTGACTCAGGGGAAGTATACATGCTTCCTCTTGCATTTTCTCTTTTGAGGGGGCGCCCCTGAAGGATCAGGGGAGGCCTCGGAAGAGGAGGATACGCCCAATGGGGCTACCTGTAGCGTCGGTTCTCCACGCTCGGGATCGAGACAGCAGGTAGAGACTGAAGCAGGCACCATAGAGGGAGGAGCCGAAGGAGCCGACCGTGGAGCAGGCCACAGGGGCCAGCACACTCCTCATGACCTCAAAGGCACCCCTATCAGGCAGGGAAGGGGGTCCCCGCTCCGAAGAGACAAGGACTCCTCCCGGCACCGAGAGGGACGGCTCCGAGGCTGATGTCGGGGCTGAACTCACCTGCGCCGAAGCTCCGAGAGGGAGAAGGGGGTCAGAAAAGGGTCCGATGCCACTCGCCCCTTCGGAGCCGATGAGAGTCCCGGTGCCCGGATCCCTCCAAGGATGGAACCAAGGAAGAGATCGGAGCCGACCAGGGAGCCGAAAGGGTGGTATCAGCTCTGGCATTCCGATGGTCTCGACCCCTACGATCTCCGGCTCTGAACTCACAGGAAGAGTCGGAGGAGGAATCAAAGAGGGAGTTAGTGAAAGCCACTGCCTGATGAGGATGGCTATGCAACATTTGGGCCAGTGCCTGCGACTTAAGTAGTCTGCTAACCACCCTCTCGAGGTCATAGTCCGACAGCCTGGAAGACAGAGAGGAATGGGACCTGTCACTCCGGTCCGATAACAAGGGAGACTTCGGAGCAGACTGAGGTCTCGAATCATCTGTTCCAGCCGGAACCCATGCAGTGGTGGTAGTAGTAGCACCGCTCGGCGACTGCTCCGAACATGGAGCCGCTTGTTTGGCGGGCTTAGAAGGTTTATCCGACGGAGACTTAGCCGGGGAACCTTCAGGCTTTAACAAGCCGTTCAAAATAAGTTTATTTCTGCGTTACTGCAGGACTCTTGGACTGAACACATGGCAGACAGAAAGTACAGTTTTGTACCTACCATAAATGCAGATGTCCGATAGATATGCAACTGCAGTCATAACATATGGGTTGTCCTGCCACAGGCAGCCCTCGGTCGGCCGGATTCCAAAGTCTGGGTCCGGCGTCGGCTGGTGTCTCCTCCTCTCCGACGTCAGAACGGCTTGAGTATAAAGGCATCGGCCGACGCCATCTTCTTTAGTGTTTCTTGCCCCAGATGCCAGGTGCCCTCCTAGGAAGGCTAAATTTGGTGAATGGATAAAGAATTCCAGACGTGCACAACAGTAATAAACAGATACACCATAGAGATACCCCCAGCTAATAGGAATAGGGGTAGTGGACCCATAAAGAAGGTTGCAGAGGGGTAGGAGGGTGGAGAATCGACTGCAGTTGCATATCTATCGGACATCTACATTTATGGTAGGTACAAAACTGTACTATGTCCTTCAAGAATGCAACTGCAGTCATAACATATGGGTTGAATACCATAGCCAAGCTGGGGTGGTTGGAACTAAGAAAATGATGGTGTAGCTAAAATGCCCTGCAGGAGCGCGGAAGCAAAGCCTGCTCGGGATCTGGAGTATAAAGGCAGGTTGTAGTGCTTGGTAAATGTATGCACGGAGCTCCATGTAGCAGCCTCTAGAATGTCCTTTGTAGCCACTCCTCTTAGGAAAGCTGTGGATGTGGCTATAGCTCTGGTGGAGTGTGGCCTAATATTGGCTGGCACACCTTTTCCATGAAAGGAATAGCAGAATCTGATGCAGTGTCCAATCCATTTAGAAATTGTTTGTTTGGAGATTGCTTTTCCTTGTACTCCAGCAGCATAGGCTACAAGCAGTTGGTCAGACTTTCTGGTGGCCTTAGTTCTGTCCAAGTAGTAGCGTAGTTGCCTGTGTATGTCCAAAGTATGCAGCAGTGCTTCCCCCCTGTTTTGAGGATTGGGGAAGAAAGTAGGCAGGTGAATGGCTTGATTTAGAGACACCCTGGAAATTACTTTTGGCATGAATGAAGGATTGGTTCTTAGAGAGACTCTGTCCTGATTAAAAATGAGAAAAGGAGGTACTGCCATGAGTGCCTCTATCTCTGAGACTCTTCTTGCTGATGTGATTGCCAATAGGAAAACAGTTTTCCATGAGAGAAATTGCATTTCTGAACTTGCTGCTGGTTCAAAGGGAGGAAGAGTTCATTTTTCCAAGACGAAGTTGAGGTCCCATGCAGGTACTGGTGGTTTCCTGGGAGGTTTGATATTCTTTATCCCCCTTAGGAACTGTCTTAGCAAAGGATGTGAAAACACAGGTGGATCACAATTGTATTTTGCTGAGATTGCTGAGGCATGAATCTTTATGGAAGAATATGAGAGACCAGTATGAAACATTTCTGCCAAGTATTCCAATATCTGAGGTATACTCAATACTGTTGTATCCTGACCCCTGCTAGCATTCCAGATGATGAATCTCTTCCACTTGGCTGAATAGGTTTTTCTGGTGGAAGGTCTGCGTGCTTCCAGTAAGATCTCTTGACCTTTTTTGGAAAGAGAGATATCGGAAGGAGTTATGGTAACCTCCAGGCTGTCAGATGCAATGTTTTCAGGTTTTGATGAACCGTCCTGTAATTGTGTTGCGTTAGAAGCAGAGGCCATAGGGGCAGAGGCCACGGTTTGGTCCGAGTTATGCTCAACAGCAATGGGTACCAGTGCTGCCTTGGCCAATCTGGGGCTATCAAAATGCCTGTTGGTTGTTCTGCTTTGATCTTCAGTATCACCTTGGTCAGCAGTGGTAGAGGAGGGAATGCATAAATTGTTAGGGACTTCCAGCTGAAGGAGAGAGCATCCGTTTTCCAGGCTAGAGGATGGTGGGTCCTTGTACAGAACTTTTCCAGGTGATGATTCATGTGAGAAGCAAAGAGATCTATGTCCGGTCTTCCCCATGTCCTTGTTATTTGTGAGAAAATGTGAGGATGCAGCATCCATTCGTGTGGATCCAAGAAATTTCTGCTCAGCTTGTCCGCCAGTACATTGTCCTTGCCTGGCACAAACTGGGATTGCATATGTATCTTCAGACTTGGGGATTTTTCCCAGAGAATCATTGTTAGTCTGCAGAGGGGATAAGAATGAGTGCCTCCCTGCTTGTTTATATACCACATAACAGTGGTGTTTGTCTGTCCTTATTAGCAAATGTCCTTGTTGAAGTGATTTTTCGAAAGTCTCGATTGCATGTATCACTGCCAACATCTCTTTTTGGTTTATGTGCAGATGCCTTTCCCTTGGTGTCCATTGACCTTGAATGCATCTGCCCTCCATGTGCGCCCCCCAATCCATGGTCTGAGGCGTCTGTTGTAATCATTTGACCTGCTTGAAGTTTGTTGAAAGACATGCCTTTGTTTAACTGACTTGCTTGAGCCCACCACAAAAATTCTCTTTGCAGACATGGAATGAGTGGGATTACGTCCTCTAGGCTTTGGCGGTGTTGGGACCATAAGCTTTTTAAGTACCATTGCAGCTTTCTCATATGAAGCCTTGCCAAAGGTATCAGAAGAATGCAAGATGCCATGAACCCCAGGGCCTGCAGGATTTTCCTTGCAGTCAGCTGGGAGAGCTTTGCTAGGCCTTTGAAGTACTCTGGTAACTGCTGTTGTTTTTCCTCTGTGAGATAAGCCATCTGTGTTTTTGTGTCCAGTTTGGCTCCTAGGAAAATTATCTGTTGGGATGGCAGAAGTCTTGATTTCTGAATGTTGACTGTGTATCCCAAGGCCTGTAGCAATTGAATGACATAGGCCAAGTTTGCTATCGAGGTTTGCTTGTGGTCTGCTTGTATGAGGCAGTCGTCCAGGTAGGGGTATATTTGAATCCCCTGGAGTCTGCAGTGTGCCACTACTGATGCCAGGCATTTCGTGAACACTCTGGGCGCAGTAGATAAGCCAAACGGCAATGCTGAGAATTGATAATGCTCTGTCCCTGCAAGAAATCTGAGGTATCTTCTGCAGCTTTGTCTGATTGGGACATGCAGGTATGCCTCCTTGAGGTCCAGAGTGACCAGCCAAGACCCCTTGCCCAGCATGGGAAGGAGTTGCTGCAACGTCAGCATTTTGAACTTTGGCACAATGACATAAGTATTTAGAGTAGACAAGTCCAGTATAGGTCTCCATTTGTTTTCCTTTCTTGGAACAAGGAACAGTCTTGAATAAAATCCCTGGCCTTGTTCCTGTGGAGGGACCTTTTCTATTGCTTTTATATTTAACAGTTTTGAAACTTGAATGAGTGCCTCTGCCCTTTGATGAAGTGGCAGGTTTGGCATGCCTTGTCTTATTGGTAAAGTATGGAAGTGGAATCTGTAACCTTTGTCTATTAAATCCAGAATCCAGTTGTCCTTGGTTAAGATATGCCAGTTTTTTGAGAATAAGGATAATTTTCCGCCCAAAGGTGCTTCTCTTTGAGCCTTTGTAGACAGTATGAAAGTCAAGTCATTGTGGTTGTCCTTGTGGTGCAGCTGGACTGCCTGCGCCACTTCTTTGATTTGGTGGTTGCCATTGGCGGCCCCTGTAGGAGCCTCGGTATTGCCCTCTACCTCGGGCGCGCCTGTTTTTTCCCCTTTGAAACTTGTCAGTGTCTGGAAAGGACCAATTCTTTGAAGGCCAATTCCTGCTGAATCTGGGTGGCTGAACCTGGAGGAAATCTTTGACTGTCTGTACTGATTTAGCTTTATCCTCAATGGACTTCAACACATCTTGTGCATTAGCACCAAAAAGCTTCTGTTTTTCCAGAGGTGCATCAAGTAACTTTACTTTAACATGGTCTGGCAGTGGCTGTTCTTTTAACCAAGCATGTCTACGTACAGCAGCCCCAGTCATAGCTGCCCTACATGAAGCCTCCAATGCATCATAACCACACTGAAGAAAATGATTGCTAACCTGCTGAGTGTTATGTACTAGATCCTGCAATGCCTTTCTATCAATAGGCTCAGGAGAGGCTAGCTTTTTCTGTAAATCATCCAGTAAAAAATCCTGGTACTGAAACATATGAAAAAGGCAGTTAAGTGACCTCATGGCCAGGGTGGTAGAGGTATAAACTTTTTTACCCCATCTCTCCAGGGACCTAGCTTCCCTATCCGCTGGCAGTGGATTCTTGGCTGTGGAAGTAGCCACTCCCTTGGGGCCCTGTGAAATAGTTTCTAGATCCACAGAATGGGCCTTAAAGAGATGTTTGTGGGTGTCAGGGACCCTATAATATCCATCTGTCTGGCTTGACAGGAGCAGGAGGGAGAGAATCAGGGTTAGCACTGGAGTCGGAGAAAACATCATCCAGGACATCCATAACTGGAGGGATAGCTAAAGGTCTGTGCTGGGGTAGCTTGAGGAAGGTACGTAGCCTTTTTCTGGAATCAGAGAATTCCTGACCCTGCCATTTAAAATGCTCCCTCAGAGTGTAGGACTTCACCGAACGAAAAATCCTCTGAAGGAGAGGCAGAGGGAATTGATTCCTCAGCATCAGAGTCCTCATAGGCCTGGAAGGATTCTTCTTTGGTATCTGAAGGCTCAGAATCCCCAGAGGCTTCATCTGAAGAGAGGTTGTCGGCCTGCTCAGTTCTGGGCCTTTTCTCTGCAAGCGGCTGAGAACCTCTGTCTGGATGAGGCTGAGACCCCCTGATAACAGAAATAAGATCTGCAGCAAGAGACATGATCTGTTTATCAGAAGAAGGGGCCTGGGCAGTAGGTTTAGGATGGGCCTTGGCCTGGCTAGCGGCCTTAGCACGTGCAAAGGCCTTGATGGACATGGATACAGGAGGCCTAGCTGCCCCACGTGCAGGAGTTACCTTGTCCACAGGAATGGTGTCGGGTAGATCCAGAACTTCGGTTTCTGGAGGAAAGTCAACAACCGGCACCAGTGTAGACTCAGAGACCGAAGGACGAGTTAACGCTGTGTCGTCGGCCTGGAGCGGTTGAATTACCGCTTCCGAAGGGACCGAAGCACTCGCGGAGGGTTTAGGAGGAGTATCGGTGGAGGACGCGGGCCGAGGATGTCGGTCCCAGTCCTTTCGTTTTTTGGAAGATTGAGTAGTCGGTTGTTCCGACGGCATGATATAAGCGAAAGATTCACCAAAAAAGTCTTCGGCAAATTCTGCCCGGCGCCTGAGAATGCGCTTATTAAAGTAAGCACAGGCAGCACAGGCCGAGACGTCGTGGTCTGGGCCCAGGCAAGGTAGGCAATAAGAATGGATGTCCTTATGAGGTATTTGTTTACCAAAAGACAAACAATTATTAACTTTCTCAATTTGTTCTGACATCGGCTGAGGCAAGAAAAAATGTTCCCCAACGGGGTACTTAGCTTTTAGATGACTTTGGTACTGAAAACACAGGAGCTGACCGACCGGCACTTGCGAACTGCTTATGCTTCGGGCACCACGCGGCAAGAAAGACCGAAGAAGATGGTGTCGGCCGATGCCTTTATATTCCAGCCGTTCTGACGTCGGAGAGGAGGCGGCACCAGCCGACGCCGGACCCAGACTTTGGAATCCGGCCGACCGAGGGCTGCCTGAGGCAGGACAACCCATATGTTATGACTGCAGTTGCATTCTTGAAGGACATCAAGAGTCCTGCAGGTGCAGAGGGCCCAAGCAATATACACAAGTGTGACCGTCTATCAGAGACATCTTCAGACAGCACGAGTCACACTTCTTGAAGCCCGAGACCTTAGTGTCTTTAGACATCCTGAAAAAAGGATGACTGGCAGACAAGAACAACTAAGGGAGGTCTAGTCACAATCAGCCAAACACACACACACAAAAAAGTTGTAACAGGTCAGAATAATATAACAAAACCCCACACTTATTAATACAATCTAACTAGGCACACTCATACAACTACAGACAAATAAGTATGGAAGAGGATTGGCCAAGGGCCTAACTATTAGATGAGGGGAAAAACTATCAAAAACTACCTAGGAGGGAATCCTAAACAGGGATCTAAAGGGTAGTAACTATAAAACACTATCGCTAATATTTTAACCCAAAAAGCTGACTAAAACCAAGAAAAAATATTAATACAACCTGAGCCGGCAAAAAGACGCAACCTCATAGCTGAGGCGGCAAACGAGATCTGGGTATAACACGCCTAGCATTATGGGACATAGGATAGCCTCGAGGCGGTAAAAATAGCTCTCGAGCTTTAGTAACAGGCCGAGTCGGAGCCGAGGTTCGGCTCCGAACCCATCCAGCAAGAATGAAGGCGAGATTGACAACTTAACATTATATATATATATATATATATATATATATATATATATATATATGTATATATGTATGTATGTATGTATTTATATTTTAACAGAAGTCCAGACCACAGGCACAACAAACTGTATGTAAAAATAAAATCACAAAAAGTACATAAATACGCAAGTGATTAGGGAATATACACTTGGAAAAAAAATTATATTGAGTATATATATATATATATATATATATATATACATATATATATATATATATATATATATATATATACATACACACACACACATGGATTCACTTTAGAAGCTCGAAATACTGAAATATCGAAATTCAGTATTTCGAACCCATAAAATGGAATCCTGAGAACAGCGAAAGCTCAGAAGCTCCAAATACAAAACGTCGAATACCAGCGGTTTTGAATTTTGAGCTTCTGAGGTTTTGCTGTGGTTACGGATTCAGGTAAGTTGTGTGCGTGTGTGTTAAGGGTTTCGGGTAGTGGCTGTGGTGTGTGTCAGTGTGTTTTGTTGCTGTGATGTGTGCGCACAAGGAGAATGTAGCTTGTGTGGTGGTGTTTTGCGTGCGTTTGTGTGTAGTGCGACCTCTGAGTGAGAATATTTAAGTAGGGAGGGTATGGGGGTGCAGGGAGGCTTGCCCCCCTGCTTTTATGTAGTAGAGAGCTTGTGTTTGTGTGTGGGGAGGATGGTGTGCGTGTGCAGTATAAGTGCGAAATTCAAAATCTCCGGTGGGCGAGATTTTGAATTTTTGTGGTTCTGACTTTTCGTGCTTTCAAAAATTCGGCTATAGCTTCGAAATAATGAATTTCGATATTTCAGTATTTCAAGGATATAAAGTGAACCCATATATATATGTATGTATATATATATATATATATATATATATATATATATATATATATATATATACATATATACACATATATATATATATATATATATATATATATATATATATATATATATATATATATATATATACACATACACACACACACATATATATATATATATATATATATACATATATATATATATATATATATATATAAAATCAGCGTTATGTAACTTTACAAAACAAGGAAAATTTCAATTGTCCGGTTATGTAAAATCACGAATACAGCTCTGCAAGAAACAAATGGATAGATTTACATTATTTCAGGTAAACAATAACAATTTGCTTCACAATTTGTCAGAAAAAAATAAATGCCACCAATCCTGCTTCATTTAGTAGTTATGTTATGACAAACAGGTTCATAGGAGGTTACTAGGCTACTGGCCCTAGGGCGTTTATAAGTCTAGCCATGTTGTACCCTTGTTCCTCGATTGACCAAGTTGTATTGTCTATATCTGCAGTGCGAGTCTCTGATCAGCACAGACTGCCCTTATTCAAGAGGGACATAGGTGACACCTACGTAAATTGACGGTCACACATCCACTTCTCCAAGTTATGCTTAAATGGGGTCATTAAGGATCTCTGTTTTATCTGAATTGGGAGTTTGTTCTAGAGGAGTGGCAGTCTCTGGGAGATGCATCTTCCTCTCCAGCATGTACTGTTAATGTTGGACCCAAGGTTACGATCCCCAGAGCAAGTGAATCTTGTCCCATTTGACTTGCAGATGTGCAGCATTTCCATTGGGGCAGGGTCCGAGACTGCTCTGTAGGCCAGGCATAATTTGCCTCTCAGCAGCCTACAAGATATATAGTACAGTGACAGGGCCTTCAGTCAGTTCATGTAGGTCATGTGTTTAAGGCTCTGAATTTTCTTGGTGAGAAACCTCTGAAGTCACTCTAGCTGCTGCAGGTGTCTGGTGAGGTACATACAGAAGGATTACTCTATTAGTGGTCTGATGAGGGATGAGTAGAGGGGAGTTAACATCTTTAGCTCTGGATGTGACACCCTTATTTATGAAACATGCAACACAGAATGCCTTCCTTAACACTGTGGACACACATGATCGAAGTTAAGGCTGCTATTAACCTGTGTTCCCAGATCTCTTACCACAGGGTTTGAGCTAAGGAAGATACTGTTAATATTGTAATTTGCAGGGAGTTCCCCTTTGCAGAAAGGGATAACACATTTTTTTTTTGGCATTTAGTTCAAATCTGTGGCTTTGGCACCAGTCATTTATCTGTGTAAGGCCTTTTTGTAGTATGTCAACTTCATTGGAGGACTCAATGATTGCATCCAGTTTGTAGTCATCAGCAAACTTGGTAAGCCACAGAACATCTACTTTCGCCTGGACTTTTGAGAAACAGATTCCAAACAGTAGGGAGGGCCCAGTACAGATCCTTGTAGTAGAGCACTGGTAACTGGTCCGCTGGTAGACGTGGAATCCCCAACTTTGACTGTATCCGTCCTGTCAGCGATCCAGTTGACTACCCATCTAGTGACATATAGGTCAATTCCTAGCTGGATGAGTTTCTCAATGATGTCTGAGTGGGGGATTGTGTCAAAAGCCTTGTCTATGTTAAGGATAGGCTGTTATGTACTGTTTTGCTTCATACAGGTCTATGGTGACTTTCTCTGAGATATCAAACAGGTTTAATACACATGATCTACCCTTAAAGCTAAATTGAGTCGGGTCAAGAGTTTGAAGGCCGGCGTGGCCAAGGATGAACACAGGATAGCAGCAGACTTCTTCAGCTCCACCAATTTCATTACATTGACAGGAATTAATTACTTAAAAAATTAATTCTTGAAGTAATTTTCTTTCTAAATATGTTTGTTTTATATAGTTCTTGAACTATATCTAAAAAAGAAAGGAAATCTTAATAATATTCCTGTCAGAAATTACTTTGGAAATTTTCCTGTCAGTTTATCAGTCTGAAATGAGTTCCAGTAAGACAAATTCTCAAGACACCAGCATCAAGAAAGAACTTCAGTCTCTGATAATTATAGTCCAGCAACTTACTGCTAAGATGGATAAAATGGATACTAAAATAGACACTTTCATAGAAAAAACTACAAAACAAATAGACTTGTTACATATGGACCTGCAACAACAGAAGATCCAGATGACAGGCATAGAAGAAGCTGTGAATGACATGGAAAATAAAATACAAGAACAGGAAATCAACATTGAGTTTCTGCTGAAACAAAATACACATTTACAAACAAAGATGGATGACCTGGAAAATAGATCTAGGCGCAATAACATTAGGATTTTTGGACTGCCAGAAAATATTGAAGGTAACAATATTACTTCTTTAACAACATGGCTCCCTAAAACTTTAGATTTACCAGAAGCATTCTCTTTTGGTATCGAAAGAGCACATAGATCTGTAGCTAATACTAACTCTAACAAAACTATCCTAGATCAGTTATAGTTAGATTTCTATCATCTTTGATAAAGAGATGGTTCTTAAATCTGCTTGGGCTAAAGCTCCTGTTAAGTTTAATGAGACAACTGTGCGTTTTGACAATGACTATTCTTCCATGGTAATTGCTAAAAGAAAAGTTTTTCTGCCACTAATAAGGGAGCTTAAAAAGCACAGTTTAAAACATACCTTCTGTTTCCTGCCAAGCTTAAAATCCTCCTTCCTGATGGTCCTAAGGTCTTCGATGATTTAGACTCTGCTTTACTGTTTGTCAAAGAAAAAAAGGATTTTGGATAAAATAGAAGAAATGGAATGGGCTAGTTCTTCATTAAAGAGATTGGCAACTGAAGCTTCCTGGAAGACTTCAGAGAAGAAGAAGAGACTAAAAAACAAATGATTTGTTATATGTTTTTTTCTCTCTCATCATTTTAGTTCATTATTAATCTTTTTGAATATAGTTCCTGCATTTCCAGAAAGCCACAAATATTTTGGAAAAGATTTAATCAAAGTTATTCTCTATGTGCAAAGAAATGTTTTGTTTCATAACCAGTCAAAATGCCTGAGGATTTAATGGCAGGCTGTGACTCTGTTTTTCTTTCTGAAAAAAGTAAGGTTAGTAATTTGATAATCTTTACCTTTTTTTTCCTTCTTTTATTATTTTCTTTGTTTAAACAATGACATTCTATTTAGATTATGTAGTGGGTAAAGGGTGGGGGAGGGCAGGGAGAGAACAGTAATGAAAATATCATTAATAGAATAATAACATATTTATTTCTTGTAAAAGTTTATAAGTTCTTCAAATGCTATTTCTAATTATACTTTCTTGATTATACTGCTTATGCTTGTTTGTAAATAATCTGTCATGCTTTAACTAATAATAATCAGAACTAAATAAGAGTAAATAATATGTTTTATTTTTAACTCTATTAATATAAACAGTAAGTAACATTCCATTGTATATACTTCTTACAGCTTTCTCTTACATTTTTTATTTCTGCCTCACTCGCTTTTATTTTCTACTCTCTTTCTTTTCTTTATTAATATATAGAAATGCTTTTGACTGTGTGGGCACAGTGAATAATAGGATTTGTATGAAAATTGAGTTGGGAGAAGAATGCTGAGTTTTATTACTTGTTGGTAATTTTGAGTTTAATTTCACTTGCATAGAGGCTGTGATGATCTGTGGAATACATTGTGGATGTTCTGTCATGTTTAGATGCATTTACACTGCTAAATGAATGTTTGTCACTAGTTTTTAATAAGTTTCCCAAAATGTTAAGAGAGACAATCTGGGATGTGGGCTGTCTTATGCACAATGTCCTTGAGTTACCTCAGAATCTTCAAATCACAGAATTCTCACAGAGAAACTGAAAGCAGTTAGTATAAACATTGACAAGGTTATCACACTGACACACCACAGATTCAGGAAAAATACTCTGTTCATAAAATATGTCAGTTATAATGAGTTTAAATGATGTAGTTTCTTGTAGTAAGTAAATGTCTTATTTTAAAAGGCATAAAAAATGAAACATTTATTTACATGTTTTTGAAAATCTACTTAACAGCAGCATAATAATCTGTGTTAAAAATTTGTGTTCCAAACATATACTTTACTATAACTCATTTAATTCATCTGATTGACAAACATAAATAATCTTATAACTCTATTCTGGAAGAAATGTCATGTGATATATTTTAAAGCAGTAGGTTAGCATGATTGTAAAATCTGGTTACCAATATGTGTTTGCTGTGCATTATTTTGTATAAAGCAGACAGATTTATTCTAGGGACAGCAAGTAGGACAGTGCTCTACAAAGGCACAACTCAGTGAGATCAGATATATATATATACATATGTGTGTGTGTGTGTGTGTGTGTGTGTGTGTGTGTGTGTGTGTGTGTGTGTGTGTGTGTGTGTGTGTGTGTGAGTGTGATGGCTTTTTTTCTGAGAATCTGCATAACTATCTAATATGATTTATAATAATTTCTATGAATACAATATTTTACTCTATTGACAAAATGAATGTTTGCCACAAGTTTTAATAAGTTTCCCGCCAAAATGTTAAGGGAGACAATCTGGGATGTGGGCTGTTTCATGCATAGTGTCCATGAGTTTCCTCAGAAGCTTCACTCACAGAATTTTCACAGAGAAACTGAAAGCAGTTAGTATAAACATTGACAAGGTTATCACACTGACACCACAGATTCAGGAAAAATACTCTATTCATAAAATATGTCAGTTATGATGAGTTTAGATGATGTAGTTTCTTGTAGCAAGTAAATATCTTATTTTAGAAGGCATAGAAAATGAAACATTTATTTAAATGTTTTTGAAAATCTACTTAACAGTAGCATAATAATCTGTGTTAAAAACTTGTGTCCCAAACATATACTTTACTATAACTCATTTAATTCATCTGATTGACAAGCATAAATAATCTTATAACTCTATTCTGGAAGAAATGTCATGTGATATATTTTAAAGCAGTAGGTTAGCATGATTGTAAAATCTGGTTACTAATATGTGTTTGCTGTGCATTATTTTGTATAAAGCAGACAGATTTATTCTAGGGACAGCAAGTAGGATTGTGCTCTACAAAGACACAACTCAGTGAGATCAGATATATATATATATATATATATATATATATATATATATATATATATATATATATATATATATATGTATGTGTGTGTGTATGTATGTATATATGTGTATGTGTATATGTATGTGTGTGTGTGTGTGTGTGTATATGTGTGTGTGTATATGTATGTGTGTGTCTGTGTTTATGTGTGTGATGGCTTTTTTTTTTTTTTTTTTAGGTAATAACGCAGGTGTTTCTGAGAATCTGCATAACTATGCAATATGATTTATAATAATTTTTATGAATACAATATTTTACTCTATTGACAATAATGAGTTTAAGTAAATGCTCATATACAAACAATTCAAAATTTTTTGGAAGCTGTTGATAGAATTCACATGACAGAAAATAGATGCATCTTAATGCATGTAATGTCTGAATCATATTAGCCAAAGTTTTTGATTTAAATGAATGTTAGAACATAATTTTCTCTCCTCTTGATTTCTAACATTAAGATTATTTGAATGCTATTAGAATACAAGTGTTATATATTACATAGATCTATATAATAGTATGAACAGTTTTTAAAAAAAAAAAAGTTTATTTTAGTTTATATGATGCTGTTTTACCAAATGTGTAGTTTTGTCTTGATAGATAATTGAATTGAAAACTGTTAACCTCAGTTAAATATAACTAGTATTAAATTGATAAGGTGGTAGCTGAGGTACTGCTGCTTAGGGTAGGGGGTTAACTTGAGTAGTAAATACTGCTCTAAGTTGGAGTTTTCAACTCCAGGTGGGATGCAAGGTTTAATCCTTACATTATTTTCACTTGTTCATTGTTATATGTATATAGTTTTGACATCCACAATATATTTTGTACACTCATTGTCACTACAAACAAAATTGAATCCTATACAAAATCCCATAAGAGATTTAATAAATACAGCTATATTTAAAGGTACACCTAAAAGAGGAGATGTAACATTATTTATCTGGTTATTTGTTATTTCGATCATAAGATTCTTGAGTTTTAAAAATGCCAAATGACATCTTTAAAAGGAATTTCTTTAAACATTAATGGATTGAATAATCCGTGTAAAAGGGCAAGCCTAATAAGATACATTAATCTACACAAGGCCAATCTAGTCTTCCTGCAAGAAACCCATCTCTTGAAAAAAGATATTGATAAACTAGCCACTAATAAGTATACAGTATTGGTTAGTTCAGAGCACACTCAGAAAAAAGAGGAGTGGCTATTTTATGGAATAAAAGTATGCCCATTCCTAAAACCATTAAGTCTTATCAGGATGACAAAGGAATGTTTTGTATGGTTACAATACAAATTAATGGGAAGACTTACACTTTAATTAATGTATATTGGATACCTGGAATTGGTATTAATACAGTGAAACATCATATTGATAAGATCATATCATTCTCTATAGGGGATATTATTTTAGCTGGTGATTTTAATTGTATACTACATGAAAGTGATACTACCACTATAAAGAAAAGAAGAATTACATCTAATGCAAAACATTTAAATGATTTTGCTAATTCTTATCATTTGAATGATATTAATAATCAGATAGAGTCAAAATCATTACCATACACCTTTTTTCTAACAGATACAAAACTTATTCAAAAATAGATAGGGTCTTTATTTCTAACCAGATGGTAACAGATTTAATTAATTCCAAAATCATTTCATGTCCTATATCTGATCATAACTCAATTGTTTTTGAATTCATGATAAAAAATACTCATAATGTTCAGATCAAAAGGATACCAGCATACTTAACTCAGCTAAAAGACTATAAAGAATATATACTTTCAGAAGTACAACATTTTCTAGACATAAATAATACTCCTGAAGTCTCCATTGTCTATGTTTGGGATGCCTTAAAATCATATCTATATGGACAAAGTATCAGATGGTATAATAACAAAAGGAAATCTTGGGATAAGGAATTGTTAGATATTCAAAGTAAACTGGACTCTTATAAGCATAATAATAAAGAAAATATTATGGACAAGAAAGTTATTGAAGAAATAAACAAACTAAATGAGAAATACAAAGAAATTTTAACTCATAAAGTTAAAATAACTTTAGAGAATACAAGTTTTTGTCTTATTCAATAAGCCCCAAATACTTACATAGACTTAAAAATAAAACAAAAGATTGAATAAACAAAACCATATCAAAGAAATCTTTTCTCTAAGGAAAAAGAAGAATGTTTCTAGTATACCAGAAATACTGGACGAATTTAGAAATCACTTTCACAAGATTAACCATAACAACATTAACATGGAACCTAAAGATAAAATAAAGGAGTTTATAACCACAAACATGAATAAAAAGCTTAATAAACAACAGATTAAACTATTGGACAAGAGTATTTCATATACAGAAGTTATTACACAAATAAATAAGCTTAAATCAAACAAAGCACCGGTAATGATGGTATTATACCAGAGATATATAAAATCCTTTCTAAAACTACATATTCATTAATACATAAGGTTTTTATTCTGGCCCAAACTGAGTTAATAACCCCCATCTTGGCAATATACATTTATTTCACCAATTTTAAAACCTAATAAAGATCCAACTAGATGTTCTTCATATCGACCCATCTCATTACTTAATGTTGATTATAAAATGTTTGAGTATTTTTGCTGATAGATTGAAGACAATTTCCCCGGCATTATAGACATAGATCAGACGGGCTTCATTGTAAATAGAAATACTTTTGATAATATAAGAAGAACTTTAACATTAATTGATTTTGCAAATAGGAAAAAGAAAGATTTAACACTTATTAGTCTTGATATAGGTTCAGCATTTGATTCAGTAAGTTGGGACTATCTGTTTACCTTACTGAAATGCACAAATTTCTCTGATGTATTTGTAAATTTAATTGAGCATTTATACAAAGGAACGCTGGCTTATATTAAGGTAGGAACATATGTTTCACAAAAAATACCCATTCTTAAAGGTACAAAGCAAGGATGTCCACTTTCTCCACTATTATTCACTTTAGTAATGGAGCCTTGGGCTAATTTGATTAGAAACAGTACTGACATAGAGGGTTTTGAAATAGAAGAAAATACAACATCAAAAATTCAACTTTTTGCAGATGATGTTCTAATTACATCAGCAGGATCTAATTCTTCTATGCAGTCTATTTGATAAAATGATGAATTTTAAAAGTATTTCTGGTTTAATATTCAATGAAGAAAAAACTAAAATACTACCTATATATACACGAAAAAATACTCATTAGTGATTTTACTAAATATGTACCCAACTCAGGTCAGATAACTTATTTAGGTATAATACTATCTAAAGATATTAAATCTATTATATATAATAACTATAATACCTGTTTTCTTAATATACAAAATCTTTTTAATACCTGGAATAATATGTTTTTTTTACTATGGAGGAGAGACTTACAATTATTAAAATGATAATATTCCCCAAGATTTTATACTTAATACAATCAATAATACTTTCACCTACAAAAATAACTATCAAGAAACTGAATACACTAATGTTAAATTTCTTATGGGCACCTAATAGACCTAGGATTGCATTAAAGAAACATACTAATAGCTGGTCTCAAGGGGGTATTTCTTTTCCAGACTTTAATTTATATATTATCTCTTCTATTATAAAAGTTATTACTTTATTAATAGATGGGGCATATGTCACAAAATGGAAAGATTATTGGGAGCTAATTAGTATGCACTTCATGAAAATCTCCTTAACACATAAAAATATGATTATAAATAACTCCATGTTGTGGTTGCTAAAGGAATTTTGTACTTCACCTATTACACCTAAACATATGGTCTGTTACCCATTAAATATTATTATTAGTTATCGTAACTTTATATTCATGCACCCTAAGTATAGGGAATGGAATTTTATTGTATTCCCTATAATTTATACTCAGGGTATGCTTATGTCATCTACTTCTGAAGGAGCTCATTTAGCTATAGATAATAATCTAAAGTACTGGTATCAGCTGATATCTGATAATAAAGTTAAAAATCTAGATTTCTTAAAACAAGAATTTGATCTAAGAGAAACTTGCTGGTTAGAGGTTCAGATCTTTAGACAACATCTCATTGATAGAATAGATCTAATGTATATAACAGTTAAAGAATCTATTCCAAAACTGATTGATTACTTGATAATAAATTTACAGCATAAAGTTTCTGATAAAGGTAAACTTTCATATATACATAAAATTATCAGACAAGAAACTTTTTACAATGTAGATTCATACTGGAATTATTTCACCTCTATTAATGGGGACCCACCAACTCAACAAGATAAACAATATATATTGGAATCTGCTTATAGAACTACATCTTCCATTGTCTGGAGACTTTATACATGGAAATTTTACATAGATCTTTTTATACACCTTTGATGATGAATAAAATTAATAATAAAGATAATCTATGTAAGAGATGTAATGTAGAAATTAATGCTGACTGGGCTCATATGTTTTATGACTGTATGAAGTTGAAAGAATACTGGAAGTCAATTAATGAATTTTGCAGGCTCTTTTACAGATAATTTCATTATTTCTAAGTCTCTTATATTATTCAACACACCTGTACCTCAATGTGTTAAAAGATTAAGCTTCCCTTGTTATGGTCTATCCTAGCAGTGGCTAGGAAAATAATAACTAGAAATTGGATTTCAGATACACCTCCTTCGTTCAATGAATTTAAAAATGTTATGAATATAATGTGTCATATGGAAATAAGCACAATTAGAATGAGAACAACTAGAAAAACATCACATTTTATTGTATGGGATAATTTACAAAATTTGTTAAAAAAATTCTAATTTCAATAGCACAGTATTTTAGTTTAATTGATCTGATTGTAGTGGATGTCTTTGTAAATACTTTAGTTGTTTTGTTGAATATTATAATAATGCCTATTTTTAATTATTTGTATAAAATTGTTATGATATTTCTCTTATATGTTAAAACAATAAACTTGTTTTGAAAAAAAAAAAAGAGTTTGAAGGCCACCTATGTCTTTGTTGATAAGGTCTATGATTATTTTCTCCATGGCCTTGCAGATAAGGCTGGTTAGGCTTACTGGTCTATAATTCCCAGGGTCGGTTAATGTGCACGGGAATTAGTGTTGCTGTTTTCCACTCTGCTGGGACAAAGCCAGTACTTAGACTGTGGTTGAAGAGAGTGCCAAGTGGTTCCACTAGGTCCTGTTTTAGACCAATTAGTAGGCAGCCTGGGATGTTATCCAGTCCCATAGAGGCTGTAGTTTTGCCCATGAAGAATGCAGTTATGACCTATGTTTTGGAGATACTAGATACAGGACTGGTGACAGGTATGCTTTGGGTATGTCTGGTGGGGACAGAGGTGCGAAGTTAGCACCAAACTGGTCCGCTACCAGGTAGGTGATGTCCTCAGGGTCAATATGAATGGTATTGTCCACTACTAGTTTGGCACAAAGATGGGCCTTCCCTTTTAGATTTCTGACATAGCTAAAGAATGCCTTGTGATCATCCTTGGCTAGAGATGCTAGCTTAGCTTCGTAATTAGCTTCAGAGGACATTACAAGACATCGAATTTGCTTGTTCAAGCTGTGGAGGGTGTCCTCCCTCTGCTGAGTCAGTTCCCTCTTGTTCTTAGACATGAGTTTCTTCCTCCTGTGCAACCTATTTATGCTTGATATTTACCATGGTGGCTTTTTTTTTTGTGAGGACATTGTTTTGATCCATTCAGGTATAGCAGAGTCTATACGTTTTTACAGGTGTTTATACAGAGCATTTGTGTACACTTCTGTACAGCAGTCATTGTTGGCAGTGGTAGCAGGAGATTTGAAACTATTTATGCCATCGTTTACGAGGCTATAGTTGCTTTGGAGAAAATTTTCACCCTTTTTGCTCTTGAGGGGGTCAGGTATGACTGTTACTTTTAACAAGACTGATTTATGATCAGACCTTACCAAGGAGGGCAACACACAGGGGTAGTGCACTTGACAAGGTTACTTTAAATCTTAAAATAAAGCAGAACTGGACAAATACACTGTAGGGGAAAGAAATACATTTCATTTCTTATTCACTATATTTAATGTACACCTTACAGCAAATATAAAAAGGACTAATGAATATATGCATCTAACCAACATAAATCGGCTGCAATAAAAGGAAGTAAATATGTGGCAATGTATTCTAACACTGAAAAATTACTTAATTTCATTCACATATTAACCTTGTGACCAAGTGGCATAATCAGATTTATTTAACCATTGTATAAATGAACCACTACGACAGATTTTTCTGAATTAACATATCACTAGCTAAAAATAAAGCTGTCTGTATTCAGAACCTGATAAATTAATCTCTAATAGGCATGTACATCACACATCCTACAGCTCTGACACAGCAAAGACAGAAAATATACAAACTTAAATGCTCAACTGACATAACACAAGAACCCATATAAAACTTTCCAATGTACTAATGATGCCTACCACTGCAGAATATCCACTTATTCTGTCAAATTAAAAACTGCATGGAAAAAGAAATGTTTAGTGAAATGCGAGGCAAACATGTAATCAATTATTTCAGCATGAGTGATTCAAGGTCAGGCACAGTAGCAAACAAGGTAATCCTTGTTATAACACTCATCCCACTTAAGAGGTTAGTGTGGCTTTCTGTGCATACCTGGGAAACAAACACTATCCTAGTAGAAGCCATCAGACACAGGGAATCAAATCAAACTGAAGGCTTGGGATGAGAGAATTACCCATGACAGGTTACACAGTTTAATACAGCCTATAAATATCAGCACTTATAAAGCCATGGCTTCAGTAAATGACCTTCAGACTTTCACTATTATTTTTTATTTAAAAAAAAAAAAAGGTCAGTGCTTGAGGGAACCTGCACAGCAGCAATGTGCACTGACTGAGGTTTTCTTTCTTGAGATTTAAAAGTACAGCTCTGAATCAATGAAGCTACTTAAGTTTGCAGTTGGGAGTCAAAAAAACTTGGATTCTGCATCATCAAGAAAGTACAGTTTTGTACCTAACATAAATGTAGATGTTCGAGTGCTAATACAGCTGCAGTCATAACAGATGGGTTCTCCTTCTACTAGGAAAGCTTACTCCGCAAAATGGAAGCGATTTTGTGCCTGGAATGAGAAAAAGGGCCAGAATCCTGGAATACTGAATTTACCTCAAATATTACAGTATCTAGCTGAGCTGCTAAGCAGTGGACTTTCATTCTCCTCCATCAAAATCCATGCCTCAGCCATTTCTGCAGAATACAACACTGATCCTCCTTTATTCTCTCATCCCCTCTTAAGACAGTTCCTCAGAGGGGCTAAGAATATAAAACCCCCAAGGAAACAGCCAATACCTGCTTGGGACCTCAATTTCATTCTAGAAAAGCTGACCTTGCCTCCTTTTGAGCCAGCTGCCTCAACAGATTTGCAATATTTGTCCTGGAAAGCAGCCTTCCTCCTGGCTATCACCTCAGCTCGCAGGGTATCGGAACTACAAGCCCTCATGTCTGTGCAGCCTTTCATAATTTTCCATCACGACAGAGTTTCCTTACAAACCAATCCGTCCTTTATGCCAAAGGTGGTATCCAGGGTAGCTCTGAATCAGGCTACTCACTTACCTACCTTTTACCCTAATCCTCAAAACAAAGGGGAGAGACTACTACATTCCTTGGACATCCACTGACAGCTACGTTATTATTTGGACAGAACAAAGCCTTTCAGAAAATCAGAACAACTCTGTGTTCTATGCCTCAGGAGCTCAAGGGAAGCCAATTTCCAAACAGACAATCTCAAAATGGATAGCCCACTGCATACGCTTTTGTTACTCTTTTCATGGTAAAACTGTACCTGTAGGCATCAGATCTCACTCCACAAGGGCCACAGCTACCTCTGCATCTTTCCTCAGAGGAGTTCCTACCAAAGATATTTTGGAAGCAGCCATTTGAAGTTCTGTGCATACCTTCTCCAAGCACTACCACCTACCATTATACTCCAAAACTAGAGCAGGCTTTGCCACTGCAGTCTTGCAGGGCATCCTGGCTCCTCCTAGTTCCACTTAGTGCCTACCACCCCTTTTTTAGCTTTGGGATTCTACCCATCTGTTATGACTGCAGCTGTATGCATGATGAACATAGTACAGTTTTGTACCTACCATAAATGTAGATGTTCGAGTGCTAATACAGCTGCAGTCCAGGTCTCCCTCCCTCCTTCCCCTCTTGGGACAGGCCTATTGGCGAACACCTCCTCATACAACTTGATTGGGGTATTCATTTATGGTGTATTTGCTTGCAACTACTGTTTTTTGATTATATTGCACTGCACTATTACATAAATTTATGTATTGCCTTCCTTCTGGGGGGGGCACCCGACATCTGGGGCAAGAAAAACTGAAGAAAATGGTGTCGGCTGGTTCCTTTATACCCCTGTCGCACTGACGTCATGGAAGAAGCGACGACAACCGACGCCGGACCTAGACTTTGGAATTCGGCCGACCGAGGACCCGCCCGACGGCAGGAGAACCCATCTGTTATGACTGCAGCTGTATGCACGATGAACATCAGAGAAGAACCAGTGAAAAATAACAGAGGCAGACACCATTGCGTTACAGCCATAATAGTTAATAAAACAGGCAATATATACACAAGCAAGCTTTAGAAACAGCATATGACAGTACTGGGACAAGCATTTTTCTGGGAACTTCAAGAATCACAGGCTTTCAAAGATGCAACAGTTATTTCTCTTTCTTAAACAGATACATGAAACATTAGTTCATAAAGAATACTAAACATGAATATTGATTGGCAGCTTAATGTAATTTACTTATCTTCAGATCAAAGGAGTTGAAAAGTACAGTTGTGTACACTTACCATAAATGTACATGTTTAAGTGTATTCACAGTTGCAGTCATCACATTTGGGTTATCCCTGGCAGGGTAGCTCTCAACTGGCCTGAATACCAGAGGCTTAGTATTTCTGCGTCGGTTGCTGTTGCTTCAGGACTGATGTCAGGGTCATCAGTAGTATAAAGTAAGGTAGCTGACGCCATTACATCAGTTTTTCTTGCCCTGTCAGAAGCCCCCAAGTGGGGCCAAGGTTATGGTGGAAGAACCCCACAGCAGAAAGTAAACACCAAAAAGTTCCTTGTAAGGAGAGAGAGAAAGAAGAGGGGAATGGAGAGAGGGAAACCAGGACTGCAACAGTGAATACACTCTAACATCTACATTCATGGTAAGTGTACACAACTGTACCATGTTCTTCGTGTTTCACTGTTGCAGTCATCACATTTGGGTTGATTCCCAAAGCTGAGGGAAAGGGTGGAGGCAGTCAAGGAGACTGGGGCTGGCTAGGATGCCCTGCAAGACTGCAGTGGCAAAGCCTGCCCTGGATTTGGAGAAAATAGGCAGGTGGCAATGCTTGGTGAAAGTGTGAACAGATTTCCAGGTGGCAGCCTCCAGGATGCCCCTGGTAGGGATTCCTCTGAGGAAAGCTGCAGAGGTGGAGGCTGCTCTGGTAGAGAGAGAGTCCTGACCCCTTTTTCTGTGTTGCTTGTAACAAAAATGGATGCAGTGTGCTATCCATTTTTGTTTGGAGATGGCTTTGCCCTCTGCCCCTGCAACAAAGCTAACCAGTAATTGATCCGACTTTCTGAATGATTTAGTCCTGTCTAGATAGAATATGAGCTGTCTGTGCACATCTAGAGAGTGCAGGATCCTTTACCCCTTGTTTTGTGGGTTAGGGAAAAAGGTGGGAAAATGAATGGATTGGTTGAGAACCACACTGGACACCACTTTGGGCATGAAGGATGGGTTAAAGTCCTGAGGGAAACCCTGTCAGCATGGAAGATGATGAAGGGCTCCTCAGCCATGAGTGCTTGCAGCTCGGAGACTCCTCTGGCTAAAGTGATGGCCAGAAGAAAAGCTGTCTTTCAGGAGAGAAATTTTAACAATGCTGAAGATGCTGGTTCAAATGGGGGCAGGGTGAGCTTTTCCAACATAAAGCTAAGGTCCCAAGCTGGGGTAGGTGTTGTTCTGGGTGGCCTCAAGTTGCTAGCTCCTCTTAGGAATTTGTTTGATCAAAGGGTTTGAGAACAGGGGTTTCTCAGTGTGGAAATGAGCAGAGATAGCAGAGGCATGAAATTTAATAGAGGAAAAAGGGAGACAACTGTGTAGCAGGTCAGCTAGGTAATCCAGGATGAGTGGTAGGGAGGGCTGTGCTGTACCGGCTCCCTTAGCCTGAATCCAGGTGCAGAACCTTTTCTATTTGTCAGAATAAGATTTTCTAGTGCTAGGGTATCTGGCCTCATGTATAACATCAAGAACCTGTTTACTGAGGTTGGCAGATTGATCAGTGGTCAGGGAATAAGCCAGGCTGCCAAACTGAGAGTCTGCAATTGGGGATGCATGAATTTTCCTTCCCTCTGGGTCAGGAGGGTTGCGGTCTGAGTGAGATGCTATGGTGGCAGAGAGGACAGGCTGCACAGCAGTGGGTACCAGTGCTAGCGAAGCCAGTCTGGAGCAATAACAATTGATATTGGTTTTTCCTCCTTTATTTTGAGCCGTACCCTGGTGATGAGAGGTAGTGGAGGAAATGGATAGACTGACAGATTGACCCAGGGGAAGGAAAGGGCATCCCACTTTCCAAGCCATGCAGCGATGTTCCCTGGTGCAGAACTTGCTGAACTGATAGTTGGTGTGGGAGGCAAAGAGGTGACCTTTGGTGTTCTCCATTTCTGAGTTAGTAGGCTGAAGGTTATTTTGTCTAGCTGCCATTCGTGTAGGTCCAGAAGATTTCTGCTTAAGTGGTCTGCTAGAGAGTTTAGAAAACTTGGCAGGAATTGTGCTAACAGGTGGAGTTGCATGGCTGAGGCTGTGTGCCAAAGGGTCATGGCCAGTCTGCATAGAGAGTAGTAGTCACTCCCTGCTTGTCAATATACCACATCACAGTTGTGTTGTCTGTTTTGATCAGGATAGCCCCTGGGGATAGAAGGGGCTTGAAAGCTGTTAGTGCATACTGGACAGCTAACATATCTTTTTAGTTGATATGCAGATGGATTTGCTGTGGGCTTCATTGGTGGTGGTGAGAAAGATAATCCCTTGTTGTGGGAGCATGCTGCTGCCCACCAAAGAAATTCTTTCCTTAGGCAAGGTATCATTGGTATAAGAGTTTCCAGGTCTTGAGAGTGTTGACACAAAAGTCTTTTTAAGTACCATTGAAGTTTCCTCATATGCAGTCTGGCATAAGGAAAGAGTAGAATGCAAGATGCCATGAACCCCAGAGCTTGCAGGATTTTCCTTGCAGATAACTGGGGTCTCGTGGCTAGTTGAGAGAAGTAGGCTGTCAGGTAAGTTTGCTTTTCTGTTGTAAGGAATGCCATCTGGGAGGCTGTGTCCAGGCTTGCTCCCAGGAATATAATCATTTGGGTGGGTACTACTTTAGATTTCTTTTCGTTAACAGTGTACCCTAGTGAGGTCATTAGGGACTTTACAAAGGCCAGGTGTGCTTGAGCAGCTTTTCCTGACCGACTGCCTGAATTAGGCAGTCGTCCAAGTATGGGCAAATTTAGATATTCCTTTGTCTGCAAAAGGTAATGGCGGGAGCCAGACATTTTGTGAAAACTCTGGGAGCAGTAGATAAGCCAAAGGGCAGTGCAGAGAACTGAATTGCAGAGATCATGCTCTGAAACGTAGATATTTCCTGCATGATTCCCTGAAAGGAATGTGGAGGTAGGCCTCTTAAGTCTAGGGTGGCTAGCCAAGCACCCTTGGATAGCATGGGTAGCAGTTGCTGGAGCGTGAGCATTTTGAATGTTGGTATCACCAGAAAGGTATTTAGAATGGATAGATCGAGGATGGGGTACCGGAAAATGTCTGGAGTAGAAACCTTGTCCTATCTGATCTACAGGAACATGCTCTATTGCCCTCAGAAAGAGTAGGAAATGGACTTGCTTTTTCACCTCTGCCCACTGATTTGGAGGTAGATCTGGGAACTTTTCTGTGGTTGGAAGAATGTGGAAAGAAAATGTGTATACCTGGACACTATGTTGAGGACCCAGTGGTCATTGGTAATGGTGGCCCAAGTGCTTGCATGAAAGGAGGAGCTTTCCTCCTACGGGTAAGTGCGGGTGGGCAGAGGGTGGGGGTGAGGGAGAAGACACACTGAGTTCTTACCATAAGGGGGTGGCATAGAACTCCCTGGTTTTGAAGTGGAGGAATTCCACTGTTTTGATCTCTGCATTCCTTGTGGCTGCTTTCTGGGGGGGGTCTGCTTCCCCAGGGTCTGGGCTGAACTGACCTGGAGGGAGCAGGAAAGGACCACTGCTTGGAGAGGCAAATGCCTGCTGAACCTGGGTGGCTAGGCCTGTAGGAAATCTTTAACTGTCTTCATAGATTTAGTTTTTTCCTCCTCTGCCTTAGTGCCAAATAAGTGGTCTTTGTGCAAGGGTGCATCCAATAATTTAGATATATCATGGTCTGGCAAGGGCTGTTCCTTAAGCCATGCACAAGGACAGAACCGGTGACTACTGCCCTGCAAGAAGCTTCCAGGGTGTCTAAACCACAGTGTAAGTGTGCTTAGCCTTGTAGAATGCATTAACTCTTGTAAGCTCTTTAGATTCTGCACAAGCATGAAAAGAAGACGCTTTTTATTTGAGGAGTTCTACGGTATGTTGCTGAAACTTTAGTATATGGAACTGGCAATTTAGTGCTCCGATAGGAAGAATAGCAGGGGTGTATACTTTTTTACCCCATCTGTCTAGTGCTCGGGAATCCCTATCTGAGGGGGTGGGATTCTTAGCAGAGGTTGCTTTAATTCCTTTAGGCCCTTGAGAAATTACCTCAGAGTCAGCAGTAAGATTTTTGAAAAGAAATTTTGAGTGAGTCAGGGACTCTAATACTTGTCTGGTTTTCTGGGTGCAGGAGGGAGGGTCCAGGAGTCAAACTTTGATTCCAGGAAAACATCGTCCACAACATCCAGGACTGGGGGAATGGCCAGGGGTCTGTGCTGTGGAAGATATAAAAATTCTCTGAGTCTCTTTTTAGACTGAGGATAGTCCTGACATTCCCACTGGAAATGCTCCCTTAAGGTATGAAGGGTTTCCCCAAAGGAAAAGTCCTCGGGTGGAGAGGCTGAAGGAATGGAATCCTTTGCATCAGAATCCTCATAAGCAGAGAGGGGCTGCATGTCTTCATATTCAGGTGCATCAGTGTCATCAGACTGCTGTTCAGACAAAACTACTGGGGACAGATCTCTTTCTTTTGGAAGGGGTAGCTTGGATTCCCCTGATCAGAATGATATGGTCTTCTGCCATTTTAAGCATTTCAGACTGAGGCAAGGAAGCAGGTGCCTGAGATTGGGTCGTCTGTTTCTTGGGTGTGGTTTGTTCCCTGGGCCTCAGAAACTCAGTAGTTTTCAAAACAATGGTAGACACGATAGTAGTCGTCGGTTTGTGTAGAGAATCGGTAGTGCGAAGTACTTCCTCGGAAGCCGGTGCCTGCTCAGCGGCTCTGGACCCATCCAAGGGAGAGACAACCGCAGGATCCTTAGTCGAAGAAGAGGTTTGCAGCATACCGGACTCCAAAAGGGTCTTGGTAGCGGCCTGCGAATCCACAGAAATGGGCATCAGGGGCTGCGAAAGCACCTCACTGAGGACCGGAGAACTGATGACTAGCTTAACAGAAGCGTCGTCGATAGTTTTGGACCTGTACGGTCTGCCTCTGTATTTATCGTTACGTTTTTTCAGAAGATCTGCTGACGGATGGCTTACCAAAGCCATATCGGAATTCGAGGACTATAAGCGAAAATATCTAGCTACAATAAGAGTCCTTATGATGTATAGTTCTGGCGTTAAAGCACAAAAGCGACAGCGAAGGACGTCGTGGTCTGGGCCTAAGCAAGTGACGCAGTAAAAATGAAAGTCTCGGTGTGGTATTGGCTTTCCAAAGGCGAGACAATTAACTTTTTCTGACATCAGTTAGTGCAAGAAAAAAGGATCCCCAAAGGGGTACTTAGCTTTAGAAGACTTCAGCTTCAATTCAGAAGACGAAACTCAGGTAGTGGCCGACCGGCACTCGTGTGAAATGCTTCTGCTTCGGGCTTCTCGGCAAGAAAGACTGATGTAATGGCATTGGCTGCCTTACTTTATACTACTGACGATCTGATGTCAGTCCTGAAGCGACAGCAACCGACGCAGAAATACTAAGCCTCTGGTATTCGGGCTGGCTGAGCGCTATCCTGGCAGGGATAACCCAAATCTTAGATTTATTCTCCTCGGGTTTCAAAACTCACCACATTTGGATCTTGTGAGATCAGTAAATATGTAAGGAGTCCCATGATTGCAGATCTATACATGTAATCAATTTCAAGGAGGCCCACCCCTCCTTCAGAATGGAGAATATATAATCTTGGTATACACTGATTTTTATAAATCATTTGGCGAGCATGAAGCATCCTTCTTGTTTTAATATTCAATCTATTCAATACTATTTGGGCCAGCCAATTACACCAAAACTATAAGTTAGGACAGGAAGAGCAAACTGATTTATAGCTTGGTTCTTATTCCAAGGTGTCAATGCTGACTTCAGGATTAATTTAAGCCTTCTAAAGTACTCCTTACTAAGCTTTAATCACATTTGTTCATGTTTTATTGCTGATCATCAATTGCTCAAGTTCTTTTATATCACAGATATAAAATATGTTTCCTGGTGCTGCATTTTCCTTTTTAAAGGTTGCTTTTGCACATTTATCAAGACCAAATGACATTCCAATATCTGAAAAAGTTTTGACAACCTGCAGCTGTGCTTTCAGTTCCTCATCTGATGAGCTATACAATTTTAAATCATCGACAAAGAGAAGATAAGTCATTAGACTTTGTTGTTTTCTAGAAACCAAATTATAGCCATGATCTAAGCTGTTCAGTAAACAGATTAATGGCAAGGCAAAACAACAACGGTGACAGGGAGTCACCCTAGAATATCCCCCTTTGGATTTTTATTCCTGGGATAATAATCTGTCCTTTATTATGGCTTAATTGCAAAGTGGTCTGCCACTGTTTCATGGTTACTGTAATGTAATTAGTGTAGGATGTACCTTATACATTTTTAAGCACTATTATCCATGAATGTGGGATGCTATCAAATGCTTTTTTATAGTCAATCCATGGCATACTTAAATTCTTCCCTTTCTTACAGTTCTCCACTATAACTTTAACAACAAATGATCCTTTGTTCCACATAACTTTCTTTTATTGCCCTTTTGTTCTACTGTCATAACTGAGTTTTCTTCTAAATGACTATAAACTCTGTCGGCGTCAATCCCAGAGTATAGTTTATAGGTTCGTACTACACTAACTGCCCTTGTGAGCCATTTTAAGCCTAGCCAATTATCCCTTGTGAGATTCAAACCCTGCACTGTGTGGTTCTAAGGCAAACACCTTAACCATTAGGCCACCCTCCCAACCCTTGTTATTGGTCTATAATTTTTAGGGTAGCTTGCAGGTTCACTCTGAACTAAGAGCATTGTTTTTCCTATCAGTGTGGTGTCTGTTCGGGGTGTGCATATAAATAACTCTTACTCATGGCTAGATCCTCGTGTAAAGAAGTTAATACTTTAAGCCAAAAGTAATGTACTGCATCTGGGCCTGGGGTTTTCCAATTAGAGGCTTTTCTCAACTTAGTTTCAATCTCTCTAGTTATTTCATCCCATTTCATATCCTGTACCTTTAAGCTTCTTATTCTTTCTTTTATTTCTTCTATCTATTTAGCATCTTTGTTATGTTCCACAGGATCTTCATAGATACTTCTCCAAAATGTATCTACTTCCTCTTTTTTCGGTGGTCTAACAATTCCTTTTACCTTATTTCCCAATTCTCTATAAAACTTTTTTGGGTCATCAGTAAATTGCTTATTTTGTGCTTTTGCCTTATATTTATCTTCGTATTTTCTGAGTCTTTCCACCTGTTTTGACATTTTTAGTTCGTCTCCAATAGTGCATAATAGATCCTGGTCTGTTCTAATACTGCGCACTGCTTTTAGTACATCTAACTTTCTTAATATTTTTGTTGATCTATTCCCTCTTCTATAATCTTCTAACAATGGCACTTCTTGTCTTGGCTGCTTTATAGTTTTCTCTCTTCGATATTTCCATGATGGTATTCGCTTTCACCCCCCCCTTTCCTCGCTACCCTATGTTCCTGTGGTAGAATTTTATCAGTTACTAATTTAGCAGCACAGTAATATATTCCGTTTCCTTCCGTTATATTGCATGGATCTCTATGGATAGTCCTAATTACTGTGTTCATTTGTTTTATCAAGCTTCTGACTTTCGGGGTTTTATTAACCTTCTGCATTCTATTTCTCTCATTGATCTTGATACATCTGTCTTTGTCTATTAAATCAAGCAACTCTTCTCTTAACTCCTTTTCTTTCATACTGAGGGCACATCCCTCATTTTCCATTTCCTGTGGGCATTCTATAGAAAGTTCTGTAACATCTTCTTGTGGCACATTCTCTTCAATTTCATCCTGTCATCTGTTGTTTTGTCATATGGAAACTCATTGGCCTATCACTCCTCAACATTGACTGCATCAGTTTCCACAATTGCCTGTTCCCCTCCTTCCTGTCTAGCTTCAAGTGAACTTCTATATTGGTTTCCTGTGGAAGGCTCCAAAATATCTTGATATGGCACCTGACCTGTTGCTTCCTGTTCCACTGGTTTCCCCTTAATTTGGATATCCATTGCTCTATCCTGTTGTGGTGCTTTCTGCATTTGATTTTCTACACCGAATCTTTCTCTTTCCAGCTGTTCCATTACCTCAATTTCTATTTCTTTGACTTCTCCATTACTAATCTCTTTTTCTACTTTTCCTCTTAGTCTTCTTATTTTTTGTACTGTAAAGTTTTCCATATCCGGATTCCTTTGCCTATATTTTTCTTCAAATATCTTTGGTACTGCTCTTTTTATATTAATTAGTTTTGCTTTCTCCTTTGCATAAATATTACACCATATTACATCTCTTTTCCTTTCCCGTCCATATTTCTTCATGTCTCCTGATCTTCTTGCTTTTCCTTATTCTGGGGACTCGTTCCATCATGCGGTGATGTAGTCCGTTTTAGATTTCTACATTACATCCTTCACTTCGCAGGCACTCCATAACTTCAGCTTCTATTTCTTTAACTTCTACTTTACTAATAGTCCTTTCTACATTAAATATTTGTGCTTTTAGTCTTTTTATTGTGAAATATTCCATATCTGGATGCCTTTGCCTGTATTTTTCTTCGAATATCTTTGAAACTGCCTTCTGTATATTAGTTAACTTGGCTTTCTCTTTTGCATAAATATTGCACCATATCAATCTCTCTTTCTTTCCCATGTCCATATTTCTTTTTTATATTTTCCAAATATCTTTAGGCTTCTTTTCCCAAAGAGATCAAAGTTTCTTGATCTATATACTGTTTTTCAAAAATCTGTTGCATTATTAATGAATGCAAATTATTTGAAGCTTGCAACAGTTTTTCCTGCGGAAGTATTTTTCTTTCCTCTAATTTCTCTCTTAACCATTTTGTATATCTTGTGTCTAGGAAATTCTGGGCTTTTTACATAATAGTAATAATACATCATTTTTTTCTTATCCTCAATAGTCCACTCTGTCATCTTTATGGCTCCTCTTTGGCCAATCATTTTTTGTAGTTTTTGTGGACTACTACTTCCTTCTACACAACAGGGAGGTCCATCCTCCCCCTGAGCCTGGCCTGGCCCCATTGTAGGATTGTTTCCGTATTTTGATGATTCTAAACTGTCATTTTTTCCAGTCCTGGCACCAGTGCACCTACCAGGATTGGGCACTTTTTTATCCTGGGTCTTGTGCACCCAGCTATCGTTTTTTTATTTTTGATTTACTTCTGTTCATGATATATGCTACACAAATATAGTCTAGATATCAGTGTTGCCTTGGTGAGATATTGTGAAAAACAGGGCCCACCTCACAAAGGTACTCACCAAGACTTGAGGTTGAATTCAGTTTCAGCACTACTACGCCCCTTTGCTTGCTGAATTTTCATTTTTCCATCAAGACCCTTCATTATGGGTGAGCTTCTGCACCTCCATGAAAAGGTTCTACAATATAAACTACCACATGGTGTTTACGGCTTGACCTGTGAGTGCTGGCACAAGAAAACTTGATGTACCCTTTTCATTCGCAGCCACCAAGCTCTGTTAAACAGAGTAGGTCAAATAAGGATAGCACTCAGACGAAACTACAACAACTGAGCTCCTGCAAGGGTAGCTGAGGGACTGCTTCCTGGATGAAGACATGTTGCAAGTAAACTCTAGGCAGATGGTGTGGTGTTTTCATAACATGGAAGAGAATTTTGAGCTTGACACTTGCAGAACAAAGGTGAGCTTGACAGCAAGAGAGGCCTGTGTCACCTCTTAGCCACATTTACCTCCAGCAATGTTCCAGCTAAGGTGTCTTCTTTTATAGCCTTTGCCTTCTCACAAAACCCCAGCACCAACATGGGATCTTATGACAGACCCTCTTTCACTGGCAGCCCCAACCACTGCCACATACGAGAGAGTTACAGAGCGTTTCCCTCTTTGATCTTTGGGTGGCCATGTTAAAACACTGGTGCTTACATCAGTGCCTTAAACTGACGTGACATGTGCTAGTCACACTGACATTTCAGCGGTATGCATTGGTGACAAATGCATTACTTCAGTTACACAAGTCTCTTACCCAGTCCTACCAGAGGGCTGTTCTCTCATCAGTAAGATATATACCAACCACGTATGCACTCTACTGATCACTTACTCAAGAATTTAATTAGACGGGTACATTCAAATGCAACAGGTTCTAGTTATTTAATAAGTCTAAAACACAGCAATGTACAGTTGTGTACCTATCATAAATGCAGATGTTCAAGTGTATTCACTGTTGCAATCATTACACTTGGGTTATCCTGCTGGCAGGCTACCCGCAGTCGGCCTGTATTGCAAAGTCCTGGTCTGGCGTCGGTTGCTGTTGCCTCTTCCCTGAAGTCAGTGCACCAGGGGTATAAAAGATGCAGCAGACGCCATTTTCTTCAGTTTTTCTTGCCCCAGATGTCAGGTGTCCCCAAAAGGGTAGGCTAAAAGATTCTGATCATAAAAAAAACATGCACATAACCTTCATCTATAAGCAAATACACCACATAGTTTGTATAGAGAAGAGAAGTACAGATAAGTCCCAGCAATGAAAGGGGGATGGTGGGAGGGTAACCTGGGCTGCAACAGTGAATACACTCGAACATCTACATTTATGGTAGGTACACAACTGTACTATGTTCATCGTGTTTCACTGTTGCAGTCATTACACTTGGGTTGAATCCCAAAGCTGAGGTTGGGTGGCTAGGCCTAAATAGAATTAGGAGTGGCTATGAGGCCCTGCAGAACTGCAGTGGCAAAGCCTGCTCTGGATTTAGAGTAAAGAGGTAAGTGGTAGGGCTTTGTAAAAGTGTGCACTGAAGTCCAGGTTGCAGCCTCCAAAATGTCCTTGGTTGGTACTCCTCTGAGAAAGGCTGCTGAAGTGGCTGCTGCTCTAGTAGAATGAGGCCTAATGCCCTTAAGCACTGATTTGTCATGTTGTGAATAGCAGAAACAAATGCAGTGGCCTGTCCATTTTGAAACAGTCTGCTTTGAAATAGCTTTTCCTTGTGATCCTGCAGCATATGCCACTAAGAGTTGCTCAGTCTTTCTGAAAGCTTTAGTTTTGTCCAAGTAAAAGTGTAGCTGTCTGTGTATGTCCAATGAATGCAGAAGTCTCTCCCCCTTATTCTGCGCGTTTGGATAAAAGGTAGGCAAATGTATGGTTTGGTTAAGAGCCACACTGGACACTACACCTTAGGCATAAATGTTGGGTTTGTCCTTAGAGAAACCCTGTCCGGATGGAAAATAATAAAAGGTTCCACAGCCATTAGTGCCTGTAACTCAGACTCTTCTTGCTGAAGTAATTGCTAGGAGAAGAGCTGTTTCCATGATCAGTATTTTATCTCAGCTGTATTGGCTGGCTCAAAAGGAGGCAGTGTGAGTATTTCCAAGACAAAATTGAGGTCCCATGCAGGTATTGGTGCGCTCCTTGGAGGTCTTATGTTTTTGGACCCTCTGAGATACTGCCTTAGCAGTGGATATAAAAAAATAGGTGGTTCCGTATTGTAGTGAGCTGAAATGGCAGAAGCATGGATCTTAATTGATGAGAAGGACAGGCCTTTGTCCAGCATCTCAGTTAGGTATTGTAAAATCTGAGGAAAATTTGGTACAAGCGTGTCAATTCCCTGTACATGGTTCGAAGCACATAATCTCTTCCATTTTTCTGCATAAGATTTTCTGGTGCTGGGCCTCCTGGCCTCCAAAATAACATCCATAACTGCTTTTGAGAGAGGTGTGCTCTGAAAGTTTACATTATCCGCCATGCGACCAGATTTAGGGTTCTGAGTTGGCTGTGTAGGATCCGATTGTTTTATTGGGTCAGCAAATGAGAAATTTGAGGCAATGTCCAGGCTGGGCCTTGAGACAAGCTCAAGCTGGTAGTCTGGGGCAATCAGGATCATCTTTGGCTTCTCTTGTCTGACCTTTAGGAGTACCTTGGGGAGGAGAGGCAGAGGAGGGAAGGCATATACTTTAAGGGCTTTCCAAGCTGAATGAAAGGGCATCCACTTTCCATGCTTGTTTGTGATGCGTCCGAGAGCAGAATTTCTGTAGCTGGCAGTTGTGAGGGGAAGCAAATAGATCCATGGCTGGGCATCCCCATTTCCCTGTTATCATGCTGATGATTTGTGGATCTAGTTTCCATTCATGAGGATCCATGAGGTTTCTGCTTAGTCTGCCAAAGTATTTTTCTTTCCTGGCAGGAATTGTGCTTGAAGGTGTACTTGATAAGTCAATGCTGTGTTCCACAAAGTCATGGTTTGTCTGCAGAGGGGGTAGGAATGTGTGCCTCCCTGCTTGTTTATGTACCACGACTGTAGTATTGTTCGTCTTTATCAGCAGTTGTCCTGGATAAAGTAGGTCCTTGAAGGCTGTCAGGGCATTCTGTACAGCTAGCATCTCTTTTTGATTGATATGAAGATGCATTTGGCTTGTGGACCATGTGCCCTGAATACATTTTCCTGCCATGTGGGCCCCCCAGGCATAATCTGATGCATCTGTTGTTAGTGCGTGCCTGGCTGTGGGTAAAGTGAATGGCTGTCCCTTGTTGTGGTGACGGGCCTGTGCCCACCATCGAAATTCCTGTTGCAGGCAGAGAATGAGAGTAATTAATGTTTCCAGCCTGTGGCAATGTTGAGTCCAAACACTTTTTAGATATCATTGTAGTTTCCTCATATGCAGTCTTGCATATGGAATTAGTAGAATGCAGGATGCCATGTAGCCCAGAGCCTGCAGAATTTTTCTTGCAGATAACTGGGTCTTTGTTGCCATGTTTTGAAGAAAGAAGTCAGTTGCCTTTGTTTGTCTTGCGTGAGATAAGCCATCTGGGCAGTTGTATTTAAGCTTGCACCCAGGAATATTATCTCGAGAGGGTAATAGTTTTGATTTATTTTCGTTTACTGTGTACCCTAGGCAAATTAATAATCTTTTTACGAACGCCAGATGCTTTAGTAGAATGTCTTTGGTCTCTGCTTGAATAAGGCAGTCGTCCAAGTAGGGATATATTTGAATTCCTCTTTGTCTGCAAAAAGCAATTACTGGTGACCGGCATTTTGTGAAGATCCTGGGCGCAGTCGATAAGCCAAAGGGCAGTGCAGAGAATTGGTAGTGCATTGTGTCTGCTATGAATCTGAGGTATCTTCTGCAAGATTGTTAGATTGGTACATGCAGGTATGCCTCTTTGAGGTCCAAAGTTACAAGCCAAGCCTTGATGCCCAACATGGGCAGAAGTTGCTGCAGAGTCAACATTTTGAATTTTGGAACATCCAGAAAAGTATTTAGAATAGACAGGTCCAGAATTGGTCTCCAGGCTTTGTCCTTTCTTGGCACTAAGAAATGTCTTGAGTAAAATCCTTGTCCCTGCTCTTGTTGTGGCACTGGCTGAATAGCCCTCGTCCATGAGAGATGAAATTTGGTTTTGTGCCTCTGCCCAGTGATTGTATGGCAGGTCTGGAATACCTTTTGCCCTTGGAAGGGTGTGAAAGTGGAACCTGTAGCCCTGAGTGACTATATTTAAGACTCAATTGTCCTGGGTGATCCTGTGTCAGTTTTGTGAAAAAAGTGCTAGCTTTCCCCCTAAGGGTGCTGCCAAAATGTAAGTGCTTGGCATTGGCAGAGGGAAGTCATTGGGACCATTTCCTATAAGGCTGTGATTTGTCTTCTCCGCTTTTGGAGGTAGAATCACCCCATTGTTTGGGCCTGCATGAGCCCGGGGCCGTTGCCTGCCTCTAGGGCGCCTGAATCTGCCCTCTTTGTGGCCTGTCTGACGCTGGAAAGGACCAGTTCTTAGAAGGCCAGTTCCTGCTAAATCTGGGTGGTTGTACCTGTAAGAAATCCTTTACTGTCTGCATAGATTTAGCTTTATCCTCCATTTTCTTCAACACCTCTTCTGCCTTAACACCAAACAAAGTATCATGCTGTAATGGAGCATCCAATAATTTTGCCTTAACATGATCAGTTAGATTCTGTTCCTTTAACCAAGCATGCCTTCTAATAACAGAACCTGTAACAGCGGCCCTGCACGAGGCCTCCAGTGAATCATAACCACATTGCAAAGTAGGTTTTCCGACTTGATCAGCTGCATGCAATAAATCCTGCAAATCTTTGTTCTCAGAACATTCAGAATTTGTCAACATATTTTGTTTTAACAAAGACATTAAGTATTGCTGATATTTGAGCATATGAAACTGACAATTTAAAGCCCTTACAGCCAAGGTAGCATAAGTGGAGACTTTTTCCCCCATCTGTCCAGAGCCCTAGAATCTCTATCGGAGGGGACAGGGTTTTTAGCAGTAGCAGCCTTCACCCCTTTGGGACCCTGTGAGATAGTTTCTGGGTCCGCAGCAGGGTTTTTATATAGAAATTTATGGGAATCTGGGACCCTGTAATATCTGTCCGGCTTAACAGGTGCAGGAGATAACGAATCTGGAGACAGGCCGGACTCTGAAAATACATCATCTACTATGTCTAGAACAGGAGGAATTGAAAGAGGTCTGTGCTGAGGTAGTAAAAGAAAGTCTCAAAGCCTTTTCTTAGAATCTGAATAATCTTGGCTCTCCCAGTGGAAATGCTCCCTCATGGTATGCAGGTTAACCCAAATGAATAACCCTCAGGAGGATAGGCTGAAGGAATAGAATCTTCAGCATCAGAATCCTCATAGGGGGGAATAGAATAGCCCTGTTATGAAGAGGAATCAGAGGAAATGGAAACCTGATCAGAGGAATCATATTCAGTATCTTGCCTAGGCCTCTTATCAGGAGGGGGATGGGAACCCCTGATCAAAGTAATTAGCTCTTCAGCCATTTTGAGCATCTGTTTCTTAGGCATACAAGTTTGTCCTGGAGAATGCTGTACTTGTTTCCTTGTCTTTAAAACTGTTTTAGACTTTGTCTTGGATGCTGAAGTAGGCTTGATATAAAGTTGTGTAGGTCTGAAGACACCCTCAGAAGGCGATGCCTGCTCAGCGGCTCCGGACCCATCTGAGGGATTAGTTTCTGAAGGGCCAATACCTTGAGTATCCAGAGGACTAGTTGGCTCCATGTGGGAGTCGGAAGCGGGCTGTGGCTCTGAGGTAGTGGGAGTCAGGGGCTGCGAAAGCGCCTCACTGAGCACCGACGAACCAGCGACTGGCCTAGAAGAGGCTTCATCGTCGGTTTTGGACCTCGGATGCCTGTCCTATTCTTTATCCTTGCATTTTTTATGAATTCCGGTCGTCGGTTGTTCCGACGGCATTATATAGTTAAACCTTCAGCCAAAGCAATGAAAAGTAAAATCGTACAGACGCTTTATTGTGCGTTGGTTAAATCTAGCACAAAACCGACAACTAGCAACGTCGTGGTCAGGGCCTAGGCAAGGAATACAGTAAGAATGAAAATCCTTATGCGGTATTTGCTTCCCACAAGAAATACAATTGTTAACTTTTTCTGACATTGGTCTGGAGCAAGAAAAAAGTTTCCCCAACGGGGTACTTAGCTTTACTGAAGACTTCGGATCTGAAATTCAATTTCGAAAATCTCTGGAGTCGGCCGACAGGCACCTGCAAACTGCTTTTGCTTCGGGCACCGCACAGCAAGAAAGACTGAAGAAAATGGCATCGGCTACATCTTTTATACTCCTGGCGCACTGACGCCAGGGAAGAGGTGACAGCAACCGATGCCTGACCAGGACTTTAAAATTCAGGCCGACTGCGGTTAGCCTGCCAGCAGGATAACCCAAGTGTAATGACTGCAAGAGTGAAACACGATGAACATGTAGCAGGAAGGATACTACTGGGTGATTATGGATATCACACCAAGATTAACAATACATGAGGTTTACATTTGGCAGCATAATTTTTAGACAAAAGTTTAAAACTAGTTATGTTCTGTGCCTTTTATATTTCTGTCTAATCAGGCAGCACTTCTAGTTCAACCATAAGTTCTGTTTACAACCAAGGGCCATTGACCAGGGGGAAAAATTTGGTCCCACTTACGCTGTCTACAGGAGCTTTCTTGAGCATTGATTCAACCACAAAATATGGTTTAAACAGTAATTCAGTTTGTACAAAAGATAATAAATGTGATTTGAAGCTCATCAATACTGGAAAGCATAAGAATTACTGTTTTTTGTTTGTTTTGATGTGCAACATATTCATGTGCATTGACATCTCAAAACTTTCCAGGCATTAGCCTGGCAGTCCAGCATAAGCCCACTTGGAAATTCATTGAGAAATATGTGAAAGTGTACTATTTTTATTCAGCTATGCAATACTGTACTGACAAAGATCTTGAATTTTACAAGTGGTCTGTGCAATATATAACAAAGATTTTTACATAGTTCTTCAAATTTCAAAGGTTAATGCCTATAAGTAAATGCTGCTGACTTAAGGATTTGTCAGTGCAGCTCTTGAAGTTATGGATTTGCATAGTTAAAAATCCAATAGCAAAAGCTGGTGTAATAACATCTAATTACTAGAATGAAAGCTGAAACTTACTGGTGCAGTAGTTAACTGGGCAAGGAACAGGTTGTGAAACTTCTTCATAAACTGGTTTGGTTAATACGACTATCTCACTGAAGATGGAACACTGAGGTGCCAGGATATTTTAAAATGGAATTCAGCCTTTCTTCTTAGGTTTGTCTTTATTTTTTTTTTTGTTTACCTTTTGAGTCTGCATGTCCTCCCCACGGTAGAGTAGCATTCGAAAGACATGTGTAAATGGGCGTGCCTTCGTTGAAGGTTGGGCGAACTGGCACCGTAAAAATTTACTGCCAATCATTAGCAGACAGGAGTTCCGCTGAGGCGACCCCTAACCGGGAAAAGCCAAAAGAAAAACAACTTTGTTTACCTTTTTGCAATACAAGTGATTCTTAAACTCAACCATTTAACTTGGGATCTTTTCCCCTACAAGCATCAGGACAGGGATCTGACTGAACAGTGCACATCTAAGTGAACTGGTAGATGCATGAGCGAGCTCTAAGATACTGCTTTGTAAACGGTTATGAAAAACACTGGTCACCAACTGAAGGGGGGGGGGGGGGAGCTGGAGACTGCAGCTGTGCAAACTGAAAAAATGTAACTGGTGGAGGATAGCTCTTCCTTAGACGATATTAACTGCAAATTAAAAAGTACAAATATTTGTTACAGTAGCTTACTGCAGAAAAGCTGCTTTTCCCTAGAAGTATGTTCATGTGTACAGACCTCTCAAAGCTCAAACTGCTAATCTGGGGCAATAAATTGACTGGTTTAAATGTGTGGCTACCCACCTGACCACCATCAATTTCATAACAGTTAAAAATAAAACTGTACATGGCCTTGTGAAACAGCCACACACACGCTCTGCCCATGGTTCTGTCATCTTCCATTAATTAGTGAAGCCGTCAAATGTGTCACAGCTACTGCAATAAAAATACAGCCTGAAAAGAATCAATTTTCACTTAATCTGACTTGTACATTTGCAAACATTTCAATCAGATCAGACTTATTTCAGAAGGAAATGCATGCACGCTGGCAACAATTATGCCAATATTTTTCTGACACTACAGAACAGCCAATATCTTTATTCTTGTTAAAAATAAAAAATCAAGCTTTCCATTTCTGAAATTGCTCTAAACAGAACTATTTAGTGAAAGATGCAATGAAGAACAGCCAATATCTTTATTCTTGCTAAAAATAAAAATCAAGCTTTCCATTTCTGAAATTGCTCAAAATAGAACTATTTAGTGAAAGATGCAATGAGAATACTGATGTACACATTTTATATAGAATGGCTTGCAAAGAAAAAAAATGTAAAGCCAGCAATGGAGTGACCCACTTTGTGCAATACACTGAAAGGAAAACATCTTGATATGAAAAATGACCAGTAGCAAACAAAGCTAGTAAGCTGAATGCCACCAATAAATATACTAACAAGAAAAATACTGTCAGTATGTTTATTTTCCTTGTCTTAGTATATATCCTGCACTGTAGATGTATCCCAAAGAGAAATGTCTTGCTACACAGACAATACAGGAAAACTCCAACCTGCAAACTTAGATTAATCCAGACTAGAATCCGTCTTTAGTTAAAACCTCTCTCCCTATCCCAAAGTCAGTCTCCCCTCCTTACATTTCAGAGTCATTCGCTGAAAGAAGCTTTTTCTCATTTGCTGAAAAAGCAAGAGCCAGATTGTTAAGTCTGCCCTTAAGTGCATCATTAACATTCTCTCATCCATGTCTAGTTTCCCGCTCACCTCCTCTATACCTATTCCTTCCACACACTTAAAATGCTGCCACAGATTCCCACTCCACCATCCAGTCTGGTGATGCATTCTGTGGCCCCACAACCCTCTCTTTTTTCTCCACTGTGGTTCCACTCACCATATGCTCGCACCATGCTGGTATTGACCCCAAGCAGTATTTAATATTTGTCAGTAACAAGCCTTAGATGCTACACCTTTAACAGTTTTAGCCACCAGTCTTTCTAATTTCTTTCCTTAGATTTTCCGCCTCCATTCCACTACTGCACTTAATTTTTTCATCACCAGAGTGTTCAGTTCTGTCCCATTTTCCCTAGGATGCATCTGAAATGACCACACTTAATACTGTACCCAGGACTGACACTGCAGTATTCCACTTGTCACTCACAACACCCCAAGTCAAAGGGCATGGTGAAGTTCTGGAGGACTGCTACTACTACTGGAGCTCCCCCAAATTCTTCTCTAACTTGGTCATACAACTGGATACATTTTCATTGACAGCCTCTGGACAAAAGCCCATGTCAGTTGTCCTAGAAACTGCTGCTCTCTATAAAAGTAACCACCCTTTCTTTAATAATTCTTTCATGAGTTTTCCTGCCATTGTTGCCAGGTTAACAAGCTTAAGCTCATTAAATGTTCCTACTCTATCCTTGTACACTGGTATCGCACAAATTCTGAACCTCACTGTAACTGTCATATTGCATTACTCTACTTTTATTCTCGTGTGGGCCAAGACTGAAATTGATTGTTTATGATCAGTGTTCTACTCTGCTTAACTAATTCAAACAAAATAAAATCCGTCAGTCTTTGTATACTGACAGCAGTCACTGATCATGAAGATCTCTATTAGGGGAAGTACCAAGCAGCACACTGGCCACATTCTTAAACAGCCTGGGATGAAGCACATATTTATGAGCTTTATTATCTTCCCCTTAGGCAGCCACATCCCTCTCTATGTCCCTCGCCTCTGCTAGTGCCTGTACATCATTGTCCACAATTCTCTGCAATACATTCTTCCCAGCACAACACTCTCCCCTTACTTTCATTCATGAAGGCTGAAGTATTCATTCAGTACCTTTTTTTTTTTTTTTTTTTTTTTTTTTAACCCCCTGGCTCTTCCTCCAACATTTTGCTTAGCTTTAACAGATCTTTCCCTTTACTTTCTACTATATACCTAAAGCCGTTGTTACCCCCCGCCTGATATAGTCTGCCAATTTTCTTTAACACTGCATCTTTGCTACCATCCTTGTACTCTCTCTCCCCTTCCTATTCACCTCCTGTGCACCCTATCTTCTGCCCTAATTTCACCAGTGTCACCTTCCTATGTAGCCACACTGTTTTTCCTGCTTATTTCACTAGCCCTTCTCCAGAGCCCAAGTACACCTACTGCCCAGTACCATAGTTCGTTTACACCCTGGCTTATCATAATTCACTCCCCACAGTCACATACTACTACTGCTGAAATTTTTCCTTTGGCATTTCTTCCCATGACAAATTAAACAATGGATGACTATGATTTGTAATGGAGCATATTATGTGGACATTCTTGATCCTTTCATATTGCTCAGGACCACATTCAGAATTTTATCCTTTCTGCTGCAGTCCATGCTAGCTGGATGAATCCTTCATGGTCCAAAACCACAATTCCCACTCCCTTACTTCTCTGGATCTTATAAGCTTTCAATTGCTCATGGTAGATTCAGACTGTCCTGAACAGTCAGCCTCTTCTTCCTGCCTCACTCATTAAAATTTACCCACGTCCCTTGACATGTCTGTGGGTTCCAGCGCATTTCCCCATTCCTTTACCATAACTACTAGAGTAATTATCCTACATTTTGATACTGCCCACTTCCTTGCCCCTTAGCTGGCGTAGTGCTCATTCTTATCCTTGACAGCCTTCTTTATGTACAATATTACACCAACTCAATCCCTTCATCCTTGGTTATTTCTGAACTACATCCAGCCATTCCATATTCTCTCTCCCCTTGTCACCGTCTCATTTTTCTGTGATACCAGCAATGTCTGCCTTCTCATCTTGTACAACTACCTGTAGATTCCCAGTCTGCCTACTAAGACCAATATAAAGGCCAAGCGCACACAAAAACTACACAGTTAGAATACCAATGACAAATATTCCCTGGCTTTTTTTTTTGAATAATTAGTTCGAAGCTCACAGGTGGTGCTGCGGTAGCATTGTCGCCTCACAGTAAGACGCTGTCCGGTTCGATTCTCAGCTAGAGAGTCTTCTGCGTGAATGGGCGTACCTTCGTTGAAGGTTGTGCGTCAGGGCTGGTAACTCGGCATGTAAAAATCAACTGCCAATCATTAGCGGACCGGAGTTCCGCTGTGGGGACCCCTAACCGGGAAAAGCCGAAAGACACAACAACAACAAGTTCTAAGCTCACAGCTATAGTGTCTGCTGGAGAATGGGTGAAGCTTCTTTCTCGATTAAGCAGTCTAATATTTTTTTGATGACCATGACAAGATATAACTTCTCAGAGTGAATTAGTCCCTTTCGCTATGAAACAGGTTCAACAGGACTAATAGCAAGCATCCAACGAAAGTTATTAACAATACGCATCATAGCACACATTGTACATCATTTGAACAGCGCTCTGAAAAAAAGGGTAGCAACAAATACTGCATCATCAATTAAGGAAAGAATTTCTCCCGCTGGTGTATTAGGCTAAACTATCCGGATTATTTTCAAATATTTTCAGATAGATGAGAATGCTCTGTTTTCCCATACACACAATGAAATGCCTATTGTAAATTCCTCCATCTTGCATATCTCCTATTTCTAACCTAGTTTTCTCCTAGATAATGAACTTTCAGATTTAGTTCAGTTTCTGCACCATTTTGTTTGCCATTGAGTAAAAGTGCCCAACAAATACATTATGTGTACTCTGTTTGGCAAATCAGTGCAGAACTTGTACATAGGGTGCGCCAATTCTGGGAGGCAGAGGGATGCCTTTCCAACATTTTAATACTTTTTATTCTCCCTCCAAAAACAGTTTTTAAATTGTGTGGTACTCCAAAGTCCATCAATACAAATTACAACATCATGCACCTCCATGAATGCTATGGACCCTACCAAACCTGTCTTAAAAAAAGTCTAGTAAGAAGATAAGCTTGGGAAGTATGGGTGCAAAACACCACACACTTTCTCAATAATTTCCTTGGCAATAGTCTGTCATATTAGTTATGCCAGGCAATCTGCCTCCCCAGGTACATAATAATCATTATACTTGTAGCCAACCTGTGTTTGGGAATGTAGCAAGTGATAAATACACAGAAAAACAAAATCAGTCAGTATTTACTGAATGATCCAATGGCACTAAGGCTTATTTAAAAAAAAAAAAAAAAACTGAAGGAAAATATTTGTTGTATGAAGCAACATACTACTAGTAGAACTCCATTAAATAGCGGCATAAATACAAGTCTACAGATGGGGAAGGTAAGGTTGGGATTTTATTTCATGACTGCACAACGTGCAATTCTTTTTTGTTCCTCTTAGTTTAATGACAGTTACGTATTGTTCATTTATGAATACTAATTTGGAGAGAGGTCTATGTAAAACATGTAGCAATTTTAATCCAATGCCAAATATTCTAATATTTTGTATAAAAAGTTAATGAGGAGGAGAGTGTGTTTTGTACTTGATGTTACTGGACAGCTCATACTGTAAAACTATCTGCACAACAGCAACTATGGCACTTAAAAAAAAAAAAAAAAAAAAAATGGCATTCACTCAAATTAAACACTAGTCTATTTAATAAATAGTTTACATTCCTAATGAAAGTCATACACTAAACATGGTGACCCACAATAAGAACAGCAGTGGATACTATCCCAGCAAGATTTTTACTGGAATCACAAAATAATTTGTTTTCATTAAAGGACATCACTCCAAACAAGTTCTCCTACGTTAGCAGCGGTCTTGGGCTGCTCAGCAGTTAAGTCCTGTCTCACCTCCACCAACCACAGTTGCAAACAACTTTCTGTCTATAATGCATTGCAAGGACACAGCTGATAAGATTAAATAGCATTGTCTTTGCTGCCAAATCACAATTCCATTCACTTAATATTTCTTACTACTTGAATTCCAAGTTTGAGAAACCTCGGGCAAAAGTTAAGTGATTATTTTGCAGTCACTCTTAATATTTGTTTCCTCCATATGTGCTATAATCTGTAAAAAACTGTTGCAGAAATGGAAATAATTTTAAACACTGACATTTTGTGAGTTTCAAGTCCTGTTTTCCTCATTCCTTGCCTCGTATTTCCCTGCTTGCACAGTTCAGCTCATATATCACTTCTTGCACTTGACTGATTCAGTGCTCGAAGTCCTTCATTTCTAAGCCACATACTTCATGTTTGGCACAACAGGGACCATCCAGTTATACTTCACTGCCTTGTAATTAAAAGGCAGCCGTTTATAGCTTTGTGTGTTCATGCACCACCACACTAGGCAGGAACACCATTTGCTTAGCAGCTACTGAAAAAACATGTAAAGACTGCATAGTTAATGTACTGGGTAAAATGTGAGTGGCCTTGTGCAGTCCCTGTTCCCAATTAGCTACAGCAGGTGTTTGCCCTCCCTGCCCTTTTAATATTTTTAAAGTAGGATTTTATCATATTAAATAAAATACATAAATAATTACTGTAGTCTACAGTACTAAGATTAACAGGGTTATATACTTTTGGTAACAAATGTAGAGACAATTTGTCATGCTTAAGCTGTGTTTAAAAATAAGCAATTATGCTTAATAGTACCCCCTTCCCAAACAAAAAAACAGACAGGAGGCCCTAGCAATTTATTGTTTGCTGTGTGTCAAGTTTACATGCAGTCAGCAAACTCTTAGTAGCCTTGTTGTACATCTAATGTGTTTGCTGGATGATGCTGTACTTTTACGTAGTATATGCCTGCACAAACTGCAGGTGCAGAGAATCAGTCACATTTGACTTTTATTTTATATTTATTAACTGGAAAGGTGGGGTGGTCTGTTGATCCTTTAATCTGCAGATCAACTGTATTGAAAATAGAGACCATGTACAGTTCAGCTGTTACAGTGTAATACTTTCTTATCAGCATTGGTATTTCCATGTTGTGTTAAAAATATCTGGATCTGCAAATGTTAAGTAATCTTTTTTTTTTTTTTTTTAAATCTGTGGAAGCCTTTTAAGCAAGGAAATGCTACCCCTCCCCGAAATTAAGACACCAACATTGTGGGCTGACCACACTTCCCATTTCTTCTCCAATATCAAACGGCAAATTATACTATTGTGCATTAAATTGTAACTTCTTGTCAGCACAATTATTACTTTCAAAAGAAAATCATTACTTGTATCGATATACTCATATGTTAAGCTACCATGAAGATTATAAACCTGCTACAATTGATCAAAGACCTAATCTTAAAAAAAAAATACTTTTGTTTGTGGGCTAAACACCAGAAAGAATCTTTACCTAAATTGCTGGAGGGTGACTTTATAAGTCCTATCTTACTCTAAGTTTAACACCCTAGACAGTAATCCATACCGAACCACTTCCAGACAAACTATCACCTCTTCTGTAATGGCAACAATCAGGACCATTTATTAAAACCTCAGAGTGCATGCTCATACTTAGAAATGTCAAATCATGCCACTACTCACAATGCACACGGGACATGATTTTACACTCTTCTGCTCTACAGGCAAAAAATTCACCTTCAGTCCAGGTTTACAGTTTAGATGATCCCACTAGGCTACACCCCTGAAAGAGCACCCTCTAGGACCACTACCTCAGGGGAATCCCAGAAGACAGTGCACTAGTAAACCAAAAATACATAGCAGTTTGAGTCATTTGGAAAATGAACTTCTGTATGTCACAAACAGATAAATGAAATATAGCTGGCTTTCCTAATAAACTTATTTTTTTTCAATCCCTCACATTTCTGAAAAATAATTCAGAGTAAATGTTTAACATTAAAAGTCTTCCTAAACCTCAAATAAGGCATTTGATTAATAAAGAAGTTACGCACTCACCATAACGTTCCATTTGAGTAGTTGTACTTAATTTTTCTTCAACCTGTGGGGTCTACAGATCCGAATCGGCCATATCACTAGCAACTGATCCGAGCTCCAAGCTCCTCCCCTTACCCATAATGCCCCTGTCTCCTTCCTCCCTTCAGATTGAGTTTGCTGTTCAACAAAAAATAAGCCCGAACCAACAGGACCTGACCACTACTGGCACACTAAACTTCCTAAGCCAGGTACAACAAGGGACACCTCTGGAATGTACATCTCCCATATACAAGGTCAGGATAATAGTGACAAGGTCAGGGGGAAGGAGCGGGGATGGCCGAAGACAAATGAAGTACAAGTACTCAGATGGAACATTAGGGTGAGTATATAACTTCTTTATCTGAAGTAGTTGACTTCATTTGGTCTTCAACATGTGGGAGAGAGTCCCCAGCCAGTAACACCTGGGTGGCCCTCATGGAAGGATATTCCGGAGCACCGCGGAGCCAAAGGATGCCCTACTCCTGGATACCAAGTCTAACTTATAATGTGACATAAAGGTTTGACATGAGGACCAAGTAGCTGCAGAACAAAACATCCAGCGACACCGTGGACCAAAAAGCCGCTTAAGTGGACATAGACCTGGTGGAATGTGCTTTGACCTTATCCGGAGAAGAAATCCCTTTGTCAGAATATGCTCAAATAATACACTGGGAAATCCAACGAGCAATTGTCACTTTAGAAACTGGCTTCCCTAAGAAGGGCCTTGAGTAAGAGACAAAACTGGTCAGATTTACGAAAGGGATTGTCCTGTGTAAGTAAAATCGCAATTGTCTGTGTATGTCCAACAAATGTAATTTACATTCACCCCTGTTCTGGAAATTAGGAAAAAAGATAGGAAGATTAATAGTTTGATTAATGTTAAAGCAGTCGTACAAGATAAATACTGCAAATCCACCAAAGCCGCAGGATCAAAGGGAGGAGAGACTAAAGCCTGATCAACAAAGGAGAGGTCCCATGGAGGTGTAGGATCCTTCACCCGGGGTCTTAAAAGAAAGGCACTTTTAAGAAAAGTCTTGCAAAGTCTAGAAGAGGCTAAGGAAGACGTTCTTCCCCACATGAAAATTTGAAATGGCAGCCAGCTGTACTTTAACGGTAGAGGAGCTGGCACAGTGTTGAAAGATTCCTGCCAAAAAATCTAACACAGCTGAGACAGGGACCGTAAAAGGATCTAAGTCCCACTGAGAGGCCCATATGGAGAAACGTTTACACTTGCTACGATACATTTTCCTGGTGGAGGATTTGTGAGCCGCCACCAAAATGGTTTTAACTGGAGAGTATAAATTGGGAGTCCTAATAATCAATGGAACTGGAGCAGCCAAGCTGCAAGCTTCAGACTTTCCAGATCTGGGTGTGGAATCCCCAAGGGATGTGAAATGAGATTCGGAACCAGATCCAAGATCCATGGTGGAACTACTAGATGAGACCAAAGAGAGGGGAACCAGACTTGGCGAGGCCAGAATGGGGCAATGAGGATTATGGTATTCCCCAGCCTGCGAGCTTTCTGTAGAAACTTTGGGTTGAGAGGTAACAGTGGGTAGGCATAAAGAAGACTGGGAGGCCAAGCATGTACCAGAGCATCTCTGGGGGCTTCCCTCTGAGGGGGGTTCAGAGCGAAAAACTCACTGCATTTCGTGTTGGAAGGAGATGTGAAGAGATCACAGCAAGGCTGACCCCACCTGAGGAAGATCTCTTCTGCTACTGAAGGATTCAGAGACCAATTATAAGGCATCAGAATAGTCCTGCTGAGCCTGTCCAGCAAATGTTGGACCATCCTGGAATGTGCATTGCCACCAGAAACTGGCCGGTGGAAATCGCCCATTTCCACATTCTCATGGCTTCTCGACAAAGGGGGTAAGACCTGGTCCCTCCTTGTTTGTTGATGTACCAGACGACTGACATGTCCGTCTATATCGCAATGGTCCCAAGAGGAAGATGAGCCAGAAGAGCTTGCAATACTAAAAGCATCACCCTCATCTCCAGGACGTTGACATGCAGACTGGTCTTGGAAAGGGACCATGTGCCTTGGACTGCCCCCCCCCCCCCTACTGGGAGGCATCAGTGGTCACCGTGGCTTTGGAAAGGGTTGGAAGAAAGGGGTGCCCCCTGACAAGATCTGGAGAAAGAATCCATCACCGAAGAGAGTCCCTGCAAACCTGAGAGATGCAGACTGGATGGGATACAGGAAGCTCTAGTAAAGACCACTGGACTGCTAGTGTCCACTGAAGGATTCTCATGTGTAATCAAAGTCCAGGTAAGGAAAGACCTGAATTCCCTGAAGCCTCAGGTGAGCAACTACAACTGCCATCACTTTGGTGAACACCCTGGAAGCTGTGGTGACACCAAATGGGAGGGCTCTGAACTGATGATGATTGGCTCTCAGCCGGAAGTGGAGAAACTTGCGGGAGCATCTCTCCCTCACAGTATGGTAGTACATGTCCTGGAGGTTGATTGAGCACATCCAATCTTTCTCCTGCAGGAAGGGCAGGATGGACTGAAGAGTGACCATCCGGAATTTCTCTTTGGCCACTGACAGGCTCAAGGTGGATAAATCCAGGATGGGTCTGAGGTCCCTCCGTTTTCTTTGGCACTAAAAAGAACCTGGAATAAATTCCCAATGTGGACTGATCTAGGGGGATGGGGGTTGGATGACTAGTTTTCTGAGCAACTTGTTGATTTCTAGAGCTGCTGTCTCCCTGTGCGAGGGTGGAACATCTGGGAGATGTTTTGGTGGGAGAGGTGGTTCGGTGAACGGGATTAAATAACCTCTGGATATAATTTGCAACATCCAATGGTCTGATGTTACAGACTCGCATGTCGCTGGGTGTAGCGAAACGCGACCCTCGACTGCCACCAGAGAGGGACAGTCGGGCAGCCTCTCAGGGCTGTTGCGTGGGTCTGTCCGAGAAAGGTTCGAGACCCAGCATTCCTCGGACCCCCTCTGCCTCTCAGACGGCCATCTGTCATAAAGTACAGTTTTGTACCTACCATAAATGTAGATGTCCGATACGAATGCATCTGCAGTCCTTACAAATGGGTTGTCCTGTCGTCAGGCAGCCCTTCGGTCGGCCGGATTCCAAAGTCTGGGTCTGGCCTCGGCTGGTGTCGCACTTCACCCGACGTCATAGCTGCAGTTATTCGGGTATAAAGGCATCAGCCGACGCCATTTTCCTCAGTGTTTCTTGCCCCAGATGCCAGGTGCCCTCTTGGAAGGCTAAATTTGGATAAATGCCAATGATTCCAAATAGTAGAGAGCAAACACAAAAAATAAGCATGTATGTACATATATACAAACAAATACACCATAATAGATCCCCCCCCAAGCTAGCTGAAGGCTGGCAAATACCCTAGGAGTACCTCAGAGGGGAAGGTGGGTGGGTAATCCTGACTGCAGATGCATTCCTATCGGACATCTACATTTATGGTAGGTACAAAACTGTACTATGTCCTTCAAGGATGCATCTGCAGTCCTTACAAATGGGTAGAATACCATAGCTAAACAAGGGGAGGAGGAAAGAGTAGAGATTATGGTGTAGCTAGGATCCCTTGCAAAACAGCAGTGGCAAAACCTGCTCGGGATCTAGAGTATAAAGGTAAATTGTAATGCTTGGCAAATGTATGCACGGAGGTCCAAGTAGCAGCCTCTATAATGTCCTTGGTAGCCACTCCTCGTAAGAAAGCTGTGGTAGTGGCTGTAGCCCTTGTGGAGTGAGGCCTGATGTTCTCTGGAGTTTTCTTTCCGTGGTAGGAGTAACAAAATCTAATGCAATTTCCTATCCATTTGGAGATTGTCCGTTTTGAAATTGGTTTTCCTTCCTTTCCTGTGGCATATGCTACCAGAAGCTGGTCAGTTTTTCTATTGGACTTGGTCCTGTCCAGGTAGTAGCGTAACTGTCTGTGTACATCCAAGGTATGCAAAAGTCTTTCTCCCCTGTTCTGTGGGTTTGGGAAGAATGTAGGTAGGTGGATAGCCTGATTTAATGACACTCTGGATACCACCTTAGGCATAAATGTAGGATTTGTTCTCATGGACACTATCTTGATGGAAGATCAGGAAGGGTTGCACTGCCATTAATGCCTGTAGTTCAGAGACCCTTCTTGTTGAAGTTATTGCCAGCAGGAAAGCAGTCTTCCAGGATAAGTATTGTAATTCTGCTGTTGCTGCTGGCTCGAAAGGAGGAAGTGTCAATTTTTCTAGCACAAAGTTAAAGTCCCATGCTGGCAATGGTGGTTTCCTGGGAGGTTTTACATTTTTAATTCCTCTCAGAAACTGTCTGAGCAGGGGATGAGAGAAGACAGGAGGATCCAAGCTGTATTGTGCTGAAATAGCTGATGCATGTATCTTGATTGAAGAATAGGACAGGCCTGTGTGGAAGAGCTCTGCCAAGTACTCCAGGATGTTGGCCATGTTTACCAGAGTCACATCTTCTCCCTTTGCAGTACTCCAAATGAGATATCGTTTCCATTTTGCTGCATAATTCTTTCTTGTTGAAGGTCTGCGAGCCTCCAGGATTATGTCTTTAACCCTTTGGGATAAGTTTGGGTTAATTGCTGTTATGTAATGTTCCAGGCAGTTAGCTGCAGAGTTTTCAGGTTTGGGTGCAGGATGTTGTAGTTGTTCTGTGTTAACAGTAATGGGATCAGGGGTAGTGTCCATATTTGTTCCCCGAGACATGCTCCTCAGCAATGGGTACCAATGTTGTCTTGGCCAGTCTGGAGCTATCAGAATGATCCTTGGACGGTCCTCTTTGATCTTCAGAAGCACCTTGTGCATCAAAGGAAGTGGTGGAAATGCGATGCTGTCAGGTTTTTCCAACTGAAAGATAGGGAGTCCACCTTCCAAGCAAGTGGGTGGTACGTCCTTGTGCAGAATTTCTTTAACTGGTGATTGAATGGGGATGCAAACAAGTCTATTTGTGGTAATCCCCATTCCCTTGTGATGGCTTTGAAGATGTCCGGATGAAGCATCCATTCGTGGGCATCTGTGGTTGTTCTGCTTAATATGTCTGCTAGAATGTTTTCTTTTCCCGGTACAAAAATTGCTTGTAACTGAATGTTGTAGCTCAGGGCCACGTCCCATAGGTCCAGTGCCAGCCGGCATAGAGGATATGAATGGGTGCCTCCCTGTTTGTTGATGTACCACATAACTGTGGTGTTGTCTGTCCTTATCAACTGACCTTCTTGGAGAAATGGTCTGAATGACTGGATTGCCAATTTTACTGCCAGCATTTCCTTTAGATTTATGTGTAGGTGCAGCTGGTCTTGAGTCCATAAGCCTTGTATGCACTTGCCCTGCATGTGTGCTCCCCAACCGAGGTCTGAGGCATCTGTTGTGATGGTTTGGCTTGGTTGGCTGTTGCAGAAGGGCAATCCTGTGTTTGATTGACAGGCCTGAGCCCACCATAGGAACTCTTGTTTCAGGCATGGGATTATTGGGATTTTGGTTTCTAGGCTGTGCTTGTGTTGGGACCACAAATTCCTTAGATACCACTGTAGCTTTCTCATATGCAGTCTGGCATGAGGGACCAGAATTATGCAGGATGCCATGAAGCCTAGAGCTTGCAGTATTTTTCTTGCAGTTAGGTGGTTCTGCTTTGTTAATGCCAAGAAGTAGAGAGGTAGTTGCTCTTTCTTTTCTGCAGTTAGGAATGCCATTTGTTTTGATGTGTCCAGCTCTGCACCCAGAAAGGTTATTCTTTGGGATGGAATCAGCCTTGACTTTTTTATATTGACTGTATATCCCAAGGCTTGCAGCAGGTAAATGACTCTTTGTAAGTCTTCTGCTAGCTTGCTTTTATTGTCCGCTTGTATCAGGCAGTCGTCCAGGTAGGGATAAATTTGGATTCCCTGAAGTCTGCAATGAGCAATTACTGATGCCAGGCATTTCGTGAATACTCTGGGCACAGTAGATAAGCCAAAGGGCAATGCTGAAAATTGATAATGCTCTGATCCTGCAAGAAATCTGAGGTATCTTCTGCAAATTGGTCTTATGGGGACGTGCAGGTATGCCTCCTTGAGATCTAGAGTTACTAGCCAAGACTCCTTGCCCAGCATGGGAAGAAGCTGCTGTAGGGTCAGCATTTTGAATTTTGGAACAATAAGGAATGTGTTTAAAGCGGACAGGTCTAGAATGGGTCTCCATTTGTTTTCTTTTCTTGGTACCAGGAAGAGTCTGGAGTAAAATCCCTTTCCTTGCTCCATAGATGGTACCTTTTCCACAGCTCTCATTCTTAATAGCTGAGATATTTGTTTTAGAGCTTCTGTCCTTTGAGTAGGTGGTAGGTTTGGCATTCCTCTCTTCCCTGGTAGAGTATGGAAATGGAACCTGTAACCTTGGTCTATAGTTTGCAAAATCCATTTTTCCCTTGTGATGCAATGCCAGTTTTTTGAGAATAAGGTTAGTTTTCCGCCTAAGGGTGCTTCTAGTTGTTCCCTGGTAGGCGGTGCCACTGTCAAGTCACTGTGATTGAGTTGTTGTAGTGGTGGTGGCTGCGCCTGTGCCTCGCTGGTTGTTACCTTGCCATTGGCGTCCCCTGTAGGCACCCCTGGATTGGTTTCTGCCTCTTGAACGCCTATTCCTGCCTCTCTGAGCCTTAGAGGAGTCCGGAAAGGACCAATTCTTGGAGGGCCAGTTCCTGCTAAACCTTGGAGGTTGAACCTGTAAGAAATCTTTCACCGTTTGTACAGATTTCGCCTTCTCTTCCATCTTTTTTAGCACTTGCTGAGCAGGGGAACCAAATAAATTGACCTTGTCCATGGGCGCATCCAAAAGCTTTGATTTGACATGGTCTGGTAATGCCTGTTCTTTCAACCATGCATGTCTCCTGATAACTGTGCCAGTCATGGCTGATCTAAAGGAAGCCCCCAGTGCATCATAGCCACATTTTAAAGAATGGTTACTGACCTGCTGTATGTTATGTACCATTTCCTGAACATATTTTTTATCTAGAGATTCTTCAGAGGAAAGCTTTTTAGTTAACTGGTCAAGCATAAACTCTTGATATTGAATCATATGAAATTGGCAGTTCAAAGCCCTAGCTGACAAGGTAGCAGAAGTGTAAACTTTTTTACCCCATCTCTCCAAGGACCTGGATTCCCTTTCAGAGGGGAGGGGGTTTTTAGTAGAAGTAGCAGCTACAGCTTTAGGGCCCTGGGCGATGGTCTCTGGATCTGCAAAAGGAGCCTTGTATAAATGGTGATGAGTGTCCGGGACCCTGTAGAACCTATCGGGCTTAGCAGGAGCCGGAGGTAAAGAATCAGGAGCAGTGCAAGCATCATTAAAAGTGTCATCTACAACAGAAAGAACTGGAGGTATAGCTAAAGGCCTATGTTGGCAAATGTAGAAAGGTTCTAAGCCTTTTTCTGGAGTCTGAGAAATCTTGGCCCTGCCACTGAAAATGTTCCCTCATAGCATGCAAGGTTTCCCCAAAGGAAAATTCCTCAGGAGGAGAGGCTGAAGGAATGGACTCTTCAGCATCAGAGTCTTCGTAAGGAGAATAAGAAACCTCAGGAAGGTCTGTATGTTCTGATTCATCAGAGGAACCATCAGTGGATACTGGTTCAGGGGGCTCTGCTCTAGGTCTCTTTTCTGGAGGTGGGAGTGAGGACCTGTCTGGATGAGGCTGGGATCCACGAATTAAAGAAATTAAATCCTCAGCCAAAGATAGCATATGAGAGCTAGTGCTGGGCCTGTGTGAGGGGGATTTGGCAGGCACAGATTTTGAAGCTGTGGCTGCTTTGGCCCTGGCAAAGGCCTTAATAGACATGGCTGCAGGAGGCCTAGCAGCTCCACGTGCAGGGGTTGAAATATCCAGGGGAATTGTGTCAGATAATTCCTGAGAAACCGCAACAGAAGGCTGGATTTCAGAAGCAGATTCTACCAGGTTAGAGGAGGCCTCGGTAGAAGGCATGGTTTCGGCTGGAGAAAGAACCGCTAGCTCGGTTTCGTCCGAAACCGAGACACTCGCGGTTTGCTTAATCGTGGTCTCGGCCGAGACCGCGGACCGCGAGTGTCGGTCCTTTTCTTTTCGTTTTTTTTTTAAATTTGCTTGTCGGAGGATCCGACGGTATAATTTAGGCAAAATCAGAGCCGAAAATTTGTTCAGCAAACTCCGACCGACATCTAAGCACCCGTCGGTTAAAAGAAGAGCAGGCTAGACAAGCTGCTACGTCGTGGTCTGGGCCTAAGCAATGTATACAGTAGGAGTGGATATCTTTATGAGGTATTTGTTTCCCACAAGATAAACAGTTATTCACTTTCTCTGACATCGGCTGAGGCAAGAAAGAGTCCCCAACGGGGTACTTAGCTTTTTAGAAGTCTTCGAAGTAGTATTCGGTAGTAGTAATCTCTGGATCTGACCGACCGGCACTTGCAAACAGCTTCTGCTTCGGGCGCCACGCGGCAAGAAAGACTGAGGAAAATGGCGTCGGCTGATGCCTTTATATCCGAATAACTGCAGCTATGACGTCGGGTGAAGTGCGAGGCCAGACCCAGACATTGGAATCCGGCCGACCGAAGGGCTGCCTGACGACAGGACAACCCATTTGTAAGGACTGCAGATGCATCCTTGAAGGACATCCCCCTCTGCCTCTGTGGGAAAGTGAATCCTGTGTGTCCCGGGAGAACAGAGACTTTCGGGACCACATCTTCCTTGTCCCTCTCAGACTCTTAGAGAAAGATCTTTGAGGGGCAGAGAAGCAGATCCCGATGGCAGACCGTGTCTTCCCATCCTTCTCACTCTGGAACAATGTCTCAAACTGTTTTCCCAAACAAGGAAGAACCATCATAAGGGCCATACGCAAAACACGCCTTAAAGGGTTCTGTGAATTGACACAGCCGAAGCCAGACATGAAGCCTCATAGCAACGCCAGAACCAGGTGCCCTGGTGGCTCCCTCCATAGCATAGGAGAGAAGATGCATGGACATATTAGCAACTGCTTTGAGAGTGGCCATCCATGCCAACACCTTCTTGCCCTCTGCCGACACTGGGTCGAGGGGCAACTCACCGACCTCCTTGACTAGGTCTCACTGCAGTCGAATGACGTTTGCCATGTAGTTCAGCGCCCTTACAGTAAAAGGTTGCTGAAGCGTACACGCGCTTCCAGAGATGGTTAGTAGGATGGACCGTAGAGCTCTCCTGCGCGAGTTCTTTTTTTGTGGCAGCAGCCGCCACCATAGCATCCACAGGGTACCCTTTACTCCAACTAGTCCTATGTGATGAGGGGCTCAGGATGTTGCCTGGGTGCCTAGGTATGGGCTCCACTGTGTCCAGTTCCTTCCATGCGTGAGATGCAATAAGGTCCGCATGCAGATCCCTGGGAGGGGACATCCAGGAAGTAGATGGGCCTGCGCCAAATGCCTCCAGGAACAGTCTCATCTGAGGTTGGTTTTTGGGCAGACCCCCCAGTGAAGGAGTTCCATTATGTCTCCAAAGCAGACTTCCTCGGGGGGTGATCGGGGGGGGAACCTTACCCTTCCTCCAAGTCAGTGTCTTCAGTAAGGGACTCTGGAGAGGAGTACAAGTGCCTCCTTTTGTAAGTCCGTTTGTGTGGAACCTCCTCAGTGGGCCTCTCTGAGTTCATAGGTTAGTGCTAAGCTAACTGCCCTTGCGAGCCACTTTAAGTGGAACTCGAAAACCTCTTGCTGCTTCTGTGTGGGGGCTTCCTGAGGCAAAACCTGCACAGACTGTCCCCGAGATGGCAGGAAGGCCGGAGACATACCCAAAACAGAGGGAGTCAGGGAGGAGTCCAAAGATGAGATGGTCAGGGGCCTCAACGAACTGGAGAGAACCTTCTCCACCACGTCAAAAGCCGAAGGGGAGCAGGCATCCTGAGAAACTACCAATGGAGCCATTTCCCTCGGATCTGACGGGGAAGCCAGAGCAGAGACTACTGGCACCAAGATGCCAAGGAGGATACTGCGCTCCAACAAACTCAAAGCAGACAGAGCCCCCTCATATCCGATGACCCAGTCGGATCAGACACACTCAAAACAATCACAGGCACCGAGGTACAAGGTACCATTGGCGCCAACCCCCCCCGACCCCGAGAGTCTTCAGATCCATAGACTCTGAAACCGATGGTCAGATTGGAGGAGATATAGGGGGTGAAAAAGGTCTGCGAGCCTCCCTGCTCTGGAGGGAGAGGGGGCCGGCAAGACTCCCATATGGATTTGGTTGCAGATGAACTTCCACATCACCCTGTCCACCTCTGCCTCACTCAAACTGTGGGTCAATCAGGAGGAAGCCATCAACACCATGTGGGAGAGCCGATGAGGGGACATCCTGGGAGGAGGTCCTTTCTATGGTGCCTGTCTCCTTCCTCAGACCCCACAGCGGCAGGTTGAGTCACAGAAGTTTGGGGGGGGGGCAGAGGAAGCAGAGGCCAAAGCCGGGGTTACAGGGGCAGCTGTCCCCGAAGAGAGAAGCAAGCCTTTCAGTACAAGCTTAGCCCTCTTGTCCTTAAGGGCCCATGGGTTGACGCCCACACAAATGGGGCAGGAGGTAAGCAAATGGGCCATGCCCAAGCAAACTTCACACACAGTGTGGCCATCGGCTGGAGAGAGCTTATGGCCACACACTGCACTTCCTAAACACTGGTTTAGGAGCATCAGCCATCCTAATGCCCGAAAAGGAAGAGGAACACACAGGCACACAAACACACTCACACGAGAGGAAGGAGTGGGAAAGGCCAAGGAACTACTACTACAAAGTATACAACAACAAAAAACCTTTTTTCTTTTTTTTTTTTTTACAACTGACGAGTCAACGCGGGTAGGGGAGGTGTGGCTAGAGAAAGGAAAAGAAAGATCTCTGAAAATCTAACAAAAAAGCAGTAACTCACCCAAAAACACTTTGAGCTCTAGAACACGATGCTTAGCTGAATAGCGGCAAACAAGATCTGAAGAGAGGAAGAAGACAGGGGCATTATGGATAAGGGGATGAGCTTGGAGCAGATGCTAGTGATGGCAGCCGTGTCAGATCCTATTCGGATCCATAGACCCCACAGGTTGAAGACCAAATGAAGTAAACTACTTCGGATGTGTTTATTTCACAGGAAGGAGAATACATTAAGTTCACTCATTACACCTTCCACTTCACATTTTAAATTAGCCAATTCCGCCACCATTCACTTTAAATGGCAGCCAACACAGAAATTCAAAGAATTCCTCTTCAAAACATTTTAGGCATCCCAATACCACAAAAGTCTCTAAAAGACAATTTCACAACCAGCAATATTCTTGCCAACACTATTACAACCCCGCTTTCATTAGTTCATAGGTGTATAGGAGGCTAACGACCACTGTGGCCTTTTTAACCTTGACATTCACCCAAAACTTTTAACAAATTCTGTTCCCCTTGGTAGTGTAAGCAGGGGTCTGAAAATTTACAGGTTGCCTGTTTCCATTAGAGTTGTGGATACCACACCAGGGGTGAATTTCTGGTTCTTCATCCAGTTGTCTAAGTTGCACTTTAATTGGTTTTGGAGGAACTCCGCTTCATGTGGATGGGAGCCAATCTCTGGAATATACACACAATCTCTCCAGCAAGTCCTATTTATATCACAGGCAAAGTAAGTTTTTTTAGAATGGGCAATACTGGTGCCATCTGTTTTGCAGACATGCAGGAGGGTTCATCAGAGTAGGGTATAATAATGCCTTGTATGCCAAGAGTACATGTCCCTTCAACAGCCCGTATGAGACAGACTACAGGGAAAGGGCTCTGAGGTGGTCTGCACAGGACATGTCATTTACACCCTGCATTCCTTTACTAGGGAACCTCTATGGAAATTCCAATTGTTGAATGTGCCTGGTTAAGTATATAACAAATGGGGCACTGTACTTGATAGGTCTGATGAGTGCCAAATATTGTGGAATAATGACTTCCTTGGAACTAGATGCCATACCTTTGCTTATAAGCTGCACAACACAGAATGACTTACCACTGTGATGGTCAAAGGTTAGATTGTCTACTTGTGCCCCTAGTCCCCGACTACTGGGACAACTCTTAGGGGTGTGTTGTCAACATGAAGTTTACAACGGGTGGCTGACTTCCAGAAGGATACTATAATACATTTCTTGGCACTTAGTTTTAGTCCATGGCTCTGATACCAGTTATTTGTCTGTCAGCCCTTTGCGTAGAAAATTAGTGTCAGTGGGGAATTCAATGACTACTTCTAATTTGCAATCTTCTGCAAGTTTGGTGAGCCAAAGGCTAATTGACATTGGCCTTGACCTCAGAGAAGTAGACACCAAAAAGGAGTGGTGTTAGAGCCTATCCCTGAGGGACACCACTGGCCTCATTGTGGAGGTGAAATCCCAATTCAACTTAATGCGTTCAGTTTGTGAGCCAGCTGACTTTCCACTGGGTGACATAAGGGTTTATACCTATCCTCTTGAGTTTGTCAACCATGACTGAATGTGGTGTTGTGCCAAATGTCTTGGCCAGGTAAAGGAAGGCAGTGTGAACCATTCTTCTCTCATCCTTTGGTGACCTTCTCAGAAGAAGTCCACCAGCCTAAGTAGGCATGACCTGCCCTTGACCAAACCAAACTTGGCTAGGTCCAGTGTATGGAGATTTCCTGTCTCATTACTGATCATTTTCTCAACTCTCCACAACTTTGCGTGACTGAGTAGTAAGACTTGCATGTCTGTAGTTTCCAGGGTCCAGAGATAGTCTGCCTTTGTGAAGAGGGATGACTGCTGCTTCCATCTTCAACTCGTGAGGCACAAAGCCTTTTTAGAGGAGTCTAAAGTTAAACAGCAATTCCAGGTCACCTGATAAGATTGCATTTCATGTTACTTAGAAGGCAAACTGGGACACTGTTGGGGTCCATCGACATAAGATCTTGGCCTTAGACACAGCACTGAGAACCTGTTCTCTTGTGATATTTGGGGGAGTTGTATTGGACTGCATTTTCCTGAGGGAAGGCTTGGGGAGAACTAAACTTAGAGTTGAATTTACCTTCCAGTAGACTGGTATATCTTCTGGCACAGTGTATGTGGCTCTACTAACAATGAGCTCTGCATACAACTGTGTATTGCCTTTGAGGCTGCAGACATTGCTAAAGAATGCCTTGTGGTTGTCATTTGCCTGGGAGACCAGATTTACCTCAAATTTAACCAGACTTCATCTTCTGAGTTGTTTTAGTTTCATGAGAACATTATCCTGTTGGGTGTTGCACCTCCTAATTTTTGCCATGATCTTCTTCCTTCTGTAATATAGCCTACTGATGAGAGTCCACCAGTGTGGTTGTTTGGGTTAGTTCGATACTTATTTCTTTTTTTTGTCTTTTCTCCCTCCTTTCCTTCAGTTACTGGTCCTCGTGCCTCATCCACTCTGGGTCTTCCAGTTACTCCAGGCTTCCTGGTCTTATTCTGGTAATTGCTCGGGCCGATCACGGCCTGAAGGCAACTGGAGTACGCATGTCTGAGCTTCTGTTAGGGAGTCATCTACCATAACCCCCACCCCCCCATGGCCTTCCGGCACGGACCTTGGGTAATAGCACAATGTGGAAATGAGGCATATTGCCCCACCTCCACAACAGCAGCTTAGCCAGACTGACCGCCGCCTCTGGCGACATCTCTAGTCTTCACAAGGGACTGTTCTTAAGAGATGGTCACAAACCAGCCCTCTCACCCCCAGATGGGTATATTTGCCTCTATGCAGTTAGCATGCTTGTATAGCATTTCTGTGAACAGGTCAGTATAGACAGCAGTGCTCTCAGGGTTTAGGGGGCTTGAACTTTTGCCAGATTATCACTTAATAGGAAGACAGCCTTAGAGTATTTCCTGAATGTTCCAGGGTTAGCTGGGGTTCCAGGTTTTACTTAAAAGGAGATAGTTTTGTGGTCTGACTTTACCAGAGGGGATTTTACACTACAGGGTGTGCAGTGCATTAGTTCTGCTGTGACTGCACTCCTGATTAAGTATTCACAACCTGGTTCAGGGAATGTGGGTTTACAACGTCCAGGAATTTCTGTGCCTGTGTGTTAAGTGTCATACACAATTCTCAGTTAATAGATGGGTAATTAACGTTGCCCATGCATATGGTATAGGGATGGAAGGAGAGCTTATCCAGTAAGCGTAAATACATATTATGGGTTTCCTGGATCAGAGGGAGACCTACAGTTTATAAGGAAGAGGTACGGAATTTTGTCTATGGTGATTTGAACAAAGCTCAATTGTATCGTCCCGACTGACCAGCCTAGAGGCAGATTTCTGATGTAAAATCGAGACACCTCCATCTTTAGTTCCTGCCTGTGTATTAACTGGTCTAAATGTGTGGAAGGCATTATAACTTTGCACTGCTGGAGTGCTTTTCATGGTTTTAAACCATGTCTCAGTGACTGCCCAGATGTCCGCAATCTCTCGGTTGAGATCTTGTAGGAGGTGGAATTTCTTTGTTAGATTCCAAGCATTGAGCAGTAACACCTCTATATATTCTTAGTTTTGATTTGCTAAATCAGAAGGATTGTCAAGTTAGCATCGCCTAAAGGCACAATGGCAGAGGACAATGTTTTAGGCAATATTCAAAGACCTTGAGGAAAAGAGGTGCAAATCACCTGCATCTCCTTCCATACTGACAAATACTGCACTCCCTTAGGATGACACCAGAAACTAAGCTAATTATCAAAGCTGGTCACCTTCTGTTCATATTGTGATCTCACCCTTGGAAAATGTATACTGTTGCTCAATACTAGGCCATATTCAGAGTTCCATGGTGTCTCTCTTCATACAGTCTAGGGAAGTATATCTCAGGTAATTTTCATCTACACATACTATGACAGCATCATATTGGTATTCATGATCCAATTACCTCAGCACATATTTAATATGGTGGATCTTGGCCCCTTGATAAGCAACTGACTTTATCCTTATTCAGTCTGGTAAGAGGGACATCAGTGCATCTCACAATGAAGTTTCCAATAACCAGAATGTTGGCTTGTCTGGCTGCATGCCTTACGAGTTAAGTAACAGACTACAGGCGATGCGGCTGTGTTGATGTAGGTGGTGTTTTGAAGGAGTACATTTAGGTCTACTGAAGGCATCTGTTGTGTGCTTCATCTAGATGGTACTTTGGGGTTTAGGAAGGTTACATTTAAGTGGCTCAGCATATGTGGGTCTATGTATCTGGTTTGTGCTGTGTGTGATGGGCACAGTGTGTACTACTGATAACTTGATTGACATTAGGAGTGTTTTTATAGGACAGCTTTTCCTCCAGTGATGTTGTGTAAATACATCTCTCAAATACCTTATCAGTTTGAGAATTATCTGGTTATCAGTGAACACAAGGCAATTTCTACATTGCCTCAGGATGCCCATATCCACAAAACTGACAATGTAGAGAGTGGGAAAGTTTGTATTCATAGTAAGAGCCCTTTAATGATTAGACAGTTGCTACTGGAGAGTAAAGGAAGGAGTATCTGGCTTGCAACTCTTGCAGCTGTACTCATCAACTGTACAAACTAGGTACTGGCAAAATTAAGGGTGCTTTTATGAAAAATATAAGGTCAAGATGCCTGCATCTATAAAGGGCACTGCCCATCACTTGAGGGAAACTAACGCAGTAGATCCAGATGATTTACAGGATGAAATATTTAGGGATATAAGCTACTGCCTAACCTAATTTCAGATTATTAATCAGTACTTACTGAAAAGAATTGACACCGTCAAGAATGATGACTAATGGGAATTCACCTAACTGGCTACTGCCTGGCTACTACTAGTGTTGGTCTCATTACAGCTTCACAATGCTGGGATTCAGTGTCTCTCTGCTTCCTCTCTCACCAGAAGCAAGACATTAGCACTAATCCCAAAATAAGAATCAAGCCACAGGCTTTGTGGTGATTAGCAGTCATGTCCACATAATGCTGGGGTTTTCAGGCTTGCTGTGGTCTTTTCCTGGTAGATGCCTTGAATGCCAACTAGATCAAATCAAGAAGTTCTCAAACAGATACCCACTGCAAAATCAGAGATCGTCAGGAATCGGTGACCCTCTGCTCCTCCTCTCACCAGCTGTGAAATAGCACAAATTCTAAGCTGGATCCTATGACGTATTTATCACATTTTTGGTGATCATCAGTTTACAGGCCATAATGTCCCTATGCTCCTCCTCTCACCATGAAAGAAACACACACTAATCCCAAAATGTCTACCGAGAAGCGGGAAGTGGGCTCCAATGATTGGTGGTCTTGGATTAGATGTTGCGGATTTTAAAGCCAAGAAAGAAAAATGTGTTAATATCCTAAGTGTTGCAGGGTGCACAAAGTAGTTGCTTAGATATTAAGGGGGTAGCTAGAGCTTTAGCTGCCTAAAGATAGAGCCACTCATTTTAAGAGAGTAACATGGACTGGATGGGGGTGGGCAGTTGGTATGCTGGCTCTATGGTCTACAGTAGGAGGGCAAATAAATTTTAATAGCTTAAGGTGGAGTGACTTCACAAAATGATAACCATGTGCTTCCTGACAACAGCCAATGAAAAAAAGGAGAGAGAAGGAATTGTGTGATCAAATTAACACAATGGGTGGGCAAACTAGATAGAGCGTTTAAGAGCACAACAGCAGCAAGGTGGAGAAAATCCAATTTGTGTGTGGCTCAAGAGACACAGCTTTGGTTTATTTCCTAGTTTAAAAACACAATAGAAAACAAAATGCAACTAAAACACAGTGCAATGAAAATATATTACACAAAATAGAATACATCAATACAAGGAAAACTAACCTTTTCCTCAAAGCAGTCTATGGTAGAGCCTGTACGAGCTTTTCCAGTAAAGCCTTGAAATATTTTATTTTGTCCCTTAAATACAAAGCTTACTTCCTAGCTCCTCCCTCAGTTCACAAAGTGATTAACCATGACTGATCTGTTGTAATTTCTGTGCTACTCAAAAGACACAGCTTTGGTTTCTTTACTAGTTTAAGTATGCAAAAGAAAACAATGCAATTTAAAAACACTATTGAAAATATACCACAAAATACAAAAAGCAACATGGCCCTCAATAAACTAGAAAATAAATTAAACCGAACCAGAGCCACAAAATGATGACAAAACTTTTAATTTAACACATCCACAGTAAGCGCTTTCATCCACTAAGGACTTCTTCCGACTGTATAATGTGTTACAAAAAATACAGTCATTAAATACACATATCTATGATGTCATATAACAATTTTTTTCCTTTTAAGGAAAGCAATGAACTCCTTCCTGTCATTCAAACTAGGTTGATAGCAAGCGTTCAATTTTATTTGCCATTCATACTCCTTTCAACTCAATTCTTCTTCTGCATCAAATTTTTTGTCCGTTTCCAAAACTTCGTCCAAAACACAAAACTTAAAATTTACTTTGCACTTGTTGTCCTTATGTTTACTTAAAGCATTTTTATCATCTTGCACACTTACAGCATACTTGTGTTCATACATTCTTTTATTTAATTCTCTTGTTGTTCGCCCTACATAAAATGCAGTACATGACATACAAACAAAATACACTAATAATCTTGATTTGCAAGTGTATCTGCCTTTTATATGCACCCATGCAGTACCCACTTTAATATCTTTGACCTCAGTCAACAGCAAATCACATAAAACTGCACAATAAACATTTGTACATTCCTGGATTGCTACATTTTAACACTTTATTGCTTAACCGACTCTGAAATAAATTTTTAAGGCTTTTACCTTTTTTCTGCACAAAGACTGGAGCATCTCCCACCTTTTGTCGGCACCGAGAAAGAACTTTCAGTACAAAAAGAACTGGAAAAAGAAAAACTTTCCCAAATAAATTGTCAAGGTATGGTTGATACTGCTTTTGTAATTGTAAATCTTTCCAGCCTTGTATTAACAGATGACATGTGTAATGTATTGAAAACAGGTTGGAATTTCGTTCCCTCAAAAAGGGTGGATAAGTGTGACACCATTAATTGTTTAAGGGATTATGTTAGGAAGTTGAATTTAAAGCTGTTATTCCCTATCAATGTGGTTGATTCTAGGATGTTCTATAGGCCTAGTGTGTATAATCCCCCATTAATTAAGGAATTAGAGGTGTTCCAAATGGTTTGTGAGCAGCAAATAATTGAGATGTTTGACAACTAGCCCAAGTTCAAATTTTTCAACCTTAGTTGGACCCAGAGGAAGTTATTATATGATTTATTAAATAATGATGCCATTCTGGTTACACAAGCTGACAAAGGGAATGCGTTGGTAATTCTGAATAGGACTGATTACATTATTGAAATGGAAAACATGTCATCTGATATGTCTTTTTATAAAAATACAATTTTTGCAGAAGTAAAACATTTTTTTCTTTTATTAATGGCCAAATAGAAGACTGGTTTGTAACTGGGCGCATAACTAATGACACTAGGAAGCTTTTGTATGTTCATTCTCCTAAAATGAGTCATATTTTTGGCCTGCCCAAGATACATAAAAATTTGGACAAACCACCTATGCGCCCTACTGTTGCCAGTAATGGCAGCAAAACTGAAGCTTTGACTATTTTTGTGGATAGGCATTTACAAGTAGTTGCCACCATGGGCTCATCTTGTATAACAGATACATTTGAATTCAAGAATCTATTGGGCAATTTTGTAGTGGAAGACAATGATATTCTTGTCACCCTTGATGTAAAATCATTGTATACAGTTATTCCCAATGATGAGGGTATGGAGGTTGTTAGCCTTGAAATTTTGAATTCTAAGAAGTTTTCTTCCAATATGGTTGGTCTCCTTATGGAGATGTTAGACATTATTCTCAATTATAATTTTTTTGAGTTTAATGGTAAGTTGTTTAAACAAGTAAATGGTGTAGCGATGGGTGCTGCCATGGCCCCTAGCTATGCCAATATTTTTATGCATGGATGGGAAAAGTGTCATGTTTTTGAAAGTAGTTACATGACATGATGTATTGCATTTTTAAGTGTTTGATTGATGATGCTTTTTTAATTTGGAGGGGTGATGTTAAATTATTGGAAGAATTCTGGAGTTATCTTAATAACGTTTGTTCTTTTCTTAAATTTACTTCCATCTATGATGGGGTGACTATTCATTTTTTAGACCTGAATATTATCAAGGTTAATGGCAAGTTGGTTACAGCTATTCATAAGGAGGAGGGTTCAAAACAATTCTTTTTTGCATTATGATAGTATGCACCCTAAAAAGACCAAAACAAATAGTCAAAGGTAAACTGACTAGAGTACACCATCTAACTGATGATCATACTTTTAGTAAGGAATGTATGAGTCTGTGTGATAAGTTTATCAGTAGAGGGTATCCCAAAAATGACGTAAAACTCTGTTACAGAGAAAATGTTAAGAATAGGAGTGATGGGGTAGTAATAGCAAAAAAGAAGGAAATAAAAGATTTCAAAACTTCTATGCAAGTTACTAACAGTGTTGATGCTCATACCATTACAAATACTGCAAAAGACAATTGGAAAGTGCAGTACTGAAGTAGGTCAAAAGGTGGGAGATGCCCCAGTCTTTGTGAAGAAAAAAGGTAAAAACCTTAAAAATTTATTTCAGAGTCAGTTAAGCAATAAAGTGTTAAAATGTAGCAATCCAGGAATGTACAAATGTTTAATGTGCAGTTTATGTGATTTGCTGTTGACTGAGGTCAAAGATATTAAAGTAGGTACTGCATGGGTGCATATAAAAGGCAGATACACTTGCAAATCAAGATTTGTAATATATTTGATTGTTTGTATGTCATGTACTGCATTTTATGTAGGGCGAATAACAAGAGAATTAAATAAAAGAATGAATGAACACAAGCATGCTGTAGGTGTGCAAGATGATAAAATGCTTTAAGTAAGCATTATAAGAACAAGTGTGAAGTAAACTAAGTTTTGTGTTTTGGATGAAGTTTTGGAAGAAGACAAAAAATTTGATGCAGAAGAAGACTTGAGTTGGAAGGAGTATGAATGGCAAGTAAAACTGAACTCTTGCCATCCACCTGGTTTGAATGACAGGAAGGAGTTCACTGCTTTCCTTAAAAGGAAAAAAAATGTCATGTGACATCACAGATTATGTGTATTTAATGATTGTATTTTTTGTAACACATTATACAGTCTGAAGAATTCCTTAGTGGATGAAAGCGCTTACTGTGGATGTGTTGAATTAAAAGTTTTGTCATCATTTTGTGGCTCTGGTTCGGTTTAATCTATTTTCATTAGTTGTTCCGGATTTTTTTTGTTTGTTTTTTGTCCTCGATAAACTAGCACATTCCAAATATAAGCAAAACCCCAGTGAGAACTTCAATCCGTCACTGATAGGCTCCAAAATATTTATAGGTTCCTTAAAGTAAACACAATAGAAAATGATGACTGTTAAATGCTGTTGCAAGTAAGTGAAACTAATCAGTACTAAAATTCTCAAATACTGAAAAATGGCAATTTTTAGTCAGTTTAATCGATGAAAAATCATATTACAATAACAATAAGCTTGCGGCTCAAACATTTTTTCAATCTAGAAAGTAGTCAAACTAGCTCTCTCTCTGAGGCCAGTAGTGTTAATACTTCTCCATCTTTCTTCTTGGTCCTTATGGCTCAGAGAATTCAGTTGCATTAAGTCCTATGAGATTTTGTCTGCTGCTAAACGAAACCATTCCGCTAGGGGGAAAGAACTTGAAATACTTGGATAAATTAACCTGAACTTCAGTTCTTTCACTTTACGTTCACACATGACCCCTATAAAATTCTGCTCCATTTTTAGAGGTCTAGTTTGCAAAGCCAGTGAATGAAAAACACTTTGGATTACCACTATAACAAAACTGCATAAATCTGTCACAGATGAGATACATCATGTTCCTTAGTAACCACAACATTCTGAGGATGTTCAGCTGTTCTAGCCGATAATGCTAAAAACTCCAAATAAATACAGTTTGTGAGGTAACAAAACCATTCCACCAACTTGCCTTTCATGTAAACCACGTTGGCCAGTCCTTCAAATCGCAACACAAATTCCTTCTCTTCTACCTTACAATTATACTACAACAGACGTAAACACTGTTACACTCTTTCCTGGGATTCTAGCAGCTTGTTCTTTTGTGTTGCTCTTTCTGCAGTAACAATAAACCATCTGTTTGATTATAAGTAGGAATGCCCATTTTCTCCAAATAACAAAAAGTGAACAATAAATTGTCAAGTTAAGTCCAACAAAATGGCTTCACTCCCACTGTTGATACTAAGAAAGTGTCAAGTCCCTCTGTTCTATAGATTCTATTGCCCATACCACAATACACTAAACTCTGTTAACCGGAGCTCAAGCAACCAGAAAAAAAACTGAAGAAATACAGTACAGTAAGAACAATTCAGTTTTTCATGTGTGGCACTTTGTTTTTCCTGGCAGAAATATATCTTATGTGTTTACAGTTTTAAAGAGGAAGATGCAAATAAATTATCTTTCTCCCCAACCTGAGAACAACTCAAAAAAAACAAGTCAAATCGCTAAAATGTTAACCACTCGCTCCATGCCCACCTCAGTTTGCATTAGATTGCACATTCTCTTTCACACACACTCTTCAGCTTTCATATACCTCTCTGATCTCTCACACAGTTGCTTCTGCTTTCATACATGCATTCAGTCTCTCTCTGTTCAATTCCAATCCAGTGTGCCACTAAAAACCATTCCATGTGCCACGCTGTCTAGCAAAAAATAAGTTTAAAATATTATTCTAGCCAGGCTTTTAATTACTGCATTTTAATATTAAAATCAAATCAATACAGTGTTTATGGTAAGGTATAGTATAGGGTACAGTATTTGTCAGGTCTATTTTAAGTAGCAACTCCCAAGGAACCAGAAAGTACACTTAGCCGGCATCTAGTAATCCCCATGGATGCCAGTTAAGTGGAAGTTTACTGTACATACATTCCAAGCACCTAATCACAGTTTTACATTCTGTTAGGCACTAAACCATGTACTACCAAAATTAAACAAAAAAGTGCAACTCTTCTCATTCGACCTGTATAATGCTTATTCTTGTTTGATGAAAAGGTTTTAATCAATCTCTAAATCAGAGTGATTTAGATTCCCTAGCAACAACTGAGACACCTTCCCTGCACGTGTCTCAGTTAGGGTACGTACCCATATTCAAAGATGTGGGCCAAATTTCCTCCACAATGATTTCCATACTTCTACATATTAAAAAAAAATGCAACAGCTAGCAGTTTCTTCATTCCTGTCCTGGTCATCTTCCACACTATACACCATGTTGACACCTGAAATCTCATGACACTTTCTTCAGAAATGTATCTCCTTTACACTTGCACATTTGTACCATCCCGTCTTGAAAGTTCATCAAAAAACTGCACTCTAGCTTGCTATGTGGGTTTACCATGTTACTTCACACCCACTTGGGTCATAAAGATATTCTGTGTTAAAATCCATGGCTTTCTGCTGCATACTCTCACTTATAGCTGTACTTTTCCTTTCCCCTGGAACAATATATCTATTGAGCCTTTTGCAGACTAAGGGTGAAAAAAAAAAAGATGATCACAGACAGCGACTTCATTAACTCATTCACTCCGGAGCAGCTCAGAAAATGCTGCCTGCTTACTTTCACCACAGGAACAACAGTGCAGCCTGAGCTAATTTTCAGAAAATCCATTTGTACTACCACACAGAAAAAAAATTTTCATAACTTTTTAGCTATAAGAGCTAAACAAAAAAAATGCAAATGCGAAAGTTGTTCAGCAGACACCAACCTTTCCAACAGTGTAAATGTTGATAGTGTGCATTAAAGTCATTATTAAATATTTGGCAAGCAATGCTGATATTGTGCATATTTTTTACCTTTTTGGAAAAGCAAAGCACAATATCTTGGTCAATGTACCATGTAGACCCATAAAATTTGTATTTAATTTGTTTGTATGAATGTCAGCTTTAAAATGATACCTTACCCATTACCGTATGATGCTACTCTACAGAGATATTCACAGAAATATGATTAATATATTTCTCATAATATCTCATCACCTGTAACAGAGGCTACATATCAGTGTACAAGTTGTGTGGCTCAATGTCAGCTTTAAAATTATGCATCATTTGTGTCATCACCATGATCCCTTGCAAAGATATGGGCATAATAATGAGCAGTATTGGAAATGTATAATTTTCATAATCCTACAAGACTAAAACTAATATCTGTACATGTGTACAATACACACAGTTCTTTTACCATGTTGTTAAGAGTAACACTGTCTTCAAAATGAGGTATTAGTTGGCACACTGACATGTTCCCTTGCAAAGCTATTTACCAAAATATGAAAAAAATCAATTTCCATAACATAAGTCCGAAACAAATGGATATCTGCACATGTGTACAACATACAGGCCATGTTCTTTTACCAAGTTGCAACTATCAATACTGTCTTCAAAATGAGATATTACTTAGCACATTCAGATGCTCCCTTGCAAAGTTATTTACCAACATATGAAAAAAAATCATAATTTCCATAACCTAAGTCCGAAAAAAACTTTGATATCTGTACAACATACAGGCCCTGTTCTTTTACTATTTTGGAACTATGAAAACGGTCTTCAAAATGAGGTATTACCTAACACAATGACTTGCTCCCTTGCAACATTATTTACCAAAATAGGTTATGGAAATTATGATTTTTTTCTTAAGTCCGGAATAAACGTTGATGTCTGTACATGTGTACAACATACAGGCACAGCTCTTTTACCATGCTGGAACTATCAATACTGTCATCAAAATGAGGTATTACTTAGCATATTCAGGCGCTCCCTTGCAAAGTTATTTACCAAAATATGAAAAAAATCATAATTTCCATAAACAGAGTCCTAAAAAAAACTGATATCTGTACATGTGTACAGCATTCAGACCCAGTTGTTTTGCCATGTAGACACACACAATTGTAAATATACACATTACCTTTGGGCTGTTTTCAAGCCATTGGCCTCTTACACCATGCAGAAGTGCTCACCTTCCTGACTGCAATATATTGTAATGTATAATAACTACATTATATCCAGAGTGTAATATGGCATGACGTGAGAGCTTGTTTTATAGTTTTGCACATTTTTCCAGTATGCAATGAAACAACATATAAACCAATCATGACAAAACTGCCCAAGTCAGGAAATTTCAACTATAAAAGGACCCGTGAACTTCTGTCATTGCAGTCCACCAATATCAGTCAATATGCTCAATCTCTGTAAAAGTCATATGAATAATTTCACATGTAACTAATGAAAAGGTTGCTGCTAGGAAACAAATGTATATTTTGATGTTTCATCTATAAATTCAGTGCCTACTGGCATGCTGGTAATATTGCAATAGGATGGAAATCTAAAAACAGGTTCATAGTTACTAGGTATGTCATGTACAGGAGGACACACACACACACTTACAGCTGTATGAATGAAATGCACAATCCTTCAGCCATATGTGCAATATTAAAACCTCATCTCACATTACAGTTTCACACTAAGCCATTATCCCTATTCTACATTATGAGGTTAATGAAGAGATGCTCAATTACACACATCTGGGTGCCACGTGAGGCTTTAAATATCTTGCATTGCCCAAGTGGGGCTACAGCTTAGTTTTGATGACATGTGCATCCTTCCATGGCAACGATACTCTGTACATACTTTATCAATAGTGTTTTCCTCCTGCAGGTCATGAAACCAAGGTCTGCCTCAGCAAGCCACCTAGCCATTTAAAAGTGGTTGTGGCAGGTTAAAGAGATGAGAGGACTTTACAGGAGGATGAGGCCTCACCTCTTCCAGCAGGAAGCCCAGCCTGATCACCTGCTGCAATCCTGCAGGCAGGTAGTTATCAGCCTGATGGGCCACAGGACAGCCATCACCATCCCCTACCTGCAGCACTTAACAGATATGCTCAATTAGCAGGCCCTTGTCATTAAAGTAGGGTGTAGGCCCTGTCACTGGCAATTAATAAATCCATAACACCTTCTTGTTTAACTTCACATAGCTCTGATGTTTTGCACTCAGCATGCTGCCCATAACTGCCATCCAAGTGTACCTGCATCCCATTATGTCACAATCCACCACTTGTGCTGTGCCCACGCTCTCCTATTTACCTATCCATCCACTCTCCCTCTACATATGCACACACAAAGGGTACCTATCTTGTTGCGTCTGCTGACTAACGCATAAAGCCAACACTGAATGCAAATACTTGACATTAACAGCACTTATTGCTACCATCGGATATTTACATGTTTGCACCTTCTTTAACTAGGTTTAAAAAACGCTCAGAAATCTAAGAATATGCGCAGGCTGTTCAAGCAGTGTAAATTAAACAAGTGAAGTAAAAAAGAAAACTGCATTTTAATGGGGATGGCAAAGTTGGAACTGAAAGCTGTCAGGACTGCAAACTGAAGAACAAATGGGATTAATTTGAATTGCGTAAAATGAAACTGCAAGAGAAAACATGCTTACATCGGGCAAGTATGGCACTGGATGGATGCAAGTTTACTGGCACACAATATAAAAGGTGCAATTGTAAATAACTCTTCCATCTTCTTACCCTCGACTTCAAATTGTTAGTATTGCCTTCTCTATGATGAAGTACACCACATGTACAAACGACTTCTATAGTCTTCGAATATCAAAATATACCTACCTTACACCCCAATTTTACCCTTCAGCTCATGACACCCTTACCAAAGAATAGCTATAAAAATAATGACTATTCTACTGTGGCCACAGTGGCAGCCTTATGTAAAATTGGCAGCAGCCATTTTTTGGTGGACAAAAAAAAAATGTAAAGGTTACATGTCAAAGGAAATCCTTACTTATCTGCAGTCTCTAAATGTGGGCTGATAATTACAATTAACTATTTGTGAATAGGTCTGGGCTAAGGCAAATACTTAAAGTGAGCACTTTTCCATTTATCACATTTGAAAAAAAAAAAAGAACCATCTCTCCCATTATCTAACAAAAAATTAATATGAACAAGGTCAGCAAACAAATCAAAACCCCGTTTCAACTGGCATTTCTAAAGCAACTGGGAATGTACTCAAAGAGGTATAACAGTGAAAATATTCTAATAAAAGCCAATCTACAATTACCATAACACCTTTTTCAAGCAAAGCACTCCTTTCCCAAAACATAATTAGTTAAATAGCCTCCTTAACCGTAGCTTACACAAAGTACATGCATCATAATATGGTAGTAAGCAAGTTATAAGAACAAAAACTGCATTGAACTGTCAAAGGTAATTGAACTAGTGCCATCCAAACAGTTTTACTACGTGTACGTTCATTTTATGATTACTTCTGCTACCTTTTCCTTTAGTTAAAGCATCTAAACCAGAAAAAGCACAGTACTTCCATATACAAAGATGTTCTCTAAAAATAATTTGGCTGTCGATATTTAAATAACTAATAAGTTTTCCTTCGTCTCGACTAAGATGTTTGTCTCCCCCATAAACTGAAAGATAGTGGTATACTCCCGAGTATGTGCATGTATGTGTATGTGTATGTGTGTATATATATATATATATATATATATATATATATATATATATATATATATATATATGTGTGTGTGTGTGTGTGTGTATATATATATATATATATATATATATATATATATATATATATATATATATCAAAATGTCGAGCTAACGGTAGACATAATCAAGGCATTATGATTGCATGGTGTAATCTGTGGCAGGTTTGGTGTTGGTATTTTTGAGCTAAAAAAAGCACCCTACAGAAACCAACTTATTGTGCCATTTAAGTGATCGTATGAGTTTTGGCTGTAAAACGCCGTTCAAACACAATCATAAAATTAATAATTGGTACTTTAGTCGCTTGGTGGCTCTGAAAGAACGCCAATTAGAAGAAGCCAGGTAGGCAGAGATTCCGCTTTAACAAATAACTATACCAAGGGAATTCAGCCCATGATTTGCTTCACAAAAGTTAATACACCACATTTGGTCGCACATGTGAAAACATTGACTACTGTACGAAGTCAAATACAAACTTCCTTGTTCATGAGTGACATGAAAGTCTTGTGTAGTAGAAAAGACGTATATAATCTTTGCAGTCGAATTTTAGGAAGGGAATCCACAAGCTCATAAACCAGAATGTTAGGTTGTGCAGGGTTTGAGTAGTGTTCTCTTCGACCAAAAGTAGTGTCGCTAAATGTGATGCTTATTTTGTTTGCCCTGTTTTTGTAACTTATGTACCTCAAGATGAATTCATATGCCTGGATTAAAGACATTAAGCCTGATCTAAAAAATTTAAATGTCGCCTTTATTGTTCTGGAAATTGATAAGTGGGGACATACGTCCTTGTAGAGATTTTCATATATTTGGTCTGTAGTGTCCACGTGTTGAGGGAGGGGTAGGTGGTAACTCTGTTACCATGTTACCGTACTACAGTGTTACTGCTTCCTAACACTCCAAGCACATCATGAATTCTCTCTCATTCCCTCATATACACACAGGAGGGCGAAACTGAAGAGTATTAATCCCCCACGAGTTCGCGCAGTAATGGACATGCCCGCAGTGAATGGCATGCCGGAGGGTGGGGATTAACAACAGCAATGTGCCGTGATTGACACGCAATGCAAATGTAATGGTAAACAGCAGAATTAAAAAAGTACAGTTTTGTACCTACCATAAATGTAGATGTTCGAGTGTTCACCCTGCTGCAGTCATCACACTTGGGTTATCCTGCCGTCAGGCGGTCCCCGCAGTCGGCCTGAGTTCCAAAGTCTTGGTCCGGCGTCGGTTGCTGTCGCTTCTTCCCTGACGTCAGTGCGCCAGGGGTATATAAGAGGCATCCAATGCCATTTTCTTCAGTTTTTCTTGCCCCAGATGTCAGGTGCCCCCAATAGGTAGGGAATATATCTACTGCTATATAAAAATGTACATATAAAATAAAACAATACCTTCACGCACTAGCAAATACACCACAGAGGTTGTATAGGATAGAATGGTATAGATAAGTCCAGCTAGTTCAGAGGGGATGGAGGGAGGGTAACCTGGACTGCAGCAGGGTGAACACTCGAATATCTACATTTATGGTAGGTACAAAACTGTACTATGTTCATCGTGTTACCCTGCTGCAGTCATCACACTTGGGTTGAATCCCAAAGCTAAGGATGGGTGGTGGAGCTAAACAGGGTTAGAAGCTAGCAGGCCGTGCAAAACTGCAGTGGCAAAATCAGCTCTAGTTTTAGAATATAGAGGTAAGTGATGGTGTTTGGTGAAGGTGTGCACTGAACTCCAAGTTGCAGCTTCCAGAATATCCTTGGTTGGCACCCCCCTGAGAAAGGCTGCTGATGTAGCTGTAGCCCTGGTGGAGTGGGACCTAATGTCAGCAGGTACTGGTTTCCCATGATGCGTGTAGCAGAAACGTATGCAATGTCCTGTCCATTTTGAAATGGTCTATTTTGAGATAGCTTTTCCTTGTGATCCTGCAACATAGGCTACAAAGAGCTGGTGAGATTTTCTGAAAGCCTTAGTTTTATCCAAGTAGTAACGTAATTGCCTGTGAATGTCCAAAGAGTGCAGGAGTCTTTCTCCTTTGTTCTGGGGATTTGGGAAAAAGGTGGGCAAATGAATGGTTTGGTTTAGGGCCACACTGGATACCACCTTTGGCATAAAGGAAGGGTTAGTTCGTAGAGAGACTCTGTCTTGATGAAAAATGAGGAAAGGCTCCACTGCCATTAGTGCCTGTAGCTCTGAGACTCTTCTAGCTGAAGTTATTGCTAGTAGCAGGGCAGTTTTCCATGAAAGAAATTTTAAGTCAGCAGAAAAAGCTGGTTCAAAGGACGGCAGTGTAAGCTTTTCCAGAACAAAGTTGAGATCCCAAGTAGGTGTTGGTGCTCTCCTGGGCAGTCTTATGTTCTTAGCCCCTCTGAGATAGTCTTAGGAGTGGATGGGAAAATAAAAGAGGATCCGTGTTGTAATGAGCTGAAATTGCTGAGGCGTGGATCTTAATAGATGAAAAGGAAAGTCCTTTGTGCAACATCTCCGTTAAATATTGTAGAATCTGATGAATGTTTGGGATCAAGGGGATTTTGGCCTTTAGCCTGGTTCCAGGCACAAAATCTTTTCCATTTGTCTGAATAGGTTTTCCTGGTGCTGGGCCTCCTGGCCTCCAGAATGACATCCATAACAGCTTTGGATGGAGGTGTTGGCGGTTTGTTTAGGTAATTTGCCATGCAGCCAGGTTTAAAGTCTTGAGCTGGCTGTGTAGAATCTGACTGTCTCACTGGGTGAGCAGGTGAGGAATTTGTGGCAAAATCCATGGTGGGCCGTGGGCCATGTTCCTTAGAATTGGATACCAGTGCTGGCGTGGCCAGTCTGGTGCAATGAGTATCATTTGTGGCCTCTCTAATCTGACTTTCAGCAGTACCTTTGCTAGAAGAGGCAGTGGAGGAAAGGCATACACTGTTAATGTTTTCCAACTGAATGAGAGGGCGTCCACTTTCCAAGCTTGTGGGTGGAATGTCCTTGTGCAAAATTTTTGAAGTTGGTAGTTTTGGGGGTTAGCAAACAGATCTATGTCTGGGTGCCCCCATTTTTGAGTTATCATTGCAAATACTTGTGGATCTAGTTTCCACTCGTGGGGATCCATGATGTTTCTGCTTAGGTCATCTGCCAATGTGTTTTTCTTTCCTGGCAGGAATTGTGCTTGTAGTTGAACTTGGTAAGACGGTGCTGTGTTCCACAAGGTCATTGCTTGCCTGCATAGAGGGTAGGAACGTGTGCCCCCTTGCTTGTTTATGTACCACATTACCGTGGTATTGTCCGTCTTTATTATTAGATGTCCTGGGTGTAAGAGGTCCTTGAAAGCTGTTGGGGCATTCTGTACTGCTAGCATTTCTTTTTGATTGATATGCAGATGCCTTTGATCTGTGGTCCATTTGCCCTGAATGCACTGTCCTGCCATGTATGCTCCCCAGGCATAGTCCGATGCATCTGTTGTCATAGTTTGCCTGGCTGTGGGTAAGGTGAAAGGCTGACCCTTGTTGAGGTGACATGCCTGTGCCCACCATAGAAACTCCTACAGAAGGCAGGGAATGAGTGGTATCATTGTTTCCAAGCTGTGGCTGTGCTGAATCCATACGCTTTTCAGGTACCATTGTAATTTCCTCATATGTAGTTTTGCAAATGGTATTAGTAGTATGCAAGATGCCATGAATCCCAAGGCCTGCAGAATTTTTCTTGCAGGGGAGTTGGGTCTTTGTTGCCATTATTTTGAAGTATTGAGTCAGCTGTTGTTGCTTGTCTGGCGTGAGATAAGCCATCTGGGTCGTTGTATTCAAGCTGGCACCCAGGAATATTATGTTTTGTGAGGGCACTAGTTTTGATTTCTTTTCGTTTACTGTGTACCCTAGGCAACTTAGAAAGTGTTTGACAAATGCCAGATGCGTTAAAAGAATGTCCTTGCTTTCTGCTTGAATAAGGCAGTCATCCAGGTATGGGTAGGTTTGAATTCCTTTTTGTCTGCAGTATGCAATTACTGGTGCCAGGCATTTTGTGAAGACCCTGGGTGCAGTAGATAAGCAAAAGGGCAGTACAGAGAATTGATAATGGGTTGAACCTGCAATGAAGCGGAGGCATTTTCTGCAACTTTGTCTGATAGGGACATGCAGGTATGCCTCCTTGAGGTGCAACGTTACTAGCCAAGCATTCTTGCCCAGCATGGGAAGAAGCTGCTGGAGTGTTAGCATCTTGAATTTTGGTACTTGCAGATAGGTGTTCAGAATTGAAAGATCCAGAATGGGTCTCCATGCTTTGTCCTTTCTTGGGACTAGAGAGTCTTGAGTGAAATCCTTGCCCTTGATCCTGTGTAGGTACCTGTTGAATGGCTCTCATGTCCATAACAGCTGTAATTTGTTTTTGTGCCTCTGCCCATTGATTTGGTGGCAGGTTTGGCATTCCTTTTATCCTTGGCAAGGTATGAAAGTGGAATCTATATCCTTGTGAGACAATGTTTAGGATCCATTTGTCTTTTGTGATGATGAGCCAGGTGTTTGCAAAAGTGCTAATTTTCCTCCCAAGGGAGATGCCAAGAGAGATTTGCTTGGTAGTTTGAGGGGTGAGTCATTGTGTTTGTCTTCTGCTAGCTTGGGGCCTGTCTTCTCCTCCTTTCTGGGTAGCAGTGCCCCATTGGCGAGGTTTGTAAGGGTCTTGTGACTGACCTCTGCCCCTTGGGCATCTGTATTTGCCCCTCTGTGATCTGTCAGAAGCTGGAAAGGACCAGTTTTTTGTTGGCCAATTTCTGCTGAAACGAGGGGGTTGTACCTGTAAAAAAAATCCTTGACTGTCTGCATAGACTTTGTCTTATCCTCCATTTTCTTTAAAACCTCTTCTGCTTTGACACCAAATAATACATCCTGCTGTAAAGGTGCATCCAATAATTTTGCTTTAACATGATCAGGTAGGGTTTTTGTTCTTTTAACCAAGCATGTCTACGTATGACAGACCCAGTAACAGCTGCTCTACAGGAAGCTTCCAATGAATCGAATCCACATTGTAAAGTATGTTTGCTCACCTGTTCAGCTGCATGCAACATATTCTGCATTTCCTTGAATTCAGACTGTTCAGAATGTGTGCTCATTTTTTGTTTTAATTGAGACATTAGGAATTGCTGATATTTCAGCATGTGAAACTGACAATTTAATGCTCTCATACCCAGAGTAGCAGAGGTGTATATCTTCTTTCCCCATCTAGCTAGGGCTCTGGAATCCCTTTCAGAGGGCATAGGAATTTTAGCCATAGAAGCTTTAGCCCCCTTGGGACCCTGGGAAATTGTTTCTGGGTAAGCCACAGGGCTTTTATAAAGGCATTTGTGAGAGTCAGGTACTCTGTAGTATCTGTCTGGTTTGGCTGGAGCAGGAGGTAGAGATTCTGGATTTAGACTAGACTCCAAGTAAACATCATCCACAATGTCTAAAACTGGAGGGATAGCAAGTGGTCTGTGCTGGGGTAGTAAAAGGAACTCTCGGAGCCTTTTCTTAGAATCAGAGTAGTTCTGGCCTTCCCAGTGGAAATGTTCCCTCATGGTATGTAAAGTTTCCCCAAAGGAGTAGTCTTCAGTGGGAGATGCTGAGGGAATAGAGTCTTCAGCATCAGAGTCTTCATAAGGGGGAAAGGCGTAATCCTGTTCCTCAGAAGAATCTGAGGAAATAGAAACCTGGTCAGCGGAAGCATAATCCTCCTCTTGTCTTGGTCTTTTATCTGGAGGGGGATGGGAACCCGTGATTAGGGTAAATCAAATCTTCAGCCATCTTAAGCATCTGTTTCTTAGGCATGGGGCCTTGAACTGGAAACTGATGTACAGTCTTTTTTGGTTTTAATGGAGTTTTAAGCTTAGCATAAGATTTAATGGCGAGTGTAGTTGGTCTGAAGACACCTTCTGCAATCGAAGGTGTTCCTACTGCACCGGGATCTCCTCCTGCTCCGGTGTCGGAAGGGCCTAATGAAGATGGCTGCGATGGCCTAGCACTCTCCGCTTGAGAATCCGAAGTTGTCTGGGGTTCCAATTCTGCAGTCGTCAGGGGCTGCGTAGGCGCCTCACTGAAAACCAGAGAACCGGCGACAGGCCCAGCAGAGGCCTCGGAGTCTGGCTTGTTCCTAGGCTGCCTGTCCTTATCCTTGCGTTTTTTATGCATGCCAGTCGTCGGCTACTCTGACAGCATGATATAATTAAATTTCCTACCAAAGTAATGTCGTGCGAAGTCAAAACGGCGTTTGATAGTTTATTACACCTAGCACAAAACCGACAACCTGTGATGTCGTGGTCTGGGCCTAGGCAAGGAATACAATAAGAATGGAAGTCCTTATGAAGTATTTGCTTCCCACAAGAAATGCAATTGTTAACTTTTTCTGACATCAGGCTGAGGCAAGAAAAGGTTTATTGAAGACTTCAGACTGAAATTCGAACCGAAAATCTCAGGTGTTTGCCGACCGGCACTTGCGAACTGCTTCTGCTTCGGGCACCGCGCAGCAAAAAAGACTGGAGAAAATGGGGTCGGATGCCTCTTGTATACCCCCTGGTGCACTGACGTCAGGGAAGAAGCGACAGCAACCGACGCCGGACCAAGACTATGGAACTCAGGCCGACTGCGGGACCGTCTGACGGCAGGATAACCCAAGTGTGATGACTGCAGCAGGGTAACACGATGAACATCAGAGCGCATTTAATAAGCACAATAATGACAAGAATGGCCTTTCCATTCAAATGCTCCACAAGCATCTTGACAACCGAATACTGTTATGAAAGAAAATAACACATTCGGAACTAAATCGAGATATTAATTGTGGTTGACACAGCTCTTGAAATATTAGAGCCGCTCCTCAAAATGTTACTCATTTCTTCATATATTACACCTTTGTAAAGACGTTTATTTTTTTTAATAACTGAACTAAACCTGTACAAAGATCTATTGTCACTTATTAAAACACTCCACTGTTTGAAAACATTATATTCATTATTCAGGGAAGAGGAAATGCTCCTCTTTCTGCATCTTTGCTATGAATTTAAAACCTAGTGGAAGGTAGAACACTGAACCTGGCATCGCTAAAATGTGGAACATTGACTCTTACCATATGAAATAAATGAGGGGGGAGAATATGGAGCCTTATTATGATTTAATGCTTTTATTTGTTTAAAATTTCTTGATGAATATGTGACAAGATACTTGCAATGTCGAACAGTTTGGAACACAGATGTTTTTAATTTACAAGTTACTTGTAATGAGGTACACCTGAGTGGTATGCACATCTGTCAACTCTCTCTATTTAAAGGACGTCTTCATTTTTTACTTACTCTTAATAACGACAATAGTTAAGTTATTTAATTCTTTCATTTCAGAAAATAAGAAGTTATGTACTCACTATAACGTTCCATCTGAGTAGGTAAACTTCATTTGTCTGCAACCTGAGGGATACGGATCCGAGCCGGCAACTTTACAAAGCTTAGATCCGAGCTCCTAGCTCCTCCCCTTACCCATAATCCCCTGTCAACCCGGACTGACCTCAGATCAAGTTTGCCCGCAACCCTATAGCAGGTAACTAACTACCTTATCGGAAGGGTACAATACTACATGCCATAAAACACCTCTGAAGGTCAGGGGGGACAGAGGGGGGGGGACGGTTGCAGACAAATGAAGTTTACCTACTCAGATGGAACGTTATGGTGAGTACATAACTTCTTAATCTGTAGTAGTTAACTTCATTTGGTCTGCAACCTGAGGGACAGAGTCCCCAGCTACCTAACCCTTGGGCGGCCTTCATGGAAGGATATTCCGGAGCACTGCGGAGCCAAAAGAAGTTCTCCCTCTGGAGGTACTGTCCAGCTTATAATGATTGCTAAAAGTGTGAGATGAGGCCCAAGTGGCTGCTGAACGGATATCATCCAAGGAAACTCTGGATTTAAAGGTGGCAGATGTAGCCATAGACCAAGTTGAGTGGGCACGAACTGCTGAGGTGCGGGCCTGCCGGAATTTTGATAAGACGTGACGATACACTGTGAAATCCATTTCGACAAAGTAACTTTCGAGACTGGTTTACCTAGATTAAGTTTGGCAAAGGAGACGAACAACTGGTTGGATTGTCTATGGCCAGATGTCCTATGAATGTAAAACCTAAGTTGTCTATGTACGTCCAAAGAATGTAATTTGTACTCTCCCTTGTTCTGGTAGTTGGGAAAGAAGACCGGCAGATTGATAGATTGATTAATATTCATCTCAGAAACTACCTTCGGAAGGAAGGAGGGATTGGTCCTGAGGTAAACCCTATCCTTGTGAAAGGCTAAGTATGGGGGTTTGACAGAAAGAGCTTGTAATTCAGACACTCTCCTAGCCGAAGTGATAGCCACTAGAAAGGCTGTCTTCCACGACAAATATTTGAGATCCACTGACGCAGTGAGTTCAGAGGGAGGAGCCGTCAAGGCCTGTAATACCAAGGTCAAATCCCATGGAGGTACAGCTTCCTTTATTGGAGGTCTAAGTAGAAAGGTGCCCTTTAGGAATGTCTTGCACAATTTTGTAGTAATCAAAGGACCCATTTCACTGCCTACGTGATAATGACAGATAGCTGCTAATTGCACCTTCACCGTAGGACAGCTAGCTCCCTCATTAAAAAGTCCCGAAAAAAAGTCCAGCACTGCAGGCAAGGGGGCTGTGAAAGGATCCAAATTATGGCGTTCTGCCCAGATAGAGAAGTGCTTCCATTTACTACTATATACCTTCCTGGTAGAGGGCTTGTGCGCTGCTACTAGGATCGCCTTAACCGGGGATGAGATACCGGGAGTCGTAGCTACGAGTGGAACTGGAGCAGCCAAGCCATAAGCTTGAGGCTGACCAGGTCGGGGACTGGGGGCCACAGGGGGTGGGAAATCAGATCCGGGATGGGCTCTAGAATCCAGGGCGGATTCACTCGGTGAGACCAGAGGTAAGGGAACCAAGTTTGGCGAGGCCAGAATGGGGCAATGAGGATCATTCTGCTCCCCAACCGACTGGCTTTCTGAAGAAGTTTCAGCATCAAGGGAAGAGGAGGGTAGGCATAGAGAAGACTGGGTTTCCAAGCATGCACCAAAGCATCCCTCGGGGCTTCCCTGGCAGGGGGAATGAGAGCAAAGTAATTGTTGCATTTCGTGTTTGAGGGAGATGCGAAGAGATCGCAACAGGGCTGCCCCCAGACAGCAAAAATTAGACTCGCTACTTGGGGATTGAGGGACCACTCGTAAGGTGAAAGGATGGTGCGACTCAGTCTGTCCACCAGGATGTTGGTCCGTCCCGGAATGTGCGTTGCAATGAGAAAGCGGTTGGTGGAGATTGCCCATTCCCACACTCTCATGGCTCCTCGACAGAGCGGGTAAGACCTGGTTCCCCCCTGTTTGTTGCTATACCAAACCACAGACATATTGTCTGATTGGATTGCAATCATTCCTACAGGCAGAAGGCTCTGAAGTGCTTGCAACGACAACAGCACTGCCCTCATCTCTAGAACATTTATGTGCAACAAGGTCTCTGAGTCGTTCCACGTGCCTTGGACCGTCCTGCCCGTGTAATGCCCCCCCACCCGAGACGAGAGGCGTCCGTGGTCACCGTGGCGAGAGGGGGGGGGTCATGGCAAAGGGGCATCTCGCCTGGAGGTCCGGCGATTGAAGCCACCAAACGAGAGTCCTCTTGCAGACCCTGCTGAGAGAAATAGGGTGATTCAAGGGGTACTGATGAAGGGACCACTGAACTTGTAGAATCCACGGCAAAATCCTCATGTTGAGATGCGCCGTGGGAAGAAGGTTGATTGCGGCGGCCATGGACCCTAGGGCCCTCAGAACCAATCCCGCCGGAGGTTTCGAAGATTGAAAAATGGCCCGCACATGTGCCCTCAGTGTATGCAACCGGTCGGGAGTTAGGAAGACGAGCTGCCTGCTGGTGTCCAGTCTGGCCCCGATAAAATCTATCACCTGAGTCGGGGTGAGAGAGGACTTGTCCGAGTTTATAGTGATCCCTGGTTGCGGAGCAAGGTTGAGATAGTCGTCCCTGGCTAAGCATAGCAGATGCCTTGTCGGGGCGGTGAGGAGCCAGTCGTCCAGGTATGGGAAGACCTGCATTCCCTGAAGTCTCAGGTGGGCCGCTATCACTGCTAATACCTTGGTGAACACCCTGGGGGCTAAGGTGAGACCAAAGGGGAGGACCCTGAATTGATAATGACTGGCTCCCAGCCGGAAGCGGAGAAACCTCCTGGACCGTTCCTCCATCAATATGTGGCAGTACGCGTCCTTGAGGTCTATGGAGCACATCCAGTCGTTCTCCCGCAAGAGGGGGAGAACAGACTGAAGAGTGACCATTCGGAACTTTTCTTTGGTTACTGACAGATTTAGTAGGGAAAGAGAGAGAGGATGGGCCTTAGGTCCCCCGTCTTTTTTGGCACCAAAAAGAACCCGGAGTAGAAACCCGATCCGGACTGGCCTGGGGGGACGTGCTGGATGGCTCCTTTCTCTAAAAGCAGCCGAATTTCCACAGCTGCTGCCTCCCTCTGATTGGGTGGAACATCGGGGAGGTGTCCGGGGGTGTCGGGAACGTAGGAAAAGGGAATTCTGTATCCTCTGGATATGTTATGAAGCAGCAAAAAGTACAGTTTTGTACCTACCATAAATTTAGATGTTAGAGTGCTAATACAGCTGCAGTCCTTACATATGGGTTCTCCTGCCTTCAGGCGGGTCCTCGGTCGGCCGAATTCCAAAGTCTAGGTCCGGCGTCTGTTGTCGTCGCTTCTTCCCTGACGTCAGTGCGACAGGGGTATAAAAGAACCAGCCAACGCCATTTTCTTCAGTTTTTCTTGCCCCAGATGTCAGGTGCCCCCAGAAGGAAGGCAATACATAAAATTAGGTAATAATGCAATGCAATATAATCAAAAAACAGTAGTTGCAAGCAAATACACCATACAAGAATACCCCTACAGGGGAAGGAGGGAGGGAAACCTGGACTGCAGCTGTATTAGCACTCGAATATCTACATTTATGGTAGGTACAAAACTGTACTATGTTCATCGTGCATACAGCTGCAGTCCTTACATATGGGTAGAATCCCAAAGCTAAGAAAGGGGTGGTAGGCATTAGGTGCAATTAGGGGGAGCCAAAATTCCCTGCAAAACTGCAGTGGCAAAGCCTGCTCTAGATTTGGAGTATAATGGTAAGTTGTAGTGCTTGGAGAAGGTATGCACAGAACTCCAAGTGGCTGCTTCCAAGATATCCTTGGTAGGAACTCCTCTGAGAAAGGCTGTAGAGGTGGCTGTGGCCCTGGTGGAATGAGTTCTAATGCCTGTAGGTACAGTTTTGCCATGAAAGGAATAGCAAAAGCGTATGCAGTGGGCTATCCATTTTGAAATTGTCTGTTTGGAAATTGGTTTTCCTTGAGCTCCTACTGCTTAGGCCACAAAGAGCTGTTCTGATTTTCTGAAAGGCTTTGTTCTGTCCAAATAATAACAGTTGTCTGTGGATGTCCAAGGAATGTAGCAATCTCTCCCTTTGTTTTGAGGATTAGGATAAAAAGTAGGTAAGTGTATGGCCTGATTTAAAGCTACCCTGGATACCACTTTAGGCATAAAGGACGGGTTGGTCCGTAAGGAAACTCTGTCCTGATGGAAGATGATAAAGGCTGGACAGCCATGAGAGCCTGTAATTCTGAAACTCTACGAGCTGAGGTGATAGCCAGAAGGAAAGCTGTTTTCCAGGACAAGTATTGCAAATCTGCTGAAGCAGCTGGCTCAAAAGGAGGCAGGGTGAGTTTTTCCAGAATGAAATTAAGATCCCAAGCAGGTATTGGTTGTTTCCTTGGAGGTCTCAAATTCTTAACCCCTCTGAGGAACTGTCTTAAGAGAGGGTGCGAGAATAAAGGTGGATCAGTGTTGTATTCTGCAGAAATGGCTGAGGCATGGATTTTGATGGAGGAGAAAGAAAGTCCACTGCTTAGCAGTTCTGTCAAATATTGTAGCATTTGTGGTAAATTCAGTTTTCCAGGGTCCTGGCCCTTTTTCTCATTCCAGACACAAAAACGTTTCCATTTTGCGGAGTAAGCTTTACTGGTTGTTGGCCTTCTGGCCTCCAAAATGACATCCTGCACCTCCTTGGAGAGTAGGGCCTGCTGTGATGCTAAGGAATCTTCCATGCGGCTAGATTGAGAGTTTTTAGCGGACTGTGAAGAGTTTTGAAGTTGTGTTGAGTCAGAAGAAGAGGCATTAGAGACAGGGTCCATGGTGGGGAATGTGTCAGGCTCCTCAGGAGTGGGTACCAGTGTTGCCTTGGCCAGTCCGGAGCAATGAGGATCATCTGTGGTCTGTCTGCTCTGGTCTTCAATAGAACTTTGGGCAGCAGAGGAAGAGGTGGAAAGGCATAAACTGTCATTGATGTCCAGCTGAAAGAGAGAGCGTCCACTCTCCAGGCCTTTGGATGGAAGATCCTTGAGCAGAATTTTGCCAATTGATGATTTTTGTGGGAGGCAAATAGATCTATGTCTGGTCTTCCCCATTCTTGGATTATTTCTGTAAAAACTTTTGGATGCAACTTCCATTCGTGTGGATCTGTCATAATCCTGCTTAGGTTGTCTGCAAGCATGTTTTCCTTGCCTGGCAAATACTGTGCTTGTAGCTCCATTTGTAAGTCCATGGCCGTGTTCCAAAGTGACATGGCCAGTCTGCATAGGTGGTAAGAATGTGTCCCTCCCTGCTTGTTTATGTACCACATAACTGTGGTGTTGTCCGTTCTTATCAATAGATGACCTGGTTTTAGAAAGTTCTTAAAAGCTATAATAGCATTTATTACTGCTAGCATTTCTTTTTGATTGATGTGACGGTGCTTTTCTTTTTGGGACCATTTGCCCTGAATGCACCGATCTGTCATGTGCGCCCCCCCAGGCGTAGTCCAAGGCGTCTGTTGTGATGACTTGATTTGCTTGAGGCTTGCTGAAAGGGAGACCTGTGTTTGTTTGGCATGCTTGAGCCCACCACAGAAATTCCTTTTGCAGACATGGAATTAGTGATATTGTTTCCAAACTGTGGCTGTGTTGAGACCATATGTTTTTCAGGTACCATTGTAGTTTCCTAATATGTAGCTTTGCACATGGGATTAGTAAGATGCAAGATGCCATGAATCCCAGAGCCTGCAGGATTTTCCTTGCAGTAAGCCTGGTGCAATTTGCTAGTGTTCTGAAGTATTGGATTAGTTGCCCCTGCTTTTCTGGCGTGAGGTAGGCCATCTGGGTGTTTGTGTCCAAGTTGGCACCCAGGAAAATTATCTTCGGAGAGGGTATTAGTCTTGATTTCTTTTTGTTGACTGTGTATCCCAGAGAGTTTAATAACATTACTATATAAGCCAGATGTTTCTGAAGGATGTGTTTGCTGTCCGCTTGGATCAGGCAGTCGTCCAAATAGGGATATATTTGTATCCCTTGAGGTCTGCAGTAGGCAATTACTGATGCCAGGCATTTCGTGAATACTCTGGGCGCAGTAGATAAGCCAAAGGGCAATGCAGAGAATTGATGATGAGTTAAACTTGCAAGAAATATGAGGTATCTTCTGCAATTTTGTCTGATTGGGACATGCAGGTATGCCTCCTTGAGGTCCAATGTTACCAGCCAAGACTCCTTTCCCAGCATGGGAAGAAGCTGCTGAAAAGTGAGCATCTTGAATTTTGGTACGAGTAGGAATGTGTTTAGGATGGAAAGATCCAGAATAGGTCTCCAATCTTTTCCCTTCCTTGGCACCAGAAATAGCCTGGAATAAAACCCTTGACCTTGTTCGTGCATAGGTACCTCTTGAATAGCTTTCATGTTTTTGAGATCTGTAATTAGCCTTTGTGCCTCTGCCCTTTGATTGTGTGGCAGGTTTGGCATGCCTCTCATTTTTGGAAGGGTGTGAAAATGGAATTTGTAGCCTCTGTTTATAATGTCCAGGATCCATTTGTCCTTTGTGACAGTATGCCAATTTTTTGAAAATAATGCCAGTTTTCCTCCCAAGGGGGCTGCCATTTGAGATCTGGTTGGCATGCAAAGTGGAAAGTCATTGGGTTTGCTTTCTGATAGATTGCAAGTTGTCCTCACCACCTCTTTGTGTAGGAGCTTCCCATTGTCTGCCTCTGTACGATCCTTAGGATTGTCCTCTGCCCCTCGGGCGCCTGTATCTGCCTCTTTGGGGTCTGTCTGTGGCAGGAAAGGACCAGTTTTTGGAAGGCCAATGTCTACTAAAACGTGGGGGTTGTACCTGTAGAAATTCTTTCACAGTTTGCATTGATTTAGCCTTTTCCTCCATTTTCCTTAATACCTCCTCAGCATTAGAACCAAATAGTACATCCTTTTGAAGAGGAGCGTCTAGTAATTTAGCTTTGACATGATCAGGTAAGGCTTGTTCCTTAAGCCAGGCATGTCTACGTATGACTGATCCTGTAACAGCAGCTCTGCATGAGGCCTCTAGAGCATCAAAACCACATTGTAAGGTATGCTTACCCACTTGTTCTGCACTATGTATCAAGTCCTGCAACCCTTTCAAATCTGGTTGTTCAGGTTGTGACATTTTACTTTTCAATTGTGATAAAAAACTGTTGGTATTTTAGCATATGAAACTGACAGTTTAAGGCCCTCATAGATAAGGTAGCCGAAGTATATACCTTTTTTCCCCACCTTTCTTAGGATCTGGAGTCTCTCTCGGAAGGCAAAGTATTTTTAGCAATGGAGGCCTTAACTCCCTCGGGGCCCTGTGAGATGGTTTCTGGGTCAGTAGCATGGCTCTTGTATAGAAACTGGTGTGAGTCAGGGACCCTGTAGTACCTGTCAGGCTTAACTGGAGCTGGAGGTAGAGAATCCGGGTTAAGGCAGGCCTCCGAGTAAACATCATCTAGAATGTCCAAGACAGGAGGTATAGCCAAAGGCCTGTGCTGAGGGAGCAAAAGAAATTCCCTGAGCCTTTTCTTGGAATCAGAATAATCCTGGCCTTCCCAGTGGAAGTGTTCCCTTAAGGTATGCAAAGTTTCCCCAAATGAGTAATCCTCAGGGGGAGATACAGAAGGAATGGACTCCTCCACATCAGAGGATTCAAAAGGGGAGTAAGAATGCTCCTGATCATCAGAGTGCTCTGAAATAATGGAGCCCTGATCAGAGGAGGGGGAATCTTCCTACACTGTAGGCCTTTTGTCTGGAGGGGGCTGAGAACCTTTGATAAGAGTAATTAAATCCTCAGCCATTTTAAGCATCTGTTTCTTAGGCATGGGGCCTGGAGATGGGCCTCTGTGCAGCTGGTCTCAGAGTGCTTGGTTGCTTTAGACTTAGTGAAAGCCTTGATAGAAAAAGAAGAGGAAGGTCTGAAGACACCTTGAGTGGAGGTGGACCTGTCCACATTCTGAGTTTCAACTCAGACAGTGGCTTCGGTATCTGTAGTCGGGGTGTGGGTCGAGGAGCCTGCGACCTCGGGTACAGAAGACACCGTCAAAGGCAGGTCGCCGGTAGGCAGGGGCTGCGTAGGCACCTCAATGAGAACCGGACCACGTGTAGCCGGCTTTGGCGTGGTGTCGGTAGAGGCCGCGGACCTAGAGTGTCGGTCCTTGTCTTTTCGTTTTTTAGACAAAACCGTAGTCGGAGTATCCAACGACATAGTATAGTTAAATGCTTTTCCAAAATAATGCTGGGCGAACTCTGCCCGACGCTTAATAGTGCGTTTGTTGAATGTAGCTCAAAAGCGGCAAGCCGAGACCTCGTGGTCAGGGCCTAAACAAGGTATACAGAGGGAATGGAAATCCTTATGCGGTATTTGCTTCCCACAAGAAATACAATTATTAACTTTGTCTGACATCGGTCTGAGGCAAGAAGAGTTTCCCCAACGGGGTACTTAGCTTTTAAGAAGACTTCGGTTTCCAAATTTTCATAATCTCAGGAGCTGGCCGACCGGCACTTGCGAACTGCTTCTGCTTCGGGCACTGCGCGGCAAGAAAGACTGAAGAAAATGGCGTCAGCTGGTTCTTTTATACCCCTGTCGCACTGATGTCAGGGAAGAAGCGATGACAACCGACGCCGGACCTAGACTTTGGAATTCGGCCGACCGAGGACCCGCCTGACGGCAGGATAACCCATATGTAAGGACTGCAGCTGTATGCACGATGACCAACCATATGCTACGCAAGGATGGCATGCAGGGTCAAGCCAACAATGTAAACCACCAACGACCAGCAAAAAACTATAGTGAACACGCAGTAATGAAGAAATAATGATTATTTATAATTCCTTCAAATCAGACCCGGTTTGCTATTCAGCCTTTATCAATACAATAAGTTTTTTTGAATGAAGCAGCCTGCATTTATACTAGTCTCTGATTACCTGGAAGCAATATTACAGCACCACCCAGTGGCCACTAGGGCCACCAGGTAATCAGAGACTAGTATAAATGCAGGCTGCTTCATTTCATTCAAAAAAAAACTTTATTGTATTCATTGATAAAGGCTGAATAGCCAAAACCGGCCTGGATTTGAAGGAATTGTAAACAAATAATCATTATTTCTTCATTACTGCATGTTCACTATCGTTTTTTGCTGGTCGTTTATGATACGAAGCACCCAGCGGTCTGTTGTAATGGACTCCCAAGCTGCCAGGTGCTTCAAAAAATGCCCCCCCGACTGCCTCCAGAGTGGAGCAGTCGGGCAACCCCTCAGAGTTGCTGCGTGGGTCAATCAGAGAAGTCCCCCTCTGCCTCTAGGGCGGCGTCCACCTCTGTCATGGAAGGACTGGGAGTCCGGAGCGGACTGGGACTGTTGCGACTTTCGGAACCACATCTTCTGTCCCTTTTGGTTCTTGGAGAAGGACCTCTGGGGAGCAGAGAAGCGAACTCCGACTGCAGACAACGTCTTCCCGTCCTTTTCGCTCTGGACCAAAGTCTCGCGAACTGTCTTGCCAAATAGGGCAGAACCATCGAACAGGGCATTCGCAAAGGACACCTTGAAGGGTTCCGCGAAATCACAATGTCGGAGGCAGGCCTGGCGCCTCATAACAAGGCCTGCTCCGCTGGCTCTAGCGGCTCCCTCTGTAGCATGGGATAAAAGCCTCTCAGAGGTGTTGGATATAGACCCAAGAGTGGCCATGCGAGTGGAGTACAACTGTTTGTCCTCCCCCAACATGGACTCCGGGGGCGATGCAGCGTACTCTTTGACAAGGTCTCGCTGCAGTCGAATCACATTGTGCCATGTAGTTCAGGGACCTTACAGTGAAGGTCGCTGAACTAAAGACCCGCTTCCCGAGACGGTCCATTGAGCAAGACACCTTGCTCGGGGGATGGACCGAGGGACTCTCTTGGGCTAACTCCCTCTTGGTGGCTGCCGCCACCAACATGGCATCTACGGGGGGTCCCTTGCTCCAATGGGATTTCTCTGCCGGGGGGCTCAGGATCTTGTCAGGACGTTTGGGGACTGGCTCCAAAGTGTCCGGCTCCTTCCACGCCCTAGTGGTGATAAGGTCCACTAAGGGGTCGGCCGGAGGGGACACCCAAGAGGTAGAAGGGCCTGCTTCGAATGCCTCCAGGAACACTGATTCGTCCGAGGAAGCCTTGGGGGGCAGACCACCCCCCTCTTATCCTAAGCATTTCCATAATGTCTCCGAAGGAGACATCCTCGGGGGGGGTGTGACCTTGGGGAGCCTTCCCCCTCATCCAAATCCGTGTCTTCTGTCAAGGACTAAGGGGAGTCCACGTGCCTCCTCTTACACTTCCGCTTGTGAGGAACATCCTTGGGGGGACAGTCCGAGGACGACTCACCAGCAACATCTTGTTCCAGGGGAACGACCTGAGACGTCAAAGCAGGCTGTCCCTGTGGCCGGGCGACGGAAGCCTTACCCAAATGAAAGGGAGTGCGGGATGGAACAGTAGCAGGGAGCGGGGGCCTGGATGCACTCAACAGAGCCCTCTCCACCAAATCGAAGGCCGAGGGAGAGCCACTCTCTCTGGGATCCGCGAGCAGGCCCTCACTCGGATCCGATGGATGGATCGGAGCCGGCGCAGAGACCATCGGATCCGAAGGGCCAGTGTGCTCCAACCTGGACGGAGCCAAAGGGCACACTAAACCCCTCGGATCCGAAGCTCAGAGCACAGCTTCGAGACCTCGGATCCGACAAGGACAGATACGGTAAACTCTACGGAAGAGTCGGAGCCAAAGTACCGGATACTGTCGGTGCCGACCCACCCCCGGCTCCAACACTACCCGGCTCCGAGCGCCCCGAACCCAGGAAGCAGGTCTGAGAAGGAGCTATCGGGGCAAAGAAGGGTGATGAGCTCCCCTCCGGAGGGGGGGGGGGAGCAGGAGCACTCCCATCTGCATTTGGGCCTGGATGAACCTTCGCATCATCCGATCCAAATCAGCTTCAGAAAGGCTACACGTTGATCTCGACGAGGCCACCGAGGCTGGCCGGGAGTGCTGCCTCAATGACCTCGACGGAGATCGGGTCTCCTCCTCCTCGGGTCCCGGTGAGAAGCATGGAGACCGAAGCCGAGAAGGAGGAGACCTGGAAGCCATGGAGGGAGAAGCCCGCTTAACCGGGGGGCCCGAAGCGGAGGCCTCGGCCCGCCGCTTGTGGTGCTTCTCCCTCCGTTTCTCTTTCCTGGCCTCCCTCTCCTCCGGCGCCGAAGCGGGAGATTGAGTCCTGGCCGGGGGGAGAGAGGCAGGAGTGGCCGCCACCGAAGCCTGGGAGAAGGCAACAGAAGCACCAGAGGCCGAAGCCGAATCCGGGGGCAAAAGTCCCGCCAGGATCAGCTTAGACCTCCAGTCCTTCAATGCCCTGGGGTTGAACGCTGCACAGATAGCACATCCAGAGGAAAGGTGTTCAACCCCAAGGTACCGAACGCACCGAGTGTGGCCATCCGCCGGGGAGAGCTTATGGCCACACTCGGTGCACTTAGAGAATATTGGCTTTGGGGCCTCAGACATATTAAACTAAAAACTCACTCTGTAGGCCCCAACACACTAAACACACACACACTAACTACGACCACCGAGGGGAGGAAAAAAACTAGACTAATTTTAACCAAAATTTAACTGAACTAGTATAATCAAAAGGGAACCTAACACACACTAACACTCACTCAAATTTAACAAGTAAATTTGAAGAGAGAGACTTATCTGACACTAAAAAAACAGGAGCTCGCAATCTAGCTGCTGTTCAGAAGTGCGGCAAACTAGATCTGAGGTCAGTCAGGGTTGACAGGGGATTATGGGTAAGGGGAGGAGCTAGGAGCTCGGATCTAAGCTTTGTAAAGTTGCCGGCTCGGATCCAAGATCGGATCAGTATCCCCCAGGTTGCAGACCAAATGAAGTTTACTACAGATTGCATATTTCACATTAATTGTGTCAATGTCTTGCGTTAATAGCACTAATATTTTAAAATTTGTTTGATTTTCAAATAAAGTAGTAGTGATAAGGAGTGATATAGCACGAAAAATATTTAAAAACTGCTTTATTAATGGCGAAATATAGGTCTAAATTACCTTGCGTTTTGGTGGCATCATTCAATCAAACGGTGGGCGGTGCAGTCAAAATGGTCACAGGCGGGGTTTGGGCGGGGCATGCTACTGTGCATCTGGTGGGTTAATACACTTCAATTTCGCCAGAAGTAGTGAGGAATGCAGGACCTGAAACTCTAAAATTTTACATTTTAAAAATTTCTTTACATTTCTGCAACAACTTTTACTGACTGTACAGCACATGCAGCAGAAACAAATAATAATAAATACAAAATAATCAACATTTTTATGGAGGTTTGTCAGACTTGTAATGCTAGTAGTAAGACACATTAGGTGAATGGAATTGTGATCAGGCAGCACAACCTAGGGCAAATTAATCTCAGCTGTGTTCTTACAGTGCATTATGGACAAAATGTCCAACTATATTCACTGCTGCAGTCATCACATCTGGGATTCCTACTTGCAGGATGTCAGAGTGCTGGGCCAACTTTCATAGCTCTACCTACCCCTTTTGAGTTTGCCAATTCTACACCAACTGTGTGTGTTGGGGCACTGGCAGAAGCTATCTTCAGAGCATTCTTGCCCTGACTGAACCAGGAAGTTTGTGCCAAGGCTCAGAGCACAAGCGGACCTGGGGAAGTCATACAACCACAAGCCCCAGTCCACCTCTCTGACAATTCCAGAGAAAGGAAGGTATTCGGAGAGTGGCAGAGGGCACATAGAGTGAGAAGGATACCCCACCCCAGGATGCACTACGAAAAAGAGGAGAGTGGATGGAAAATAATGAATCTAGCAGTGAATATGCTCAATCAGCTACAATTATGGTAAAGTTCCTAACACACTGTAGTATGTCCATTGTATAATTTACTGTTGTAGTCATGACCTCTGAGAAGACCTTGAGTACTCAAAGTTCTATGGGTGGCTGACCCTTAGCAGAACGTGAACAGAAAAGATCCCCAAGGATGGCCATGGTAGTTCCTCCCTGGCACTAGAGGCATAATTTATGAACAAATGGCCAGGCAGATGCTTACAAAATGGTTTATACCCTAAGGAAAGCCATGATGGCTGCAGTGGCTCTAGCAGAATGAGCCTTGATAAAGCCAGAAATAATTTTGAAATGAAAAAAAAGGAATAAAACCAAATACAGTGAGCTAGCTATTAATGTCAACTCACAGGGTTCCCCTCCCTGCTCTTTGCAAACAAACAGTATCAATTTTGTCCTGTCCAAGTAAAATTTCAGTTTCCAACACTCATTAAAAGAATGGAAGATGCTTCTCCCTTGTTCTGTGGATTTGGGAAGAAGACTGAGATAAATGGACTCTGTTAGTGACAGTTCTGTTACCACTTCAGGCCTGAAAGACCCTGTAAAAAATAAAAAAAATGCTTTTGTACATGAGATCAGGCAATCCTGAAAACCCTGCAGCAGTGGTAACCAGAAACAAAAAGGCAGTCTTTCATGAGTAGTGAGGAAACAGCTTATGAAAAGGGCACCAATGTAAGCTTTTTTTAAGATACAGCTGAGGTTCCACCATTAGGTTCTCCTTTAGGTAGCTAAAGATGCAACATTCCCTTCAGGAATTGCTTTACTGGCAGCATTGAGCAGATGGGGGAGATTCATTAGCAGTCAAACTGAAATGGATGATGCGTGTACCTGCAGACAGACATAAGAAATCTCTGTAAAAATCTGACAGGAAAGAACCAGAGATATTTGGGTTGAAATGTAGGCCTGGTCTCTTACAAGGCACCAGAGGGGAAACTCTTATTTTTTTATTACATAGAATTTCCTTGGGTTATGTTACCTAGCTACACTCAAAATATTTAGTATATTTTTTGAGAATATGTGCCTGAATGGTACAATGCTACACTATCCAAACAATAAAAAGTCCTCAGGTTTGGATATAGCAAGGGGCCTTTAGAGTTAAGTGGTCCACAAGCCAAGACAACAGTCTAGGTTCTGTCCCTGCCATGCTTAGCAGAAGGCAGAATTAAAGTAGTCTTAGACAAAAGAAACTGAGGTTTGGATTCTCCTCCTTTACCTTCTGTAATATCCTGGAGATTACGAGTATTGGGAGGAAAAGTAAAGTATAGAAAAATAGTCCCGCACATGGAATTGCAGAGAAGTCCATTATCTAGACTCCTGGATGTGTTCTGGTGCAAAATTTGCATAGATGTCTTGTATGAACAAGCATTAAGAACTACTTAGCAGACCCCATCAATATGTGAAGTCTAGAATTTTTTCTGTTTTAAGACCCATTTATGTGGGTCTGCTTGTGTTCTCCACCTTTCTGCCGACTAATTCTCCTGAGATGGGATGCCACTCACCTGGGGAAATCTCTAAAGCTTATACTGCAAAAATACACGGCAGGTATAACTGGGTAAGCCCTTATATTCTGATATACCACACAACTGTGGTATTCCCCATAAGGATTGTTCAGTGTTTCCAGAGTCAAAATTGGTTTGAAAACTTTAAGGGCTAGTATTACTGCCATCTCCTCAGAAACTGACATGCCTTTCTGAAATTCTTACAGCAATGCCCTGAATAATCTGGTCTGTTAGTGCTCCCCAGGCTGTGCCGGAGGAGTCTGTATGTCTTGAGACATCTTGAAAGGCACCCCTAAGGTTAGGTGTAACTGTTTAATCCACCATAAAAACTTCCTTCACACAAGGTAAGATGGGAAATGGGGCTTTGTTTTACTGTAATAACACCCCGGATGTGCGGTAGCAAGGTCCACCCAAACTCTGCCCAACACCCGCACCTAGCACCTGGTGACCTTTGTCAAAATCGATGAACAGTCATGTGGATGCCTTCTTCACCTGCATAAATATTCAGCCTGCATTCATAACAAAAGCCCAGTACTGGTAATGGATCTATATTAATTAATCAAAATATTGTAATTTACTAAAGTGTAATCATTCTGTGTGCTACCTAGTTGAACTTGTTAGGTGTTCCACTTTGTGCCCATTCGCTCCCTGTTAAGGGATGCACGGTTCTCACCCAATTAGGGACAAAGCTCAAAACTGGGGACATTTTAGAAATACAAGTGCTATTAACTTGAGATATTGACAGCATAACAGAACGTGAAGTAGCATGTATTTTGTAAAGTAAAAGCAGTCTGTAACTCTAATTATTGTCACTGAAAGTGTAATTCATCACCTTTCCTCTGAAAGCAACAAGTTTCAGGATGGACTAAGAGGGTTAGAGCTAAAATTTTAGTCAAAATTCAGGACTGATGAGGGGTAAGATGACAGGTGGTGCTCCTCACTTTGGAGACTGAAGGGTGAGAGCTATGTTGTCAGTCCCACATGCATAATGTGCAACTGTTCAGTATACCAACAACAGGCATGACTCCTACTGCCTGTGGTGTAATGAAGATCTGTGCATGCTTAATTTGTCTCTGTGTACTGTCTACGATTTCTTTCACTGAAATAAAGTATATTTTGCTTTGGGTAAGGTCTTCAGCGGTTTTTTGCATGCTGTAAAATTCTTATTCTAAGCAGGGATGCCGCTGAAATAGTTTTAGTATACACTCAGAAATTTGATAATGAAATGTGTTTAGTTCAGTTTTAGTTCGCCTTAATCATATTATGTTAAAACACTAGAAAGTTTAAGTATGCAATTATGACTGGAAGTATGGTGTATTGTTTCATTGGGTGAAGGTTAGGCAGAATGTGGTATTACCTAATGAGAAACGTTTCAATTTCAGACTTCATATGTTTAGAAAATGCATTTTAATAGCAAGCCATTTATTCTAACTGATATTTTAAATAAATAACAGCAACATTTAACATTTGTCACTACGGGTAGGGGGGTCGTTTGGCCTCCATTATTTATTTACTGTGCTTTGATCCCAATTTGTTGAGCTAAGAGACAGAGCTTTGCCAGTGGACAACCTGGTAATCAAAACATAAAGCGATTAATTTAATAAAGAGAGAGGGAGTTACTAAATGAACACTATCTGTACAATTTTAATTTGGGAATGGTATGAATGTAATTCAGAATATTTTCAGACACAGAATTCATAGGACGAGTAGGAAAAATAATTTCAATAGTGTCATTTACTTACCGAGTACATGCTTTGATAACCCGGAAGGTACAGCAGGGAATGAACCTTTGTATTATAGCTCCATGAAACAAAAAAAAAACAACCACAGCATTCACAAGTGCTAGCAGATAAACAGTACAACAAATCTCTGGAGCCTCACAGTCTCAGGAACGCACACAAATCGTGTGTTAATCAACAAGCAATGTATGCATGATGTCATGGGCAAATCTACATGGCATGTCACTCGTGCATCATTTGCATACTACATCACAGCCACTGGGCATGTCACTCACTCTGGAAAAGCCCATTCTTGCGCGAAATCCGGGCAGCATCAGTGGTAACTACAGCCTTGGGTTGAGGGGGAATGAAGGAGTGACCTTGCCTTTTTTGATCGGAGTAAATCCAATACAGGAGGTGATTTTTTTATATGCTTGAGTTATTTTGAATTGGGTGGACACAGGCTGACAAAGAACAGACCACTGAGTTCCAAGGTTCCACTGAAAACTCTCATGTGATATCTTGCTAACAGAACCAAAACCACCACCACAGACACTGACCCCAATCCTTAAAGTATCAAACGGGCTGAGAGAGAATTTTGGATTATCTTTCTGACTTGAAAGCATATGATTTGTACCCTTGGTAAAGGAAAGAAGGCCATTCAGGATATTGTGTCAAACATATATGCATCCTTTGACCTCTTTTCTCACTTTTAAAAGACAACTGAAAATGTATCTCAATAAATTGTTCTGATGAATTGCAAAATGCGAGTCTGTTCTAGTTGAGATTTCTTGTGAATGATTGTACTGGCTAGATGAGAACATAACTGAAGAACATAATCTCATGCTTTGATCAGTTGATGTCTGGTCAGAGCTGTTGCGAGTCAATCATCCAAATAAGGAAACACCAGGAATCCTTGCAAGCTCAAGTGAGCTGCCACTACTGGCATGCATTTGTTGAACACCCTTGTGGCTGTGGTGAGACCAAAGAGCAGCACTCTGAATTGGTAGTGACTGGCTCCCAGATGAGTCTGTTCATTTTTATATGATAGTACATATCCTGAAGATCTATCAAGCATACACAATCATTCTTGTGCATAAATGGCAGAATGTATTGAACCATGAGTGACCACACAGGAACTTGGAGCACTGAACTGACTTGTTCAAAATGCGGAGATCCAAAATTGCTCTCCAGTCTCCTGTTTTCCTTGGCACTAAAAAGAATCTTGAGTAAATTCTGTATTCTTTCTGGTCTGGGGAGACCCTCTTGGATGACTCTCCTCTACCAACTTTTCATTTCTACTGATGCTGCTTTCCTCTGACTAGGTGGAATATCTGGAAGTTTGTTTACTGCTGGGAAGGGAGGGAAAAGGATATTATATAACCTCTGGAAATAATCCGTTGCACCCATAAATCTTCTGTAATCTCTAGCCAGGCATTCTGGTGCAGGGATAAATAACCCCCAACTGTCTCCAGAGATGGACAATCAGGGCCTCCTTTCAGGAGATCTGATAGGATCAGTCAGTGAAAGTGTTTCCTGACCCTTAGTTTTGCAGGCCTCTTCTGCTGTGTGGGTGGCGTCTTCCTTTATAATCTTCCCCTCTGCCTCTGTTGGAACCATCTCCACCGGGATCTTGGAAGGGACCCTCAGACTTTCTGAAAGTACAGTTGTGTACACTTGTCATAAATGTAGATGTTAGAGTGTATTCACTGTTGCAGTCCTGACTATTGGGATTTCCTGCTGTGAAAGCCCTCACCAGGCCCAACTACCAGAGAAAAATCTTTCTGGCTCCCGGGCTGGCAGATGCCCTGAACGATGTCAGCACACTCGTGTACAACTGTAGCCAGCCTGCATCATTAAATCAGCATTTTCTTGCCCACCACTAGGAGAAGTCGTATGATAAACAGGAGATATCCAATGGATAACTTGACAGAGCAAGGGAGGGCCCAGGATGGGTCCCTTGGCAGAGTAGTACAAAGACAGAAAGAGGCCTACACAGTAGGCTAAAGGGGGAAATGAGGGGGGAGAAGACTACAATAGTGAATACACCAACTACATTTATGGCAAGTGTACAAAACTGTACCATGTTGTGTTTCACTGCTGCAGTACTGACTACGGGGAAGATTTACAAAGCTGAAGAGGGAGGAAGGAGTCTTAACGAGGAGAGGATGCCCTGCAGGACTGCAGTGACAAAGCCTGCTCTAGACTTGGAGAAGGCTGCCAAGTGGTAGTGCTTGGTGAAGGTATGCACTGAGACCAAGTGGCAGCTTCTAAAATGTCCTTGGTGGAGACACCCTTAAGGAAGGCAGCAGAGGTTGCTGTTGCCCTGGTGGAATGTGACCTGATTCCTACTGGAGGTATTTGCCATGAGAGCTGTAACAAAAGGAGATACATTGGGAATCCATTTGGAAATAGTCTGCTTAGTGGCTGGCTTGCCTTCTGAGCAAGGAGCAAAGGTAATCAACAGCTGTTCAATCTTCAAGGCTTTTGTCTTGCCCAGATAGAAGAGTAGCTGTCTGTGCACATCCAAGGAATGCAGAATTCTCTCTCCTTTGTTTTGAGGGCTGGGAAAGAAGGAAGGGAGATGAATGGCCTGGTTCAGAGAGGTGTTAAGTGACCACCTTGGGTATAAAGGAGGGTTTAGTTTTGAGAGAAAATGTATTCCTGTGGAAGATAAAAGGGTCCACTGCCATGAGGGCCTGTAACTCGGAAACCTTCCTGGCTGAAGTGATAGCCAGAAGCCTTGTTTTCCATGTCAGAAACTTAAGGTCAGCAGAAGATGCTGGCTCAAAAGGGGGCAGGGTCAGCTTCTCTAGCACAAGGTTAAGATCCTATATGGAGGAGTAGGTTGCCTTCTGGTGGGAGGGGTCTAATGTGACTTAAACCCCTAAGGAATTGTCTTAAGAGAGGATGGAAAAAAAGGGGGGGGGGTGAGAAGGCACATATGCAGAAGATGGCAGAAGCATGGATTTTAATGGAAGAATAAGATAGCCCCCAGATTCAGCAGCCCAGTCAGGTATTCCAAGATGTTGGAAATGTGTTGATTGGGGATCCAGGTGATGGTCTTTGCACCAAATGGAGAACCTTTTCTACTTAGCTGAGTAGGACTTCCTAGTGCTAGGCCTTCTAGATTTTTTGTGGATGTCCACAGAACCTGTTTACATAGGGTAATACTGCTGGTGGGTGCTGTAGGATCATCCAAGCTGCAAGGTTGAGGGTCTGCATGTTGGGTTGGAGTACTTTCCCCCCGTTCTGGGTGAGGCCTATCCCCTGAGGTTATAACTATGAGGTCTGACTGGTGAGCTTGATGAGGAAGGGATATCACAGCTGTCTGGGCTAGTTTGGTGCTATCAGAATTGCTCTTGGGCCCTCTTCCCTTATTTTGAGAAGGACACGAGATAGAAGCAGAATAGGGGGAATGCATAAATGAAGAGTAGAGTCCATCAGAAGGAGAAGGCATCTGTTTTCCAGGCTGTCTGTTCCTTGTGCAGAATTTGTGCGCGCACGTTTTCCTCGGATGCAGAGAGGTCCGCTTATGGCACTCCCCATGTCTGGGTAAGGGACAGAAAAATCTCTGGATGCAGATGCAACTAGTGGGGGTCCTTCAGATTTCTGCTGAGATGGTCTGCTAGTGTTTTGAACTCCAGGGAGGTTACTGTGCTATGAAGTGCAATCCCATGGAATTTTATGTTTCTCAGATTTGCATTGCTAGATGGCATGGGGGAAGGAATGTGTCCCTCCCTGTCCAAAGTACCACATTACCGTGATACTGTCTGTATTAAGACACCTGGTGCCCATATTTCCTAGAAGACTAGCAGGCCTTTTAGTATGGCTGTAAGTTCCTTCCAACTGAAGTGCATGTCCTGGGAGTTGAAATCTCACTTTCCCTGGGTTCAGAGGTTCTGCAAGCGACCCCCCCCCAAGGCCGTCTCTGAGGTGTCCATGGTTAGGATTTAACCTTGTGGTGAGAATTTGAAGGGGATGCCCTCATTCTGGGAGCAAGCCTATACCCACCATGTGGACTCTTGTTTGAAGCAAAGGATCAGGGGAATATGGGTGTCTAGGGACTGTAAGCTCTGGCACCATACTTTCTTGAGGTAGCACTGGAGCTTCCTCATGTGTAGCCTGGCAAGGGGAACCATGAATATACAAGAAGCAATGTATCCTGAGCTTTTAGGAATTCCCTTGCCAAAACGCAACCCCTCAATTGTATCCTTGGGAAATCATCCAACAGAAAGGAGACTTTCGCTGGAGGGAGGAATGTCTTTTGGAGAGAGGACTCCCAAATGGCCCCCGGAAATCAATCTTTTGTTCTGGTGAAGTACTGGATTTCTGGAGGCTCACTGTGAACCCCAGGGAAAAGAAAAGGTCCTGGGTGAATTTGAGGTCCTTGAAGAGTTTTGCCTGATCTGTGGGATGTAACTGATCCTGCAGAAGGTTACTGCTGGTGCCAGGCACTTTGTGAACACTCTTGGTGTGGCAGGTAAGCCAAAGGGCAGTACAGAAAATTGATAGTGACTGGATCCTGCACTGAAGCATGGAAATCTTCTGTGGGACTCCTGAATAGGAATGTGCAGGTAAGCGTCTTTTAGGTCTAGAGAGACCATAAAGGCCTGGGGGGATATCATGGGTAGTAGCTTTTCAAATGTTAACATTTTGAACTTTGGCATCAGGAGAAACCGAATGAGCTTGGACAGAACCAAAATGGGGTGCCAGGAACCTTCCTTTCTTGGGAACAAGAAGAGCCTGGAGTAGAATCCTTTCCTGTGTTGAGCTGCAAGGACTGGTTCTATTGCTCCTTGTGAGCATAGTTTTCGGATTTGAGCCAGGGCCTCTGCTTTTTGATTTTAGGGAACAACTGGATAACCTGAGTAATTTTTTTGGACTTTGAAAGTGAGTCTGTAGCTATTTGCAATAATGTTTAGGACCCACCTGTCTGAGGTAGTGTGGGTCCAGGTATCCAAGAAAAAAAGATAGACTTCCTCCTAGTTTTGGGATGGGTTGGTGGAGGGAGGGAGGCTGAAGCATTGTTGCTCCCTTGTCTGGGGGCTGTCGAGGTCCTCTGCCTGTCTCTTTGCTGCTGCTTCTGTCTATGTGACCTATCCCTTTGGGGTTTCCTCTGGCTACTCCTAGGCTGGTTTGGCAAGAAAAATTTCTAATAAACCTTGGAGGTTGCACCCGGAGGAAATCTTTTACTGTCTGCATTGCCTTTGTTTTATTCTCCATCTTCTTGAGTACTACTTCTGCCTTGGGCCCAAATAGAACATCTTTGTCCAGGGGGGCATCCAGCAGGTTAGATTTAACATGGTCTGGAAAGGTTTGTTCTTGGAGCCAAACATGCCTTCTCATAAAAGATCCTGTTGTAGCAGCTCTACAAGAGGCTTCCATGGCATTATGAAGTACAGTTGTGTACACTTACCATAAATGTAGATGTTAGAGTGTATTCACTGCTGCAGTCATCACATTTGGGGTATCTGCTTGCAGTAGCCCTCAGTCGGCCTGATTAACAAAGTCTTGGGTCCTGCGTTGGTTGCTGTCCCTTCTCCCGTGACATCAGGTATATAAAACATGTAGCCGATGCCATTACATCAGTTTTTCTTGCCCCAGATGTCAGGTGAGCCCCTAATGGGAAGCAATTAGATCTATAAATATACAAGGTTATACCGCCAACAAAAAAGCAAATACACCAGAAAGCTTTTGAGCATAGTAAAGGAGAGTAGAGGTATAGCGAAAAGTAGTAAGGGGGCTGGAGGGAGGGTAAAGTACAGTTGTGTACACTTACCATAAATGTAGATATTCGAGTGTATTCACTGTTGCAGTCATTACATTTGGGTAATCCTGCTGGCAGGTTGCCCTCAGGTCGGCCTGAATTCCAAAGTCCTGGGTCCGGCGTCGGCTGCTGTCGCCCCTTCCCTGATGTCAGGTCGTCAGGGGTATAAAAGATGCGGCCGACGCCATTTTCTTTAGTTTTTCTTGCCCCACATGTCAGGTGCCCCCTTAAAAAGGCAGCCAAAATTTATATATATATATCTATATATAAATACATGAACCAATATAAACTTCACCTTCATCTACAAGCAAATACACCACATACATTGTATAAATCAGAGGAGGAAAGATAGGTTCCATCAGAAGAAAGGGGGGATGGCATGTGGGTAAACCTGGACTGCAGCAGTGAATACACTCGAACATCTACATTTATGGTAAGTGTACCCAACTGTACTATGTTCTTAGTGTTTCACTGTTGCAGTCATTACATTTGGGTAGAGCCCCAAATGTTTGGGAGGCTGGATCTAAACAGCATTAGGAGCGACTATGAGGCTCTGCAGAACTGCAGTGGCAAAGCATGCCCTGGATTTAAAGTAGAGTGGCAGATGATAGTGCTTTGTAAAGGTGCGCACTGTACTCCAAGTAGCAGCCTCTAAAATGTTCATGGTTGGTACTCCCCTGAGAAAGGCTGCTGAAGTGGCTGCAGCTCTGGTTGAATGTGGCTTAATGCCCTTAGGCACTGGCTTGCCATGGTGTAAGTAGCAGAAATGAATGCAGTGGCCTATCCACTTTGAAATAGTCTGTTTTGAGATGGCCTTTCCTTGTGATCCTGCAGCATATGCCACTAGTAATTGCTCTGTCTTTCTGAAAACTTTGGTTCTGTCCAAGTAGAATCTAAGCTGTCTGTGTACGTCCAAAGAATGCAGAATTCTCTCCCCCTTGTTCTGTGGATTTGGATAAAAAGTTGGCAGATGAATAGTTTGGTTAAGAGCCACACTGGACACCACCTTAGGCATAAATGTTGGGTTTGTCCTCAGAGAGACCCTGTCTGGATAAAAAAATGATAAAAGGTTCCACAGCCATGAGTGCCTGTAGCTCTGAAACTCGTCTTGCAGAAGTTATTGCTAGGAGCAGAACTGTTTTCCAAGATAAATATTTTATATCAGCAGTAGCAGCTGGCTCAAAAGGAGGCAGGGTGAGTTTTTCCAAGATATAGTTGAGGTCCCATGCAGGCATAGGTGATCTCCTTGGAGGCCTTAAATTTTTGGCTCCTCTGAGGTACTGCTTTAATAAGGGATGAGAAAAGATTGGTGGGCTCTGTATTGTAATGAGCCGAAATGGCAGAGGCATGAATTTTAATAGATGGAAAAGATAGGCCTTTGTCCAGCATCTCAGTTAAGTATTGCAAAATCTGAGGAATATTTGGCACAGCTGCATCGGTTCTTTGTGCCTGGTTCCAAGCACAGAATCTCTTCCATTTTACAGCATAAGATTTTCTAGTACTAGACCTTCTGGCCTCCAAAATGACATCCAACACAATTTTACTGAGAGGTGCGTTTTGTATGACTACATTATCCGCCATGCTGCCAGGTTTAAAGTCCTGAGTTGGCTGTGCAGAATCCAACTGTTTTGCTGGGACAGTAGATGAGGTATTTGAGGTAAGGTCCAAGCTGGGCATTGAGACAAGTTCTTTAGGATTGGAAACCAGTACTGGCGGGGCCAAGTCTGGGGCAATCAGTATCATTTTGGCTTCTCCTGTCTGACCTTTAGGAGTACCTTGGGGAGGAGAGGCAGTGGGGGAAAGGCATATACCGATAGGTTTTTCCAAATGAAAGATAGGGTGTCCACTTTCCATGCTCGTCTGTGATAAGTCCTTGTGCAGAATCTTTTTAGTTGGTAGTTGTGAGGGGAGGCAAATAGATCTATGTCCGGGCATCCCCATTTCCTTATCATGCTGAAGACTTGTGGATCCAGCTGCCACTTGTGGGGATCCATGAGGTTTCTGCCTAGTTCGTCTGCCAGAGTATTTTCCCTTCCTGGCAGGAATTGTGCCTGCAGATGTACCTGGTAAGTTACTGCTGTGTCCCACAAAGTCATGGCTAGTCTGCAAAGAGGGTAAGAATGTGTGCCCCCCTGCTTGTTTATATACCACATGACCGTGGTGGTGTCTGTCTTTACCAGTAGTTGTCCCTGATGAAGTAGGTCCTTGAAGACTGTCAGGGCATTCTGACAGCTAGCATCTCTTTTTGATTGATATATAGATGCATTTGGGTTGAGGACCATGTGCCCTGAATTCATCTTCTTGCCATGTGGGCCCCCCAGGCATAATCTGATGCATCCGTTGTTAGTGTCTGCCTGACTGGGGGTAATGTGAATGGCTGTCCCTTGTTTTGGTGACAAGCCTTTGCTCACCATTGAAACTCCTGTTGTAGGCAGGGAAACAGAGTAATCATGCTTTCCAGGCTGTGGCAATGTTGAGTCCAAACACTTTTTAGGTACCATTGAAGTTTCTCATATGCAGTCTTTCATATGGAATTTGCAGGATGCCATGAAGCCCAAAGCCTGCAGAATTTTTCTTGCAGATAAAGTACAGTTTTGTACCTACCATAAATGTAGATGTTCGATAGGTATGCATCTGCAGTCATAACATATGGGTTGTCCTGCAGCCCTTCGGTCGGCCGGATTCCAAAGTCTGGGTCTGGCCTCGGCTGATGTCGCACTTTCCCCAACGTCAGAGCTTCTGGGGTATAAAGGCATCAGCCGACGCCATTTTTCTCAGTGTTTCTTGCCCCAGATGCCAGGTGCCCTCTAGGAAGGCTAAATTTGGATAAAAGCTGAAAAATTCCAAACAATAACAAAATATATACATATATATATATATATATATATATATATATATATATATATCTATATATACACACAAATACACCATAATAGATTCCCCCAGCTAGCTGAAAGAGGGGTAAGCACCCTAGGAATACCACAGAGGGGAAGGAGGGTGGGTAATCCTGACTTCAGAAGCATACCTATCGGACATCTACATTTATGGTAGGTATGTAGGTACAAAACTGTACTATGTCCTTCAAGGATGCATCTGCAGTCATAACATATGGGTAGAATACCACAGGCAAACCGGGGGAGGAGGTACTAAGAGAAGGAATTTGTAGTTAAGATCCCCTGCAGAACTGCAGTTGCAAAACCTGCTCGGGATCTGGAGTATAAAGGTAGATTATAATGCTTGGCAAATGTATGCACGGAGCTCCAAGTAGCAGCTTCTAAAATGTCCTTGGTAGCCACCCCTTGTAGGAAAGCTGTAGTGGTGGCTGTGGCCCTTGTGGAATGAGGCCTGATATTTTCAGGAGCTGTCTTTCCATGAAAAGAGTAGCAAAAGCGAATGCAATTTCCTATCCATTTTGAAATTGTCTGTTTGGAAATTGCTCTTCCTTGCACCCCAGTTGCATATGCTACAAAAAGTTGGTCAGTTTTTCTGTTGGTTTTAGTTCTGTCCAGATAGTAGCGTAGTTGTCTGTGTATATCCAAGGTGTGCAAAAGTTTTTCTCCTTTGTTCTGTGGGTTAGGGAAGAACGTAGGCAAATGAATAGCTTGGTTCAAGGATACCCTGGATACCACTTTTGGCATGAAAGTAGGATTGGTTCTCAGTGACACTCTATCCAGGTGGAAGATAAGAAAAGGCTGCACTGCCATTAATGCCTGTAACTCTGATACTCTTCTTGCTGAAGTGATTGCCAGAAGAAAAGCAGTTTTCCAAGATAAAAACTGTAGGTCTGCTGATGCTGCTGGTTCAAAAGGAGGAAGTGTCAATTTTTCCAGCACAAAATTGAAATCCCATGCAGGTAGAGGGGGTCTTCGTGGAGGTTTAACATTTTTGATCCCTCGCAAAAATTGTCTGAGAAGAGGGTGAGAGAAGATAGGAGGATCCATTTTGTATTCTGCTGAAATTGCTGAAGCATGAATCTTAATGGAAGAATAAGACAGGCCATTGTGGAACAATTCTGCTAAGTATTCTAGGATGTGTGCTAGGTTTGCCACTGTGACATCTGTGCCCTTTGATGTGCTCCAAATGAGAAATCTCTTCCATTTAGCTGAGTATGTCTTCCTTGTGGAAGGTCTGCGAGCCTCCAGGATAATGTCCTTGACCCTCTGAGATAAAACAGTTTGGTTTTACTGAATTTTCCAAGCAGTTAGTTGCAGTGTTTTCAGGTTTGCATGCAGGGTCTTGAAATTGTTCTGCGTTAGAAGAGGCCATAGGGGTAGAGGCCATGAGTTTGCCTGAGACATGCTTCTCAGCAGTGGATACCAGTGTTGTCTTGGCCAGTCCGGAGCTATTAGTATCACCTTTGGTTGTTCCTCTCTGATCTTCAGTAGAACCTTGTACATCAATGGGAGAGGTGGAAAGGCATATACTGTTAGGGCATTCCAGCTGAAAGAGAGAGAGTCCATCCTCCAGGCTTGTGTGTGGTATGTCCTTGAGCAGAATTTCTTCAGTTGGTGGTTGAGTGGGGATGCGAGCAGATCTATCTCTGGCATTCCCCATTTCTTTGTTATGAGTTTGAAGATGTCTGGATGCAGCATCCATTCGTGAGCATCCGTGGTAGTTCTGCTTAAGCTGTCTGCTAGTGAATTTTCTTTTCCTGGTACGAATTTGGCCTGTAGCTGGATACTGAGATTCAGGCATAGGTTCCACAGATTCATTGCCATCCGGCATAGAGGGTAGGAATGTGTGCCTCCCTATTTGTTTATGTACCACTTGACCGTGGTGTTGTCTGTTCTAATTAACAGATGTCCTTGCTGGAGGAATGGTTTGAATGCCTCGATTGCATGCTTCACTGCCAGCATCTCCTTTTGGTTGATGTGCATGCTTAGATGCCCTTAAGACCATAGGCCTTGGATACATTTGTCCACCATGTGTGCTCCCCATCCTAGGTCTGAGGCGTCCGTGGTGATGGTCTGCCTTGGTTTTGGTTTGTTGAAAGGCAACCCTCTGTTGTACTGGCATGCCTGAGCCCACCACAGGAATTCCTTTTGAAGGCATGGAATGATTGGTATCATGGTTTCTAGACTGTGACTGTGTTGAGACCATACATTCCTTAGGTACCATTGTAGTTTCCTCATATGCAGCCTGGCATGTGGAATCAAGATTATGCAGGATGCCATGTAACCCAGAGCCTGCAGGACTTTCCTTGCAGTAAGCTGAGTTTGTCGTGTCAAAGTCATGAAATAATCTGGAAGTTGTTTTTGTTTTTCTTCTGTGAGAAAAGCCATCTGAGTGATTGTGTCCAGATCTGCACCCAAAAAGGTTATCCTTTGGGATGGCACTAGTCTTGACTTTTGGATGTTGACTGTGTATCCCAAGGCCTGTAGCAGGTGTATGACATAGGCCGAGTCCTTTAACAATTTTGTCTTGTTGTCCGCTTGTATTAGGCAGTCGTCCAGGTATGGGTAAATTTGAATTCCCTGAAGTCTGCAATGTGCAATTACTGATGCCAGGCATTTCGTGAATACTCTGGGCACAGTAGATAAGCCAAAGGGCAATGCTGAGAACTGATAATGCTCTGATCCTGCAAGAAATCTGAGGTGTCTTCTGCAATCTGGTCGAATAGGGACGTGCAGGTATGCCTCCTTGAGATCTAGAGTCACCAGCCAAGACCCCTTGCCCAACATTGGAAGAAGTTGCTGTAGGGTCAGCATTTTGAATTTTGGCACAATGAGATATGTGTTCAATGCAGACAAGTCAAGAATAGGCCTCCATTGGTTTTCTTTTCTTGGTACCAGGAATAATCTGGAGTAAAATCCTTGGCCTTGTTCCACAGATGGTACCCTTTCTATTGCTTTCATCTGAAGTAAATTGCTGATTTGTCTTAAAGCCTCTGCCTTCTGGTTTGGTGGAAGGTTTGGCATTCCGCTTCTTTTTGGTAAAGTGTGGAAGTGAAACCTGTATCCTTTGTCTATTGTTTGTAATGTCCATGTATCTTTTGTAATGCAATGCCAGTTTTTCGAGAATAAAGCCAGCCTTCCGCCCAAGGGAGCTTCCAGTTGATCCCTGGTAGGCGGAATCAGAGTCAAGTCATTGGGTCTGTCCTGTGGTAGTGGTTGAAGGTGCAGCTGTGGCACCACTCCTCTGGTTGGCAGGCTGCCAATGACGGCCCCTGTAGGCACCCTTTGATTGACCTCTGCCTCTAGGGTGTCTGTTCCTGCCCCTCTGCGCTCTGGAGGTGTCTGGAAAGGACCAATTCTTTGTAGGCCAGTTTCTGCTGAACCTCGGTGGTTGGACTTGCAAAAATTCCTTTACTGTTTGCACAGATTTTGCTTTTTCTTCCACCTTCTTTAAACTCTCCTGTGCAGGGGAGCCAAATAAATTTTGTTTCTCCATTGGAGCATCGAGGTGTTTAGCCTTGACACGGTCTGGCAAGGATTGCTCTTTTAGCCAGGCATGCCTACGAATTACTGCCCCAGTCATAGCTGATCTAAATGAAGCCTCCAGTGCATCATAGCCACATTTTAAGAAATGATTACTGACCTGCTGAGAGTTGTGTACCAAATCCTGAAGGGATTTACGGTCTAAATGTTCAGGAGAAGAAAGCTTCTTATTCAGCTGATCTAACAAAAATTCTTGGTACTGTATCATATGGAATTGACAGTTTAATGCCCTGGCAAAAAGAGTAGCAGATGTATAAACCTTTTTTCCCCACCTCTCTAATGCTCTAGACTCTCTTTCAGAGGGGAGGGGATTTTTGGCCGTAGCAGCTGCAACCCCTTTAGGGCCCTGAGAAATAGTTTCTGGGTCTGCAGCATGGGCTTTATACAGGTGGAAGTGAGAATCCGGGACCCTGTAATATCTATCAGGTTTGGCAGGGGCCGGGGGAAGAGAATCAGGTGCAGTACTTGCATCATTACACACATCATCAATTACATTTAGAACAGGTGGTATGGCTAAGGGCCTATGCTGGGGCAAATGCAAAAAGGTCCTTAATCTTTTTCTAGAATCAGAGAAATCCTGACCCTGCCATTGAAAGTGCTCCCTCATAGAGTGTAAAGTCTCCCCAAAGGAAAATTCTTCAGGTGGGGAGGCTGAAGGAATAGAATCTTCTGCATCTGAATCCTCATAAGGCGAGTAGGCCCCTTCCTGATGGGCTGACGAATCAGACCCATCCGAGGAGTAATCAGAGGAGAGAGGTTCAGCGGGGTCAGTCCTGGGCCTTTTGTCTGGTGGAGGTTGGGAGGCCCTGTCTGGGTGAGGTTGGGCACCCCTAATTAAGGATATAAGGTCCTCAGCAAGACTGAGGATCTGAGAACTTGAGGAAGGCCTCTGGGAAGTAGACTTGGCAGGCAAAGCTTTTGAAAGTTTTGCAGCTTTAGCCCTGGAGAAGGCCTTAATAGACATAGAAGCTGGGGGCCTAGCTGCCCCACGTGCAGGGGTAGAAATGTCCAAAGGAATGGTGTCGGACAATGCTTGAGCACTTGCTTCGGTTGGGAGTTCTGAAGCCGACTCAGCCGGGGCCTCGCTGGCCTCGGTGGTCGGAGGGATGGTTTCGGTAGGAGAAATAACCGTGGACTCGGTTTCAGCCGAAACCGAGACACTAGCGGTAGGCCTAGCCGGGGTTTCAGCCGAAACCGCGGACCGCGAGTGTCTGTCCTTTTCCTTGCGGTTTTTGGCCATATGCGAAGTCGGAAGCTCCGACGGCATTTTGTAAGCAAAATCGGTACCAAATAATTCTTCTGCAAACTCCGACCGACGTCTAAGAGTCCGTCGGTTGAAGGAGGCACAGGCTAAACAAGCTGATACGTCGTGGTCTGGGCCTAAGCAAGGAAGGCAGTAAGAATGGAAATCCTTATGAGGTATTTGTTTCCCACAAGTTAAACAGTTATTTACTTTGTCTGACATCGGATGAGGCAAGAAAGAGTCCCCAATGGGGTACTTAGCTTTTTTCGAAGTCTTCGGTAGCTGAAATCTCTGGATCTGACCGACCGGCACTTGCGAACAGCTTCTGTTTCGGGCACCGCGCAGCAAGAAAGACTGGGGAAAATGGCGTCGGCTGATGCCTTTATACCCCAGAAGCTCAGACGTCGGGGAAAGTGCGACATCAGCCGAGGCCAGACCCAGACTTTGGAATCCGGCCGACCGAAGGGCTGCCTGAGGCAGGACAACCCATATGTTATGACTGCAGATGCATCCTTGAAGGACATCTGGGCCTTTGTTGCCAACATTTTGAAATAGGTAGTCAGTTGCCTTTGTTTGTCTCGCGTGAGATAAGCCATCTGGGCAGTTGTACTTAAACTTGCACCCAGGAATATTATCTCTTGAGAGGGTACTAGTTTTGATTTCTTTTTGTTGACTGTGTACCCTAGGCATGTTAGAAGTCTTTTAACAAACGCCAGATGCTGTAGAAGAATGTCCTTGTTCTCTGCTTGAATTAGACAGTCGTCCAAGTAAGGATATATTTGTATTCCTCTTTGTCTGCAGAATGCAATTACTGGTGCCAGGCACTTTGTAAAGACCTTGGACGCAGTAGATAAGCCAAAGGGCAGTGCACAGAATTGGTAATGCATTGAGCCAGCCTTGAATGAGGTATCTTCTGCATAATTGTCTGATTAGGACATGCAGGTATGCCTCTTTTAGGTCTAGAGTCACAAGCCAAGCGTTCTTACCCAGCATGGGCAGAAGCTGCTGCAAAGTCAACATCTTGAAATTTGGTATATCCAGGAATGTGTTCAGAATAGACAGGTCTAGTATTGGTCTCCAGGCCTTGTCCTTTCTGGGTACCAAGAACAGTCGAGTAAAATCCTTGTCCCTGATCTAGCTCTGGTACTTGTTGAATGGCCTCCATGTCCATGAGGGATGAGACTTGTTTTTGTGCCTCTGCCCATTGATTTTTTGGTGGATCTGGCCAGCCGTTTGACTATGGCAGGGTATGGAAATGGAACTTGTACCCTTGTGACACGACATATAGAACCCACTTGTCCTGGGTTTTAATGTGCCAATTTTGAGAAAAAAGTGCTAATTTTCCCTCTAAGGGTGCTGCCAGGAGATAAGTGCTTGGTGCAGGCAGGAGGAAGTCATTGGGACTGTTTCCTGTATGGTTGTGATTTGTCTTCTCCAGCTTTGGAGGTAGAAGCACCCCATTGCTTTGACATGTATGAACCTGGCGCATGGGATCTGCCTCTAGGGCGTCTGGATCTGCCCCTTTGAGGTATGTCTGACACACGAAAGGACCAATTCTTTGTAGGCCAGTGTCTACTAAACCTAGGTGTCTATACTTGACAGTTTGCATAGATTTAGCTTTCTCCTCCATTTTCTTTTTCACCTTCACCTCTTGTACACCACCAAAAAGTATCATGCTGTGTAAAGGTGCACCTAATAATTAATGACATGATCAGGCAGATTCTGTTCCTTTAACCAAGCATGCCTCTCCTAATTACAGAGAATCAGACTGCGGCCCTGCAGGAGGCCTCCAAAGAATCAAAACCACATTGCAAAGTATGCTTTCCAACTTGTTCAGCTGCATGCAATAAATCCTGCATTTCCTTGTTTTCTGCACATTCAGAGTTTAATAACTTTTTCTGTTTAAGCAATGCCATGACATGTTGTTGATATTTGAGCATATGAAACTGACAGTTTAAGGACCTTATAGCCAAGGTAGCCAATGTGTAAACCTTTTTTTCCCCATGTATCTAGTGCCCAAGAATCTCTGTCAGAGGGGGTAGGGTTTTTGCAGCAGAAGTCTTAACTCCTCTGGGACCCTGTGAAATAGTTTCTGGGTCTGCAGCAGGGTTTTTAAAAAGGAATTTATGAGAGTGAGGAACCCTGTAATATCTGTCAGGCTTAAAAGGAGCTGGAGGTAAGGAGTCAGGGGTAAGGCTAGACTCCAAAAACACATCTACAACGTCGAACATGGAATGGCTAGTGGCCTGTGTTGAAGTAGTAAAAGGAAATCCATGAGCCTCTTTTTAGATTCTGAAATATCTTGGCTCTCCCAGTGGAAATACTCCCTCATGGCATGCAAGGTTTCCACAAAAGAATAGTCCTCTGGAGGAGAAGCTGAAGGCATAGATTCTTCAGCATCAGAATCCTCATAGGGGGGAAGAGAATATCCCTGATCAGAAGAGGAATCAGAAGAAATAGAACCCTGATCTGAAGATTCATAGTCAGTCTCTTGCCTAGGCCTCTTATCAGGAGGGGGATAGGAACCCCTGATCAAGGTTAATTAAGTCTTCAGCCATTTTGAGCATCTGTTTTTTGGGCATAGAGGCCTGTCCACGTGACTGAATTTGTTTCTTTGCTTTAGAAGGTGCTTTAGTCTTTGCCTTTGAAGCTGAGGTTGGTTTAATGTAAAGATGTTTAGGTCTGAATACACCCTCAGAAGCCGGTGCCTGCTCAGCGGCTCCAGATCCATCTGAAGGAATAGTGTCCGAGGCTCCAATACCTTGAGTTTCCAGCGGGATGGCAGACTCCACATGGAAGTCTGTAGCGCCATGCGACTCTAAAGTAGCGGGCGTCAGGGGCTGCGACAGCGCCTCACTGAGAACCGGTGACTGGCTTAGGAGAAGTTTCGTCATCAGTTTTGGACCTCGGTTGTCTCTCTCTTTTTCTTTGCGTTTTTTGTGAACTCCGGTAGTCGGATGGCTGTCCGATGACATTTCTGGATAATTAAACCAGTGTCCAAAATAGTTTAAAGCAAAATCATACCAACGCTTAATAGTGCGTTGGTTAAATCTTGCACAAAACAGACAACCAGAAATGCTGTGATCAGGGCCTAGGCAAGGAATACAGTAAGAATGAAGGTCCTTATGAGGTATTTGCTTTCCACAAGAAATACAATTATTTACTTTTTCTGACATCGGTCTGGAACAAGAAAAAAACTTTCCCCAACGGATCTGAAACTTGAGCACGAAAATCTCAGGAGTCGCCTGACCGGCACTTGCGAACTGCTTCTGCTTCGGGTACCGCGCGGCAAGAAAAACTAAAGAAAATGGCATAGGCCGCATCTTTTATACCCCTGACGACCTGACGTCAGGGAAGGGGCGACAGCAGCCGACGCAGGACCCAGGACTTTGGAATTCAGGCCGACTGAGGGCAACCTGCCAGCAGGATTACCCAAATCTAATGACTGCAACAGTGAAACATGAACATCATCCAGGACTACAACAGTGAATACACTCGAAGATCTACATTTATGTTAAGTGTACACAACTGTACTAAGTTCTTCATGTTTCACTGTTGCAGTCATTACATTTGGGTAGATTCCCAAAGCTAAGGATGGGAAAAGGAATTTAGATAGCATTAGGACCAGCTAGAAGGCCCTGCAAGACTGCAGTGGCAAAGCCAGCTCTGGATTTAGAGAAAATTGGCAGATGGTAATGCTTGGTGAAAGTATGTACAGAACTCCAGGTAGCAGCTTCTAGGATGTCCCTGGTAGGGACGCCTCTGAGAAAGGCTGCAGAGGTAGATGCAGCCCTGGTTGAGTGGGATCTGATCCCCTGTGGGAAAGGTTTTCCATGGTGCTTGTAGCAAAAATGAATGCAATGGCCTATCCATTTGGAAATGGTTTGCTTTGAAATAACCTTCCCCTCTGCCCCTACAGCAAATGCTACCATCAGTTAGTCAGATTTCCTTTGAGGTTTAGTCCTGTCCAAGTAGAATCTAAGTTGTCCGTGCACATCTAAGAAGTGCAGTATCCATTCCCCTTTGTTCTGTGGATTAGAAAAGAAGGTTGGCAAATGAATGGACTGATTAAGGGCCACACTGGATACCACCTTGGGCATGAAGGAGGGATTGGTCCTGAGGGGGCACCCTGTCCGGATGAAAGATGATGAAAGGCTCCACTGCCATGAGGGCCTGTAATTCAGATACCCTTCTTGTTGAAGTGATTGCTAAAAGGAACACTGTTTTCCAAGAAAGGAATTTTAAGTCTGCAGTAGCAGCTGGCTCGAAAGGAGGCAGAGTGAGCTTCTCCAATACAAAGTTAAGATCCCAGGCTGGAGTTGGAGCTCTTCTGGGTGGTCGTAAATATTTGGCCCCTCTAAGGAACTGGTTGAGCAGTGGATGAGAAAAGAGGGGAGGTTCTGTGTTATAATGAGCTGAAATGGCTGAAGCGTGAATTTTGATGGAGGAGAAAGACAGGCCCTTGTGAAGCATCTCAGTTAAGTATTGTAAAATCTGAGGTAAATTGGGCACTGCTGTGCTCATCCCTTGAGATTGGTTCCAGGCACAGAATCTTTTCCATTTTTCAGCATAAGATTTTCTTGTACTAGGTCTCCTTGCCTCTAAGATGACATCCATCATTGGCTTACTGAGGGATGGTAAAGGAGAGATTAGGTAATTAACCAGGCTGCTAGGTTCAGTGTTTGAAGCTGAGGGTGCAGGATCTGGTTCTCCTGCTGAGACAATAGGGCAGGAGTCTGAGGAAGGTGCCATGGGGCCAACAGTGAGATACTGCACAAGAGGGGGTACCAGTGTTGGCATGGCAAGTCTGGTGCAATCAGAATCGTCCTTGGTTTGTCTTGTTTGATCTTTAGTAGTACTTTGGAGAGCAGAGGCAGAGGAGGAAAGGCATAAACTGATAGGTTTGTCCAGCTGAAGGATATAGCATCCACTTTCCAAGCTTGTTTTTGGGGAGTCTTGTGCAAAATTTGCCCAGTTGATCGTTCTGGGGGAAGGCAAACAGGTCTATACTTGGGCTCCCCAATTTGCTTGTCAACATGTTGAAAATCCTTGGTTCCAGTTTCCACTCGTGTGGGTCCATGATGTTTCTGCTTAGTTCATCTGCCAGTGTATTTAGTTTTCCTGGCAGGAATTGAGCTTGTAGATTCACTTGGTAGTTCAGGGCTGTCTGCTAGTCTGCAGAGGGGGCAAGAATGTGTACCCCCCCTGCTTATGTACCACATAACAGTGATGTTGTCCATCTTTACCATTAATTGTCCTGGAAGAATGTGGTCCTTGAAGGCTGTCAGATCATTCTGTACGGCTAACATTTCTTTTTGATTGATATGCAGGTGCATTTGACTTGGGTTCCATTTGCCCTGAATGCACTTCCCTGCCAGGTGAGCCCCCAATGGATAGTCTGATGCATCTGTTAAGGTTTGATTGGCAGCGGGTAGTGTGAATGGTAGTTCCTTGTTTTGGTGGCAGGCCTCTGCCCACCAAAGAAACTCTAGGCGTAGGCAAGGTATGATGGGAATCATTGATTCTAGATCCTGAGAATGTTGACACAAAAGGCTTTTTAGATACCATTGTAGTTTCCTCATATGCAGTCTTGCAAATTGAATTAGAAGAATGCAGGAGGCCATGAACCCCAAGACTTGTAGTATTTGCCTTGCAGATAGCAGGGTTTTTGTGACCACTTGTCTGAAGTAGGTTGTCAAATGAATTTGTGTCTCTGGCATGAGAAAGACCATCCGGGAAGTTGTCTCTGGCATGAGAAAGACCATCTGGGAAGTTGTATTCAAGCCTGCTCCCAGGAATTTAATTTATTGACAGGGTACCAGGTGTGATTTCTTTTCATTTATGGTGTACCCCAGAAAAGTTAGCACCCTTTGTACAAAGGCCAGATGATTCAAAAGTATGTCCTGGCTTTCTGCCTGAATTAGACAATTGTCCAGTTATAGGTATATTTGAATATTTCTTTGCCTGCAAAATGCAATGATGGGAGCTAGGCACTTTGTGAATACCCTGGGCGCAGTAGATAAGCCAAAGGGCAGTGCAGAGAACTGATAGTGCGTGTAGCCTGCTTTGAAGCATATGTATCCTCTGCAAGATTCCCTGATTGGGATGTGCATGTATGCTTCCTTTAAATCTAGTGTTGCCAACTAGGCGTCTTTGCCTAGCATAGAGAACAACTGGTGAAGTCAGCATCTTGAATTTTGGAATCACCAAAAAGGTGTTTTGAGTAGACAGGTCCAGGATAGGATGCCATGAACTACCTTTTCTGGGTACCAGAAAAAGTCTTTAGTAGAAACCTTGCCCCTTTTCCTCTTCTGGTACCTACTGAATAGCCCCCATGCTTGAGAGAGAAAGTACTTGCTTTTGGGCCTCTGCCCACTGATTTGGGGGTAGATCTGGCCATCCGCTTGGTGTTGGTAACATGTGGAAGTGAAATCTGTATCCCTGGGACACTACATTTAAAACCCATTTATCCTGGGTAATGAGTTTCCAGTTCTTTGCATGAAGAGCAATCTTTCCCCCCAAAGGGGCAGTCAGTTGAGAAGTGCTTGGAAGTTTTAAAAAGAGGTCATTGAGACAGTTTACCATAGAGGGGAGTTTTATTACTCCCAGATTTGAAGTGAAGGCCCCCCACTGCTTAGTCCTGTGCGTACCCTGGGACTGAAGCCTGGGAGCTCTACTGGATCTGGGTTAGGACTGAGAAGGTCTGGAAGAGGCAGGAAAGGACCAATTTTTGGATGGCCGATGCCTACTAAACCTTGGTGGCTGTACTTGTAAAAAAAATCTTTAACAGTTTGCATAGATTTAGCTTTTTCCTCCATCTTTTTAAGAACTTCTGCCTTGTTGCCAAACAGGCGGTCCTGGTTTAAGGGAGCATCCAGTAATTTCGTTTTAACATGAACTGGCAAGGATTGCTCCTTGAGCCAAGCATGCCTTCTAAGTACAGACCCAGTTACAGCAGCCCTGCAAGATGCCTCTAGTGAATCAAAACCACATTGCAAAGTATGTTTTCCAACTTGTTCAGCTGAATGCAGTAAATCATGTAAATCCTTATTTTCAGCACAATCAGGAATCAACATCATTTTCTGTTTAAGCAATCCAATAATATGTTGCTGATACTTTAACATATGAAACTGACAATTTAAGGCCCTAATGGCCAATGTTGCAGAAGTGTATACCTTTTTACCCCATCTATCCAGCGTGCCTTGGAGTCTCTATTAGAGGGGGTAGGATTTTTGGCAGTAGTAGCTTTAATGCCCTTGGGTCCCTGTGAAATGGTCTCAGGATCCGCAGTAGGATTTTTAAAAAATAACTTGTGAGAGTGAGGGACCCTGTAATATCTAATATGTTTTCTGGAAGCAGGAGGTAGAGAGTCGGGGGCCAAGCTAGATTCCGAAAAGGCATCAACAACATCTAGTACAGGAGGTATGGCTAGAGGCCTGTGCTGGGGCAGTAATAAGGAATCCCTAAGCCTCTTTTTAGAATCAGAGAAATCCTGACTTTCCCAATGAAAACGCTCCCTGAGAGTATGCAAGGTTTCACCAAAAGAGAAGTCCTCTGGGGGAGAAGCAGAGGGAAAAGAGTCCTCAGCATCAGAATCCTCATAGGTAGACAAGGGTAAATCCTGGTCAGAAGAAACAAAAAATTCAGAATCCTGGTCAGAAGTATCATAAGCAAACTCAGTCCTAGGTCTCTTAGAGGGGGAATGCTGACTTCCCCTGATTAAAGTAATAAGATCTTTCGCCATTCTTATTTGTTTTTTAGGCATAGAGGCCTGAACATGCGGTCCGGGCATCAATTTTCTAGGCATGGTTCGAGTTTTAGGCCTTGCAGAAGAAGAAGAAGATGGCATCAGTTTAATATGCAAGTCAGTAGGCCTGAACACACCCTCAGAAGCTGGTGCCTGCACAGCGGCTCCGGACTAATCCAAGGTAGAGACATCCGCAGGTTCCACAGTTGAAGCATCTTGCAGCATTCCGGACTCAGAATGGGTCTCAGTAGAGACCTGCGAATCTGAAGAAGCGGGTATCAGGGGCTGTGAAAGTGCCTCACTGAATACTGGCGAACTGGCGACTGGCTTAGGAGAAGCGTCGTCGGCAGCTTTGGACCTAGGCAGCCTGTCTCTGTCTTTATCTTTACGTTTTTTTCAGAATGTCGGTAGTCGGATGGCTTACCAAAGACATCAGGATAATTGAACTGAACACGAAAATATTTAGAAGCGAAAATATACCGACGGATAGTTCGTGGTTTAAATAAGGCACAAAACAGACAGCGAGGTACGTCGTGGTCAAGGCCTAGGCAAGGAATACAGTACGAATGAAAATCTTTGAGGTATTTGTTTTTCACAAGAAATGCAATTATTTACTTTTACTGACATCGGTTTAGAGCAAGGAAAAAAGTTTCCCCAATGGGGTACTTAGCTTTTAGTTGAAGACTTCGGTTCTGTGACTCGAAAATGAAAATTTCAGGAGTCAGCTGACCGGCACTTGCAAACTGCTTCTGCTTCAGGCACCGCATGGCAAGAAAGACTGATGTAATGGCATCGGCTGCATGTTTTATACCCGACAACCTGATGTCACAGAAGAAGGGACAGCAACCGACACAGGACCCAAGACTTTGTTAATCAGGCTGACTGAGGACTACTGCAAGCAGACAAACCAAATGTGATTACTGCAACAGTGAAACACGAAGAACATCTGCAATGGAGGGAATATTTATCTATATGAGCACTGGAATGACAGATCAGACAATTCCTTGGCAAGGTTTTTATCTTCAAGGGTAGAAACCTTTTGTTTGAGCTGTTCAAGGATATGTTGATGCTTAATCATATGAAACTGGCAGCTTAAAGCCCTCATGGTAACTGGCAGCTTAAAGCCCTCATGGTAAGAGTGGTAGATGTATACACTTTTTTGCCAAACCTGTCTAGGGACCGGTTCTCTATCTTTGGGAAGAAGATTTCTGGATGAGGTGTCAGCAGTAGGATTTTTGTACAGGTATTTATGGGAATCCTGAACCCTGTAAAACTTGCCTGGTTTACATGGGGCAGGTGGGAGAGAATCAGGTTTTAATGAGGATCCCAGGAACACATCTTCCACTACCTTCCAGAACAGGGAGGAACAGCCAGAGGTTTGTGCTCAGGCAAGTCCAAGAAAGTACAGTTTTGTACCTACCATAAATGTAGATGTTCGAAGATCCACATTGCTGCAGTCCTTACTTATGGGTAGTCCGCTGTCCTCGGTCGGCCCGAATACCAAAGTATTAGGCTGACGTCGGTCATGGGCGCCTAGATCTGACATCAGAGCGTCAGGGTATAAAGGCGCATGACCGACGTCATATCCTCAGTCTTTTCTTGCCCCAGATGTCAGAAGGCCAAACCAGAAAGGCCATAGCCAAAAACAGAATACCTCCCAAAAACATGCCCAACAACAACCATCACCTAAAGCATAGCACCAAGTCAAACTACAGAGGGGAAGGAGGGAGGGTAAATTGGACTGCAGCAATGTGGATCTTCGAACATCTACATTTATGGTAGGTACAAAACTGTACTATGTTCTTCATCTCACATTGCTGCAGTCCTTACTTATGGGTAGAATCCCAAAGCAACGGGAAAGGGAGGATGGTAAAAATCATAAAGCATTAGGGGCAGCTAAAATGCCCTGTAAAATTGCAGTGGCAAATCCAGCCCTAGACTTAGAATAAAGAGGAAGGTGGTAATGTTTAGAAAAGGTATGCACTGAACTCCAAGTAGCTGCCACCAAAATGTCTTTTGTAGATACCCCCCTTATAAAGGCCGTAGAAGTAGCAGTAGCCCTAGTGGAATGAGGCCTGATTCCAGCAGGAATCTCCTTACCATGATGGGAATAACAGAAAGAAATACAAAACCCAATCCATTTAGAAATAGTTTGTTTTGAAACAGGTTTACCCTGTGAACCCAAAGCAAAAGAAACAAACAATTGCTGAGACTGTCTGAACTCCTTGGTTCTGCTCAAATAATAACGCAACTGCCTGTGAATATCCAAAGTATGCAAAATTTTCTCCCTTTATTTTGGGGTTTGCATAAAAAGTAGGCAAATGAATAGTTTGATTTAAGGCCACACTAGAAACCACTTTAGGCATAAAGGAAGGATTAGTGCAAAGATACCCTATCCTTATGAAAAATCAGGAAAGGCTCCACTGCCATGAGGGCCTGTAATTCAGAAACCCTTCTTGCAGAGGTAATGGCCAACAAAAAGCAGTTTTCCATGATAAATACTTTAACTCGGCAGTAGCTGCAGGCTCAAAAGGTTGTAGAGTAAGTTTTTCCAACACAAAATTGAGATCCCAAGCAGGAGTAGGAGCTCATTGGGGTCTTATATTCTTTGCCCTCTAAGAAATTGCTTAAACCAAGGATGAGAGAATAAAGGAGGGTCACAATCATAGTGAGCAGAAATGGCTGCAGCATGGACCTTTATTGAGGAGAAAGACAAACCCTTGTCCAATAACTCAGTAAGATATTGAAGAGCAACACTTAAATCAGATTTGGAGACATCAAAGTCCTTTCCTTTGCTCCAAATAAAAATCTCCTCCATTTATCAGCGTAAACTTTCCTGGTACTAGGCCTCCTGGCCTCCAAAATAACATTCAAAACTTGTTGTGGAAGCTGAGACCCTCCAGAGTCTAAAACAGAATATGCCAGGCTGTTAGATGCAGAGACTGAATCTTGACATTGAGGAAGTGACTGTCCTCTTGTGACAAAAGGTGCGGAATCAAAGGCAGAGGCCACGGAGGTTCTCGTACTAAACTCCTCAGTAGTGGGTACCAGTGTTGTCGAGGCCAATCCGGTGCTATCAAAATCATGGTTGGCTTGTCTTGTCTGGCCTTCAAAAGTACCTTGGGAAGAAGAGGCAGAGGTGGAAAGGCATACACATGCAGATTGTTCCAACTGAAAGATAGAGCGTCCACCTTCCAAGCTGTGTGATGAAACATTTTTGTGCAAAACTTTGGCAACTGGTAATTTAGTGGAGAAGCGAACAGATCTATGTCTGGAGTTCCCCATAACACTGTCAACTGTTGAAATACATGAGGATCCAATTTCCACTCGTGAGGATCCACTATTTGTCTGCTCAATACATCTGCTAAGGAGTTCTGTGCTCCTGGTAGAAACCTTGCCTGAAGATTGAGGTGTAGATTGAGAGCAGTTTCCCACAGAATCATCGCTTGCCTGCAAAGAGGGTAAGAATGGGTTCCCCCCTGCTTGTTGATGTACCACATGACAGTAGTGTTGTCTGTTTGAATCAACACCTGCCCTGGACGAAATAAATCTTTGAAAGCCATCAATGCAAACTGGACTGCTAACATTTCCTTCAAGTTGATATGCAAATGTTGGAGTTTGACAGGCCACGTGTTTTGCACCCATTTTCCATTGAGGTGTGCTCCCCAAGCCTTGTCCGAGGCATCTGTCGTTAGAATCTGACTCGCCTCTGGCGGGTCACAGAGAGTCCCTTGTTTAGGTGACATTCCTGAGCCCACCACAAAAACTCCTTCTGAATGCAAGGTATTATCTGAATGACAGTGCCTAGATCTTGGCAGTGCTGTGTCCACACATTTTTGAGATACCATTGAAGCTTCCTCATATGCAATTTGGCATTGGGAAGCACCAGAATACAAGATGCCATGAACCCCAAGGCTTGAAGGACTGTCCTTGCAGTCAGCCTGGACCGTAGAGACATTTGCTGGAAATAAAGAGAAAGGCTTCTTTGTTTGTCCGGGGTCAAAAAAGCCATCTGGGAAGCTGTATTCAGTCTCACACCCAGAAAGCACATGTCCTGAGAGGGTACTAGACTGGACTTTGTTTCGTTCACAGAATACCCTAGGCATCTTAACACTGCCATCACATACTGTAGATGATGAAGAAGTTCGTCCTTTTCTTGTGCAATAATCAGACAGTCGTCCAAATAAGGATAAATCTGTATTCCTCTTAGTCTGAAAAATGCTATCACTGGAGCCAGAACCTTTGTGAACACTCTGGGTGCAGTAGATAAGCCAAAGGGCAATGCAGAGAACTGATAATGTAAATTTCCAGCCAAAACGCAGGTACCTCCTGCAACTGGGCCTGATAGGAACATGAAGGTAAGCCTCTTTGAGATCCAGAGTAACCATCCAGTGATCTTTTCCCAACAGAGGTAAAAGCTGTTGTAAAGTCAGCATCTTGAACTTTGGAATGTCCAGGTAAGTGTTGAGGATAGATAAATCCAAAATTGGTCTCCACGTGTTTCCTTTCTTTGGAACTAGAAACAGGCGAGAATAAAATCCTAGGCCCACTTCTGACAGAGGAACTGGCCGTATATCTCCTATTTGAAGAAGTAAAGAAATTTGTCTGTGAGCCTCTATCCTTTGCCGAGGAGGGACGTCTGGCATGCCTTTGAAAGGAGGCATGGTATGGAAATAGAACTTGTAACCTCGGTTTATAATGTCCAATACCCATTTGTCCTGGGTGACTAAATGCCAATTTTGCTTGAAAAGAGCCAACTTTCCTCCCAAAGGAGCTGCCAGGCAAGAGGAATCTGGCAGCTGAAAATGCAGGTCATTGGGCCTGTTTACGAAAGGACTGGCCCCTGCCCTCACCAGCAGATTGAGCAGGTGAACTCCATTGTCTCGGCCTGAAGGTACTCTGAGCTCTGCCCCTACCATGCCTAGATCTACCCCTAGACTGAGAATCAGAAGAAGGGTACGTCCACCCCTTAGTAGGCCAATTTCTACTAAACTTTGGAGATTGTACCTGCAAAAAATCTTTAACAGTCTGCATAGACTTAGCCTTGTCTTCCATTTTCTTTAAGACTGACTCCACAGGAGGACCAAACAAAACTTCAGACTGCAAAGGGCATCCAGAATTCTAGACTTAACATGCTCAGACAAATTCTGATCCTTAAGCCAGGCGTGCCTACGAATGACTGAACCAGTGGCAGCCACCCTAGAAGAAGCCTGTAAAGCATCAAAACCACATTGCAAAGAGTGCTTACCCACCTGTTCAGAAACATGCACTAAATCCTGCAATTCTTTACACTCTATGCCCTCTGCCAAAGCATCCACTTTAGATCTTAGCTGAGAAAGGAGGAAATTCTGATACTTCAACATATGAAACTGGCAGTTCAAAGCTCTCATTGCTAAAGTAGAAGAGGTATACACCTTCTTACCCCATCTATCCAAAGCTCTAGCTTCCTTATCCAGAGGAAACGGATTCTTAACAACAGAGGCTCTAACACCCTTAGGCCCCTGACTAATAGTTTCTGGGTCCGCCCTAGGACTCATACAGATATTTATGAGCCTCAGGCACCCTGTAATACCTGTCCGGTTTAACTGGGGCAGGAGGCACAGAATCTGGATTAAGGGAAGCTTCCGAGAAAACATCTGAAACAACATCCAAAACCGGAGGTATAGCTAAGGGTCTATGCTGTGGTAAAAACAAGAACTCCCTAAGCCTCTTCCGGGAATCGGAGTAATCCTGTCCCTTCCACTTAAAATGCTCCCTCATGGAATGCAGAGTTTCTGAAAATGAAAAATCCTCTGGAGGAGAAGCAGAAGGAGTGGAATCCTCTGCATCAGAATCAGAATAAGGAGAGAAATCTTGAATGTCCTCAGTAGAAGACTCTGAATCATCTGAGGCCTGCTCCAAACTTTCCAACTCTGGCTCCATCCTGGGCCTCTTATCAGGAGGGGGCATAGAACCTCTAATTAAAGTAATCAAATCCTCTGCCATTTTAAGCATGTGCTTTTTAGGCACAGACCCTGAAGAACCAGAACTGACACCAGAGGAAGGCAAAACAGACCTGCCCTTAGAAGGAGCCTTAGAAACAGTAGCAGAAGGCCTAACCACCTTAGGCATAGAAGGGAGAATAGTAACCTGAGAGGCCCCTTCAGCCTGGCCTGCCTCCTGAGAGGCCACATCTTATAAAATCAAAGTTTCCCCCTGGGACTCAACAGAAACTTCAGCCGGATCCACCTGTTCAGCTGTAGCTTCTAAAGGTCCGGCGTCCGAAACGGACGAATCATCCTGCCTAGGCTTTAAAGATTTGTCTTTGCGCTTCTTAGTAGAAGCAGGCCGGAACATCCGACGGCATATTATAATTACACCTCTTGCCAAAGACTAACCTAGCGCAATCTAACCTCCGTTTTATAGTGCGCTTATTAAACCTAGCACAAAACCGACACCCGACTACGTCGTGCTCCGGTCCCAAACAAGGAATACAAAGCGAGTGGTAATCCCTATGCGGTATCTGTTTCCCACAAGAAGTACAATTATTCACTTTTTCTGACATCTGGTAAGTAACTGAGGCAAGAAAAAACAAAAATATTCCCCAACGGGGTACTTAGCCCAACTTGGTATCGGTCTGAAACTCCGAAAACGAAAAATTTCAGAACGCTGAACGGCACTTGCAACTCTGCTTCTGCATCGGACCATGCGGCAAAAAAGACTGAGGATATGACGTCGGTCATGCGCCTTTATACCCTGACGCTCTGATGTCAGATCTAGGCGCCCATGACCGACATCAGCCTAATACTTTGGTATTCGGGCCGACCGAGGACAGCGGACTACCCATAAGTAAGGACTGCAGCAATGTGAGATGAAGAACATCTCCCCAATTCTCTTCCTTGTTTGTGGATAGTCTTGTGCCTCCCACTGAAAATGTTGTCTCAAGCCATGGAGGGTCTCTCCTAAGGTGAAATCCTCAGGGGAAGAAGCAGAATGGAGGACTTCCTCAGAATCTTCACAAGATGTATAGGTGGGGCCTTCCCCAGACCCAGAGACCTCAAGGTTTGTGTCCTCCTCGGAGAGAAGGGGATCCTGGTAAATTTCTGGTGAAGTGTCTCTTGCTTTTCCCAGAGGAATTAGCCCCTGCAGCTAGCCTTGATCTGACAATAGATATCAAGTCCTCAGCTAGTTTAATTAAATCCTGCTGGGACCCCTGTGAAGTGGAGCCAGAAGGTCTAGTTAAAGGCCTTGACTCGGAAGCCTTCCTAGGAGTGGTTAAGGCCTAAGGGCATCAGATGACCTGATGCCTGTGTCTGGTGACTGTTGAATAAGTACCAGAGCTAGAGTAGGCAAAGACCTAGTAGCAAAGTCGTTTTTGTGTTTAAATTACCTGTTTAACTGTTGTAGGCTACACACAAGTGCAATAGCCATTTCTGTGCATTTAAGGTGTTTTTTTTGATTGCATCCGTTTTATTTTCTGGAAAAAAAAATATATATATAGATATATATATATATATATATATATACATATATATATATGTGTGTGTATATAGATATATATGGATATATATATATATATATATATATATATATATATATATATATATATATATATATATATATATATATATATATACACACACACACACACACTTGTTTTCCCGCCTTTCTAAGCTAGCAAACTCCAGTTTTAATGTTAGTGTTGAATTCAGGGCTGTGTTACAAGTTTCTGTGTTTGCCCATACCTTACTTGGATAGAAGGAAGTTTCTCTGTTCCCTGTGAGAGAGGGGAGCTTTGAGCAGCCTATCTTGTCCCTGGAGGAGTGGTTTCAGCCCAGAAATTAGTAGTTTACTGGCCATTTTGGGCTACTTTCTCTCTCTTTCATTTCCCTGCTAAAAAAACAGCATTAGCACGGTTTTGCGCACCAGGCAGCGCCGGTTAGCTAGGGTATAATTATTCCTGGCTCCACAAAGTCTACTCTTCAATTTTTCCCTTGGAACTAAACAAACGTTCAACTTAAGCACTCAATCCATTCACTTCTCAGCCCGGCACTTGCTCAAAACTCATAGCAAGCACTAATAAACCTTAGCACTAGACCCCTATACTGTAGAGAAGGACAAGGCTCTCTATTCGACCTTACCAGCCAATCAGTAAAACAGTTCACTGTACCTATCCAGGCATGTCCAAAGGGTAATTTCAGGTGTACACTCCAGTCCAACTGGTGAATCTGGGCATTTTGAGACAATGTTACAACTGCCTCATATACACAGATAACCCTCTCCCCCTACCACCAAACACTAATACATGCGAGAGATGCAATTATACAGCCAAACTGGAGGCTAAGCTCTCTCAACCCAAGAATGGACCAGTCTAGAGGAGAAGGGAATTACTTGCATCACACCACCAGTCTCACATAGACCTATGAAACCAGCACCGGCAAAAAACACACAAATACACGAAAACATACTCGGAGGCTCTAAATAAAAATCTGCGACAGAGACCTCCGAAGCAGACATCCAAGCAACCTCCATCCCCCAATGCAAACCACGAAACACATACTTCACAAAACCAATGTGCCACGCAATCACAGCCCTTAAAGCAAAATAACAAACCCAGCACACTAGTAATAGGCGACTCCATAGTCAGGCACACTGATATCCCACTCACTAGGCTGAACAAGGAGAAGGTCACCATTAGCTGTCTGTCGGGTGCCAGGATCCGCCACATAACACAAGCACTCAGGTCACTCCAGAATAAGTACAAATACGAGACTGTCACTGTCCATGTTGGTGTGAATGACCTGAACCGTACCTCCCTGGACTACATGAAAAGATACATGGAAGAGCTCTCTGATCACATAGCCAAGGGCCGGGTATGACCCTGACCCTCAGTAGCATCCTGCCCTCACCAAGAATGATACCACGGTATAAAGAAAAAATGATCACTTTCAACAACTGGCTAAGCTTCTGCTGTCATTCAAAGGGGATCCAGTGTTTGTCAGCCTGGGATGACATGCTCGACAAGCCATGCTGCTTCACTAGAGACTGCTTTGTACCAGTCACCCTTAGGCTTTCGAATACTGGCCAAGGCTCTTGCCACCCCCATAGTGCCTTTTTTAGGCAAGGCTCAAAAGACAAACCCACTGCCGTAAATAGCACAAGTAACAAAAAACTGAGGGTAATGCTACTCAGTGACAGAAGTCTAAACCTCAAAATGCACACACTCAATGCACTCCTCAGTATGGAGAAATTCAATATATGTGCAGTAACAGAAACCTGGTTTAAGGCTCCAGAGAGCACTGCAGCACTACCAGGCTACAACTCATACCATACATTTCGGCCACAAAACCCAGCTCGAAATACAAAAGGCGGGGGCGTATCCATATTCATCAAGGATACCCACACCTCCAAGTTAGTGGCACAGCACGATGCATCAGAAATCATCCACGTGCAACTAACAATGGGCAAAACTGCAGTTCAAATTGTAGCTTGCTACAGATCACCCACCATGTCCCAGGACCCCCATTCCACTAGGGTGATTTCAAATACCCAAACATTAAGTGGGAGAACTACTCAATTACTAACTCCCTTGCCCAACATTTCTTAGAATTTTTAAACTCAAACGCCCTGGATCAACTGGTCAACACCCCCACCAGAGGGTACAACATATTGGACCTGGTCATCACCAAAATGGGCGACTGGTGTTCCACACCAGAGGTCAACCTCTCACTGATTAGATCAGACAATAAACTAATCCCTCTGGAAAGCCACATTCCACCCCCACCCCCGGTTAAAGAAACCACCATGAAAAACTTTCCAAAAGCAAACTTCACGTTACTTAAGACTGAGGTGGATAGTTTAAAAGCCCCCATGCTAAAGGATAATGCTGCCACTGCTGCACAATTCTTTACTAATGCACTCTACGGGCACCTACAAGAATGCATGGATCGTGCTATCCCAAGCAAAACGAAGACTCACTCCTCCAAGAAAAGGAAACCAGTCTGGTGGTCCCCTGTCATAAACAGGCTATACAACAGAAGGATGAAACTAGTACAGAAAAGAGTAAAATCCCATGAAGGGAAGACATCTCTGATCAGTATCAGCAAGAAACTACGATCCCTCATAAAATCATCCATGGCTAGCTTCGAAAGAAAAATTGCCAAGGACTCCAAAGATAACCACAAAGCATTCTTTAGCTATGTCAAGAATCTAAGTGGCAATTCTCAGATCTGCTCAGAGTTGGTGCAGAATACAAAAAATACACTGAACCGACCAATATTGCCAACATCCTGGCAGACCGGTTCAGTGGAAACTTCACCCCCCCTCACCCCCAAAAGGGACCATTAACCATACCAGAAGAATGTAGTGCCCCTGAAATCACAGACACTCAGATTAAAACAGCCCCCTCCAAAGCCAAAAACATAGCATCAATGGGACCAGACGGTGTCCTAGGCTGCGTCCTACACAAGCTCAAAGATGAACTAACCCCTCACCTAAACGCACTGTTCAAACTCATCCTCTCCACAGGCTACATGCCCATAGAGTGGTGCACAGCAACAGTTATTCCACTCCACAAAGGTGGAGCCACAACAGACCCCGGGGAACTATCACCCTATAAGCCTGACTAGCTTGGTCTGCAAGGCTATGGAGCACATCATCATGGATCTCATTAAGAGAGACATTGGGAAACTCAAAACCCTGGACCCTACCCAGTTCGGCTTTAAGGGCAGATTTTGCCTCCTAAACCTGGTGGACTTCTTTGAGACCATTACCAAGGCTGTAGACGAGGGAAAGGTGGTACACACAGCCTACCTAGACCTCACAAAGGCCTTCGACACCATTCCCCATTCTGGTATTATAGACAAGCTCACCAGCCTGAACATAAACCCTTACGTCATGAGATGGGTTGCCAACTGGCTCATGGACAGAACCCACATGGTACAAGTTGCAGGAGCTAGGTCCAACTCTAAACCGGTTACAAGTGGCGTTCCCCAGAGCTCAGTCCTAGGACCCCTCCTGTTCAGCATATACTTCCCATAGGTTCTCATAGGTACAGGCAAGCACAGGACAACTATGGCTGACCAAGTCTGCAGAAGACTGCAAACTAGGGGCTATAATTGACTCTCCAGCTGACACAGACATCCTCTAAAAGGGTCTCACTAAGACAGATACCTGGTGGCAAAACCATGGCCTCAAGCTAAATGCCAAAAAGTGCACAGTCATCCCCTTTGGAAAGAACAAAGTACCCACAAATAACCACATAGGTGGTAGCCCCCTAAACACGAAAGACGTATTAAGGGATCAGGGGACCCAAGTAGATAGTAATCTCTCCTTTGATAATCACATTGCCAAAGTGGTTAGAAAATCCTTCTATGTGCCCTATCTAATCACAAAAGGGTTTGCATCCAGATCAAAAGAGGTCATTGTGCCCTTCTATGCATCACTCATCAGACCCATCAGAGTACAATGCCCCATTTGGGATGTACCTTGCAAGACACCTGGAAAGACCACAGAAGTACCTCACCAAGAGGATCACTGGCCTAAAACAGATACCTATGCAGCTCGACTGAAGAATCTCCAGCTGTACTCTGTTGCATATCGCCTACTCAGAGGTGATCTCTGCCTGACATACAAGGCCATGTCCAACCCAGAATTGATGGACATGCGCCACCTAAAGAAACCCATATCCCCTCGAACCACACGCTCTAGGGATCTAAACCTCACCACAACAATAAATAGGACGTGCTTGTCCCAGAGACTTCCCATGCTCTGGAACAAGATTCTAGTCTACATTAGGCAAAGCTCCTCACTAACACTCTTCAAGAGAAACCTTGACGAGTGGATGGGAAACGAAGTATACCCCGGGGATCAGTTCAATGGCTCTGCTGGACAGAGTCACAGAGAACTAATCTAAGGGGGCAGCGAAAGTCAATACATTCCGGCTAGGCTTATAAATGTCTTTGGGCAGATAGCCTAGTACCTACATATGAACCAAAGTCTCTGGGTGGTGTACGCTCCTCGGAAGCCAAGGCCTGCAGAAAGGTCCTGGACCTGACCAACAAGCCAACACCAAGGGCCTATGCAAAGGTAGAATGTACTAATGACATGCCAGACTCTGAAAGGGTCTCTACAAAGGCCTGAGTCACAGGTATAGAAAAAATAAGGGGCTGCGTAAGCACCTTACCTTGCTCAATGATCCCAAGCCTGGAGGGAGAAGCAGGTAAGGAATGGCTGCTGTCCGAAGACCTAAGCTTTTTTTTTCTTGCACTTAGGAAGGTCAGATTCAGAATGACTTGGCTGACGCCATAGACGATGAAAGAGCAGGTTGCTGGCTAAGGAACTTTGCTAGAAATTCAGCCCTACACCTAATAGTCTTAGTATTAAAATGCACACAAAAAACAACTGAGTATGTCATGGTCTGGGCTTAGGCAAGTAACACAAAGGGTAAAGTCTCTGTGTGAGATCTGTTTAACACAAGGGAGATAGTTAACTTTATCTGACATGAGCAAAAGAAAGAAAAACATTCCCTAACAGGGTACTTATCTTGTCTGACGACACGTCTCACTGGCAAGGACCAACCAATTCACTTGAAGACAGCTTTGGGTTCTGCAGCAAGAAAAGACTAGTTTCATGATGCAGGCTGGTTACCTTTACACCCCAGTGTACTGACATCAGTCAGGGTGCCCTCCAGCCTGGGAGCTGGAAAGGATTTTATCAGGTAGTTGGGCTGGCCGAGGGCTTTCACAGCAGGAAACGATGTCCTTTTAGAGGTAGTAAATAAGAGAAAGAAATTTTTATATACCTCTTATCTGAGGTTTCATTGGATGTAATACACACAGTGAATGTTGTGCCCTTAAACTCTGTGTTTACAGGAAAAGATTATAATACTTCATTCATTACTACATACATGATTGACAGTCCTGATATTAAACATATTTTGAATAAAAATTGGTCAATTCTAACACATGACCGAAGTATCAGAACACATATTGATGAACAACCTACTATTATTTTTAGAAAAGGAAGAAATTAAAAAAAAATTTTTGAGAAAGGACATGCACATTTTTCTACCACCTCGCCGATTCCTAGAAAAGGAAATTTGAGGAGATGAAAAATGTACACCCACAGCAGATAGGATCTTACAGTCTGCTCACACCTTGATAATGCCTCTTTAACCTTGCGGGTCAAACAAATAACTTCTGTCAAAGGCAGCATTGATGAAGGAAGACTTGAAGGGCTCTGCAAAAATCACACAAGCACATCCATGCATGCCTCCTAATGGAAATGCCTGTGAAATAAGCCTCATGGACGAGTATGAAATGGACTGCAGGGTCAAAGTGTGAAGCAACCAAACTTTCTGCCTCAGCAGTAATGGTCCCATAGAGGAATTTGGTAAGCTCTTCAGTCACATCCCCCTGGAGTCTGCTGAAGTGTGCCAAATAATTCAGAGACCGAACAGCACAGGTCACTGAAGCATATACAAGCTTCCAGAATCTGTTCCTCACCCCAGACTCACTGTCAGGGGGATGAACAAAGGAACTTTGTTCTGCTAGTTCCTTTTTAGTAGCCCCCATTATGAATATGGCATTACCCGGAACTCCTTTGCTCCAAAAAACCCTACCCTTGGGTGGTGCTAGGATCCTGTCTAGTCTCTTGGGGATTGGCGCAATGGAGTCAGGTTCCTTCCACACCCATTCAGAGATCAAATCAATGAGCTCATCGTTGGGCGGAGTCGCACAGCGGGAGATGGGTGCTCTCCAAAGGCTTCCAGAAAACCTAATTTCTCTTGTGAAGGGTTGTCAGATAACCAACCAACCTTTTGCTTGAGGATCAAAAGTACATCTCCAAATAAGACATCAGGTGATCTTGGGACATTTTTCCTTCATCAAAATCAGTGTCTTCCACTCTTGAGGCTGGGGAAGTATCAAAAGTAATCAATATTCCCTGGAGACAATGAGCTGGCTGTCCTTGTGGCATAGGAACTTGAGGCTCCAGACACAAAGACAACTGGGTCTGGGAAGTAGGATGCAAGGAAGGTGGATATATTCTCTTGTGAAACAGAGAAGTCTCTCTCCATTACCTCAAAAGCATAATGCCTTGGAGAGAAAGAAACCAATGAGTCTGAGAAGACATGCTTTCAAACAGTCTGCTCTTTCAGACCCAAAGGCAAACCACTCAAAGCAGTGGTTGGGGCTCTGCTGTCCAGGGCAGGGAAGACTGCGACAACCTCTGAGCGGATTCCAATACGCCAGGATTCACCACCGATGCTTCAGCTCAGTCATCTGGCTCTGATGTGCTCAGAGTCGGTGCACTCAGTGACAGTACTGGCGTATAAGATACTTGGGTCTTTGGATCCAGGATCCTCAGATCCAACTACTCTGAAACTAAAGGGCAGATCGGAGAAGACTACAAAACAGGTAGGGTAGTACTAATGAAGGTCTCCAGATCCTATGGGGTTACAGCCAGGAGTACCTCATTTGTATTTGCGTAGAGAGAAATTTCATCATCCTATTCACATCTGCACTGGTCACACTTCTGGAGGAACAAGATAAAGCAATGGATGAACTCTTACAGTGGTGACATCTCTCCAGAAAAGGAGATGGCAGACAGGAAGACATCAGATCCAGAGTCAGAGGGAACTGGATCCGAGGAAACCTTTCTGTGTTTCTTCGGATCCTAAGGAGTCGGAAATTTCATACAATCTGGATCGGAAGTAGAAGGATCTGGGAGTTTAATCTTCGGGTCCGACTGAATCGGATCCAACAGTTTTGATACCTTTTGAGGTGGCTCTGAAGATGGAGCAGAGGTCAGAGCTGAAGAACCTGAAGGGTCCGACGAACACGTCTTGACCTCTTTTCTTCCACCTTTCTTAGGGGGTTGAGCCTCAGATGATGCATCAGAGGAAGATGGCAGCATCAATCTCCTTAATTCAAGGGCCCTTATTGATCATAAAAATAAACGGATATTAAAGCTCTTACAAATACTGCATGCCAAGTTCAAATGGGCTGGATCCAAGCAGTAAATGCACAACTTGTGTGCATCCGACAATGGAATCTTATGGCGGCAGGCCTTATGTTTTAAAACCCGAATGTTTCTCAGACATAATTGTCAACTAAAATAGACAAAAATGATAGATTTTTTTTTTACTTTTAAACTACAGACAGACAGATAGTTATAAAAAGGGGGAACGTATTATCCGCAACGGTAATTAAGATTTTACCGGAAAGGTAAAGGAAAGGGAAAAAGAGAAAATACCACAACTGGCATTCTACAAATACCCTAAAAAGTGTACGAAGGACAAGATAGGATGAACTCAAAAAGAGAGAGTTACATCTCTAAATCCTTTTTAACTCGTTGAAAAGTTGTAAGTCGAGAAAAAGCAGCAGATTTGGATCAGAGAGTTGGATCCAAATCCACTTGTTAAGAATTAAATAAAAATGACATCAGATAATCATATTTTGTCAGTAACAAAATCACTTAAGACATTTTTCTGTACTCTGGTTCGAATGCATCATGTAGTTTTATTAAGTTTACCTAGTTCTGCTTTTTTCCAATTTAAAATGAAAACATTTATTTTCATGAACCACAACTACTGTAGCTCCAGTTATGCTCAAGTCACAGCTGTGTTTCTGTGACTATAGCATCTTCATTTTCTTGCCACATCAAACTAACATGTTCAAACGTTTTCTGAAATAAAGGGAATCTGTAGTTACATACACTAATAGCCTACGCTACACTATTAAGCTACAGATCCATTTCTTTTATCCCTGGCTTTTGAAAGACTCAGTCCCGTACTGCTTGGCTTTTAAATGCTCCAACCCTTTACTGACATGCATCATTTATACAAAGCTTTTGAAGAAAGAATAATTTGGTTCTTTTGACTGCACCTTCTACAAAGAGCCATTTAAACAGAATTTTAAGGATTCTAGTCTCTTCCCATGGTCCCAGTCATTTTAGGAGAAGTCCAAAAGACAACCACAAAATATTGAACTCTGCTTCTCTGTTTACATTAGAAACAAAAAAATATGCACAGAAAAAAAGTCAATGCTGTCCGAATCAAAGTAAAAATAAAACAGATAGTAAAACAATAATGAACTGGTTTCCAACTAGAAAACCTAATGGAAGCAAAACCCTAAAAAGTTTATTCAGAACTAGACTCAAATACAAGCTTTTCTCTCAGATTTTTAAATACAATCCCTCTTGATCAACACTAGCCACTCTGCAGTATAAACACTGCCTCTAGGTAATTTGTTCTCCGACTAATGTGATGAGACTCCTCAAACTCACTGAAAAATGGAAAACAGGTTGCTGAAGATATTTTCTGAGACAGCTAAATTGAAACAAGCAGGTATTAACTTCCAGGAGGATGCAATGAAATTCCGAGTTAAGGCAATACTGACATTTCTACACTTTATTCAAGCACAACAAACATTTGAGGTAACGAATAAAGAAGTTATGCACTCACCATAATGTTCCATGTTTATTGTCCTACATCTCACCTTTCTTTTCGCTGCGTGGGTTCGGAGCCGATCCTTGGCTCCAACTGGGCCATACACTATAGTTTGAGAGCTTTTACTGGCTTGAGGCTAGCCCCTATCCCAGCATGGTTAGCGTTCGTTATCCAGATCAGTTTGTGATAACCCAACACTAGACCATATAAAAGATAAGAGATACACTCTACTTTACATATCCGATGACACCTGCATATAAAGGTGTGATCCCACCACAAGGTAATAGTAGTAAACTGAGACTGTCCATAAGGAATGGTATAAAGGAAACCCAGCCAGTATAGCTAACAAAATAAGGGATTTCTCTCGATCCTCCAGGAAGGGGGAAGGAGGGAGAAGGAAAGTGAGATCAAGGACAACAAACATGGAAAGGTATGGTGAGTACATAACTTCTTTATGTTATGTTGTCCATATCTCGCCTTCGTTCTTGCTGTTTGGGACAGCATCCCCAGCACCTGATTCTTGGGTGGTTCACTGGAAAAAACTCTTCAAGACCATGGAACCAAAGGATGCCCTGTTCTGAGAATTGACATCTACTTTGTAATGAGTGATAAAGGTATGAGGATTAGCCCATGAAGCTGCTGCACAGATCGAATCCAAAGGCAATCTGGCCTGAAAGGCAATAGAAGTAGACAAGGCCCTTGTTGAGTACCCTTTAATTTTTCCTGGAAGTGTTTGTTTTACGCAACTCGTAGACATGTTTTATAGTGTCTGAAAGCCACTTTGATAAAGTCACCTTTGAGACCACACAACCTCTTATTGTCCGCAAAGGATATAAACAATTGATCAGATTTTCTAACTTTCTTGGTCCTATGTAAATAGAAACGTAACTGTCTATGAACATCCAGCTGATGAAGCTTATACTCTGCCTTGTTGACATGACTGGGGAAGAACACAGGAAGCTCTATGGACCGATTCAGATAGTATTCAGAACATACCTTGGGTAAGAAAGAAGGGTTGGTTCTGAGAGAAACCCGATCTTTAAGGAAAATCAAGTAAGGGGGATGAATAGATAAGCCCTGTAATTCTGAGACCCTTCTAGCTGAGGTAATTGCAGACAAGAAAAAGGTCTTCCAAGTCAGAAATTTGAGCAGACAAGAAGCAGATGGTTCTAAAGGAGGAAGAATCAAAGCGTCAAACTAAATTTAGATTCCAGTGAGGAAGAGTTTCTCTTACTGGAGGTCTTAAGGTAGTACCTCTTAGAAAAGCTTTGTATAACCTATGGGACATGATACTGGAACCCATTTCTCCAGTATGGAAATTTGAAATGGCAGCTAACAACTTGGATAGCAGCTGCAGCTGCTCCTTGGTCAAATGTTTCAGCGAGAAATTCAAGAATCTTTGAAATGGGAGCAGTAAAAGGATCAGTCTGATGTTTGCCTGTCCAACACGAGAACCTCTTCCATTTACTAGCATAAAGTCTCCTAGTAATGGGCTTATGGGAGGAAATCAAAATGTGCTGAACTGCTGGGGAAACATCGGGAAGTCTGGCTAAGACCGGAAGTGTAGAAACCAAAGTGTGAGCTTGAGAGTTTGAATGGAAGGATGGAGAGCCCGACTGATGTCTCAGAAGATCTGGCACTGGGTCCAAATCCAAGGCTCCCCTTGCAGGTGAGGCCAAAGGAATGGGAACCATATCTGATGAGGCCAGTAACGGGCAATGAGGATTAACTTGCAACCCAACGACTGCGCTTTCTGAAGAACCTTGGGGATCAGGGGAAACGGTGGAAAGGCGTAAAGCAGTCCCGGGGGACAATCGTGAATGTGTGCTCCTGGGTGACTGTCCCGGTGGTGAGACTAGAGCAAAGTAGCTGCTGCATTTGTTGCTGAGGGGGGTGGCAAACAGATCACAGCATGGCTGGCCCCATTTGCGAAAGATCAAGTCCACAACTTCCTGGTTCAGGGACCACTCTGGGGGCATCAGGATGGCCTGGCTGAACTTGTCTGCTATCACAATGGATTTCCCTGGGATATGCATTGCAACCAGAAAGCGTTGGGAAGACATCGCCCATTGCCAAACTTGTAGAGCTTCTTGACACAAGGGGTAAGACCTGCTTCCACCCTGTTTGTTAATGTACCATACTACCGACATATTGTCCGTTTGAATTGATATAGTCCCTGTAGGTAGAGAGTTCTGAAGTGCTTGCAATGCCAGAAGCACTGCTCTCATCTCCAGGACATTGATGTGCAAGTGGTACTTGTGTTCCTAAGTCCCTTGAACAGTCTGTCCCAGATAATGACTCCCTCCCATCTGGGAAGCGTCCGTGGTCACTGTGGCTACCGGTTGGGGGGGGGTATAAATGGCCGGCCTATTGTCACCACAGGGGAGTGAAGCCACCACTACAGAGCCCTTTTGCAGGATTCCATGATCAGAATCTGATGTGACATGGGTAAACCCTGGAATGACCATCGTGGAAATAGAAGCCGCTGTAGAATTGTCATGTAGAAGCAAGCCATAGGGACCAGAGTGATTGCCGTCGCCATAGAACCCAGTACCTTGAGGATAAATCTTGCTTGAATCCTCTTTTGTGCGAACAGTATGACAACTTGGTGATGGATCGTTAATACTCTTTCTTGAAGCATCTTTGTTATCTTGGCCCTTGTGTCTAAATGCGCCCCTATAAAGGTAATATATTGACAAGGCAACAAGGCAGATTTTTCGTAGTTTATGGTGATCCCAAGTTGAAAACAAAAGCGAATTGTGTATTCCCTTGCCCTGATTACTTATGCTCGGTGGTGGCAGTAAGGAGCCAGTTGTCTAGATATGGGAACACCCAGAATCCTTGATGCCTCAGGTGAGCCGCAACTACTACCATGCATTTGGTGAACACCCTGGGGGATGTGGTGAGACCAAAGGGCAGAGCTCTGAATGGATAGTGATTGGCTCCCAGCCGGAAGCATAGATATCTCCCTGACCATCTATCCATTTTTATATGGTAATACGCATCCAGGAGATCGATAGAGCACATCCAATTGTCCTGTCCCAGAAAGGGAAGAATGGACTGCAATGTTACCATCCGGAACTTTGTTTTCTTGACTGACATGTTTAGTCTGCTGAGATCTAACATGGGTCTCCAGTCCCCTGTTTTCTTTGGAACTAAAAAGAACCTTGAGTAAGTTCCGGATCCGATTTGGTCTGCAGGGACTTCCTGGATGACTCTCTTTTAGCAACCTTTGAACCTCCAGGCTTGCTTGATCCCGAAGACTAGGTGGAACATCTGGGATAGACTATTATCGTTTTGATAGGGGAAGTTTTGAGAAGGGGATATTGTAACTTCCAGATATTATGGATATAGTACCCATGTATCTTCTGTGACCGTCTGCCAGGCTTTTGGGTACAAGGATAATCTCACCACCCCAAATGTCTCTGGAGCTGGACAGTCGGGGCTCCCTTCAAGACCGCTAGAAGGGCCTACTAGAGAAGGTACCTCTGTCGCCCTTATTCTGCCGACTCCCCTAATGCGAGGTTGGCATCTTCCGTTATTTTTCCCTCTGCCCCTGGGGGAAATTCTCCACGTGTCCGGCGAAGCTCCCTGGGATTTCTGGAACCACATCTTTCTGCTCTTCTGGCCTTTGGGGCAGGGCCTAGATGGAGCAGAAAAACGTAGTCCCACGGCAGAGAGAGTTTTGCCATCCTGTTCACACCTGGTAAGAGTCTTTTACTTGAGGCCCGAACAAGGATGAGCCTTCAAAGGGGGCACTGGTAAAGGAAGAATTGAAGGGGTCCGAAAAATGACAAAGGCGCATCCAGGAGTGTCTGCGTAAGGCTAACCCTGTGCCTGCTGCCCTGCTCGCTCCATCGGCTGCATAAGAAATGAGCTGCATGGAGGAGTTAACCACTGAAGGCAGGGTCGTGAGCTGAGAAGCCGCCTTGTCCAAGACTCCGCAGCTGTAGGATCCTGTAAGGTGTCTCCTAACTCCTTGAGAAGAAACCTTTGAAGCCTTGTAAAGTGGGACAAATAGTTCAGTGACCTGAAAGTAAAGGTCGCTGAAGAAAACATACGCTTCCCTTATCTGTCCATCATACCAGATTCTTTGCTTGGCGGATGGACAGATGAAGTTTCCACCAATTCCCTCTTGGTGGCTGCTGCCACCACCATAGCATCAACGGGAACACCATTAGATAAGAGCCTGTCTTCAGAGGCAGTAATGAATTTACTGGGACTCCGTGGAAATGGTTCCATCGTGTCTGGAGAGCTCCAAGCCTTCCGATTCACTATGTGCAATAGTGGGTCGAAGGGAGGAGATGCCCAAGAGGTAGAGAGTTGGGAACCGAATGCATCCAGGTACACAGACTTGTCTTCAGAAGGGGCAAGGGACTTCCAGTCACCCCTATGTCTAAGGATTTCTAAGACGTCTGAAAGAGAGACATCTTCAGAGAGTGACCATGGGGGACCCTTCTGAGTAATCCAAGTCTGTGTCTGATGTCAAGGACTCAGGGGAATCCACATGCTTCCTCTTGCAAGTTCTCTTCCGAGGGACCTCCTCCAAAGGGTGCTCAGGGGAGGTTTCAGACGAGGTGGGATCACCCAAAGGGGCATCTTGGAGCATGGATTCCCTACGCTTGGGGTGAAGGGGAGGTTCAGAGGTGGACACCAGCACCGAGGGCAAAGGAGCCAATGCAGCAAAGGGTGAAGCTGTCTCAGCAAACAGCACACTCCTCATCACCTCAAAGGAGTCACAGTCCCGACCCGAAAGAATCTCCGCCTCTGAAGAAGCAGGAGACTTCCTCCGAACCGAGGGGGACAGCTCTGAGGCCGATGTAGGAGCCAAGCTGACCTGTGCTGAAACTCAGAGGGAGAGTAGGGTCAGACAAGGGCCCGATGCTGCTCCCCCTCAGAGCCGGTGGGAGCGTCGGCCTCTAGATCCCTCGATAGCAGGTATCGAGGAGATCGGAGTGGTAGTCAGAACCAAAAGACCACAGGAGATTAATGGAACCAACGGTTCCACCACTACAACTTCCATGCACTCCGGCTCTGAACTCACAGGTGTCAGAGGAGGAATCAAGACAGGTGTTGTTTGGGTGGTCTACACCATTTCCATTTGGGATGGGCCCGAAAGTATTTTGGCTAGTGCTGGTGTCCTAAGAAGCCTGTTTACCACACACTCCACATCATCATCCAAAAGGCTCCTGGATGACCGAGAGGAGTGTGTCGAAGACCAGTGACTGCCCACCACAGATTGCAATAATGGAGACTGTGGAGTGGACCGCACCGGTTCCAAGGCAGGAGACCTGGAACACTTATGGGACCTTACTAGCTCTGAAGACACAGATGGAGCCGTAGGTGCAGATGTCTTGTCGGAACTGAAAGTCAGGTCCAACTTGGCTTGTGGTTTATCCTTGTCCTTAGATGGGTCCAAATTCAGAGCTGAAGATGATGAAGGCTTGACTTTATCAGATTTTTTAGCTGGCTGGGTCCCCCTCCACGGCAGTATCAAAGGGGCTCTTCAGCAAACCTCGCAAGATAAGCTTGTTTCTTCTCTCCTGCAGGACTTGTAAACTAAAGGCATGACAGACAGAGCATGAGTCCTGCAGGTGAAGAGGTCCTAAACAATATACACAACTCGTGTGCCCGTCCGCAAGGGACATCTTTTGGCAACACGAGTCAGATTTTTTGAAACCAGAAGGTTTCGAATCCTTGGCAGTATCCTTGGACATAATATGAAAAAGTACAGTTGTGTACACTTACCATAAATGTAGATGTTAGAGTCTATTCACTGTTGCAGTCATTACATTTGGGTAATCTGCTGGCAGGTTGCCCTCAGTCGGCCTGATTAACAAAGTCTTGGGTCCTGAATCTGTTGCTGTCCCTTCTTCCTTGACGTCAGGTCATCAGGGGTATAAAACATGCAGCCGACGCCATTACATCCATTTTTTCTTGCCCCAGATATCAGGTGCCCCCCAAATGGGAAGCCAAATATTTAAGCAATTAACAAAAAATATACCTCCAAACAAACGAAAATACACCAAAAAGGCTTTTAAGCATAGTAAAGGAAAGTAGAGGTATAGTAAGAGAAAAACGGAGTTGGAGGGAGGGTAACCAGGACTGCAACAGTGAATACACTCAAACATCTACATTTATGGTAAGTGTACAGAACTGTACTATGTTCTTCGTGTTTCACTGTTGCAGTCATTACAATTGGGTAGATTCCCAAAGCTAAGGTTGGGAGGATGGATTTATGCAGCATTAGGACCAACTATAAGGCCCTGCAGGACAGCAGTGGCAAAGCCAGCTCTGGATTTAAAGAAAGGTAAATAGTAATATTTGGTGAACGTATGAACTGAGCTCCAGGTAGCAGCTTCTAGAATGTCTCTGGTAGGAACACCTCTGAGAAAGGCTGTAGAAGTAGATGCAGCCCTGGTGGAATGAGATCTGATCCCCTGGGGGATAGTTTTACCATGGTGCATATAGCAGAAACAAATACAATGGCTTATCCATTTGGAAATAGTCTGCTTTAAAATAGCCTTTCCCTCTGCCCCTGCAGCAAATGCCACCAGTAGTTGTTCTGATTTTCTTAGAGATTTTGTCTTGTTTAAGTAAAATCCAAGTTGTCTGTGTACATCCAATGAATGCAGAATCTGCTCCCCCTTGTTCTATGGATTGGGAAAGAAAGTTGGCAAATGAATGGTTTGATTAACAGCCACACTGGATACCACCTTAGGCATGAAGGATGGATTGATCCTGAGAGGCACCCTGTCCGCATGAAAAAGAATGAAAGGCTCCACTGCCATAAGAGCCTACAATTTGGAAATCCTTCTAGCTGAAGGGACTGCAAAAAGGAAAGCTGTTTTCCAGGAGAGAAATTTTAAGTCTGCAGTAGCAGCTGGCTCGAAAGGAGGGAGAGTGAGTTTTTCCAATACAAAATTGAGGTCCCAGGCAGGGGTTGGAGCTCTCCTGGGTGGTCTTAAGTTTTTGTCCCCTCTGAGATACTGCTTTAGCAGAAGATGAGAGAAGAGGGGAGGTTCTGTGTTATAATGAGCTGAAATGGCTGAGGCATGGATTTTTATGGAAGAAAAGGACAGGCCCTTGTGAAGCATCTCAGTTAAGTATTGTAAAATCTGAGGAATATTGGGCACTGCTGTGCTTATCCCTTGTGATTGAGTCCAGGCACAGAATCTTTTCCATTTGTCAGCATAAGATTTTCTAGTACTAGGCCTTCTAGCCTCCAAAATGACATCCATCACAGGTTTGCTGAGGGATGCTTAGGGTGAATTTAGGTGATTAGCCACGCTGCAAGATTCAAAGTTTGGAGCGGACTGTGCAGAATTTGGTTGTTCTGCTGAGACAGTAAGTAGGGTGTCTGAGGCAGGTGCCATGGTGGAAGGTGTGAGACATTGCGCAGGAGTGGGTACCAGTGTTGGTAAGGCCAGTCGGGAGCAATCAAAATCATTTTCGGTTTGCCCTGTTTTACTTTTAGTAGAACTTTGGAGAGCAGAGGCAGAGGGGGAAAAGCATAGACTGACAGGTTTTTCCAGCTGAATGATAGAGCATCCACTTTCCAGGCTTTTTTGTGATGAGTTCTTGTGCAGAATTTGTCCAACTGATAGTTCTGGGGTGAGGCAAAAGGTCCATGTCTGGACTCCCCCCATTTGCGTGTCAACATGTTGAAAATCCGTGATTCTAGTTTTCATTCGTGTGGGTCCATGAGGTTTCTACTTAGTCTGCCAGAGTATTCAGCTTTCCTGGCAGGAATTGAGCTTGTAGTTGTATCGGATAGGTCAAGGCTGTGTTCCACAATGCCAAGGCTAGTCTGCAAAGGGGGCAGGCGTGTGTACCCCCCTGCTTGTTTATGTACCACAACTGTGGTGTTGGCTCTATCATTAATTATCCTGGAAGAAGGTAGTCCTTGAAGGCTGTCAGTGCATTCTGTACAGCTAGCATCTCTCTTTGATTGATATGAAGGTGCATTTGAATTGGGCTCCATTTGCCCTGAATGCACTTCCCTGCCAGATGAGCCACCCAAGCATAGTCTAATGCATCTGTAGTTAGGGTTTGGGTGGCAGGGGGTGGAGTGAATGGCAGTCCCTTGCTTTGGTGGCAGGCCTCTGCCTACCATAAGAACTCTAGTTGCAGGCAAGGTATGATAGGAATCATTGTTTTCAGGCTGTGACGATGTTGACACCATAAACTTTTTAAGTACCATTGAAGTTTCCTCATATGCAGTCTTGCATATGGAATTAGAAGAATGCAGGAGGCCATGAACCCCAAGGCTTGCAGAATTTGTCTTACAGATAGCAGGGTTTTTGTGGCCACCTGTTTAAAGTAAGTTACCAAATGAATTTGCTTTTCTGGAGTAAGATAAGCCATCTGGGCATTTGTATTCAAGCTTGCACCCAGGAATGTAATTTTTTGAGAGGGCACCCAGTTGTGATTTTTTTTTTTCGTTTATGGTGTACCCTACACAAGTCAGAACCCTTTTTACAAACACCAGATGTTTTAGAAGAATGTCCTTGTTTTCTGCCTGAATTAGATAATCGTCCAGGTATGGATATATTTTAATATTTCTTTGCCTGCAAAATGCAATTACTGGAGCCAAGCACTTTGTGAAGACCCTGGGCGCAGTAGAGAAGCCAAAGGGCAGTGCAGAGAACTGGTAATGCAAGTAGCCTGCTTTGAAGTGGAGGTATCTTCTGCAAGATTCTCTGACTGGGATATGCAGGTAAGCCTCTTAAATCTAGAGATACCAACCAGGCATCTTTGCCTAGCATAGGAAGTAACTGTTGAGTCAACATCTTGAATTTTGTAATGTTCAGAAATGTGTTTAGAGTAGATAAGTCCAGAACTGGACGCCATGATTTGTCTTTTCTGGGTACCAGGAAAAGTCTTGAATAGAAGCCTTGCCCCTTTTCCTCTTCTGGTACTGGTTGAATAGCCCCCATGTTCATGAGGGACAGCACTTGTTTCTGGGCCTCTGCCCACTGATTTGGGGGCAGGTCTGGCCATCCGTTTGGGATTGGCAACATGTGGAAATGAAATCTGTATCCCTGGGATACTATATTTAAAATCCATTTGTTCTGGGTTATAAGTTGCCAGTTTCCTGCACGAAGTGCCAGTTTTCCCCCCAAGGGGCAGCTAAAAGGTAAGTGCTTGGTAAGTGTAAAAGGAAGTCATTGAGACAGTTTACCATAGTGAGGTGCCTTGCTGCTCCCAGAATTGGAGGAGGAGGCACCCCATTTGTTTTGTTCTAAAACTCCCTTGTGACTGAAACCTGGAGCCTTTGGAATGTCTGGATTTGACTTGAATGACTCTCGAAGGAACTGGAAAGGACCAGTTCTTAGTAGGCCAGTGCCTACTAAATCTTGGAGGTTGCACTTGTAAGAAATCTTTCACAGTTTGCATAGATTTCGCTTTATCTTCTATCTTTTTTTATACTTCTTCAGCTTTATTACCAAAGAGACAGTCCTATTGTAAAGGAGCATCCAACAATTTTGCTTTAACATGATCAGGCAGAGTTTGCTCTTTGAGCCAAGCATGCCTTCTTAGCACAGACCCATTTACAGCAGCCCTGCAAGAGGCCTCCAAAGAATCAAAACCACATTGCAAAGTATGTTTTCCAACTTGTTCAACTGAATGCAATACATCCTGTAAATCTTTATTTTCCATACAGTCAGAAATTAACATCATTTTCTGTTTAAGCAGTCCCATGATATGCTGTTGATATTTAAGCATATGAAACTGACAGTTTAAAGCCCCGATTGCCAAGGTTGCAGAAGTGTAAACCTTCTTACCCCATCTATCCAGCGCCTGGAATCTCTATCAGAAGGGGAAGGATTTTTAGCAGTAGAGGCCCTGAGAAATGGTTTCAGGATCTGAAATAGGATTTTGAAAAGGAGTTTGTGGGAGTCAGGATCCCTGTAGTATCTGTCTGGCTTACAAGGAGCCGGAGGCAGAGAATCAGGAGCCATGCTAGATTCTGAAAAAAAATCATCAACAATGTCCAAGTCCTGACATTCCCAGTGGAAATGTTCCCTTAAGGTATGTAAAAGTCTCCCCAAAAGAAAAATCCTCAGAGGGAGAAGCAGAAGGAATGGAATCTTCTGCATCAGAGTCCTCATAAGTAGGTATAGACAAATCCTGTTCATTAGAAGAGTCAGAAGAAATAGAATCCTGTTCAGAAGATACATAATCAATGTCTTAACTAGGCTTCATAGAAGGGGGGTTGGCTACCCCTGATCAGAGTAATTAAATCTTCAGCCATTTTGATCATTTGTTTTTTAGGCATAGGGGCCTGCACATGTGGCCCAGGCGTCGGTTTTTTAGACATAGATTTAGATTTTGGCCTTAGTTTTGAAGATGGCATCTGTCTGATGTACAAATCTGTAGGCCTGAAAACACCCTCAAAAGCCGGTGCCTGCACAGCGGCTCTGGACCCATCTAAGGTAGAGACATCCACGGGTTCCATAACTGAAGCATCTCATGGCATACCGGACTCCGAATGGGTCTCAGTAGACGCCTGCGAATCACAAGTAGTGGGTATCAGGGGCTGCGAAAGCACCCGAGTACCGGTGAACTGGTGACTGGCTTAGAAGTGTCGTCATCAGTTTTGGACCTCGACGGCCTGTCTCTGTCTTTTTCTTTGCATTTTTTAGGTATTCCAATAGTCCGATTGCTAACCAATGCATTTCTGGATAACTAAAGAGTGAGCCAAAATATTTTGAAGCAAAAATATATCAACGTTTAATAGTGCGTGGATTAAATTTAGCACAAAACTGACAGCAAGCTAAGTTGTGGGCAGGGCCTAGGCAAGGAATACAGTACAAATGAAAATCCTTATGAGGTATTTGATTCCCACAAGTAATGCAATTATTAACTTTTACTGACATCAGTAAGGAGCAAGAAAAAGTTTCTCCAACGGGGTACTTAGCTTTTCAGTTGAAGACTTCGGTTCTGAAATTTGAAAACAAAAATTCCAGGAGTCGGCCGACCGGCACTTGCGAACTGCTTCTACTTCAGGCACCGCATGGCAAGAAAGACTGGGCATATTAGCTGAAATATTTAATAGAAAGAACACTTAGCTTGAGCCAGTATCTGCAATCTCAACGTTGCAAGCAGCAAATGAGATCTGGGTAACTACCGCTAGGCATGCTGGGATAGAGGCTAGCCTCGAGCCAGTAAAAGCTCTCAAACTATAGTATACGGCAGAGTTGAAGCTGAGGATCGGCTCCGAACCCAAAAAGCAAGAACAAAGGTGAGATATGGACAACATAACATCTGCTATTTAGGTTCATAGGTAGGTACTAGGCTATCTGCCCGAAGGCATTTATAAGCCTAGCCAGAATGTGTTGGCTTTCGCCCCCCCCTAGATTAGTTCCCTGTGCCTCTGTCCAGCAGAGCCACTGAAGTGATCCCTGGGGTAAACTTTGTCTCCCATCCACTCGTCAAGGTTTCTTTTGAAGAGTGTTAGCGAGGAGCTCGGACTACTGTAGACTGGAATCTTGTTCCAAATCATGGGAAGTCTCTGGGACAGGAATCTATCCCTCCAGCGCGTGCTAGTTATTATTGTGGTAAGGTTTAGATCCTTAGAGAGTGTGGCTCATGGGGATAAGGTTTTCTTTAAGTGGAGCATGTCCATCAATTCTGGGTTGGACATGGCCTTGTATGTCAGGCAGAGATCACCTCTGAGTAGGCGGTATGCAACAGAGTACAGCTGGAGTTTCTTCAGTCGAGCTGCATAGGGCATCTGTTTGAGGCCAGTGATCCTCTTGGTGAGGTACTTTTGTGGTCTTTCCAGCTGCTGTGGGTGTCGTGTAAGGTACATCCCAAATGGGGTGTTGTACTCTATGATGGGTCTGATGAGTGATGTGTAGAGGGGCACAATGACCTCTTTTAATCTGGATGAGAACCCTTTTGTGATTAGGTGGGCCATGTAGAAGGATTTTCTAACCACTTTGGCAATGTGATTATCAAAGATGAGATTACTATCTACTTGGGTCCCCAGATCCTTTTAATACGTCTTCCGTATTTAGGGGACTACCACCTATGTGGTAGTTTGTGGGTACTTTGTTTTTTCCAAAGGGGATGACTATGCACTTTTTGGCATTTAGCTTGAGGTCATGATTTTGACACCAGGTATCCGTCTCAGTGAGACCCTTTTGGAAAATGTCTGTGTCAGCCGGTGAGTCAATTATAGCCCCTAGTTTGCAGTCATCTGTGAACTGGGCCAGCCATAGTCCTCCTTATTTTGGAAACTATTATCGAAACTAGCAAAATTTCAAAATCTGACAGCTGAATATTAGCTGCAAAATATGTAGCAAAGGTATCCTGCAAACAGTTATCATTCCTGAATGGATTTAAAACCATTCACATTTAACTCATGACTATGAATTTCCCTTCCATTTTCATATAGTGTTTAGAAAAAAAGAAGTTATGTCTTACCATAATATTCCATCTGTGTTGTTGATCTTCATTCATCACTGATGGGATGTTGGTTCCGTCCTCAGAACTGAGCCAGCCTTATATCAAGCTTGCGCCAGCCAAAAACTCTTGAGCTAAGACTTTACCCATAGTACCCTTCTCCCTGTTATCCCAGATTGAATTTGCCCTTTATCAGTAAAGCAGAAGCAGTTTCTGTGTAGGTGCCCTAACTCAGCACTTTGACCCAAAGTATCCCCCCCCCCAGGAGCCTTTCTTTGGAGGGGGAAGGAATGAATGAAGATCAGCGACACAGATGGAACGTTATGGTAAGAAATTCTTTATCTGATTTTGTTAATCTACATTCCCTTCATCACTGATGGGACAGTGTCCCCAGCTACTGTGTGTTCCTTGGGTGGCCCTTGTAGAAGAATATTCCTGAGCACCATAGAGCCAAAGGATGCTCTTCCCCTGGAGACCAGATCCAGTTTATAATGAGTAATAAAGGTATCCGAGGAGAAGCCCATGCTGCTGCTGCACAGATGTTGTCCACAGAGGCTCTGGAATAGAAGGCTACAGAAGCTGCCATCGACCTTTTAGAGTAAGCATTGATTTTCTGTGGTATAGGCTTTTTCTCATGATGGTAAACGTAAAGAATACAATCTTGAAGTCATTTAGATAAGGTCACTTTAGAAACAGGATTTCACACTTTCTCCTCAGAAAAGGAAATGAAGAGTTGGTCTGATTTACGCATTGTCTTAGTCCTGTCCAGATAAAATCTCAATTGTCTGTGTAAATCCAATGAATGAATTGAAGACGGTATTCCCCTTTGTTAGTAAAATTTAGGAAAAATACTGGAAGGTCAATAGTTTGATTAATGGAGAAATCTGAAATGACTTTGAGAAGAAAGGTAGGGTTATTCCAGAGTGATACTCTGTCCTTGTGAAAGATGAGAGAGGGCCGATTAATGGCTAGAGCATGGAGCTCTGAAATGCGTCTAAGGTGACCTGATGGCAACCAGAAAAAGGGACTTCCATGACAGGAATTTGATGTCACACTTTGCTGCAGGCTCAAAGGGGGGTTGAGTCAAAGACTGAAAAACTAAAGTGAGGTTCCGTGGTTCAATAGGCGGTTTGATTGGAGGTCTGATGTGAAAAACTCCTTTTAGAAAGGTTTTGCATAACTGGTGAGTAATTAGGGGAGGGTTTCCAAAACCATTATGAAAGTTTGAAATAGCAGCTAGATGAACTCGTATAGTAGAGGCTGCAGCTCCATTTTCAAAAAATGTTGATAAATAGTGAAGGACTACAGTAACTGGAATGGAATATGGGTCTATTTTCTTTTCTTAGACCAAACAGAGAAACTCTTCCATTTGTCTAGAAAGAGTTTTCTAGTGGATGGTTTGTGTGAGGTCAGAACAATATCACGTACTGGACAGGAAAGGTTATCCTGCCTGGCAATTAGCGGAAGTGTAGAAATCAAGCTGTCAGCTTGAGACTGGTCAGGTTCAGATGACTCAACCCTTGGTGGTGCGAAATCAGTTCTGGAGAAAGGTCCAGAATCCACGTTCCATGGCATAATAGGTGAGGCCAGAGGAAAGGGAACCATACTTGTCGAGGCCAAAAAGGGGCTATCAGGATCACTTAGCTTTTCAAGCCAAGTGCTTTCTTCAGAAATTGGGAAATCAGAGGAATGGGGGGGTAGGCATACAAAAGTCCCGTGGGCCAATCGTGGATCAGTGTGTCCCTCGGGGACTCCCCCTGTGGGGGAATTAGGGCAAAGTACCTTGCTGGATTTGTGGTTTGACAGAGAGGCAAATAGATTGCAGCAAGCTTGGCCCCAGCGGCTGAAAATTTTTGCCGCTGTGCTGGGGTTGAGGGACCACTCGTGAGGCAGGAGAATACATCTGCTCAGCTTGTCTGCAATCACGGTGGAATCCCCTGGGATATGCATTGCTATCAAAAAGCGGTCGGAAGCTATCACCCCACTACCAAATTCTCATGGCCTTTCAACATAGGGGGGGGGGGTAAGATTTGGTTCTGCCTTGTTTGCTGATACACTAGACTACCGACATGTTGTCTGATTGAACTGCAATCATCCCAGAAGGAATAACAGATTGGAATTCTTGCAACGCTAAAAGCACTGCCCTCAGTTCTAGAACAATGACATGCAAGTCGGCCTCTATTGTGGACCATGTACCATCAACTGTCATACCCTGAAAATGCCCCCCCCCCACCCTATCAGGGATGCATTTGTGGTCACAGTGGCCTTGGGTTGAAAGGGGTGGAAAGGGCAGCTTCAAAGATTCTTCTCTGGCCTCATCCACCAAAGCAGGTCTTGCTTGCAATGATTGGTTATAAGTACCTGAAAACATAGGGGATGGCGATTTGGGAACCACTGAGATAACAGAAGCCACTGAAGAATTCTCACATGAAGTTTTGTGACAGGCACTATTGGTATAGCAGCTGCCATGGATCCTAGGAGTTGAAGGACTTCCCGTGCTGAGGCTTTGTTTTGGTAAAGTATCACCCGGAGCTGAAGTCTCAGTCTTTGTAATTTGTGATGTGGAAGAGATACCAAACATGAGCAGGTGACGAAAACTGCTCCTATGAACTAACATGAGCAGGTGTCGAAAACTGCTCCTATGAACTCTATGGATTGGGTTGGAGTAAGATTGGATTTCTCCCAAGTTATCGTTATTCCCAGTAGTCTGGCCAGGGAAAGAGAGTGTATTTCAAGCCTGTTACCAGTTGATGCTTGGTGGTGATTGTGAGAAGCCAATCATCCAAATATGGAAACATTCGGAATCCTTGTAGCCTTAAGTGAGCTGTGACTACTGCCATGCACATGGTGAACACTCTGGGAGGCTGTAGAGAGTCCAAACGGCAGAGCAAGAAATTGCTAGTGAATGGCTCCTAGCCAGAAGCAAAGTAGTCTCCGTGAGCGTTTGTCTATTTTGATGTGGTAATATGCATCCTGGAGATCCATGGAGCACATCTAATTGCTGTTTCCCAGGAATGGAAGAATGGACTGAACCATGACCATCTGGAATTTCGTTTGGTTAAGGAGATCTGTTTAATTTGCTGAGATCCAAAATTGGTCTCTAGTCTCGTCTTTTTTGGCACCTAGAACCTTGAGTAGAATCTGGATCCACATTGGTCTGGTGAGACTGCTGGGTGACTTTTTGGCACAGCTTTTTTATTTCTATAGTTGTTTCTTCCCTTTGACTGGGTGGAACGTCAGGAAGTCATGTAGGAGGTTTTGGGTAAACTGAGGGTAATAGTGTAGCCCTGGGTTATAATCTTCTGCACCCAACAGTTGGAAGTAATAGTTTGCCAGGCATTGTGATGCAGAAAGAAAAGTCCCCAACTGCTTCCAGAGGAAAGCAATCAGGCCGCTCTTAAGGAGCGCTGATAGGACTGTCCATAGAAAAAATCTCTAGGTCCCTCGTTATGCAGGCCCCCTCTGCCTCAGTAGGGGCATCTTCCCGAAGAGTTACCCCATCTGCCCCTGGGGGAATACTCACCACGTGCATCATGAAAAGGACCCAGAGACTTTGTGCCACAACTTTCCACCCCTCTGGCTCCTGAAAAAGGAGCGCTGCGGAGTGGAGAAGCGGACACCTACGGCAGACAGGGTCTTGCCATTCTTTTCACACCTGGCTAGACTGTCCTTCACTTTAGGGCCGAACAGGGTAGAAACTACAACTGGAGCTTTCAGGAAGGAAGACTTAAAAGGGTCTGCAAAATCACAAAGGCGCATCCAGGCATGCAGTCTCATCACTATGCCTGAACCAGCAGCTCTGGCCACCCCTTTGGTTGCATGTGATATTAACCTCATGGAAGAGTTAGAGATGGATTCCAGGGTTGCGATCTGCAAGGCAACTACCACTAATCTCATCAGACACCCGTTCTGAAAGAGTTCCAGAGAGTTCAGAGATAAGTCTCTTTGGAGCCTCATAAAATGTGCAAAATAGTTCAAGGATCGTATAAGCAAAGGTCGATGAAGCAAAGACTCTCTCTCCCAATCTGTCCACTGCCCAGGACTCTGTTGAGCGGGTGAACAGTCTGACTCTCTTTGGCGAGTTCCTTTTTAGTGGCCACCACCACCACCACCATAGCATCAACTGGTAAACCCTTAAGACCAATGTGGGCTCTCCTCAGGAGGGGATAGGATTTTGTCTGGTCTCCTAGGGATCAGCTCCACAGAATAAGGATTCTTCCAAGCATGCTGCACCACGAGATGAACTAACACATCTGCAGGCAGGGTCACCAAGAGGTAGATGGTAAGGCACTGACAGCCTGCAGAAAGATGGACTCCTCAGAGAAAGGGTTGGTGGATTTCCAGTCACCTCTCTGTTTCAGCATTTCAAGGATGTCTCTGAAGGATACATCAGGAGGTGACTGTGGAGACCCTTCCCCTTCATCGCAATCCGTATCCTCACAGACTCCCCAGGGGAGTATATGTGCTTCCTCTTGCACAACTTCTTCCATGGTGGCTCCTCAGTGGGGGCTTCTGAGGACTCTGAAGAAGGGGCGCACTGCAACAGGGTTTTCTGTGGCTCTCATGCCCGATGTCCTGGGGTGGTGGCTTGCATCAGCTGCAGCTTAGGGGGAAGGGGTTTCTGGGGTTCCGACGCTGGAGGAATACTTCCTGAAGCAAGTGCCCTCGCCATCGGCCTGGAAGCGAGAAGGACAAACACGGAACTGGACTCACACCCCAGTCCGCTGAACCCACCACAGAGAAAGGAGCCTCAAGAAGGACCAGTACCGATAGAACCCCTGGCACAATAGACAGAACCAAAGATATGCCTGGAACCATACTCGGCACCAAAGAGCCCACAGCCCAATCCTGAACTTGAGAAAGGTTTGGTTCCTAAGATACCAAAGACCAAAGGGACTGTTCCAAGGCCATAGTGAGGTCCACTACTGGCACCAAAACATAATGCTCTGAAATGGACGTCGGAGCTAGGGATTTTGAAATGTGCAAGGTCAAAGGAGGAGAGCACGATGGAATCCTTGGAGAGACAGTCCCAGGTCCGGCAAGTGGATGGATCTTAGAGTAGGGATCCCCCTAGTTGTCAGCAGCTGATCCACAAGGCGCAGCACATCAAGTTCTGAAAGGCTCCTGTTGGATATAGTGGATACCCCTGACGGGGAGTCTGGTCGCTATAAGAAGGGGCTAATATATCTGTCCTAGAAAGGGGTCCAATGATGGGGAGTATCGGGTCCGTGGGCTGGAGTCTGTCACCGCTGTCTCTAGTTTGAAGACAGGGAATAGTGGGGATAATATAGGGGTAATAGGTACCGTAGACGAACTAGGTAACAAAAAGCCACTCGGTACCAGGAAAGCCAAGGATGGCTCAGTCACAAGTGGAGTTGAATAGGTACCGAAGGTATGCTCGCTGCTGAGGTGGCATTCAGTACCTAAGAGGGTGAAGCAATTTTTGAAGCATCAAATGTTGGTGCTGTGGACAAAGTCGGCGACATCGCAGTTGATGGGACAGAGGTTGATGCAGCAGAGGTTGACCTAGGTTCCGGACACATCTTAGGTATTTTTGATTTGGCAGGCTTGCTCAGATCACCAGAGGGTGAAGAGGGTACACAGTGTGGTCTTTTCCTTTCTTTTCTGGGAGGGGGGAGCCCTCCGTCGTAGAAAGAACCTATGAAAAGGGTGTCTTTAGGAGGCCCTTCAGAATCAACTTGTTTTTACGCTCATTTAAAGTACGCTGACTGAAACCTTTAAAAACAGAACATGGGGGCTGCACCGAGAGATGGGGCAGCCCCAACAATACAAACAATCGTCATGTGAGTCACTGTTAGGCATTTTCCTA